>NC_088652.1:5164646-5764646 GCF_964019385.1 Sycon ciliatum | reverse complement strand
AGTAAGAATACAAACAGCTTCAAGGACCTTCAACTGCTGGACATAACGAGCACGACACAGTACAGAGAAGTGGGAATCATCATACACACTCAAACAATCGGGACGAGATAACAAATGCAAGTACACAGCTGACTTCTTACGAATTTCACCCTAATCAGCTCCATCACCTTCCCTGCCACCTAACTCCTCCTCGTCCGTTTTATCACCATCACCACCAGCCGTCTCATCGTCATCCGTCTCGTCGTCATCCGCCGCCTCGTCATCACCCGCCTCGTCGTCATCTGTATCCTCGCCCTCATCCGCCTCGTCGTCATCTGTATCCTCGTCATTTGACCTGTTCTGCTGAATTATTTTTTTCCACACGTATAGCGTGAGGTTCTCGATCTATGCTTTTGCGGTAGCTCTATAAATTGCTCTATTTTTTCCATTTTTCCATTATTCCCTGTACTTACCCATGATTAGAAGAGAACGAAAACGTTCGGTTACCAAATCGGCTTACTTCACTGTGTGGATTGCTTCGGTGCGGACACGTTTTCTATCAAAAATTGGATACGCCTCCAATTTGTCCTTAATGAAAATATTTTTTTATATTCTTGTATGACTTGCACTACTACGATGCATGTACAGGTAGTATCACTGTTGCCAATCAGTGGCAAGTTGTAGTTGCTGTGTGGTCACCAGGAACAGAGCTGAGCATTGGCTCCGAAATACAAAACAAGCACAGTTCTGTATGCTTCACCCACAATGATTGTCCTGGCAAACCTGGCAAATCTGGCAAAACTGGATAACCAGATTCCTAATTTTCTCAATTTCCTTCCGGCATTATCCGCCAGGTACCTCATGTATACTGGCACTGATTCATCTTTAGCCACTGGAAGGTGTAATAAAAATAATAATATTAACTGGTTTGAGGGAAAGAGACAAACGGGAAAAGTCTGAAGAAAAAATTGACTGTCACCACCAGGACTCGAACCAGGGACCCTCGCTTGTAGCCAACGATGCTCTAACCACTGAGCTATGGTGTAGTGTTCGTCCCAGCAGAGACCGTTCAAAGTTTTCTTCAGACTTCGAAACTCACACTTCCTGTGAATCCACACAGGCGGGTGGGACGCAAATAATAATAATAATTTCAAATTTGTACTTAAATAATCGACACGGAGACAACAATTTTATAATAGCTATAAAGAGAACAAGTTATGCTGTCATCGCCACACTACAACGAAGTCATGAAAGTTTACCAAAATAGATTTTCTTGTCACAATCATCAGTGGAAAGCCGTGACTGAAGAATAACCATGCCAAATCAATAATTTATATACATTCAATAATGTGTTACAAGAACAAAACAAAGGGCTAAAAATAGAATGAGGGAAGGTGAGACAATAAAAGTAAAGTGAGAGCTAAGTGCAACAGGGGTGAGGAACTAATTGTAACGCTAGAACTGTGTAGTGAGACAAACAATCATGCTGTGCACCTACGAAAACAATCTTAACGCAACTACATGTTTCTTCTGCTTACAAAGATCAGGCTTATGCAAACGAATACAAACAGCCTCAAGTACTTTCAACTGACTAGCGTACCGTGCACGACAAAGAACAGAAAAACTAAAATCATCATACACCTGCAGACCCTTAGGGTGAGACAACAGATGAAGAAAAACGGCAGACTTCTTACGATCACAATCACCATCCGATTCCTCACCGGTGAAGACATTGGGAAAAGAAGATTTAGCAACAACAGGAACAACAACAATGACAACAACAACAATGGTAACAAATCACCATCAAGATCAAAGGAGGAGTCAACGAACAGAGGTTCAGCAACGTGAAGCGAGCCTGGGACCGATCGGTGGTGATGAGGAGAATGACACGGAGTACGACACTGAGGACGAGTTGGAAGATGAGACGGGGGACGAGGTTGCGGTTGGTGGAGACGAGGAATCGGATGGTGATTATGATCGTAAGAGGTCTGCCGTTTTTCTTCATCTTTTGTCTCACCCTAAGTGTCTGCAGGTGTATGATGATTTTAGTTTTTCTGTTCTCTGTCGTGCACGGTACGCTTGTCAGTTGAAAGTACTGGAGGCTGTTTGTATTCGTTTGCATAAGCCTGATCTTTGTAAGCAGAAGAAACACTCAATCTGCGGACAGAACTGTTTCGTCCTTTGTGGACTCGTCAGCGCAGCACAGAGGAAATGAGACCGAACCTGATAGCAATGGAAATAACAATTTCCAATCAGGTCCGAACGTACCTTGTCAGAGTGCTCAAACTGACAAGTCAGTGAGCTCTGCATAACGCAAACAGCAAAGGCACTACCCCACGCAAGAGTGCTCAACTGCTACAAGAGCAGGAGCGAAATACTCAATCTGCGGACAGAACTGTTTCGTCCTTTGTAGAATCGTCAGCGCAGCACAGAGGAAATGAGGCCGAACCTGATAGCAATGGAAATAAAAAAATTCCAATCAGGTTCGAACGTACCTTGCCAGAGTGCTCAAACTGACAAGCCAGTCAGCTCTGCATAACGCAAACAGCAAAGGCACTACCCCACGCAAGAGTGCTCAACTGCTACAAGAGCAGGAGCGAAATACTCAATCTGCGGACAGAACTGTTTCGTCCTTTGTGGACTCGTCAGCGCAGCACAGAGGAAATGAGGCCGAACCTGATAGCAATGGAAATATAATTTTTCAATCAGGTCTGAAGGTACCTTGCCAGAGTGCTCAAACTGACAAGTCAGTGAGCTCTGCATAACGCAAACAGCAAAGGCACTACCCAACGCAAGAGTGCTCAACTGCTACAAGAGCAGGAGCGAAATACTCAATCTGCGGACAGAACTGTTTCGTCCTTTGTGGACTCGTCAGCGCAGCACAGAGGAAATGAGGCCGAACCTGATAGCAATGGAAATAAAAATTCCCAATCGGGTCCGAACGTACCTTGCCAGAGTGCTCAAACTGACAAGTCAGTGAGCTCTGCATAACGCAAACAGCAAAGGCACTACCCCACGCAAGAGTGCTCAGCTGCTACAAGAGCAGGAGCGAAATACTCAATCTGCGGACAGAACTGTTTCGTCCTTTGTTGACTCGTCAGCGCAGCACAGAGGAAATGAGGCCGAAACTGATAGCAATGGAAATAACAATTTCCAATCAGGTCCGAACGTACCTTGCCAGAGTGCTCAAACTGACAAGTCAGTGAGCTCTGCATAACGCAAACCGCAAAGGCACTACCCCACGCAAGAGTGCTCAACTGCTACAAGAGCAGGAGCGAAATACTCAATCTGCGGACAGAACTGTTTCGTCCTTTGTGGACTCGTCAGCGCAGCACAGAGGAAATGAGGCCGAACCTGATAGCATTGGAAATAAAAATTTCCAATCAGGTCCGAACGTACCTTGCCAGAGTGCTCAAACTGACAAGTCAGTGAGCTCTGCATAACGCAAACAGCAAAGGCACTACCCCACGCAAGAGTGCTCAACTGCTACAAGAGCAGGAGCGGAATACTAAATCTGCGGACAGAACTGTTTCGTCCTTTGTGGACTCGTGAGCGCAGCACAGAGGAAATGAGGCCGAACCTGATAGCAATGGAAATAAAAATCAGAAGAAACATGTAGTTGCGTTAGGATTGTTTTCGTAGGTGCACAGCATGATTGTTTGTCTCACTACACAGTTCTGGCGTTGCAATTTGTTCCTCACCCCTTTTGCACGTAGCTCTCACTTTACTTCTATTGTCTCACCTTCCCTCATTCTATTTTTAGCACTTTGTTTTGTTCTTGTAACACATTATTGAATGTATCTAAATTATTGATTTGACATGGTTATTCTTCAGTCACGGCTTTCCACTGATGATTGTCACAAGAAAATCGATTTTGGTAAACCTTCATGACTTTGTTGTAGTGTGGCGATGACAGCAGAATTTGTTCTCTTTATAGCTTTTTTAAAATTTGTATTTACCGGAGAATTTCAAAGTTTTTAGGAAAATAGAGGCCACATGCCACGTACTGCTCTTTTCTCGCCGAAACTCAACACTTGCAAGCCAGGTATGAAAGAAAGAAAAAATCATCAGTCACACCACCGGGACTTGAACCAGGGGCCTTGCTATTCGCAAGCAATGCTCTAGCCAA
The DNA here is from genome assembly GCF_964019385.1 of Sycon ciliatum. NCBI lineage: Eukaryota > Metazoa > Porifera > Calcarea > Leucosolenida > Sycettidae > Sycon > Sycon ciliatum. The sequence continues at coordinate 5,760,538 of NC_088652.1, read as the reverse complement.
CCGAGCTCCAGTATGACTCTTATCCACAGTGATGGTAATCTATCCTTCTGCGATCAATTCATATCTGGCTTGCATCATGCTGGCAACTCCCACCAATCAAGAGGGCCCTGGGACATTCGCTTGATATCCTGGGGAGCGCATCAAACTATGTCCACTGCGGGAAAATACAATTTGCAATTTCAAATTTGGACTTCACGGAGAATTTCAAAGTTTTTAGGAAATTAGAGACCACGTGCCACGTACTGCTTTTTCTCTCCGAAGCTCAACACTTGCAAGCCAGATATGAAAGAAAGAAAAAATCATCAGTCACACCACCGGGACTGCAAGCAGGGGCCTTGCTATTCGCGAGCAATGATCTAACCAACTGAGCTACAGAATGACTCTTATCCACAGTGATGGTAAATCTAACCTTCTTCGATCAATTCATATCTGGTTTGCATTATGCTGGAAACTGAAACCAATCAAGAGGGCCCTCCGCCATTCGCTTGATATCATGGGGAGCGCATCAAACTATGTCCACTGCGAGCAAATACAAATGTCAATTTCAAATGTGGACTTCACGGAGAATTTTTCACTGATGATTTTTCTTTCTTTCATATCTGACTTGCAAGTGTTGAGCTTCGGAGAGAAAAGAGCAGTACGTGGCATGTGGCCTCTAATTTCCTAACAACTTTGAAATTCTCCGTGAAGTCCAAATTTGAAATTGCAATTTGTATGTGCTCGCAGTGGACATAGTTTGATGCGCTCCCCATGATATCAAGCCATTGGCCCAGGGCCCTTTTGATTCGTCCGAGTTGCCAGCATGATGCAGGCCAGATACGAATTGATCGAAGACGGATAGATTTACCATCACTGTGGATAAGAGTCATACAGTAGCTCAGTTGGTTAGAGCATTGCTCGCGAATAGCAAGGCCCCTGGTTCGAGTCCCGGTGGTGTGCTCTTTTGTACTCTATATTCTAGTCCTCTACCTCTTCTCCCCTATGAACATACTTTCTCATTTTCCATATTTAGTTTGGAGACTCCCTTCGATAGGCGTCTGTCTGCCTCTGGAGGATCCGTGAAATTAAAATCAAGAAATCAATGATGGGGCGTTGGTGGATCTGCCGCCTGAGGTCTCCGCAGCACGGCCAGATACACGCTGTTATAAAGGTATCATTCGCAAAGGGAAAAACCATGTATGTACATGTAGATGTATTGTTCAGTGGCATTCTGTGCGTGCTTCACTGTATTCTGTGCGTGCTTCACTGTGTTCTCTGCTTTATAGCGCCCTCAGGCATAGCTGTCAACTCAACGGACACTGGAATATATGCACGCATATTGCAGCCACAGATACTACGAGATTGGGTACCAGAATTCTGCTTTGTGTACGACAAAAATGACACTGTGGCTAAACCAACTGTAGTTTGTAACAATAACGAGTCAATCGTGTTGTCGGGCCTGGAAACCAATACTTTGTACAGGGTCAGAGCATTCTTCAAAACTACGATCGGACACAATAGTAGCATGTCCCCTGTAGTCAGCATTGGTACAGTGCCTAAAGGTAAGGGATACCATTACATCAAACACCGACCACGAACAGGGGTGAAGAATTTTGTGAGATTCGTATTTTACCTCGCACATTCCTTTTTGCATGGTCTCTTTCCCCAAATGACGTTCCTATGTCAATTGCATGATTCTCAGGTCAAGCATTGCTGAATCAGGTAAGGGATTAGTTACCCGTGTGCCCAATTCATTTGGTTGATGGTGCAGTGATCAAAGGGAAGAAGTTAAGAAATGAAAAAAACATTTCTTCTCAATTATCCCATGGGAGATTTCCTTCTCCACAAAAATGCATTGGAATAATAACAGGCCTTTTTAATGCAGACCGCAAATACTACGTAACGTATGAACAATTTACTGATACATACGTGATCTGAATATGTTTTTATTAGCGCCAACATCGCCTGACAATTACGTCCTCTCAAGTACTACCATCACTGTCTTTATAGGCCGAACAGAAGGCAACAACCTTCCCATACTCCAGTATTGTGTGTACGGAAGGCCTGCAAATGATATGTCTGGGAATATGACATCGATACCAGTGTGCAACGCGTCTGAAAATGTTACCTTGAATGGCCTGGCTCAAGGCATGACCTATAATGTCACCACCTATGTAAGCAATGCCTATGGAGACAGTGCTCAATCGACCTCCACTCGCATCACCACGTTGCATCAAGGTTGGCATATTTGTTGCACATGTGTAGCCTCGAGTTGGCATGAATTTCACCCCTCAATAGATGGTGGAACGTTTCGGTCGAATCGTTCAAAACCCAAGAACGTTACCCATTCTCCTCCTTCATACGTCTTGCTGTTCTCATATATCAATTGAGTTAACTTCTCTTTATGATTCTACCTGTAACAGATTGGATTTTATGGTTACTCTATAACACGTTATGTTCGGTGGAACTGTATTTTCGGTATTTCCGTTAGGGGAGTCTGGCAACTAAAAAGATACTAGAATAGTCACTGTATGTAAAGAAAATGTTGGTCACCTACATCTATATTTCACCAGAAAACGATATGGTTCCTCGCACCAAAAATACTTATAAGATTATATGTTGTCCAGAATCTGGTCTTGGTGATGTGTTCCCATTTTTCATAGCACCAACAACTTATCAAGTCGACGCAACCAGTGGCTACCAAGCTAGCGCAAGCGGCTCCAAATCTGCAGCGATAATTGCGGGAGGGTCTGGCGCAGGACTGCTGGTGCTGGCTGCGACGGTTTTCCTGCTATGGAAATTAAAGTTGACACCCGCGAAACCTGATCCTGGTACGTAACGTCCAAATTTGGAGCTTCTGAATAGTAATAGGGTTCCTTTTCCTTCTTTTCTAGAAGAAAGCGAAATTGATACATTCAGAGGTTTCAAAACTTGACCAAATGGTACTATAGCATTCATCTTACAATTCCAAGAGTGATGTTCTGGACACGTTTCTTAGAAATACTTTACCATCGAAAAATGATAACGTTACCGCTTCAGTCTGGCCTCTCTAACTCGAAATTCCTGTGTGGAACAATAATACATGCATTCCTACAGGCGTCAGTGCATTGTGCATCATGGCCAGATACCATCATAAACTTTATATACATCATCGATCATGAAAATAATGTCTCGCGATATATTTCGTAAATAGATTTTTGGTTGGAGAAAAGCAAATCAGCACACGAAGAACAGAAGCCATATTATTATTTCGACTAGGCCTTTCATTCCATTACTCTTCAGGTCGAATCCAATGATGATTGACAAGGTAGTAAGCAAGTCCTCATAACCGACAATTTTGACGAGCAAGGCATTGACAATAATAGCACTTGAAAAATAGCGCTAGTGGCGCCAACAGCATATTTAGCGTTCAGAGCATAGACCAAATAGCACTTTAAAGATAGCGCTAATGGCGCCAAGTACACGGTGAGACAATGAATATTACCAGTATCAGACAACGGTGGGGACTACGGTACTACAATGTCAAAACAGTGACAACTTTCGCACATACTTCTTTTGCACGCACAGTTCAGGCTTCAGCTTGGCAATGTACATTGCCTCCAGCACAGCAAGGTGGCATTTGTTGCGCGCACTCGCTTGAATGGTAAAGTGAGAGTGGGTGCCACTAGCCCTATTTTTCAAGTGCTATTTTTGTCCATGCTCTGCCCGCCAAAAGTGCCGGTTATAAGTACTTGCTTACTACCTTGTCAATCATCATTGTATTCGACCTGAAGAGTAATGGAATGAAAGGCCCAGTCGAAAACATTATATGGCTTCTGTGCTTCGTGTGCTGATATATTGTTTATCGCTGGCAACTGCGCATCATGTGTGCTCGTAGAACTTAATCACACCCCCAGAAGTCCATATTTAGCACTATAGACCTGCCCTTCATCTTACACTTATACATTCGGAAGTGTGCATGATTTTCAGAAGGTTGTGAAAACATGCAACTCTATTTGCATTACTGAAAGGTGACACAAAGTTAATAGTTGGTATCTCATCCACGTATCCATCGTTCTGACAATATCATGTTTTCCTCTTTCAGTGCTGACTAACTGCGAACTGGACCTAAGAACTCAATCTGTTTCCCCAGATGATGAACTCGATTTGGTTCAGAACGCGTGCACTAGTATGGATCCCAATGAGGCGTACGAGAGCTGGATCCTGGCTAGGAATGATGCATATGGCTGTGTGGAGTTGCGCGAGAATGATGTTCTTCGTGCCGGATGTGGAGCTGGGCGTGCAGAGGAAGGGGGACCGGCCACAGAAGAAGAGCATACTTATGCCAGCATCCAATAACGCCAAATGTTTTTCACAGCCCATGAATTTTTATTTTTTACCGAATCATACATATCCTCAACGAAATGCAAATGATACAGTATCATTTAACTCTGTTGTTGAGCCAATAGTAATATGTAAAGAGAAAAAGGACCTATAAGTTACTAGCTATGACTAACAGTCCACCAAGGTAAAGAGATAATATAAAGCCAGGTGAAGTGGCAGATCGGTGTCATGTCGTTTAATGTCTCAATATACTTGTCAGTCTTGTGCCGTGCTGTCTCACTATCTGATGTTATAATTATTAATTCGTTGCGTTGGTGGACAGTTAATTATAACTAGTAACTTATAGGGCTTTTTTTTCTTTTTACACAAAACTGTATCATGGTATACTTTTTCACGGCAAACACGCCATATGTTGCAGTCTTTCTGAGTTTTTTCTTCATATCTCACTGCCTCAAACTCGAGTAGCGCATTCATTTATTACTGATATAGTTTCAAATATTCATTGCAGCTCTTGTGTCCTGATGTCACGCATCAGTATGGATATCATTTGTAACTTTCACAAGTAAGTTCAGTGCTAAACGGTTCGGAGCGAGATCTTTGAAGTAATTTGCTATACATGTACGTTCACGGTGATTCGTAACCGAATCTCAATATCTATATCACCGGAAGAATTACCATTGACATTAAATATCCCACCTGTGCATTTCATCCCTGTCAGTAAATCCATTGCAGAGCAGCAAATTGCAGCTCGTTCGTTATAAACTTGCAGCAGGTGTATATTGTTTGCTTATGATTATGCTTCAAAAGTCGCTAGAATTTTATTCACACTTTGTTTCTTTTTGGTAGCTCTTTTCTCTACATTTCGCATGAATATTCAGTATATCCGTTCACTGTGGTTATGGATTGTTTTAAAAACATGTGCATAACAGTAGTGGTACTAGTGACGTGGATGGTATGAATATTGAGAACGTGTTCGGAGTACTTCTCTCTGGTTTCCACTGCCCTTATCTGACCCAGCTAGTGTTACCAAATCCCTATGTACAGTATCGGGATTTTGTACTCAGTAAAATGTGAGGACCACTTTGCTAGGGAGCATGTGTCTTGCATCAACTCCTACGAAATACCACTGGCCCAGAGCTGTATGTGAGAAGTGCGAGTCTTCTTTGCCCACCATTCAAAATGTAGATTGTTTCGGCTTTGAGTTATCAGGATCATTTCCAGGTATGCATGCATTATCCAGCAGCACTCGGTCGAAGGCTGGAGATTGGCACCCATCCGACTAGCATCCAGCAGGCAAATGTGGCGACATGATATGGATATTCAATAATGATTGTAGGTAAACACCAGAGAACCACAGAAACCTTTAATTTTAATTTTTATTATTCTTATATTTCACTATGTCGTGACGCCAAGACGATTGATAAGTGTGATAAAACAGGTAGCGGTGATCACTTGTCACTCCAAACCACAACCAAAACCCCAAAAGTATGATGGAGGACATTTCCTCAGTGCTAGAAGAGGTGTTCTTCTATCTCTCGGTGTATAGTGTTTGCTGATTGAGGACGTAGCTCGCTGTTTTATCAGCCCTTGTAATTTGGCTATTTTCAAGACGATCATTTGTGGCGTCAAGGGATGATTGCCCTCGTCTTCTGGGATGCTAGCGTGGCTAAGTAGTGCTGCCCCAAGAACTTTTCTAAGGTGAGGTAATGTTGGCTTGATGGAGCTTGTTCTTCTACGCTGTGTTGTGGCAAGTTGGTAGACCCATACATCGTGCCCATAGTGGGCCAATATTGAGGGGCATGCCAATATATTGGTTCGCTTCAAAAGATTTTGCGCGGGCTTTGAAATGACGATCTACATCCCAAAGCAAGCCTACCTGCAAAATTTTGAGCGAAATCTGAGAGATCTACTTGCACATGTGTTCTGCTTTTCGCAGACATGCTCTCTTAAGGCAAGTAAATATCTCCTGCACTGACAGAAGTTTCAGTCGCTGCCCCGAAACACTTTCGGTCGGGTCTTCTGAAAGAACAGACTTTTGTTGTTTAATCCGGGGCTCGTCCCCTTTCCATCCTGGCAAACGGCGCGTCCGCGACTGGGCGATATGACGATTGGCCTATGTGATTGTTCACGAGTTAGTTGAAGTTGAAGTATCGGAAGACAAACACCAGACATCAGATAACAGTACCAGTATATTGTTTATATGACTGCCGCGTGGCTTGCAAGTAACCGCTGATCCGCACTGGAACCCATCCTGCATCTGTCTCTCACCGGACAGCCCTGTTTTACAAGCCCAGTGCGTCCTATCAGGTTTTGCTGTCCTCTTGTACTGTCATAATAGTCGCCAAATGTGCCAAACCTTTGTCACGAGCTTATTCTTGTATTCATGCTAAAGAAGGGAAAAATCGGCGTATAAATTTCAGTGCTAAGAGGCCGAGGTGGAACATATGCTTATCAAGACCCATCACCCCCCCCCCCCCACACACACACACAGTATAACTGCTTTGTAATGAGTATGACTTCTTAGTCCCAGCTGTACAAATGCCCTGTTTCACAAAACTGTTTCTTGTTGGGGTTGGGGGGGGGGGGGCAGTTTATGAACATTAACCACAATTCAAATAGTGTCGAAACAGATGAAAGCCAGGCACAAAACCTGCACCCGCTACCCTGAATACCTAAAACTCTACAAGTATAAAAGTACTAAACACCGATTGATGCCTCAGAAACCAGCAAGCTGATGTTAATAACTTCTTTCTAGTTATTTTGAAATGTTCAAGGTCTAGAACCTCCAAGGCACACTATACAGGACCACTAGAAGGGCGCATAAATGGGGTCACTTATAAATTTCTAGACATGTACATACGGTTCACTACGACCAACTACGATGCAATTCACTTTTCAGGATGGCTGCAGAGCGATCAAAAAACCTTCCACGCTGCTTTGGTAGTGGCGGAGGCTCGCTTGCCGGTGTAACCGTCGGAGACTATCATGAACAATCGACGGACTAATAAGTCATTTGTCCTGTCTTTCTCAAAAACATGAGTTAAATGCGCCTGCACATGGATTTGTTTTTGACTTTTCTTTTGGGCTTTGAAGTTACTTGATTTTGGAGAAAAAATAGACAACAAATAAAACAGCAAAGTGCCCACGGTATTCCATAGAGCAAGCTCGGACGCATTGATCTGCTCTGTGCGGGTCATGGCAAACATGCTTGTACAGCACCTGGCTTTACGCTCCAGTGACTACCACCTGATTAGCTATGCTGGTGGCGAGCTACTCGCAAGGAACGCAGTGTCATCTGAATTGCGCAACATGCTACTTCTTGCAAGGGTAGATGGTGCAGTTGCGCAGGCCATTGAAACATCCAGTGGTAATCAAGCATGATACAATCGTAACTAGATATTTCTTGCATGTACTAGAAAAGGGCGTGGGGCATTGACGATAGACAGCTGGTCCGCAGCTGCTTCTTCAGAAACACAGCCGGTCACAGTTCCTGTTCAAGGCAGGCTTACCAGTCTCTATCTCTCAGTTAGTGTGCTCCACATCATAATTAGGGCGCAGGGCAGCTGACCTGTTCCGTGCACGTTCTCTGCATAGCCAGCAATCGCATGGCATCATGTCCATTGAAAATCATCATAATTTGCGAGTCGACCAGGCAAGCAGGTGATAAGAAGCTGTCAAGCAGGAAGCAAAGCTGTTGACGAAGTGCAGGTCACACTTTTCGTATCACGGACGTCACCTGAATAATGACTAGCACTGTATATGACCAAGAGGCACTAAAAGGCATGTCGCTATTTGCGGACTGTCGTTATATCCGAAGTCGTATGTATACAGGTAGATGGGACTTTGCTCCGGGCATAAAAATTTGGTCGTTATTCGCGAATTGTCGTTATATCCGCAGTCGTTATAAGCGAAGTTGACTGCACTTACATGTACAGTAACACCTGCGACTAGCGACCACCCCTAAGGGCCAGATAAAGCGGTCTTTAGTTGCAGCTGGTCCTTAGTTAGAGGTTTGCACTTCATCGCATATTATGAATGTGAGACCGTCCGTGCCTGGCAAAGTGGTCTGTAGTACCAGGCTGCTCGCTAGTCACGCTGGTCTTTAGTTACAGATTTTACTGTAGCTCCAAATTTCTTGTTCAACTCAATAGGGTAATGCCGTCAAAGGTAGGTGCAGGTTATTGCTCTGATTACATGGTGGAGTGAAGAAGTTTGCAGAAGTTTTGCATGCTTTCACACACAGCTGTGGCTCTACATCGGAAATTTGGTCTACCTCAGTTTTAGGTGTGCGCGAACGAGTGCTGCTCAACCAGTCGTTGTTGCGTGTAGGTGGCCATGAAGTCGAGACCCTAGGTTGGCGGAGATCCCTTAACCTCACCACCGCAGCCCCGATTCCGGTTGTGCGTTCTTCCCCCTAGCTGCATCTCATGATTGGCAATCAAGGTAGCTGCCTACCCATAAATTTCATATGGCATTCAATTGACCGTAACTCTGGTGTCTCTCAATGGATTTAATTGCAATTCTCGCTACACACTCCTGCCACTATGCTGGCCCTGTGGACTTCATTTAAAAGTTCTTCCGCCTCAATGAATGGCTTTCCTGGCCGGAAAAACTCAAAATTCCGGCATAGTGCCACGGTATGCGAGCCTACCAGGACCCAAAACAATGCATTTACAATTTTTTAACATTTTCGCGGCCAGTCAGTCCGTGCGCGGGATCCAAACCTAACACAAGTCCAGAAGCAGCCATGGGTGGTGAGATAGGGGCCCTCAATGTGGCCCTGGAATCTGTCACCACGGCAGGAGTGGGCGTTCTCTCACAGACTCCCACAGACGCAAGTCAATTTTTAATTTTTTTTGGTTTAGCACATGCTACGAGGTCGTACCTTCGATACAACATCCAGTGCTGCGACCTCCATAGCAAGCCATTTTCACAGCGCTGCAACGTCTCGAGAATGCTGGCAAAAGTCCTGCTGCAGGGCGGCGGGCAATAGGCCTTGCCAGATTATGCTAGCATAATTTTTCGCATAATTCCTACCAAAATCGAATAATCGCACAATCCGAGGCAAATTGCATACGAATTGCATAAATTGGAATAATCCGCCTGTTCGCATCAAATTCCATAAGCTGTACATGTTCTACAAGTACAAGTACAAGTAGATGCACCAGGAAGTCGTAGGTTTACGACTCCCTTGAGAACATCTCCAGTCCACTACAATCAGTGACGGTCGTAGTTACATGTAGGTCGGACGGTGCGTTGACCCCGTTGAACTATTGCTATTACAGTACAACGCCCTCTACAAAAAAATTCCCCTGTTATTTTGCACAGTACCATTATACATTGTACATTAGCAGCTTATTTGTGGTGCTCGTAGAGCGGATGCAAAATTTGAAGCTCTGCATGTACTCGCGATTCAACATCCTCTCAGCTTGTTTGTGAGTCTGCAACTGTAACCCATAGAGCCTGTGACTTGTACTGTGGACTATGGCCACCAATGAGCATGTCGACCTGGCCCTTCTGACGTTTGACTGCCTCCAAAATCTGGCCACCCGGAACGGCATCTCGAAATCTGATTCTCTCTCGCGGCCAGACCTGGTAGGAGCACTCCGGAAGGAGGGGATTGGGTCCCACCCCATCCTGGAAGGTATGACTGGTATAGGAGATATAACGACTGCCTTAGCCTCATTGTCCACCACGATAATGGATTTAAAGAAGAAGATGATGGCGACAAGGGGGGGGGCAGAGACGATGAAATTGCGTCCTTGAAACTTGAGATTCCACAACTCAGGCGGGAAATTGCTGACCTAAGAGACAATAGCGTACACACCGCAGTACACACACAGCATGCCATGCAACGCGTACACGGGAGCCACACGACCTCTGGCAGCACAGCACAGTACAGCGACGTACTAGCAGGAACATCCCAACAACCTGAAAGTGCACCCGCTGGACCCTCCAGCTCAAGCCCGCCGGTACTCACCCTGTACGGTACACACGCACATGCTGGCAGTGCCAGCCAGCCCAGTGCACACACTGTACAGCAACCTAGCACTGTCGACTCCGTCTCACACCGTACGCACACCCCTCAACCCGAATGGCAGGACGTCAAAGCAAGGCGTTTGCGCAGGGCTCAGCGTTCAAGCACACCCGTAGAAGGCAATACTAATATGCAGACATCCTTGATCACCAAGCGCGAGGAGAAGTCCCGCTACACAAACGAAACACCCCCCGCCGGTGGCCATGTTGCTGAGTTGACGGCAGCGCCCCGGGCAAAGCCTAAGGTCTTTTACATTGGGAACGTGCAACCTCACTGCTCCGCATCATCTATTGCTAAATGGTACTCCGATCATGGGGTCGACATAGTGCAATGCGTCTTCTATGCATCAGCCTACCTCAGGACTGCATATGCACGCGTGACTGTGGAGGCAGCCGACGAGGACATGCTTTCCCACACCATCCGACCCTGGCGCTTCAAAAGTGACAGCTTTGGCACCAGCACAAACGATGTCGCAACAGCTAGCGAATGATGGCCTATTCCCACCTAAATCCACTGGCTCGGCCCTACTACCCGCGCTGCCAGGAAAAGCTAAAATTGTTCTCCATTAACTGCCGCTCCGTTCTCAACAAATCCGCAGAATTGTCGGCTATTGCCGAGATCCACAGACCTTACATTATCTGCCTCAGTGAAACCTGGTTAGCTCCAAGTGTCGCTCTTAGCATCTCTGGATACACCACCTTTCGGCGTGATCGACCTCCTAACGAAAACAAGTCTGGTACCGCCTCCAGGCGATATGGTGGAGTCGCTATTCTCGTTCGTGATCATCGTTTCAGTTGTATCCAACTTCGCAACGACCTCAGTCGCCCTACCTGTGAAACAGTGCGGGTGGAGCTTAAACCTTGTTCCGGCTCCCCAAAGCCTATTATTGTCTGTAGTGCCTATCGCCCACCCTCTGCCAAAAGCACAGAGATAAATCACTTCTGTAACATCCCTTCTTCCCATGCTTCATCTTCCACTCTCCTCTCCCCATTTCCCCATTTTTCTTGCGATATTTATGTGGGAGACTTCCGTGATAAGCATCCATTTGCTTTTGGAGAATCCTTTTAAATAAATACAATACAATACAATACATGCTCACCGATGCCCTGGTCACTATCCCCATGTCCTCGTACCACGTCATACTGACTGGAGACTTCAACTGTAAGCACCAGCACTGGTGCCCAACTGACTCAACGTCCCCCGCGGGAGCTGCGCTCTACCGCCACCTCACCTGCTTCGGACTAGAGCAGCTTGTGAATACCCCAACGCACACAACACCTGCAGGGACCCAGTCGTGCTTAGACCTTCTCTTCGTCAACAACCACCCCCCAGCTTGCAACGGATATTAACACGACTTGCGCTCTTGGATCCTCGGATCATCTGACCGTGTCATGTCGGTTCGAGCTCTCACCATCGCCTGGCCAACATCTGCAGCAAGCACCACGCAAACATTTCCCTTACCGCTATCGTCATGTCCCCTCTCACTGCTGGGACTCTCTTAATTCCGATCTCTCTCATTGTGACTGGTCATTTCTACGCCCAGGCAATTCCCCAACTGTTGACGACACAGTCGATCGATTTTCAATCGTCCTGGAACAAACCTTCCAGTACCACCTCGCTGATTTTTCCACCCATTCTTGTCGGTCAAACAAACCCGAAAATTTCCAACACCTGTCAATATGGAGGCCTACCGAGTTCAACGCAACTTTGTCAAATACCTATCCCGTAAAACATACCGCTCTTACATCAGCTCCCTCTCTGCAACAATCTCATCACCCAATCGTCCTTCTCTCTATCAGTTCATTCGCACCCAGCGTCCCAGTGTCTCTCGCGCCCCAATCCAGTGCTTCATTGATCCTGATGGCAACCGTCAGTCTGAGGCAAAGTCCATTGCGGACACTCTGAACAAACAGTTTGTCTCTCCTGGCCTTCCCGACGATCCGAACTGGGTTATCCCGCCCCTGCACCCAGCTCCAGAGCTGCGCGCTCCACTTCTGGATGTCTTTACAACAACTGGTGTGGTCTGCAAACAACTGAAACGTCTTAAGAGCTGCAAGTCTCCTGGAAAAGACGGTATTCCAAATGAAGTCCTTAAACTGCTGGTGCCTTCCTTGTCGTATCCCCTGTGCTTGCTCTTCAACCTGTCATATCAAGCAGGAGTCTTCCCATCTGCGTGGAAATCTGCTATTGTTGTCCCGATCTTTAAGAAAGGACAACGCTCCCAAGCTGTTAATTACAGGCCCATCTCCCTCCTACCAACAATATCCTAGGTCTGTGAACGCATCTTTTATGAATCTCTCTACCACCATGTCACCCCTGCCCTCTCCTCTGCACAATCCGGTTTCTGTCGTGGCGACTCAACTACTTTGCAATTGACACGCTTAATCCAGGATATTTACGGACATCGTAACCTGAAGAAGCGTGTAGGTCTTGTCTTTTTTGATCTGTCAAAAGCGTTTGATACAGTCTGGCATCGAGGCCTACTTGCAAAGCTTGAGTACATTTTTCTAGTACGTGGTACAGCTCTGCAGTGGCTGTCGTCAAATTTGTCGTCCCGTCATCAAACTGTCCGTGTCTCTGCTTCCTTGTCCGATCCTTTACCTGTAGTGTCTGGTGTTCCACAGGGGTCCATACTGGGTCCACTCCTTTTCCTAACTTATGTGAACGATCTGCCCTCTTTAGTTCCAGACGTCAGCCTTTTTGCTGATGATACTGCACTGTTGTGCTCTGACAGCTCGCCGTCCAACCTCGTTACCTCCATGCAGACCGGCATTAACTCCACCATAGCATGGATGGAAGCTTGGAAGCTGAGGCCCAACATCGCGAAGACCGAAGCAATGTTCATCAGCCCATCGCCGCCTACTCAGCCGTTGCACTTTCCAGGAGCCAATGCTAACGTTAAAATTGTTCATGAACACAAACACCTTGGTGTTATATTCGACAGCCATATGTCCTGGTCCCCACAGGTCCAGTCAGTATGCGAGCGAGCTAGCTCCTCCCTTGGCATGTTGCAACCTCACTGCCACCATTTAAATGACCATTGCCGAAAATTGTTCTTTACGTCGTATATTCTACCTATATTTGATTACTGTGACACAGCGTGGTGCGGTCTGTCTCAGGCCCTTGTTCAAACTCTGGAAATACACCAGCGTCTGCTTCTAAAAATCCTGTTTCGCAAAAATCAAACATTCTCCTCCCAACGTCTCTACAGTTTAGCTTCAGTATCTCCCCTCTTAGAGCGACACCAGCAACAGCTTTGCATCCTTGTACACATGATCTTATTAGACCAGGCTCCAAAACACTTTGCTAAGTATAACTGGTTTGTGTCCACCAGATCAACACGTCATTCCGTCTCATTACCCCGTGCTAATACCTCCCTGTTTCTGAAATCTCCTATCTTCTCTGCGTACACTCTCTGGTCTTCCCTGCCAACTAGCCTTAAAGCATGCACCGACATTAAGGAGTTCAAGCTTCAGCTTCTTCGTCCCAAAAAATCTCACCATTTTCGTCATGCCTCCCCTTGCAGTACTCTCTTTGTTTCTCTCCTTATTATTCAGTTCGCCGTGGTTGGCTACCACCCGACTTCTCATATATATTGGCAGTCTTCTGACTAGCCAGGAGATGTTGAATTCATAATAATAATAATAATAATAATATGTGAGAATAATGTGGCATAGTATTATAACTTTTAGCATAAAAATAACATAATTCTGCAATATTTTCAGCAATGCGAAACGCATAATTTCACGATTATATTAGCATAATCTGTCAAGACCTAGCGGGCAAAGCCCGCCGCCGTGCAGTCCGAAAAACAGGATTTTTGGACTTTTTTTGGCCTTGGAGCAAAATTCTGCACACTTTGGCGTGTTTCCAGAATACGACAAGTTGCGCACGGTCTGCTCACATTTAAATACTGTGCTGCCAAAAATTGACAACGTGCAACAAAAATATCTTTCCTTGCAAGGGCACATTTTCAGCCATAACTCTTGAACGGCTGGTCAGTTCGAGACAATTTTTTCGCAGATTTTCAAGCTATTCATGTTCTTTCATATGATGCAGCACGCGATATGAATTTACAAATTAGATTTGTCAGGGAATTTTGGGGTACGCTGCTACCTTAAGTGGTCTTTGTAAAAAAAGCACGGTCTTGGTTGGAGCAAGCATGGATACATTGATCTGCAATGTGCAGGACTTGCCCAACTGCATGCTTTTACAGTACCTGAATTTACACGCAAGTGACTGCCACCTGATCAGCTACGCTGCTGGCGAGCTACTCGCAGGGAACGCAGTGTCATCTGCGCCGTTAAAGCAGACCATTGAACCATCTGCTGGTAATCAAACATGTTGGACAGGGGATATGGAGGATGGACAGCTGCACCGCAGCTGCTTCTTTTCACACACTATCTGTCATAGTAACAATTCCTGCTCGAAGCAGGCTGACCAGTCCCTCTTTCCTAGTTAGCATGCTCTACGTTACAATTTCTGCACAGGGCAGCCTACCTGTTCCGTTCTCTGTCTCTGTTGCACTCCCGTCAGAGCTCCTGACATCTGCAGGGTGACTCCTGCACGCCACGTGCTCAGCAGATATCACTGTACAGTGTATACAAGACAAACGACAAGTGAAGGGAAGCTACAAAGCAACAGTAGTAGTAGGAGTATGGGGCCAGTACTTTGAACGGAATCACACGAACAGTACATGATAGACAATGATGAGAACGAATGTAAGAGGACAGATCTTTCACATTCATTTCTGTTGGTACAAAACCAAGCAGGTGGTAATAAGCTGTAAGCAGGAAGCTAACCAGAGATGTGCTAATACGTCGTGTACTCTCCACTGTTGTACTAGCAGGTGACAAACAAAGCTGGTCACGAAGGGCTCATCGTACTTCTTTGTACCACGGACATCACGAGAAATCAGGACTACTTACATGTAGCTCGAAGTCTCTTGCACAACTAAAAGCGTAATGTTTTCAATAGTAGGTGAAGGCTACTTACTTCCCTGGGCATAGAGACGAGTGAAAAAGTTTGCAGACGTACTTCTCTGAGCATAGTGACGAGTGACCAGGTTTGTAGACGTTTCGCATCGAGACGCGAATGGCTGCATTGCAGATACCGGTACAGCTGTGGCTGTACATTGGGATTTTGGTCTACCTAAATTATGGGTGTGCACGTACCAGTGGCACGCAACCAGTCGGTAAGACATTATCTAACATAACGGATTATGTCTAGGTAACTTCGACAGTGCCGTCGACACTAACCATTTCATCTTATACTAGAGTCATCTTGAGAAAACCTCCACAGAAAGAGGGGTGCTAGAAAACAGTTTTCTACATTTAGGAACCCTTGGGGGCTGCGTCGCAACAGCCGGTATGGAATCACATAAAGCGTAAGTGTCGGTGTGTAAAGAAAAAATCATTGAACTATCGTTTGATTGATTAAATGATTGATTATATTTGGATTCCCGAGACCAAAGGAGCCGGAGTGCTCAATAACAGGGCAGCGAATGGTTGAGTTGTGCCATGTGACAATATAGTGTGTGCGTTGGGTGGTGATGGTGGTGGGGAGGGGGGGCCTGCAGAGGCCCAATACAATGTAAGGCCGGGGATGGGAGGAGAGAAGGCCGGTGGAGAGTCAAACTCAGAAGAGGGAGGAGAGAATAGCTGAAGTTATTGTGCGAATTCAAATAAACCAAACAAACAGCAAAACGAGTACACAAACTCACGAGACTAATGAGGACTGGAGCACGGAATTGAACTGCTGAAGTACACAGCTGACGAGAATAAGGACAGGAGCACAGAAATGAACGGGAGGCATTCTACGAAGTGGTGGTACCATCAGTGCATGTATCACGGTACATTATCAAAATATCGGCTTTGCAAAGCTCGTGGGTACGGAATACGTTTATGGCGTGATGGTAGCCCTGGTATTGTAGTACTATAACACTGTCCACAAACCATGGTCCACAGTGCGTGTTCTTGTCCTAACAACCTAGGTATTTACAGATTACGGCTGCACCAAACATGTAGACTAGGGGTAGAGCATCGCTGGCTATAAGCAAGAGGCTACGCGGAATAGGGCAGCATGATTATTGGCATAATTTGGTAGTCAAAATATTGGAGCATAAATTTGCACTCTTACAGGGGTAGGACCATAATTTTAGTTTTAAATTATTAGCACTGAAGTGCACAGACCTGCAGAGTACAGATTGGGAAGACAGAAACAAGATGGAGACCTGATAATACAGCGAGAAGCCGAAGCAGCCTGCTGATGAATTGGGCCTACCTCCTCCGACTATATGTCTCACGTTCAGCTGCAGGACCAAGCACCAAATACAAGAAAAGACAGGTAGGACAGAAAATGAACATAATCAGGTATCACGATGTGATATAGGGAAACAAAAATTAATGATATGGGCCTCAACCAGCGAAAACAGGCCTGGGGTCAAATTTTTCAAAATTCCTTTTTGGTTTGAAATTTGTTGAAATACATCTACTGAAGGACCTTAGCCAAGAAAAAGTTCAATATTCCGATTTAAAACGGGTGTATACACAAATTTACAAGGTGTACTCCAAATTGGTGCAATGTATGCATACGATGTATGTTTACAATAAATATTCAGCAATCTAAGGTGGGCAGGCAGCTTGAATACCTTTGAAATAGTGCAGTAAGCAGCTAGAATGACAACAAATAGCTGAAGAGTGCGGAGACATGATCAACTTATTTGCAGCTGCATCCTGCGTGGAGTCGTTCCGCAATGTCTTCCATTTCTTTCTCCGCGGCTGACGACACGACGTGGCTGCCGTCACTAGCCCCGACTCAGAATTTATCTCAGGTGATGACTCCTCATCTTCCGACTCTAACGAGTCATGGACCTCCTTGAGCCGCCACGCAGCAGGAGATGACGGCTGCGATTCCGCTTCGCTGTCAACATCGATGTCGGAACCAAAGAACGTCTCATCCTCACTCTGAACTTCAGCGCTCCGCTACTTCAGCATCCACTCCCCACAAGGCTCGAGCTAGCTGTACACAATAACTGCCGCGTGTGCTCTAAGAACAGCTCTGGCGTCCAATCGCAACAAGATCAAGGAACACTCGAGTCGCCACTCGACACCACTTCAACTAACTAACTAACTTCAAATAAATTCAAGCAAGGAGTTCAAGAAGAACGCGTCAAGCTGTTCGCAGCGCGATCAAAAAATCGTTGAACGTCACAAATCAACCTTTTTCTTGATTTAATAACGAAACCTCTAAGGGTCGTTTTCGCTGATTGCGGCTCATATGGCGGATTTCCTGGTTTTCCATATGAAGTAGAGAGACTTGTGTGGGGGGGGGGAGGGGGAGACTCGGAGTAGGTCTTATTGTTATTATTATTATTATTTTAGAATTGCGATCAACAGAACGAGCTGAACCGACATGTTCACAAAGGCTTTTATTGTATTCAAAAAACGAGTGTATACGAAGGCAGTGAAGAACATGGACGAAAGAAAAAATGTGATATGGAAGAAATGATGAACAAAAAATTGTACTTCGAACTAGTTTTCGCACAACACTCCTCAGGAAGCTACGTTGTACTAATGAAAAACAATCAAGAAAGATACTAATAAAGAGAAATGCATATCACATTTTTTCTTTCGTCCATGTTCTTCACTGCCTTCGTATACACTCGTTTTTTGAATACAATAAAAGCCTTTGTGAACATGTCGGTTCAGCTCGTTCTGTTGATCGCAATTCTAAAACTATTGTCGCCTCGACGCCTATTTACATATTATTATTACTATTATTATTATTATTATTATTATTGGTGTGAGTTGCCAGTATGATGCAAGCCAGATGTTGATTGATCGAAGAAGGATAGATTTACCATCACTGTGGATAAGAGTCATACTGTACCTCAGTTGGTTAGAGCATTGCTCGCGAATAGCAAGGTCCCTGGTTCGAGTCCCGGTGGTGTGACTGATGATTTTTTCTTTCTTTCATATCTGCCTTGCAAGTGTTGAGTTTCGGAGAGAAAAGAGCAGTACGTGGCATGTGGCCTCAAATGTCCTAACACTTTGAAAATTCTCCGTGAAGTCCAAATTTGAAATTGCAATTAGTTGCTTGCTCGCAGTGGACATAGTTTGATGCGCTCCCCATGATATCAAGCGAATGGCCGAGGGCCCTCTTGATTGGTGTGAGTTGCCAGTATGATGCAAGCCAGATGTTGATTGATCGAAGAAGGATAGATTTACCATCACTGTGGATAAGAGTCATACTGTAGCTCAGTTGGTTAGAGCATTGCTCGCGAATAGCAAGGTCCCTGGTTCGAGTCCCGGTGGTGTGACTGATGATTTTTTCTTTCTTTCATATCTGGCTTGCAAGTGTTGAGTTTCGGAGAGAAAAGAGCAGTACGTGGCATGTGGCCTCAAATGTCCTAATTATTATTATTATTATTATTATTATTCACACATATCCGGCGGATGAGTACGCATGGCCCATGCACCATGGGGACCCACGAATACAAACCAGTATATGTTCCCTCAGCAATACAAGCAAGCAAGCACGCAAAGATAAATGAGAGCCCAGGCAGCGAAAACAAAACGAAGAGAGATGAGGACATAGGCAACGAAAACAATTCCAAAGCATAGCCAGGGATTGAATGTGTGCATCTGCGTACGACAGTTAACACGGCTAGTGCAGCCGTACAGAGCGCAGCAACATGAAAATACAAAAGTGCCACAGCAGCAGCAGCCAAGAGTGTGCAAACAGTAAAAAAGAAGATCAGTCCATGAAAAAATTATTGTCGCCACAGGTAGACATCTCCTGCAAGAATGCATGCGTGCGCACAAGAAGGCAGGCAAGCATGTCAGATGTAATCGTATTATTATGGCCAGGCTAATTAACAGTGCTGTTTCGCAATGAATTCCATCGGCATTTATCATGCACCACCTTCCGAAGCTGGGCTAGGCCAGGTCGCGACAGAAGCACAAGCCCCAGCTTCTCCCAACAATCCAGTGAGAGAGTGGTTAGCAGTGTTGTTCTTGGTCTGCCTATCCTTCCCCGCAAGGCACCAGAAGCAGCAAAATCGAGAGCAACCTGTGGCGGTGCCCCTGATGGCATTCGGAGCACATGCCCCAGGAAGCTCCATCGCCTCGCCGCGATCTCCTTGGAGATGGGTTGGATACGACAGCGGTTGTAGAGTGTACTTTCTCTTCGGAACTGATGTCTCAGCTGCTGCCGAACATGTTCAAAGTAGCACGTAAACAGAACAGGGCTCAGGCAATCTCCCTGTGGTGTGCCGATGCCAGATTCAAAGGCGTCTGCAGTCTGTCCGCATACTCGAACACTGAGCGTTGTGTCTACAAGCAGCGTTGAGACCATGGCTCGAGCATCAGGTACGCCAGGCGCTGCAGTGAGGATTGATTCAAGCAGGCTGTTTCTATGCGGAGTGTCAAAGGCCTTGGAGAGGTCGATGCCCAGCTTGTTGAATGACCACCGCTTATTTTCTACTAAACTGCTGAGAATACGAAGAGTGAATACAGTATCACTCGTCGACCGGCCTGGTCTGTACGCACTCTGTGAGGATGGCAGGTACTGTTCCACCTGGTGTTGAATCCGTCGCAGTGTGATACTTGACAGGATCTTTCTAACTGAATTCAGAAGAACAATTGGACGAAGGCTGCTACCTTCGGTTTCCCTGGCTTCTGCAGAGGTATCAGCACGCCAGCACCAATCGCAGGATCGGGTGTCGCCGACTCTACAGAAGTTTGTAGGATGTGAGCAATTGATGTACATAGAGGCTCATTGCAGGCATATTTAAGCATCTCGTCTGGAATTCCATCTGGCCCTGGTGACTTGCCATTCTTCAGTCCGCGTATGGCAGAGGCCACTTCTGCTGTCGTTATGTTATTGGTTAGAGTTGTTGTTTCCTTCTTTAACGGCTTACTGCTAGAGTCTGAGAACTGCCCACAAAAATGGTCTGAGACTCGCCTGGCTTGCTGTGCTGGGTTGCATATTCTTGCGCCGTTCCCATCATCAACAGCTATACCAGACCTTCTCGGCCTGCAGAGGGCAGCAACAGAAGCATGCATTTTTGAGGTGTCGTTTTTGATGCATTCTATTTCCACTGCCTCGGCTTCCAGACGGTCTACTTCACATTGCTTGACTTCAGCACTCAGCCGATGGAGCAGGCGATTTCTTTGCGTTTTCAGAGCAGTTTTTTCCTCGACATTTGGTGTTGCATTGATCTGGATTCGTAATTGTTTCTGGTGCGTAGATAGATCACTGATCGTTGGGTCATCGGTGACATAGCTGGACAACTGCCTTCCACGGGTGTCTTTGCCCAGGACAGCCTCTGCTGAGCACTTGATAGTCTCTGCAAGCTTTTCCCATGTCACGCCATGGTCTTACTTTCTGTTATTTATTTAATGATTCATCAAAAGGCGGCTCGCCCATCGATAGGGTTTCCTGTTTTCGGTTGAGTGACGAGATGGGTGGGCTAATACAACCGGTAAGAGGAAGAGAAAGAACAAATACCAGAAAAATTAAAGAAAAATTAAAGCATCATGGTCCAGTCATTGCAAAGGTATGTTTTATTTTTATTTTATTTATTTCACTCGAAATTTCGTAACTTCGTAACTCCATTGCACCTTGAGCAAATTCCACAATCGAATGGTGTACGTGGTAGCGGGAACTCCAAGCTGTCCAATGCAACAATCGCCGAAGAGTTACAATGTCGGGCGCCAGAGATATCGCACGCCGTATTCTTACCTCGGCAAATTCAAATTTTGGATCGATCATTTCGCCATTTTGGGGGAAAATCCCTTTTCGTGTGCTCTTTGAGTGACTGAGCACATGATAATGACGTAGCCGGCTGAAGTTTAAATCGTCTCAAACAGATTTGAGCGTTCTGCGAAGAAGGAGAGTGGAATGGCGTTGATGTTACGAATTTGCTTGCATATCAGGCTTGGAGACGACTTTGCTGTGTTACCGCGCCTGATTTGTGGCGGCCGGATAATGGAGATTGGTACCCTGACGTAGCTCTCGCCAAGAGCTTTCCAATGAGCCCTTGATTGTGAAAATAAAGTGAAGGACACCAAAGTTATGACATGGAAAAGTTGAAAATTGTACTGACATTTTGTAATTCTGGTGCATACTGTGCTAGTAATCCGTCCATAAAGGGATAAGAAGAGATTTATGTTGGATTTCAAGTTTGTTCACAAGCTGTTGACTTAGACTACACCAAGACTGACATGTATACTGGAAAATAGGTAATAGATACGAGCGATAAAACATAGAACGGCATGTATTTGGCAAATGAGAACGATGAGGATATAGTATGCCGAGGACACTACTAGTTTTCTTGCAAATATAGTCTTAGTTAGAGTCCAAGAATAAACAGGCACGTCTGCCTTTTTTATATGATATACACTAAAAAGGAGAATATAGTATAAAACGCCATTTAAGGTAGTGATACTGAGTATAATCCCTGATGATCCTGGGTGAAAATTTGGACAATTTCATATGTACGTGGTGTAGCCAAGGACTGGTAGTGTGTTGCGAGTTGGGTATACTGAAGATACTGAGTAGAGTACTGGAAATTTAAGTCCTCGATTTCCCTGACTACGTGTAGCACGGCCAGCATTAAGAGGACTGAACATATCGGTAAGCAATGTGCTGCATTTACCCAAGTGTAGCCAAGGAGCTTGTGGCAGTACATAGCTTCTAGTGAGCACAAGCGCAATTGGCGATACAGCGGCGCTGATGTGAGGTGAGGTAATGCTCGGGGAAATCATTTCAGGAACTTTCCAATCTTGTGAAAATAGAGATTGAAAATTAAGCGGCCATGGTATCAAAAACAAGTTTATTTGCGCTCCAAGCCCTGCCTGATCGAGGTATATTGATCGTCGCTACGTAATCCGGGTGTTTGTAAATTGAGAAGAGAACAACAATCGTACCTAAATCGGATCTTACTCGATTTCCACATTCGAAGTACCGTTATGTTTATCAGCTTTTGATTGCAACAATCGTCGAAGCGATAGCACCTTTGAGTTATGGCGCTCGACGGCTACACAGCTTCACACGGCCAGACCCACTATTTTGTGCCATGCGTGGGCCCTCGGATTTCATTCTTTCTGCATTTTTGTCACATGGTGCCTTGGCAACTGCAGTTCAAATCGAGCAGTAGATTAGCGGGAGTGTGCAGAAGAATATAGAGCTCGATACGAGCAAGGAGAGTGGAATGGCGGGTAAGAGCTCAGTTTCTTTGACTTGCGAGACTGCGTCATGAATTTGGGACAGATTCACTCTATGGCTGGTTTACCACCTTGTGGTGGCTTGTGCTTTAGTCCATCGTTTGTCCCGTCGCATCAGCTTTCCAGGAAGGTTAAGATCTAGTAAATCAGAGAATGGATGCCAGAGTTACGAACGTTGTGGATGGCGTTTCTTCAGTAAAAAAGACCCATTTTCGCTTGTCGTTAGTCGACAGGTGGCAGTACCCTCCTGTGGTGACAGGGTTAACTTGGACATACTGGTATACGCGATTGAGTCAAAAGGTGGGTGTGGCTGGGCTTGACTCACTGAGATAAGGTAGGTCTGGTGTTGTGACAGACCATGATAAGAACGAATTCCAGCTTCCAGATCTTTAACATCCATTTCTGTTGGTTCAAAACCAAGCAGGTGATAAGAAGCTGTCAAGCAGGAAGCTGACCAGGGATGTGCTACTGCTGTACGAGCAGGTGACAAACAAAGCTGTTCACTGTGTGCGGATCACACTTTCTCGTATCATAGACAACAAACCTCTTCTACGGGCAAAACCAACAATAGTTATTATGATTATGTACGTAGCATATACACAGTACTGCGCAGTTACTATAAAACACTAATAAACAAGTGAAACTCAGTCCAAGCAACTTTCAAAATTGAACTCGGATAGTGAGCCAAAAATAAAATATGATGAAGAAAGGAAATTTCAAATTTGGATTTCAAGGAGAATTTCAAAGTTTTTAGGAAATTAGCTTGCAAGTGTTGAGTTTCGGAGAGAAAAGAGCAGTACGTGGCATATGGCCTCTAATTTTCCTAAAACTATGAAGAAAGGAAAAGGACAATCCACCAATGTAGCCATATTTTTATAAGGTCAGCGAGTGCGACAAAATGGCACAAATCTGTCAAGGAGTACTGAGACATTCGGCGACCTGACACCTAGCTCCAACACTTCTCCAACGCGCAAACCAACAACCTTTCAACTTGGAAGGCTGAGGTTCGGAAAGTTCCAAGAGGGGAAGGAAAGCGCAACGAAAAAGAGCATGAACTACGCGCCACGGCAACAAAAAATGCCGAAAGTCACGAGATGATGATGAAACTAGTATGACTGTTGGACATTCCCGCATTACTACACCTCGACGACGCAAAGCAACACAGCACCCAACTTGGGAGGCTCAAGTTTATGTACATGTAATAAACATATAAAGGGGAAGCAAAACGGAGACGAATTGTGACACATCGAAACGTCGACATCTTACTTATTAACTCCACTATCATGTAAATATGATGGGCTAGGTATGTACAATAACAAGTAGTTCCACACGACGTGCGTTTCTCCGTATAGATGATGACGGCTCATCAGGTGTGCAACGTTGAATTCGGATGGTGAGCCAATATAATTATGATGAAGAAAGGAAAAGGTTGTTGGTTTGCGCCTTAGAGAAGTGTTGGAGCTAAGGGTCAGGTCGTCGAATGTTTCAGTACTCCTTGTCAGGTTTGTGCCATTTTGTCGCACTCGCTGATGGTATAAGATCTGGTTACGTTGGTGGACAGTTTGTCAACTTTAAAAAAGGTATTTTTTAGGCTAGTCAGATGACTCAGGCGTGCCTCTGCAATGAAAACCGCAACCGGATCTCGCTTCAGATAGCGGGAATTTAGAGGATTTGACACCACGCAAACACATGATGCTGGAACTTACCAGCGCAAAGCACATCCGAGTGCGAATCCACCCCATAGTGGCAAAATCCTGATCATTTCTCTTGTCAGAGATAAGAGCAGCCAAGCGCTTGTACAAAACTGTGGCAGTTTTCCCAGCATCACGAATGGCCGATATGACGACTGGAATGAAGGAGGCCTTCTCGACTTCCCGAGTTCTCTCCTCATATCATCTCCTCCTCTCGGGTTCATAACCAGCATGCACAGCGGGGGTTTAGGGAGCATTATTCGAAGCAGTATAGAGGTTGAAAAGCCGTATATCAAACATTGTGCGTTCTAACCGGCCACCCCAGAATCCACTGGTAGCGAAGTCGAGGCAAGCATTGTCCGCTAAGGACGCAGACTGGAGGTTGTACTGCTCACCAGAGAGCGTTTGCAGTGGAGGTTCCACGGATACCGAGTGAGCCACCTAGCGAATGAGGTCAGCGGTGACGTCACGGATTTTATTGTGCCATACGATGGAAAACCACCGGTCGGGCCGAAAAATGCGTGGGAGACATCGAAGCCGCCGTTTGCACAAATGCCGGACGACGGCAAACGCTTCGGCACCCAGCCATAGCGCAAAAACAGAGCATCTCCAAACTCAGACTGAGAGAGACGAAAGCCATAGCAGGGTAGAGGACGTGACGTCAGCCAAGTATAGCTACCACACTGGGAAGAAAGGTCAAACTGAGGCACATGTACCGCACCTTTACCGCTCAAAACCCCTCCTTCAGATGTTGCTGTGATGCCCGAGCTGCAGTGCAGACTTGACGTTTGGTGGTCTTGGTAGCGTCTGCCAAACAAGCTGGCGAGAGATCTGCCTCACCAATCCTTACTCTGACCTCTTTGGTGGGCATATTGGCGTGATTGGGCGGTGGGATTCGAGAGACTCAAACTGCCATGCCGACAAGGGACCGAGAGCATAAGTCACTCCAAACTGGACGGAGGGACTCGACTAATAAGTCCTGGGATGAGGCGCTCCCTAATAACAGCTTCCAGACCACCAAACTCCTCAGATGACATCTCCAAGGTCAGGGACAAGAAATATCACTTGTTTTGTAGACCATGGACAAATGTGGAGTAGGCGGCAAAGGGTTGTGTCAGGACAAAATCGGTTAGCCGCGACACCTGAAGTGTCAAGTAGATGACCTTTGCCTCTACGAAACTAGCTGCTCGGTCAGTCCATCCCACCAGGTGCGGAGGGCTCGAAGTTCTCCACACCCTGAAGGATCAACTGCGTACCACACCTGGATGACGTCAGATGAGCTGACTGCCTGGACCAAGCGTACGATGCAAAGGGCGCACATCAGCATCGCAACCGGATCAATCTGCATGGGTAGTGCTTCATAGTATAACAAGCATTCACCATCCACAAAGAGGTTTGCCGGATGGCGGCATGTGTCGATGTTCGACTCAAATCGCAATATATTTTTATGGTAGGTGTAAGTCAATTCTCCAAGCATATGGACTAATTAACAAGTGTGCAAACGTTTCGCATCGAGACACGAATGGCAAAAATGCATGCAGTTACACATGTAGCTGTAAGTCGGTGTTTTATATTCCTCAGGTAGAGGTGTGCGCGAATGAGTGCCGCGCAACCAGTTGGTAGACATTTTCTAGTGTAACGGAATATGTTAGATGAGTTCATCGGTGGCGTCGACAATTTTTTTTTGTGCCTTATACGACTTCCATCATCAAGACCCTCAACAGGAAGAAGAGTGCTAGTAAAACCGTTCAGCGCTGATGTGCCTGCGTGGTGCACGCAAGTCATTGTTACCAACAATGGCCTCAGACTCGGCAGCGCTTGTTGTTGCTGAAGCAAGAACCTCAGCTTGAGGCTTACATTATTATTACTATCTGTCAATTGTCATTAATGACATTGTACATAATCATCACCGCGTGCGCTCGATCTAATCATTGATTGTCTTTATTTTATGTTTTGCCCGTACAAGAGGTATTGTAGTATCCCTGCCCGACCAAATCGGAAGTAGTACGGAACTAATACGGAGCTTTGCCTGATGTATATTAAGTGTATCTCCGTATGTAAGCGTACGGCGTCTGCTGCATAAAAGCGGCTGCGCATTTCTGTTTTGATGAAGATGAGATTTTGATAATAACGAGCTATTCAACCTCCAGGTGTGCACCGGAGAGAAAGTCAGTTATTTTCCCGCTTCTTCTTTCACTAACAATTATATCTCAGGTGTGTACCTGAAAGAAGTAGAATAAAAGTAATTCTTGTTGATTTCACCGCGCCTACCACTCGGCTACCCATTACATTGGTGGCAGCGGTGTAGTTTTAAATAAAACAACGTGATTCGACCCCAGACCCCCATGGCTCAACCCGCTGCAGCTCCGTGCGACGAATCAAGATAAGAATTATGTTTCTTGCCTTCCTGGGCCTGGCCCTGCTTAGCCTGCAGCACAGTCAGGGTGCTAGCGTGGATCACCCTTCTCTCCGCACGGCATCCACTGGAGACTCCGATGGCGATTCCAAGCGACCCGCTACCTACATCAAGTATACTACCGGTGGTGCTGGCGAAGCTGATGAGGACGACAACAGGCAGGCTGCTGCCCAAGACAAGGAGGGTATTCCCCAAGACCAGCAGCGTTTGATTTTTGCAAGCACGCTGTCGGAAGCAGGAGCCCACTCTTCACTTGGTACTTCGCCTCCGTGGTGGAATGCAGATTTTCGTCAACACTCTTCCTGGCTAGACCATCACTCTTTACGTCGCGCAAAGTGATGCTATCGACAATGTGAAGACCACGATTCAAGACGAGGAGGGAGGTCATTTGTCTGACGCCAAGCTAGCCGCTCTGGGTGACCGGCTCAACCAAGATGAAGATAAAACCTGGCTTGCTCTCCGCCGTAGCTCCAGCCGCCGCCGTGGTTACTAACGCTGATTCCAGGTATGGCATTTTCTTTCCTGTCTTCCTTCAGTCTCCCTGTTCTCTTCGGTCTTCCTTTATGCGAGTGTGTGAATCCAGTTTAGTTTGGTAGGCGTCTGATCATGGTGAGCCACGGCTTACCCAGCTAACGTGGGACAATGTGTGTGACAACCCTCCTTATAGTTATAGTGTATTCAGTTCGGTTTTTGAACTGCGATGTTCCTGGCGGGTTGTGCCAGCGTAGTGCAGCGAGAGTGCTGTGGTTTCAGGTCCTATTTGGAGGACAGTTCTTTCCCTTTTGACCCCGTGAGATCGTGTGAACCTGGTGTGCTTTTACTTCTATTTTATGATTTGTTATCAGTTCATTTCTTCTGTCTACTCTAAACGTTATCATTTCCGATATAATTTGCCATCTTCCGGTTGACGCTGTGTTCATAACTCTTCACTAATTTTTTGAAAATCACGAGGGCGTGATTATCTGTAGGAAGGGAGGGTGTAGTATCCCTGCCCGACCAATACGGAAGTAGTGCGGAGCTTTGCCTGATGTATATTAAGTGTATCTCCGTATGTAAGCGTACGGCGTCTGCTGCATAAAAGCGGCTGCGCATTTCTGTTTTGATGAAGATGAGATTTTGATAATAACGAGCTATTCAACCTCCAGGTGTGCACCGGAGAGAAAGTCAGTTATTTTGCCGCTTCTTCTTTCACTAACAAGTATATCTCAGGTGTGTACCTGAAAGAAGTAGAATAAAAGTAATTCTTGTTGATTTCACCGCGCCTACCACTCGGCTACCCATTACAGTATTAGCACTGCAAAAAAATATAAAACAAAGTATTTTATAGAAAAGGAAAAGGAACATCGGTGAGAAGGCATTATACTGCCTGTAATGCTGGTGAAGCAAAATAAAGTAACAACAACAACAACAAGGAACTACAAGATACGGTTTTGTGTCCACTAACACCACCTGTTAATAAGCAATCAGATCATGCCATATCATTGCACGAGGCTGGCCAATGTTACTGACGTTCTAGTACGAACTGGCTAACAGCATTAGCACATCTTGGAGGCGCACACCAACACATGCGTCACAATCTCATGTAATATGTATCTTATAAGATCAGAACAACACTAAAACTGGATGGAGACTACTTCTGGCAAAGGCAGGCAGAAGCTACTGATGCCTTACGACCAGACCCACGATCCTATTACAATGCAATTTGGAATCTGCGACAAATTAATATGGTGATGAATACACTCCAGGCATTATGGCTGTGATTACGCGCCTGCCCACACACGCTCTCTACGCTGCAAAGTTACTCTGGCACAGCTCACCAATATCACTTCACGCCTGACGCCTATTCGATGAATGGTTAATGGTACTCAATATAGTAGACAGCAGATCACACAGCAACGACATACTTGTAGCTCGATTGTAAGGCATGTTTCGTCCCCGCTGGACTCATGAGGCAATCTTCGTCTTGAAAGTCTTCGCATGAAGCCTGACGTGGGAGAATGATATCCCCCTGCAGCTGTACTTATGTTGATTATTATCATGGCGATGGGCCTATGGGCCTATGGAAGAACGAGAGAGTCTTGCACTACATCGGTATGACCGACCTGAACATGGCGCAGCTGACCCAGCAGCTGCCTGGTGTAAAGGTGAATCACATAGCGCAATGAGGTCAGTAAGAACCCGCTACGCAGGCCCACAGTGTGACAGCTTAGCAATGCGGCTGGTCCACCATGGGCCAGCTATTCAGGCCTCTTTTATGGGCAAATTAACACAATGGATTAAAATGCAATAATTATATCATACGCTGGAGAAGAAATCAGAAAATGCGTGTGTAAAATAAAGATCTTCAAACCCAACCCCAAAAAAAACTGGGCCAGCTGTCCCTTGCCATCGGGCAATCAACCACGACTATTATGAACCCACAAGTTCTCAAGTGTGAAAGGCCTTCTCGCTTGTGACATTGTGTTCGTTTCAATGCAGTTGTATCTCGACCCCGCCGTGCCGATGATGTTTACGACGTGGTATACGCTGCATGCGCTAGGTGCGATTTGCTGTGCGCGCTGTATTTGTATGTTGTATGTGTATGCTTTTCTGATATACGCTGTCATTTTTACGCTATAACTACCTGGTGGTTTTAGTGTTAGTTATTAGTTGATAGTGAAGATTTATTAATTGATCGAAGTGAAAAATACTGTTGAAGAGTAGATAGTTGTCCTCATGCCGTGTGGTCGTTCGTTCCTGACAATTTAGAGAATAAGAAGGGTTCACAACATTTGACGACTACGCCAGGTCCGAAGCGAGCATGGCAGAGGAACAAACTAATTTGGAAGTCAGCTTTATCGCCAAAGGAATTCGGTACGGATTTGAAGGCGATAGGTTGATGGACCACGTGGAGAAGCGGCTCCGACAGTGCTAGGAGCTTGAAGAGCGCAGTGACAGATGGCAGACTCTCTATTCTAAGTCCGGTGGGCAGTGCTGACGAAATTGGACAATAGGAGAAAAAGTTAGAACCCCGGTATAGGGCGAACACAGGGATAAGCGTACGGTAACTTCTAGAAAATGAACGTGCGGATGTCCTTGCGCTAACGGTTGCAATTTCTTCTTTCTTTTCTTTTATCATTTCATTCTATTTCCTTCTCAGGAAAGAATCTATAATATGGGCCGCGATCAGCTAAAACATGTCTTTGGGGTTTCATAAAAAGTTGGGAAATGACGAAATGAAAAAAATGTTTTTTTGGAGCGCGTTCACTCTGCACTACATTCAAATGATTCATGATGTGGCGATCATCTTCTCAAATTTTGTTCAAACACTTGTTTGGCGTTCTACTTCAAGTAGCTGGCGAGCAAAGACTGACAATGTCCGCATCTAGTGATACAAGAGCAGCTCGCATGGCCAGACGATCGCTGTGCATGGCCCAGGTTTGTTCAGGTGTCTGCAAGTCCGTGGCGGCGGGTCTGCAGAGCGACGCTGACAATTTGTTGGTATCTCATTGATGTTGATGTCGACAGCAAAGCTGAATCGTGCCCGTCGTCTCCAGTAGCGAAGAGGCACAAGTTGTGGGCTAGTACATAATCATTTAGGCGGGGAACCGGCTGCCTTACGACTTTACTTGCGTTCAGCTCTCATGAGGCGTCTGACGCAGTCTGGGAAACGCAGGCGACGATCGAAACTGTCACTGCCAGAATCGAAAGAGTATGCAAGTGCAACGCCGCCCAGCGCATCGTGTTGCTTTCCAGGAAGAACTTGGGTCATGCCTTTGAACTGATGTCGTTGACATGCTCAAGTCGGTGTCAACATCTTTAGTTCCGTTGCATTGTGCTCCGCCACAAAAGCCACTAAGTAATAGTTTGTCGCTTTGTGTCAGACTGTGCGAAAACTGTCATTTTTTATTTCAAAATGTTGGGTTAGCTTTTGGGCTAACCCTAGTTAGTGATAAGACCGATGCGCTGCTTTCTATCTCGTGCTAGCTGCGACTGAGCTTGCTTTACACGTGCACTCAACTGCTGCGCAGGCGCGCCCAAATCGCCTTGGGTAGCTCTTGCTGTGCTGACTTTGACTTGCGCTTTCCTTTGCAGTGTCACTGAGCAGCAACCGGAATTTGTTTGAGGAGAAAAGAATTATTTATTCAGACTCCTAGTCCTTGTAGATTCCTCGCAGCCAAATACTGCACGCCAAACATGTTGTCTACCTCTGAAGCACGGCGTATGAACGTATCGGACTTGCGTGCCGAGCTGGAAGGCCGTGGGCTGAATTCGAGCGGAACAAAGCCCCAGCTTCTTGCCGGTTTGCTGCTCAGTATCCAGGACACGTCGAGCTCGGCGGCAAGTGGAACCTCGATCTCCGTCGGCCACGCCATCCTTGCGGCAGGAACATGAGCAAGAGCAGGATCTGGAGAGTGTTGCAGCAGCTTCTCCGACTCCCCAGATCCCGGACCAGAGCAGGAATGACGATTTGCGCCAGTTTGTGCGGCAGGAAGTGCATTCAGGGCCGCCGTCACCGTTGCCTTGTCGGAGGCGATCGCTCCAATGCTGGCCACTATCACTGCCCCCGGACTGGGATTCACCCAGCTGCTGCCCGATACTATCGCCACCTCGTATTCTGCCCCACGCCAGCTTCAGCTGCAGTTCAGCAGTGGCGGCCACTGAGTCTCTGGAGGTGGTGGAAGGTGGAGCTGCCCAGCCCGTTCGTCGACGCGTCCACGACTTGCCGACATGGCTGGAGGCATGGTCTCTCTTCATGAACGTCGTGTGTTCTGCCAACCCGTCTCGCCTGCAGGAGATGCTCTCATACCAAGCCACCATTGTTGCTGCCAACAGGCAATACTATCCGGAAGCTTGGCTGTCGTACGACACCCAGTTTCGCTCTGCCATTTCTGCTCCCTGATGACAAATTGGCTGACATCAAGTGCCTGTTGACTGCAGCGAGCATCAACCCCACCATGTCTCAACGCGAACTCGAATCTCTTCTGGGGAAACTCTCCTTCGCTGCAAGAGTCATCGTACCCGGCCGGACATTTATGCGGCGCCTGTGGTCTATTTGCAGTCGCTACCAGCAGCCTCACTACCGCATCAGTCTGACTACCGAGTGCCAGGAGGATATCCAATGGTGGCTACGGCTCCTGGAACAATGGAACGGAAATCATTCTTCCTGTTCCCAGATTGGACGCCATCTCCAGACTTGGAGCTGTTCACTGATGCCAGTGGCACCCTGGGCTGGGGCACATTCAACGGCGGCCGCTGGCTTCAAGGGACCTGGTCGCCTGAGCAACTCGCTCACAGCATTGAGTGAAAGGAGCTCTACGCGTTGGTCACAGCGTGCTGCACGTGGGGCAAGGAATGGCGCCAGCTTCGTATCACAATGCACTGTGACATCAAGGCGGTGGTAGATTGCATCCGCTCCGGCACATCCAAGTCACCGCCAGTGATGACCCTGACCAGGGAGCAGTTCTTTGTGTGCGCCCGCTTCAATTTCACCGTCGCGGCTGTTCACATTGCTGGCCAGTCGAACTGCATTGCCGATTCGCTGTCTCGTTTCGCATGGAGGAATTTCGGCGTCTCGCCCCGGCTGCTCAAGCACAACCAGACTGAGCAGTGCTGCCATTCCAGCCGATGTAATATAGCTTGACATACAGGTGAACGCTTGCTGGGGTGCCGTGTGCTGGTTTTCTGGGAACAGCTTCCTTCAACTGGTTGCTTTGCTGCCACTATCTCTGCTTAAAATGGCATACTATTGGTCGGCTGTTTGCGACGCCAATCAGTAGTCATTGCACCCGGTCGCGGGTACTATTGCCGCTCAAGCATGAGCGATTGCTTTGGCCATTTGCAACGCCAATTGCTTCACCCTGGTTGGCTGTTTGCAACGTCGATCAGCGAACTTTGCACCCGGTCGTGGGTACTGCTGCGGCTGAGTTGTGAGCGATCACTTTGGCTGTTTGCAACGCCAATCGCTTCACCAGTTGATCGAAACCAGCACACTGGTGTACCCCAATCATCCTTGTGCGGTGTTTTGAGAATACGTGGGTATGCATGCAGCTTTGCTCTGTGACTTTCCATTGCATGTAGTCACTTGGCTACTACGATTCACCGATACGACAACGAGAGCTGAGATTTTGATCCTGAACTACGGGGGGAGGGTTTGAGGGGAGGGAGGGGATTATACTAATCAAGAGAGAGAGAGGGAGCTTGGTGTTTTCACTGTCTCTTAGAGATTGGGGCATAACTTGAGAAAGAGTGAACTATCCAAGAGACGGCACTATTTGCGCGAGTACAGTATATGGAGATGTCTGTTGTATTCACCACTATAAACAACACGCGATCAAAATCCCGTTTCAGGGAGGTAAAAGAGTGTAAGGCAGTAGTTTTTAAAGTGAGAACGTTGAGTGCGGAAAAGTTCTTCTTCTGAATGCATAACCTGGGTTACGCAAATTAGGGACTACACCATTGAGTGTACAAGCACAAGTAGCATACACAAAAACACAATACTTGTATACATCACAGTACCTTGGGTTTCTCACAAATTCATTAAATACTTCCCGGGATCCACAATAATATCGGAATCTGTACAATGTTCACAATCAACCGAACACTCCCTCTCCACCCCTGCGCTCACCACCATCATCATCCGAACTTCTTCCAACCTTCATTTCGCTCCTTTTTCTATTTACACTGCTCCCATATACATATACTTGTGCTTGCTTCTGCATAATTTGTTATTCTGTGTAGTGAAATGGGATGCCTGTCCTCTAACCAGTGCTCGCACGTGGCAAGTCGATTGGACCTTTCAATGTGAACGGAAAACTTGGACAGAAGCAAAAGCAGAATGTCAATCATATGGCGGATCACTAGCGACTGTGCACACAATGGCTCAGGTGACGTGTGCAAACCTGACAGTGGTTGGAACTTCCGCTGTGTGGGTAGGCTTGACTGGTACATGGAAAGCTGGAGATTGGAGTACTTGGAAATGGGAAGTGGCATCGTCCACCCGTACGACGAGACTTCCCTGGTCATCCCAGTATGCACTTCCGGTTAAAAATTCTAGTCGTACTTACGGGTTTTTGGATCCAAACAAGGGCTTAGTGAACTGGATAAACAACTTTCAAACTAGGTGCCTCTGTCAACGATATGTGCCTAAAGGTATGTCTATATCCATTGATTAAACTGAAGGAATATCTCTACTGATTGTGAAGGGCCTAGGGGAGGACACACCAACAACCCACTCTTGTCCGGCTAACCGACAACTAACCCTGAAGGGCTGTCATCCTTGTTATTTTATCTTGGTGTGTAAAGTTGTACAATATGTGAGTACTAGAAAGGTACCGGTAGTACGAGAAGTAGTACGCAGCATGCTATTCTAATGTCATACATGGACAGGTGTAAATATGAGGATGTGAAGGTTATAGTTACTGTATATGTATATGTAAAGGGATATTTAATGGCACCAAATGATATAGTTCCAATATCATCACACCATTCCCCTTCTCCGGTCACAGATACCATCTGTGACATTGACTAAACGAGAAACAATAGATATAGGATGTAACGGCACTAAAGGATATAAAGGTACAATATCATCACACCATTCCCCTTCTCCGGTCCGAGATACCGTCTGGGACAATGACTAAATAAAGAGAGAAACAATAAATGGAGAAGCTAGGAGCAACACAGCAGGAGAAGAAAATCACATCTGGCGGGACAATGCATCGGCGTTGCCATTGAGAGCACCAGGCCGGTGCACAACGGTGAAAGCGAACGGCTGCAGAGCAATGGCCCATCGGGCCACCCGAGCATTGCCACTATGATGCTGAGCGATCCATTGAAGAGGGCGGTGGTCGGTAATCAAGGTGAAGCGTCTGCCGGGGAGATACGGAGCGAATTTGAGAATGGCCCACTTGAGGGCGAGACACTCCTTCTCGATGGTGGCATAACGGCGTTCACGGTCGAGGAGCTTGCGACTGGCATATGCTACGGGGTGTTCGGTGCCCTGGGCATCACGCTGGGTCAGGACAGCGCCCAAACCAACATCGGAAGCGTCCGTGTGCAGGTAGAACTCCGCAGCAAAGTTCGGCGCAACAATGACCGGGTCGGAGACAAGGAGGCCTTTCAATTGAACGAAGGCCTGTGCAGCTGAGGTCGTCCAGTGGAGGGTGTTGGGGTGGCCCTTCGACGTCATGGCTACCAAGGGCTCCGCGATGGTTGAAAAGTGAGGAATGAGGCGACGATAGTAGCCGCACAACCCCAGGAAGGAACGCAGGGCCTTCTTGGTCGTGGGGTGTCGCCAATCGTCGATGGCTTGCAACTTGCCAGGGTCCGCACGCACCCGACCATGACCAATCACATGGCCAAGGAAGGGAGTTTCGACCATACCCAATAAATACTTCTTCGGCTTCACAGTGAGCCCAGCGTCGTGAAGGCGACCAAGAACGTGGTGGAGCTGGACAAGATGGTCCTCAAAAGTCGGACTGAAGATGACGACATCGTCCAAATACGCCAGGACAAACGGGAGACCAGCCAAGACGGTATCTATGCAACGCTGAAATGTTGCAGGTGCTCCATGGAGCCCGAATGGCATCATAGTGAACTCGTACAGGCCAAACGGTGTGGTGAAGGCCGTCTTGGCACACGCATCCTCTGCCAGAGGGATCTGCCAATACCCCCTGGACAGGTCAAGGGTGGAGAGAAACTGGGCAGACCCGACAGAGTCGAGGATCTCGTCCACCCGCGGCATCGCGTAACAGTCGAACTGGGCCACCTGATTAAGGGCACGGTAGTCGACACAGAAGCGGATCGAGTCGTCCTTCTTCGGCACAAGCACAACGGGTGAAGACCACGGACTGCGGGATGCGCGTATGACGCCCATGTCCAGCATTTCGTCGACGGCATCGCGGACAACAGAATGGTGTGCAGCGGCAAGACGATATGGCCGGGAACGAATGGGTGTGGCGTCGCCAGTGTGGATGGAGTGAGCCACCACGGTCGTCTGGCCAGGCTGGGGTGAGAGGGTATCCTCAAACTCCGATAGCAGCATGTCGAGCTGTTGCCGCTGGTCCGGCGAAAGGTCGGGGTTAATGGTAGGACGGCCACCATCAACGTGTAGAGGGGAGCAGTCGTCAAGCAGCAGCTCCGTGTCTGGGTCGTCCTCCGCCATAGGAACGGTGAAGGCCGCGAGCTGGGGCCGGCGAAACCGCCGCAGGAGGTTGATGTGGAAAACCCGATATCGCTTCGTCCGGTGGGGTCCCATGTCAATCTCATAATTGACCTTGTCGACCTCACGCCGAATAGGGTAAGGGCCTTGCCACACGGCTTCCATTTTAAGAGCCGAAGCCGGAAGCAAGAGCAGTACCTCGTCTCCCGGAGCAAATGTGTGCGTTCCCGACTCAGGCGGTCATAGTAGGCCTTCTGCCGTTGCTGCGCGGTGGCAAGGTGGGAGCCAGCCTCAGTCGATATGCGTTCAAGCCGGTCCCGCATGGTGAGGACGAACTGGGCAGTAGTGGTCCGGAGCTCCTCCGTTGGCTGAGCCCAAGCATCGCGCACGAGATCCAGCGGGCCGCGGACATGGCGGCCGTACAGGAGCTCAAATGGTGAGAAACCAGTGCTGGCTTGAGGCACCTCTCGATAAGCAAATAAAGCATATGGGAGCACCTCGTCCCAACTTCGTGGCGCATCAGCAGCAAACCGACGAAGCATACCCTTGAGGGTACCATTGAACCGTTCGACGAGGCCATTGGTCTGTTGATGGTACGGAGTGGATGTGGTAAGCTGGATACGGAGTAAAGCAGCAACTTGTCGGAGGACGTCCGATGTAAAGTTGGAGCCTTGGTCGGAGAGGATTTTGTCTGGCAGTCCTACTCTGGAAAAGATGGAGATCAACGCATCAGCCACGGTAGTCGACTCAATATTGGAAAGAGCGACTGCCTCCGGATAGCGGGTTGCATAATCCACCAAGGTAAGGATGTACTTCTTGCCGGACTGAGTACGCTGCAATGGGCCGATAATGTCAATAGCTACCACCCGGAAGGGCTCGCCAATAACAGGAAGAGGAATAAGTGGTGCCCGATCATAACGCAGAACACGGGCGGTGCGCTGACATGGTTCACAGGCGGAACAATACTGTGCGACATCTTGAAGAATCGTCGGCCACCAGAAACGGAGAAGAATCCTCTGGGATGTCTTCGCCTGTCCCATGTGGCCAGCCATGGGGACGGTGTGGCCGAGGTGCAGAATGGTGGATCTCCGTTCCGTGGGCAGAACCAACTGAAGGCGGTAGTAGGGGCTGGTGGTGTCCATCCCCGCTTCACCATCCGGTGAGTATTCCCGGTAGAGGAGGCCCTGGCGAACACAGAAGGTACTGCCATTGACGGGCGTCTTGTGTCGGCCAGTAGCATAGTCCCAACATGGGCTAAGAGATGGGTCACGCCGTTGCTCGTCGGCGAAACGGGTGGCATCTGGCAAATCGGGTGCAGAGATAGGTGGCGGTGTCACCTCCGGTGTGCTAGATAGGTCCGCCGGCGGTGCACGCAAAGACGCTGCATTCGAGGCCAACTCCTCAAACAGTTCATCCTCGAACGGGAAGATGTCGTGCAAACCAGCAGCACCAGTCAACTCAGTGAAGCCTTGCCTGTGCACGCGTAGAGACCAAGACGTCCGTGGCGGCTGGCTGACACAGCCGGACCAACTCATGTATGTGGGGCACATCACGGCCAAGCAACACGTGACGGGGCAGGTGCTCGGACACTGCTGCCTTGACATAGTACACCATGCCGTCGATGGTGATGGTCAGATCGGCCATGGGGTAACTGGCCACATCACCGTGGGCACAACGAATGGAGGTAGTCTCACCAGACAAATCTTGGTCCCGGACCAAGGTCCTGTGTACCATGGTGCGGCCACACGCGGTATCAACAACGATGCTCGGGACGTGGGTACCATTCACGTACCCAGCGACGGTGTACTCCGGTGCTGGTCCCATGGCGGCGCTGGGATTAGCCGGGGGCAACCGACCAGAGTCTACAGGTGGAGGGGTGAGCAGAAATATGCTTCACCCAGCAGATCATCCTCATCCGGCAGCAAATGAACTGTACCAGCATCTTGGACTTCCTGATCTGGGCTGGAAAACAGAGCGGTGCGAGTGTGATTCGGACACTTAATAGCAATATTTCCCAGCTCACGACAATTATAGCAACGCGGCTGCGACATGGGGCGTCTCGGTGGTGGTGTGGGACGGTCAGGACGAGAAGTCACTGGGCGGTCAGATGACAAGTGGGTCTGACTGGGGTTAGCTGGGGAAGATACTGGCCGGTCCCGCGCTGAGCCTTAGGTTGGTGCAGCCCAGCGAACTCGAGCAAGGTTGGATGACTCGGACGTCCGGTCTCGGGGTGACGCAAATGACCCCTGCACCTGGGCACGTGCGTCAGTGTTCGGCAATGGTGCCCGTCGCTTAGAACAATCCCTGGCCATGTGGCCACGCTGCTGGCAAATGTGGCAGACAAGAGACTGTTCCCTGCCGCTGCTGAGACGACCACTGCTGGGCTCCTGTACGCGATCCCGTGCGTCAAGATAGTCCTACGCTAGCGAAGCAGCCTGGTCGAGGGACGACGGTTTGCGTTCCCGCAGCCAAGTGCGTAAACCAAAAGGAAGCGCAGACAAGAACTGTTCCAGTAGGATCAACTCACATATGGCTTCGCGCGAGGATGCGGGGCTTAGCCAACGACTGCCAGTGTCACGGACACGGACGGCGAAGTCAATCATGGACTCCGAGCTCTGCAGCGTAGTGCCCCGAAATTTACGGCGGCTCGTTTCTGGGGTAACGGCATAGCGATGGAGAATGGCCTCCTTCACGCGGTCGTAGCTGTCAGCCTCAGTGGAGGCAAGTTCCGTGTATGCCAACAAGGCCTTGTCAGTCAGTTGGGGGCTTAGCAAATAGACCCAATCGTCCGGAGGAACTCTGTACGCCCGCATGGATCGTTCGAAACTGGTGAGGAATGCCTCAACATCGTCCCCAGGGCGCAGTTTAGCCAGTGGCACCTTCTGAGAGAATCGCCGTGTGGCCTGAGTGAGTTGCACTTGAGCCATTTGCGTGACCAACTGCGTGAGCATCGACAGCTGGGACGGCGAGTCGACATCGACATCGACATCGGTGGCGGAACGCTGTTCGTGTTCAGCCTCAGCCTCAGGCTCAGGGTTCTCAGCAGCAGGATCGATGTGCACGTGCGGGGCATGCGGACCTGCGGGTGTACGTGTACGACTAGTGCTGGCCTGCGCCTGATCACTCAGTTCGTGCGTACTACTACTAGGCCTAGGGTCTCCATACACGGGATCCTCACCAAAAGCGACATGTACGGGCTGACGGTGTACGTGGACCGCTTTTGGCTCCGGAGTAGAGCATGCAACCTTAGTATTGCTATGTGTACGCCCAGTACGAGTACGACGGCTAGCGGAAGCCAGTGCAGGTGCGTCATGCGTATGGTAAGTACTAGGACTAGTAGGAGCAGAACCCTGATTGGCCTGAAACTGCGACTGGTTCTTTGCAAAGGACTGCTCACTGTTGTAATCTAATTTGTTGCTCACAGTACTGTTGCCGAAATAAGGATTATCACTTACTTTCGGCAAGCGAGGTTTCGGAGACGGTGCGGGACGAAACAAATCCATGGGTGGAGAAGGGAGCGTCGACCTGGTAGCAGCATCAGGTAAGCCAGTGAGCTCGTCATCATCCGGGGCCCCCTCCTCGAACTCAGTGTCGATCTCCCGATCCATCCGCGCACTGCTGTGCGATACGGGGGTCTCTGACCCGGATTTTTTTTTGTTGCAAGCATGTCTACAAACAGGGATTCCACGACCATGGCCGCAGTAGAGAGCGATGAGCACGAACAGCCGTGCGATGTCCCAGATAATCGTTTCCCCACGTCGAACTGCTGCCGCGATTTCCACAACGCTCTGGCGGTGATAATGGATATGCTTGATGTCGAAAGAAGTGCTGCTGCAGACCGTGAGAAAAGGCTGATAAGCCATATCGACCAGCTATCTAGGACCGTTCAGGAGCTATCCAGATCAAGCGCACTGAACATTCCAAGTTCAGGAAGTTCCGCCATTACGGTTGGAGATTCTCAGGCTCAGAGCAAGTCGCAAAGAAAGAGGCGCCATGCTACTAACTGCCCAACCGTTGAGTCCGAAACCAACCCGAATACCGTAGTAGATCTACAACTAGAACTGACTTCATCTGGTCCGGTCCAGCAGGATGCTGCGGCCACTTGTCACATTCCAGTCGAGAGCGGACCTACCGTACCAGGACATGACCTCAGTGACCTGGATCATCACCAACGCGTGGGTGTCACGTCGAACGTTCAAACTGCTAGTAATTCGAACTCCAAGACTAAGACCAACATTCAAACTTCAGCTAATGCAGCCAGTGCAGTCAGTGAGGCCAATTTGCCAGAGGTCGATGACGACAGTGAAGATGCTGCCTGGCGTTTGGTGACAGCCAGGAAACCTGTCAAGAAAAGTGTTGTGTTTGTTGGCAATCTGCTGCGCGATTCCTCACCGGAGCAGCTAGCACGCTTCGTGGAGTGTCGCTCGTCGGAGTTGAAGACTCCCCCTATTAAAATTCTCGACTGTA
Organism: Sycon ciliatum; assembly: GCF_964019385.1. Lineage (NCBI taxonomy): Eukaryota > Metazoa > Porifera > Calcarea > Leucosolenida > Sycettidae > Sycon > Sycon ciliatum. The sequence goes on along the minus strand of NC_088652.1, from coordinate 5,720,256 downwards.
AAGTTTTTCAGAAGCAAAAGTCGTCGTCTGCGAGACTGGTAGTCCACGCATCTTGCAGCAAGACGCTGTTGGATCGTCGCTTCTGGCCCAGACCACTCTATTCCAGACAGTGGAATTTCGACAAGTACTCTGCCTCTGATGTCAGTGATGATACCACAGAAACCACAGCATGTGACGACACGCAAGCAAACTCGGCATCCCTTTCGGAAGTGGAAACAAATGTGCACGCGCCCTCAGTCAGCGATGGCTCTGAAATCAACCATGCCTGCTGATGACCATGCTGCACACTGCCTTCTTGAATGTATGTAGTATCAGGCGCAAGACAGCCGAAGTGCAAAAGTTCTTGTCAAACAGAGGCATTCATGTCTTTGGTATGGCTGAGACTTGGCTCACTCCAGATATCTTGGACAGTGAACTTACTATCCCACATTTCAAGCTACATCGGAAGGATAGATTGCAGCAACGTGGTGGTGGTGTTGGGATATACTGCCATGAATCTGTTCTTGCGCGAAGACGCACTGACTTGGAGACTGACTTAGAGCTGCTGTGGATAGAAGTTAGCGTTTCCGGTGGCATAGTACTGGTTGGATGCTGTTATCGTCCACCAGACAAACCTGTAGCATTCTGGACCTCCCTGGAGTCCAGCCTAGACGCATCAGTTCATGCACCAGGAAAGAAGGTTCTGGCAACTGTCATGCTGGGTGATTTCAACGTTGATTATGAAAATGAACCAGTCACCCATGGCCATACGAGTAACTGACTTGTTTAACAAATTTGGTATGACAAATTATGTGTCTTCACCAACACGTGCCACCACCCTTACTGAGTCAATCATTGATCTCTTCCTATCAACTTCCCCGCTGACGGGACCTTGTGAGATAGCCTACCTAGACATTAGTGACCACTTTGCAGTACTTGGGAATCTCTCTGTGGCAGGGTTTGCACCAGGCCGTACTTCCAGCTACAGACCTACACGCCGCATCCATAAGATAAACTGGGACACCTTCAACAGCGATCTCAGTGCAGAGCAGGCCTCTCTGCTCGCCATAGATGATGTCAACACCCTTGCATCATCTTTCATCGCCTCCATAGTGTCAACATTGGATAAGCATGCACCCGTGCGGATGAGGCGAAATCGGGATAGACGTCCCTGCCCGTGGGTAACAGATGAACTTGTGGCCTGCGTACGGGAGCGAGACAGACTCCATCGACTGCTCATGAAGAACCGCTGCAGTGATGATCTCCGCAGTCAACACCGCACTGCTCGTGCCAAGGCCAGGAAGCTGGACAGGAGCCTGAAGAACACGTATTTCATCCAGCAGTGCCAGACTTCTGACCAACGTAAACTTTGGTCAGTCATCAATACTGTGGTTGGCCGGAAGAAACAATCGCACACTGCTCAAGTACCCATATCGGATCTTAGCAAGCTGTTTGGTGACGTTGTCCATGATCCCCAGCGTCCTCCTCAGCTCTGTTCTCCCTCTGGTCCAATGGCGGAAGGGGCATTTACCGACTTCAGTGTAGTGACAGTCGAGGATGTGGCAAGCAGTTTGAAATCTGTCAACCCTTTCAAGGCAACAGGCAGTGACCAAGTTCCAAGCATCATCCTGCAAAAGTGTTATCCAACCATTGCCCCCACACTTACACGCATCATTAATATATCCCTGTCCTCCGGTGAGTTCCCCCTGTCCTTCAAGTTGTCCCACGTCAGTCCGCTCTTCAAGAGTGGAGACCCAACTTTGCCAAAGAACTACCGCCCTGTGTCACTGCTCCCAGTTATCTCCCGCATCACAGAAGCATTTGTAAAAAATCAGATCACGCAGTACTTGGACTCCAAGCAACTTCTTCCGCCTACTCAGTTCGCCTACCGAAAGCTTCACTCCACAGAAGATGCCTTAACGTATGCTGTTGATCGATGGCAAATGGCACGGGCAGAGCGCAAGTATACCGGCATCGTGTTTGTCGACATGTCAAAGGCCTTTTCCGCGTCAGGCATGAGCGACTCGTTACCGAACTGTTTAAGCTAGGCATCTCGGGAACTGCACTCAACTGGTTCTGTAGTTACCTGTCTGGCCGGACACAGCAGATCAAATTGCAGGATCAGTTGTCAGGGACTGTTCCTTGCTCTCGCGGTGTTCCGCAGGGCAGTGTCTTAGGCCCACTCCTGTTTGTAATTTACACTGCTGACGTCAAGTCAACGATGCCTCCGGATGTGGCAGATCAGGAATTCGCTGATGACATCGCTCTCGATTGCTCCAACGCGTGTCCCAAGCAAGTCTGCGAGTCTCTGTCGTCTGCAGTGACCAACCTCGCCAAGTGGCTAGATGACATCGGCCTACTTCTGAATGCCCAGAAAACCCAAGTTCTGTTTGTAAAGCCAAGAGGCGGTGCTGATGTTCAAGAACACGTACGTTGTCGAGGACAATCCCTGGAATCAACAACATCTGCGAAATACCTGGGTGTTGTAATCGACAATGACCTCTCCTGGCAGCCACATATCAGCCATGTAACACGCAAGATCGGGCCAGTAATTGGACAGCTATGGCGACACGGCAGGTCCCTGAGCCTAAGAGCACGCCAAGTCTGGTATGTCAGCATGATACAGGCTCATCTGTCCTACGGATCCAACTGTTTCTTCTCCAGTCTTTCCAAGCAGCTCCTGGATAAACTCCACCGCCTGTCAAAATCCGGTGTCAGAGCGACCCTGCAGCAAAGGACTCTGGTCCCGACTGCCCCCCTTCTCGAGCTACTGGGTGTGCCAAGCTTGCCACAGCTTCTCTTCCAGAAGCTTGCCATCTTCGTTTTCAAATGTTTAAATGACAAGACAAGTCCCCTGTTAAAGAATCTGTTCGTGCCGATCAACGACCCTGCCACACCTCAGCTGAGGACGACACGGGGTCAAGCCTGCTGAGAGTTCCGTTCCTCCCTGGTCCTGCTGGACGTCGTTCAATTCAGTTTGTTAGCAGCATTCTGTGGAATGCTCTCCCAGTTGCAGTCCGTACGGAAGGTGATTGGCAGACATTTAAAGCTCTAGCCACGGCTCTCGACTTGCCCAGCCTTTACCCATATTAATTTTCTCTGTACCTAACTTCATGTCGAAATCCATTTTAACAATCCGCATATCTCTCCTCCTCCCCCCCCCCCCTCTCTCTCTCTGTTTCTGACACACACACACTCTCTCTCTCTCTCTCTCTCTCTCTCCCTCTATCTATCTATCTATCTCTCTCTGTTGTTGTTATTGTTATTGTTGTTGTTGTTGTTGTTGTTGTTGTTGTTGTTGTTGTTGTTGTTGTTGTTGTTGTTGTTGTTGTTGTTGTTGTTGTTGTTGTTGTTGTTGTTGTTGTTGTTGTTGTTGTTGTTGTTGTTGTTGTTGTTGTTGTTGTTGTTGTTGTTGTTGTTGTTGTTGTTGTTGTTGTTGTTGTTGTTGTTGTTGTTGTTGTTGTTGTTGTTGTTGTTGTTGTTGTTGTTGTTGATGTTGGTCATTTTGTGACAGCTTGTACAATTCCCTGTCCAGGTAGTAAAGCGTCTCTCTCCTCTCTCTCTCTCTCTCTCTCTCTCTCTCTCTCTCTCTCTCTCTCTCTCTCTCTCTCTCTCTCTCTCTCTCTCTCTCTCTCTCTCTCTCTCTCTCTCTCTCTCTCTCTCTCTCTCTCTCTCTCTCTCTCTCTCTTCTCTCTCTCTCTCTCTCTCTCTCTTTCTCTCTCTCTCTCTCTTGTTGTTGTTGTTGCTGCTGCTGTGGTGTTGCTGTTGGTCTGTTGTTGTTGTCGCTGTCGCTGTTGTTGTTGCCGTTGCTGTTGTTGTTGGTCATTTTGTAAGAGCTTGGACAGTTCACTTGTCCAGGCAATAAAGCAGTCTCTCTCTCTCTCTTTCTCTCTCTATCTATATCTATCTCTCCTCTCTCATCATGCATGCGTCACACTCTCATGGAAATTTTTATTTTATTTTTTATTTTATAAGATTGCATGCTTCACACTCTCATGTAATATTTCTTTCCTTTCTTCGTCTTTTTGTGAGAGCTTGGACAATCCACTTGTCCAGGAAAGAAGGCAGCAATGCCTGTTCATTCTGGCGAAGTAAAATAAAATATACCAACCAACCAACCATACTGAGAGGATCCGCCGCACAAGATCAGATCGTGCACCACCGGTGGGGAGATGCAGCCCCCGGCAGATGTCCCTCAACTGCTCGTGGCGAGCAAACGCCAACGACTCGAGATCCATGGCTAGCTCACTTGCGGCCCCACGAACTCGAAAAAACGAAAAACTATAAATAAAAATACGCAAACTTTCAGCAACCACGGAGGTACGCAGTACTGACACACAGTGACTGGACCACTTCTGACACCATGTGACCATGTGAAGGGCCTAGGGGAGGACACACCAACAACCCACTCTTGTCCGGCTAACCGACAACTAACCCTGAAGGGCTGTCATCCTTGTTATTTTATCTTGGTGTGTAAAGTTGTACAATATGTGAGTACTAGAAAATGTACCGGTAGTACGGGAAGTAGTACGCAGCATGCTTTTCTAATGTCATATATGGACAGGTGTAAATATGAGGATGTGAAGGTTATAGTTACTGTATATGTATATGTAAAGGGATATTTAATGGCACCAAATGATATAGTTCCAATATCATCACACTGATCTAGATCGGTACGGGCTACTCCTCTGATTAAATTAGACATTCCATTTACTCTTTAAACAACAATTCCCAAAAATGAAGACCGCGGATATACCTAAATATATTTGAAAGAGAAATAGGGCACGGGATAGTGTTCTTCGGTGTTGGCGAATGGTAGGTTTCCGAATGTAACGAGGTGGCAATTTAATACACCATTTCACTCACACCTGAAAGCTTCACTGTACTTGCGTCTAAACTAATGATGCTTGTAAGATCAGAGCGCTCTTATATGTTCATGAATGCAAACCCTTAGTAGACAAGACTGCTCGACACTTGAGTCATGCTTATATGCATGTACAAAAAAGGCCAATATAGGCTGCTCCAGGTGGAGAACTCAACGCACGACAGAGGCGAAAGGCTGTGCAGATGTAACTTTACATTTCACGCATTTCAGCAATCATCAGATAGCAGCATTTACAATCGAATCCTCGACGAGCAGGTCTAGCTATTTTGTGCTAGTGTGGAATAAAGTCTGTATGTGTGAAGTGTAGATGTGTCTATGGGAAAGTGCTGTTGAATTATTTATGACAGTTAACGAATAATGATGAGAATAGAGGCGATAACAGGGCAGTGTCACTGAGTAATCGAGGGCGATTGCGACAGTACCGCAATGACATACTGTATCAGGCGTGAAGAGGGAGAGAGAAAGCACCGTGACGCCAAACCTGGTACAGGTAGCGCCATGTTGAAAAGCCAATCATGTAACTGATGGTGAATTTTTTAGACAAGTAAAACTTGTTTTTGTGTCTACAATTCGAGACCAGCTCCGATATTGTGTTGATATTGACCATTTTGTCTGCATCCCGGGTCGCCGAATTGTAAGCCGGGTATAGAGCACGATGGGTTTCTAGTGTGCTCCAGACGCAGTCGTGAGCCGGTCAAATGTCTAGTCAGTCGGCAGGAAGCAGGAGCTCCTACGTTCAGAGCAGAAAATTTCTTCACTGTTGCATCATCTTTCGTGCCATAATATCCATGTTCAAAGGAAGAGACAAACACAGGACAAGAGCGTCCCTGACAAACGATGTAGCTGCCGAAAAAAGCATCTGCTCACTGGACGGGGACCTCCAAGTACTATGCATCGTGTACAAGGCGACAGTACAGTACAGTACAAGTACTCCTTGTCGTTTGGAGTGACAAGTGATCGCCGCTGCTTTTCCTTGTGAGAGTCAACAATACACTTTGTTCTGCAGCGTTGGGGGTGGTGTTGGAGTAGAAATTGCTGACTAGACGTCGCGGAAGGGCGAGCTTTCCTGCGCAGGTATGAGTTTGGACGTATTTCAGAATGGTCGAGTGGAAAAATTCAAACTTGTTTATTTCAAGAAAACCCCCAAAAGGATGATGGGGGACATGTCCTCAGTGCTAGAAGAGGTGCTCTACTATCTGCCGGTGTACAGTGTTTGCTAATTGAAGACGTAGCTCGTTGTTTTATCAGCGCTTTTAATTTGGCTATTTTCAAGACGATCATTTGTGGCGTCAAGGGATGATTTCCCTCGTCTTCTGGGATGCTGGCGTGGCTAAGTGGTGCTGCCCCAAGAACTCTTCTAAGGTGAGGTAATGATGGCTTGATGGAGTTTTGTTCGTAGCTTGTTCTTGTACGCTGTGCCGTGGCTCGTTTGTAGACCCACAAATCGTGCCAATATTGGTGTACTAGCTGTGGTAGTACTTGTTAGCAACAATCCGAACTAGCGCACACACTGCACTGCATTGCTTTGTACTGCATTCAAGACTGACGTCATGCGCTTTGTTTTGTTGCGTAATCACAAATGGCACCAGCCCATTTTGCGGAAAGAAAAACAAATCTTGCTTGCCCTGTTGTGCTCTTCCAGACAACGGATCGTGCTTCAGCAGTGTTTCTTTTCCTTTCGTAGCTTTGCTGCCAGCCCGAGTGTCACCTCGACACTGTATTTCTTCAGTATGTCTGACCTAACTGTCGACACTGTCAAGGCAATGCCTTGCCAAGCCCCCGCGGCGAGCCTTCTCAGCGCGGCTTGAATCCGAAAGGAAACTTAGTAAAAGTATTTTACAGGACCGTTTGCTGGCACACTAGCCCTTGGTAGTGAGGTCTGCTCCGGCCAGGAGAACCAGCAACATGACAGTGCGGACACGGCTCGCGAGCCCAGAAGCCCGACTTGCACCAATGCCTCCTCCGCCAGCTCAGGTGACGCGGGCTCAACATGGGATCTGCGCTCCCGTAGATCTACGTGACGAGGTGTAGTCGGCTTTGTCGGCCGCCATTTTATTATTATCGGAGAGCATTGTGCCGCTCCTCACCCAAGGCCAAGGCAATGCGGCTGCTGCCGCCACTACGCCAGGCCAAGCCCTTGTAACCCACCCGATCAGCCACCTGCACCAGCTGTGCCCAAGGCTGTGCAAGAACGTATCTTGCGAGGGGAGTTCGTAGATTTTTCAAGTTGGTTGCCTGAAATTCTTGCACACTTCCAGCCCAACATTCCGGCTGGTGCACAGCCCGAATAACGATAGCCAGCTAAATATCGTTGAGTCGGATGACCGTACGCGAAGCAGGTGCGTCGCAAGGTTCACGATAATTATACAATCATGTAACTACCCGGCTCGAGGCATGGACCACATACATGTCTGTTATCACGGCTGCTGCCCTACACCGCACTGCTGAACTGCTGAACTGATTGCGTGACAGCAGTTGATCCTGACTGCTAACCGCCAGTTCTTCCCAAGCGCGTGGCTAGAGTACGACCGCCAGCTGCGGCTGCTCGTGGCCCAGTAACCAGGCACGAAGAGGTTGGACACCATCGACGTGAACCTATGGCAGATAGCTGTCACAGGCCATGCACACCCAAAATGCGCTCAATGTAAGACGGCCCATCCAGGGGCGGTTTGTGTCCTTTTCGTCCCCAAGCCAGCAGCATTTACCTCCAGTGGTCGCAACCATCCCAGCGACAGCCAAGAAATCTGCCGCAACTTCAATGGAGGTCGCTGTTCTTCGTCGTCGTGCCGCTTCTCCCACACCTGCAGCCAGTGTGGCAAGGACCACCCATGCATCATGTGCAACCAGCAGCAGCGCGGAGCCAATCGGCCACCCCGCCGCTCCTAGCAGAATGGCTACCGAATAGCTTGACTCGGTACGTAGCTTCTTTCCTATACACTCTGCAGACACCACACTGCTAGCTGACCACTTTGCCCGCCTGTTACGTAACCACTCATATCAATAATGCGTTGCGTATGTTCTCCATGGGCTGCGCCGTGGCTTTACTCTTGGATCTGCCGGCCAACACGACATTTCGGTTTTCTCTAATAATCTACCCTTGGCTTTCACTCACTCGGCATTTATATCCGAGCAATTAGCTGCTTCCTGCGCCCGCAGCGAGACCACAGGCCCATTTCCGTCACCTCCATTTCAGTTCATGCGCCGCTCTGGTATTGGTGCCATCCCCAAAAAGAACGGCAAGCTGCGAATGATCCACCATCTGTCTAGTCCGGAAGGCACCGGCGCGAACGACAGCATTCCTGCCGAGCCGCTCTCTCTGCACTACGCGAGCATTGACAACGCGATCAACATCATCATGTCATGCCCACAGCCTGTGTATTTGTCCAAGCTCGATGTACGCAGTGCATTTCGGCAGATCCCAGTCCGCCGTCAGGACTTCGCTGGGAAGGCTCCTACTACTACGAGCGCTTTCTGCCTTTCGGCCTCCGCTCCAGCCCAGCCGTCTTTGACTCAGTAGCCACAGCAGTCAACTGGATCATGCAGCACGAGTTTGCTATAGATCACCGGCTTCATTACCTCGATGACTTTCTCGATATCTCCACTGGTTTGGCTGCAGCCAACCAGCAACTCACCACCCCCCTCCGGGCATTCACGTATCTCGGCACTCCTCTTTGCTCCATCCCAGCTCGAGGGCCATCACCATCATTGACCTTGGTATTTTCCTAGACTGCGGCTACCAGAGGACAAGCTGTCCGAGATCCGTGCGCCACTCATGGCTACTATCAGCGAGCGCAGCATCGGCCAGCGTCAACTCGAGTCCCTCCTGGGGAAGCTCACTTTTGCTGCCCGAGTCATCGTTCCTGGACACACATTCATGCATGAACTATGATCAGCGTGCCCTGAACTGTATCTGTGTATGCGAGTGGGGTGCATAAAGCCCACCTTGAGAATGGGTTTGCCGGCCCCTTAGTAGATGCGTGGCTTCTGAAGAGGGTGTTGAAGGGCATCCAGCGATGCCATGGTACGGCTGTACTCACCCCTCGCCTTCCTATAACTATGCCAATCCTACGACACCTGACGGATGCACGCCGGAAAAGTAGTATCCTGAATGGCCATGACAAGCTGCTCTACCAAGCCGCCATGCTGCTTCTTTGGATTTCTTCGGTGTGCTGAATTCACTAATGGCATCACACGGGGCTGTACTAGCTCCCCTGGTGACGGACGCTTGCAACTCTTCCTGCTTTCATCCAAGACGGACCCATTCGGTAAAGGCGTTACTAGTGACATTGGCCCGTCTGTACCGCCGTACTGCCCAGTCCGTGCCATTGTTAGCTACCCATTTGTCACTCGTCGCGAGGGACCAGAGCAACTCTTGTTCGTACTCTCGAACAGACAGCAGCTGACCAGGCAGTCATTCACAGTAACAGTATGGTCTCTTGTCGCTGCGGCCGGTGTACCATCCCAGTCGAACTACTCCGGGCATTCGGTCTACATTGGTGCAGCCACCACCGCTGCTATGGCTAGTGCCCCGACTCCTTCTTCCGAGTGGCAGGTCAGTGGAAAGAGCGATGCGTGTCTATGCTACATCCGGACTACAACAAGCGCTAAGCGCCAGCTATCGTCCCGGCTTGCTGCCGTGCCATGGATGCCATGATCCCCAACTCGGGTGAGTAATGAGCTACTGAACTCTAGCTGCGCAATGCTTGCCTGTGCTGACATAAATTGACCCTTGCTGTGCGTCAATAGTGCTTAGCTAACGGAGTGCTGGTTTCATGGGTCCACTCTCACAACTGGTGTTATCTAGCTATTTGCTGCGGCTCTGCCTTGCGCTATATTACATCCATTTAGCATTGCAGCTCTACGTTGAGCTAACAGCAGCTCTACTTTGAGCTAACAGCAGCTCTACTTTGAGCTAACAGCAGCTCTACTTTGAGCTAACAGCAGCTCTACTTTGAGCTAACCGCAGCTCTACTTTGAGCTAACAGCAGCTCTACTTTGAGCTAACCGCAGCTCTACTTTGAGCTAACCGCAGCTCTACTTTGAGCTAACAGCAGCTCTACTTTGAGCTAACAGCAGCTCTACTTTGAGCTAACAGCAGCTCTACCTTGAGCTAACAGCAGCTCTACTTTGAGCTAACAGCAGCTCTACTTTGAGCTAACAGCAGCTCTACTTTGAGCTAACCGCAGCTCTACTTTGAGCTAACAGCAGCTCTACTTTGAGCTAACCGCAGCTCTACTTTGAGCTAACAGCAGCTCTACTTTGAGCTAACAGCAGCTCTGCTCTGAGCTAACAGCAGCTCTGCTCTGAGCTAACAGCAGCTCTACTTTGAGCTTCAAACCAGTTGTTTCGAAACCAGCACTCCTCAATCCAAAGATGCCTCTTTGTTGACTTGTTTGTGTGAGGGATGGGGCTAATGGTGTACTAGCTGTGCTAGTACTTGTTAGCAACAATCCGAACTAGCGCACACACTGCACTGCATTGCTTTGTACTGCATTCAAGACTGACGTCATGCGCTTTGTTTTGCTGCGTAATCACAAATGGCACCAGCCCATTTTGCGGAAAGAAAAACAAATCTTGCTTGCCCTGTTGTGCTCTTCCAGACAACGGATCGTGCTTCAGCAGTGTTTCTTTTCCCACCATCCCTCCCTAACCAACTTATTCACACCATCATAATTATCGTACCCACTAATCGGGTCCACTCTCACAACTGGTGTTATCTAGCTATTTGCTGCGGCTCTGCCTTGCGCTATATTACATCCATTTAGCATTGCAGCTCTACGTTGAGCTAACAGCAGCTCTGCTTTGAGCTAACAGCAGCTCTACTTTGAGCTAACAGCAGCTCTACTTTGAGCTAACAGCAGCTCTACTTTGAGCTAACCGCAGCTCTACTTTGAGCTAACAGCAGCTCTACTTTGAGCTAACCGCAGCTCTACTTTGAGCTAACCGCAGCTCTACTTTGAGCTAACAGCAGCTCTACTTTGAGCTAACAGCAGCTCTACTTTGAGCTAACAGCAGCTCTACCTTGAGCTAACAGCGCTCTACTTTGAGCTAACAGCAGCTCTACTTTGAGCTAACAGCAGCTCTACTTTGAGCTAACAGCAGCTCTACTTTGAGCTAACCGCAGCTCTACTTTGAGCTAACAGCAGCTCTACTTTGAGCTAACCGCAGCTCTACTTTGAGCTAACAGCAGCTCTACTTTGAGCTAACAGCAGCTCTGCTCTGAGCTAACAGCAGCTCTGCTCTGAGCTAACAGCAGCTCTACTTTGAGCTTCAAACCAGTTGTTTCGAAACCAGCACTCCTCAATCCAAAGATGCCTCTTTGTTGACTTGTTTGTGTGAGGGATGGGGCTAATGGGCCAATATTGAGGGTATGCCAATTTCATGGTTCCCTTCAAAAGATTTTGTGCGGGCTTAGGAATATCGATCTACACCCCAAAGCAAATCTACCTGCAAAATTTGAGCGAAATCTGAGAGATCGACTTGCACATATGTTCTGGTTTTCTCAGACATGCTCTCTTAATACGCATCATTTATGTGCGATCAGGAGAACACACACCACTTGGGATTAGAATAGCGGATTTCGGGAGATTGATGGATAATGACCTGTTCCATGCCTGCAGCAATGGTAATAGCAACTTTAAGGCAAGCCAACTCTGCATCGTGGGTGATAATGAAGGCCCAATGGACGGCCTTGAGGTGTGCTCCGAGTCACACTCCGCCAGCACGCTCTTAACGCCGCACAGTTTGCGTGGTTGTCTGTCCCCGGCTTGTTGAAATGGTCAGGAAGTTAACTTATTGAGTTCCATGATTTTAGCGACCCAATTGTTCAAGTATATTCGTGCTGATGGATTTTGGAAAGTCGACAGGATGAGGTTTAGCGGGGTGGCACCTCAAGCGAGCTCTCGAACATGTTTCGTTAGCTCGTGTGTGACACAAAGATCCACAAGGCTACCCCCGAGAGGGTTTGATTTTTCGCTACCAAGCTAATCTTTACAATGCACGTTGAAATCCGCCGCTGGAACTACGTTTGGGGACAGTTCTTTGGCCTAAGGTAGTGTTTCGCCACGTGAATTGATGAGACAGAGGTTGGTGGGGCTACAGGAGTAGGAGCGGTACACAGAACCAATCACCAAACTTGCAACACATAGCCCAAAATGTTGTACGTTCCGCGGACCGAAGTAAGTCTAGATTATCAGAAGCAAAGGTGGACTTGATCAACACATCAATACCACCTCCGTGCTCGTTTCGGTTTCTGCCATGTGAGAATCCTTGTTCAAGAATGCACGAGTCAAGGCCAGTTATTGCATTAGCAGAGAATACAGCTTCAATGACATTTTCTACAACTAAGTCGTGCCGGATGAGTGCATGCCTCAGGACGTTCACTTGGAGGTGTCAACCGGAGCTGCCAAACAACCAAGCCCAATGGAGGAGACCAGCGTTGAAGGTTACAAAGTGAGCAGGTCGGATGTCCGCCATAAATCATCATTGCACGAGAGGCAGAAGTACAGCGAAAGGATTGTCAATGTTGACCGTGGTAACTTTACCCCCGCTTGTCTTCACCACGGCTGGCAGTGCATCCCCAGAATGCTTGCGGTTTTTGAAGCGATTATGCGCTATGCTGGCACAGCATGATGGCAAACCCTACGGCGAGGTTATGGCCTATGTCAGATGCTGTCTGTCGTTTGCACTCCTCCGAGCTGCAGTTATGTGCATCTGAGGGGCTGGCTCTGCATACCATCGACCGGTAAATGCATTTCGCCCACTAGCCATGTAGTGTTAATCAGATCGCCAAGAGAGACGCCAAGGCGTCATCAGAAACTGGAATTCGACGCGATATCGGGCAGTGCGTCGGAGTCGCTACGACATGTCATAGACGTCGCGAAGGAGAAAGGGTCGTCGAGCTGGCTGACGTGCCGCCCACTTAAGAAATATCATTTTAATTTTAACAAAGGGAGAGTTTTGGGACGGACTCTGCCTCCGTTACGGATGGACACCGGCCAGGGTACCGTCACACTGCTCTTGCGGCCAAGAGGCAACTGTCGCGCATTCCCTGTCGTGCCCCTATGGAGGGTTTCCCTCCATGAGACACAATGGTATTCGGGACGTCACGGCCCGGCTGCTGGACGAGGTGTACACCAGTGTGTCCATCGAGCCATTGCTGCAACCGCTGACGGGGGAGCGTCTTCGCTACCGGACCGCAAATGTGGAAGACCGTGCCCGGTTGGATGTCGCTGCCAATGGTTTGTAGGGCAGTCGTTTTGAGCGTACACTTATTGATATACGGGTTTTTAATCCTCACTCACGCTCAGATCGATCTGCACCACATACTATTGTGTATCAGCGACATAAAAATGAAAAGAGAAGGCACTATGAGGAGCGGGTGAGGCAGGCTGAGCAAGCCTCCTTTGTTCCGGCGGTCATGTCAGCCAGTGGCGGACTGGGTCCAGCATCAACAGCACTGTACAAACGAATTGCTCATCTGTTGGCGGAGAAGAGGGGTGAGCATTACTCTCATGTTATGGCATTTGTTAGATGCAGAATTTCCTTCAGCCTTCTGAAATCCTGTATCATGTGCATTCGCGGTTGTAGGCGTTTAAATTTTGGTTTGAAATTTGCACCCTCCTGCGGAGCCCACGCTGCTTTGGCAGTGGCGGAGGCTCGCTTGCCGACGTAACCGTCGGAGATCATCATGAACAATGGACTGACTAATTATTCAATTGTCCTGTCTTTATAAATAACATGTTATTGCATATGTTCTTGGTTTAGTTTTTGTACTTTTTCGTGCTTTGGAGTTGATAACATTTTCCTCACTATCGAATAAGACCTGCAGGCTGCTGCCGCTCTCCGTTCTCAAAAAAAAACCCTACACTACATGTACAGTGTAGTACCTAAAAAAAACTAGCCATGACTGAGGGACTGGTGTAACAGTGGTGTGTATAACCTCGCTAATGGCAGTGTCCTCAATGCTAATGGACGCGTCATGTTTTTGTTTATAATTTAAGGTGCAATTTAGCGCTGATGTGGGTATTTCTTTGCTTTTCTTCATTTGGTCCTTTAAAATGAAGCGGCTTTTTATTTCCTTTTTCTTCCTTTGCACCGAGATATTATTTCTTGTTGTGTTTTACTGGATGTGTCACGACTTTGAATTGAATTGAATTTTCTTAAATTGATTTGATTTTTAGCGTTATGAGCGGCTTTATTGACATTGCTCTTCAGATTGGATTTTTTATTGGCCCGTAAAAGAGGCTCCTTTACTTCCTAAATTCTGCACTATTCTGTTCGTGTGGACTTCACATGTGTGACTTGCACAAATTGTACCAGTCTGCTGTGTCTTATACAGTACTATTCAGTTTAATTCTATCATTCCGCAACTGATTATCCTCTGGTGAGCTGCTTTCAGTGAAATCATGAATCATCATTTGTCGTGCAGTGCTAGTTGTCGGAAGTTGTAGCGTGATGCTATATTTAAGAATTAAACTTGTGGAAGCTTACACCTTTCTGTGTTAGAAGCGCTGTGTATTCCTAACTTAGCTCCAGGACTATGTGTATAGAGGGAGAGTGTGTTATCTTTGCAGATGCTTGGTGGCACAGAAAGTGTGCCCAGTATTTCATGATGTGTTGACCATGGTTGTCTACAACTCCCAGGTTCCGTTTTTGAGGTTTTGGCACTTTAATCATTTTTCAATCCGCGATATTCATGTTAAAACAAAATGGCGTCACGATTTATTGAAAGTGGTATAGTTGGTGGTACGAGTGTTCAAAACCATTTGAACTTCATTCTGTTCGTCTTCTTTTTGACATGCTCTCTTTCCATCGTCCTTAGCTTTTGTTTGTTTTGAGCTGTTTTGGCTTTCTCCAGTACCTCTGGGGGATGCCAAGTGATGGTTTTGAGAGGCTGGTGATGGCTGTGAGCGAGAGTTTGCCGATCGGCGTCGTCCTCGCTGTAGCGATGAAAATACTAATTACTACGCACCTGGCAGATATCACAACACGTCGGAGCGTCCAGGAGCAAAGGAATCTTGGGTTTTCACTGGAATCTAGTTCCTCCAGCATCGTGTAGCCCACCGTCGGAGAATGGCGGTCCAGAAAGGTCGAACTTGGTCTTCTGCAGCACCTCGCAGTCCTGCGAGGCACACCGTGTACGCCTGCCATGTATTGTACAAATAAAACTCATGCAGTAGTGGACTCTACAGTGATGAGTCTCAGCCTGTATGCTGCAAAAGACACAGGAAATGTGACTGGTGTCTGTACACTCAGTGACTGGACGCCAACACCCCAGTCTTCTTCTGCAGGATCTGTTTGACATTGACATTATGCAGGAGGTCGGCATTGACCTGGTTTGGCAGCTAACGTAATAGTATCAGCCTGGTTGGATGTAGCAGGTTGGCGTTTGCTCGTCGTGCAGTCCGGAATTTTCTTGTAACTCACGGTGGAGTACGCGCAGGGTTTGTGATCATCCCTGTTCACTTCAATATTATCAAACACAACGTCCCCAAGATGAGTCATCTTATCCTAAGTACTGAATTTGCTGACAATATTGCACCACACTTGTCACAACCTACCGCCACTGCTGGCGGTGGCGACTGGTTCGTCAATGGCGGTGACCAGGCTGACTGACTAGCTTCGAGACAGCGGCCTCGTTGTCAACCCCGCGACAGGTTGATTTTTATCGATCCAGCCTCAGCGCCATATTGACGATGCCCTAGTGACTGTGTGTCATGGATTGCCTTGCCATCAGCGGTCATTGCCGTCCACCTTGGTGCAGCCCTCAACAACTGGCTCAGCCCATGGGAGTCTCAAGTGGACAAAGTTGTTGCCAAAGTAGCTCAGAAGATTGGTGCATCGTGGTGTAGGTGAGCACATAACTAGGACTTCCCAGCGCCTATTTGTCCAGGCTGCGATACTCTGTGACATGCTGTACTGCACATTCTTTTCAGCACTGCAAGGCCGGCAGCTGGACCGACTGCAGGGGCCGCGCACATGCAGGCCGCCTGTTGCCAGTGCAGCATTCTGGAACGTTCCTTCCTTCTGAGATCCGTGGAATAATAACTTTCTTTGCTTCAAAGCAAGTTGCTCACCTTTCTGTTGTGCTCCCAGTGTCCTTACAACAATAACCTACAGCAATGTTTTATTTTCCTTTCCATTCCCCAACCAATGAATACTACAATGTCGATTCTATTTCTGAATACTTTAGTGTGTGCCCGCGCACGCACGTGTGTGTGTGTGTATACCTCACTCGCCACTCGAAGTTCTGTTCCCCATTACTGGAACACTGCCTGTTCTTTCATGACCTGCCATCATCTGCGGATGGGCATTCAATGATTATATTGTGTGTGTGTGTGTGTGTGTGTGTGTGTGTGTGTGTGTGTGTGTGTGTGTTTCATTCAGAATCAGATCCGCTATCGTTGCTATAAGAGAAAATCTGTGGGTTCACATCCAGTGCATTTGTAGATTTGCGTGCTTTTCTCGCCACGGGCGCATACATGGGACATTGTGTGTGTGTGTGCGTCTGTGTGTATGGGGGATATTGTCTGTATCGGTTTTGGTACTAATGTTCAGGTCTGTGCATGCATGTGTGAACATGAAATTGTTCGGTTCTGTGCATGCTATTGCTATGTTGTATATTATTGTATGTATGTGTGCATTTCCACGAACAGTGTAGATGAGCGTGGAGAGTGCATTCATCCCTCATCAACCACTTCCCCTTGGGCTTACGAGAGTTTTTTCTGCGTATCTCTCATTTTTGTTTGTTTCTCTCTGATACTGTATTGATGCCGGTACCTGTACCTCGATGTGTTCCTCTATCTGCAGTCGCCTTTATCCTTCGGTCAAGTTAACGTTTATTGTGCTCTATTTACCGTGCGAATCAAAATAAACAATAATAACACAAGTCATGCTAGAGTGACGACATGTGCGTGTAGTAGGGTTGATGCGATGGGACGTTATAATTAGGTGAAACAGAACACACATTGGGCAGATTGATTGGGCATCATTGATTGTGCTCAGTCTAAACAGTGAACATAATAATTATCTCCAGTGACAGACTGTAGCGGCTAGCCTCCAATAGGTAGCTGGCACTAGTCGCTACTGCTTGTTTGACAGGTGCCGCCAGAACCCCTGTTGTGTCATGCTATAGATGCACATGCCCTATTCTGGGGCATACTGAGGTACTTTGATTTTGTTGACTGCATGTAGACAGCGTCCAATAGTAGTACTCGTAGACCTTGGCTCTTTGTAGGTCAACCACCATCGCATGGATCGATCGGTGACTATGCACTTGGAGGTTGGAATAGCCCGCGCTGAACAGATCTTGCCATGGCCCAGGGAGTGAACTCGCTTACTCGACTATCCCGGTTTTAGTTAACCAGCATGAGTGGTGCAATTTGTCCATAACATGTTGCGAGCTCACAGTTGTTTGGGCAGGTTTGAGCTGCACCACGAAACAAAGCGAAATAACGGCGTGACTGTAGAGCAAGGAAGCGGCGAGACGGCACTTCCAGGACGAGACAGGCAGTAGAGATGTGTTCACAGCACGAGCAACCACTTAAACCCTGCCGGTACTCCACAGTTACAAGAAAATGTCGGACTGGACGACGCGCCAATGCAAACCTGCTACATCCACCCAGGCAGATAGCTGCCAAACCAGGCCAATGTCGACCCACTGCATACCGGTATGTCAATGTCAAACATATCCTGCAGGAGAAGATTGGGATGATATTGGCGTCCAGTGTACGGACACCAGTCACATTTCCTGCGTCTTTTGCAGCATACAGGATAGACTCAAAACTATAAAGTCCACTACTTCGTGATTTTTATTTGTAGAATACATGACAGGCGTATTCAGTGTGCCTCGCAGGACTGCGAGATGCTGCAGAAGACCAGGTTCGACCTTTCTGGACGGCCATTCACCGACGGTGGGCTACACGATGCTGGAGGAACTAGATTCCAGTGAAAACCCAAGATTCCTTTGCTCCTGGACGCTCCGACGTGTTGTGATATCTGCCAGGTGCGTAGTAACTAGTATTTTCATCGCTATAGCGAGGACGACGCCGATCGGCAAACTCTCGCTCACAGCCATCACCGGCCTCTCAAAACCATCACTTGGCATCCCCCAGAGGTATAGGAGAAAGCCAAAACAGCTCTCGACAAACAAAAGCTAAGGACGATGGAAAGAGAGCATGTCAAAAAGAAGACGAACAGTATGAAGTTCAAATGGTTTTGAACACTCGTACCACCAACTATACCACTTTCAATAAATCGTGACGCCATTTTGTTTTAACACGCATACGGTCCATTAGGTTGAGGTGTTTTCTTTTTTTCCTTATTAAAAACTTGACGTAGTTACATTTTTTCCAACATTCCCTGTGCTATCTTGATGAGGAGTGAAGGAAAGCGTTGTTTGGATGAAAAAGTGTCTACTTGATAGTGTCGATTTGCGTCTCTGCATGCGAAGGTATAGATTGCGAAAATATGGGGTTTTGTTCTAAAGTATGTAGTGCCGCTCTCAAAACATCTGTTTCAATTTCCCCTGTCTGGTGACCACTGCCATGCCTGAAACTTCTCTTTGCACCTGGTCTTGGCGCTTTTCCTGATATTTCTCTGGAAATTGGTCTGTTTAGCACTCTATTCGAGGTGCCTCTACCTTTTGTGGACATATACGTGGAGTGGTTGCATTGGTTGGTTGGATCACATCAATGTCTTTATAAAGGCTTTTTTTGGAATACAAACTGTCAATTCTGCAGATAACTGGTACTTTTGCTCCCAGAGCCAAGAAGCATCGGGAAGCCTCCAAACACTTTACATTTCCACACCTAAGACATACGATGATGCGTCTGCTGAGTGTGCCCGGAGACGTAGCATTCTGGCAAATATCCAGACTAGATATCATGGAGAGTGTGCAAGAGAACTGCTTGGACCCCGAAACGGTCAGTGCAACAGTTCTTCCAGTGGTAACTGCACGACTTCCTCGTACTTCTGCAAAACCAATACATGCAATGTGTGGGTTGCTCTTCAACGACCATCTCCATCCAAACCCTGGACATGGATGTTACCTGTTCCAATCGCTGCAAAAAACGTTTCTTGGATTACTGCACCACTACAAGAAGGTGGTGGACGGAACGAATGCGGATATTATTCCCCGGAGAAAGACAGTTTTGGAATCGAATCTTGCTCAATGAAGCTAAGTTTCTATTGCCAAAGATATACACCAAAAGGTAGGGATCTCATAGAAATTCTTTCACACACCCATTAGGCTACTCTTATACTTGCCTAACAGCCTTTCCGTATTCACCTAACTATGCACTAAAGGGGCTGATAATGTAACATTAATTTGTAAACAAAGGTTGCTTTTAAAACTTGCTAGCCCACTACGGCCATTCAATGCACATTTTTCGATCCATGATCATTATCACAACTACCATAATACAAAGATCGGGATCGATGTACATTTCTTCTTCCAAAACCTTCGGTTTTGTTTTATTCCTAGGGAAAAATGGCTCGGGCAGGCAATTACCACTTGGCGCGGTGATTGGAGAGATTTATAGCCAGCTTCGGGAGTACGAAAATGTATAGAAAGAAAAATCGAAAAATGAAGAATGAAAAGTTGAAAACTTGTGGTCAGGTGCTTTTTGCAGGGGTACGTGGGTGCTGCTGATGGGGTTTCTCCCTCAAGCGCTCAATATCCCGCTAGGGTCTAATGGGGTTAGCGTCCGTCGAGAGTTCCCGTCGGACACGGACACAACCATTTTCTTTAATATTTCCTCGAAATAGACTTGGGTATGTGTTAAATAATCTTAACCCTTGCTGTTCCGAAGCACGTACTAGCTGGCATTACACGCGATATTCACATTGGGCACTAGGAAATTCGCCATTTCACTAACCAATAATGATATCACCTAATTAAGGAATTTCCAATTCTTGGTCTTGGGCAGTAGATACGATAGATTTGACCAGGCAATACGGCAGTAGTTAACATGTGGCAAGATAATGAATTGTAAGAAGAAGAGCGAAAGCGGACAGGAAGATGGGCGCAATGTGAGTATAATTATTACAGTTATGTCCCGACTTGGAGTATTTCGCTCCTGCTCTTGAAGCCGTTGAGCGCTCTTGTCTTTGCTGTGTACGTTATGCAGAGCTCCCTGCCTTGTGAGTTTGAGCACTTTGGCAAGGTTCTGCATGTACCTCCGTCAACGTCCTTCACATCTAAGAGTTTCATGTTTCAGTCTTGTTTGCGCGCATCATCCCCTCCTACTCCTATAACT
This sequence comes from Sycon ciliatum, assembly GCF_964019385.1. Lineage (NCBI taxonomy): Eukaryota > Metazoa > Porifera > Calcarea > Leucosolenida > Sycettidae > Sycon > Sycon ciliatum. The sequence continues at coordinate 5,700,132 of NC_088652.1, read as the reverse complement.
TAGAACCTTTCAAGTTGGAAGGCGGTTCGAGTGCGATTCTAATACAAGCTCGAATACGTGCTAGAGTTTACTGGCAATTGGTTGTTGACCGTCAGTACTGTTCAACAGTGTCGTTCAATTGCATTGCATGAGTTGATGGTCAAGCAACTAATGTTGTTGTTAATGGACATTAAAGCGTAACTTGCATTTCCTGGATCATTTTCTTTCCTATCTATATATTTTATATACCTGTTAAAGATTGCTGGAGTCTCGGTTCGAAAATCTTTTTGAATTCTGATTTTCTGGAAGCAGTCAAATAGTCCGTACATATACAACTATTCTTGCATTAGAAAGGTAATATTCGACAAACTAAAAACCATTTACTTGTACATGTCTTGTTCACTGGTATTCCCTGCGTTCTTCAATATGCTCTTTCCCCTGTAGTGCCCTCCGCCATAGCTGTCAACTCTACAGACACGCACATCTACGCACGCATAGTACAGCCTAAGATACTTCGAGATTGGGTTTCTGATTTCTGCTTTCTGTACGAGAAAAATGGAACTGCGGCTACCCCGACGGTAGTGTGCGACAAAAATGAATCAACTGTTCTGTCAGGCCTGGCAACAAATACTTTGTACCGGATCAGAGCATTCTTCAAAACTACGATCGGACACAATAGCAGCATATCCTCCGAAATCAAAATTGGAACATTGCCGAAAGGTAAGGGATGCGGTTACATCATAATTATACCGACACCAACAGGGTCAGGAGTTAAGAGTTTTGCGTGAATCTTTAAGGATTTGGTGAAATGAACATTCTTCCTATTGTTCCGGGCAAATTCGTTTTGCCACGATCGATTTCCTCAAATGACATTCCATGTCACGCTTCACATAATATGCATTGCTGATTTGATCTAGGGTATAGCCACATATGTGCCCACATTATTTCGTTGGCAGGGAGAGGTGTAAGGGAAAACATGAAAATACGATTATAGAAATAATCTACGTGGAGATAAATAAAATTGTTTTTTCACGGCTGAGCGTAGCGAAAGAGTGCAAAAAACGTATTTTTCACTCACAAATATTTTCGTGCATTTGCTCTTGTTCTGCGCAACTCCGTTGAACCTGCCATCGTGGTCTTTGTTTTTCCTCGTTGTAGTTGAAGTTGCCCGCCCACCCACCCTGGGTTCATGGGAGTCGTCCGCTGTTCTTCTTGACAATCTATGCCTATGTGTGTGGCTTATGATTATGACATACACCGGTTATTACATACCATTTCTTGCTATATCTATTCTTGGGTCCGACTGGCAGTGGGGCAGGAATTAATGAAATAGAAAGGTTTTTTGGCCAAAAGGCGTGTTTTTCCTCTATCTCGGTTGAGCAGTCACGGCTAGGAATGTAGGGAGTCATTGTTTTTCAGGCGCTCCCCTGCTGCCCAGTCACCCATGGTCACCACTGGCCATGCTGTTCACTGGATTTCACGGCTTTTTCTCCCGCTTGCTGGCGGTTCTTTGATGGATTTAGATATTTTTCGGCTATTTATCTATTATGTGGCTGCGAGTGTGGTTTTTTTGCTTCTACTCATTTCTGGAAAACCACCACGGTGGTGAGTGTGATTGCTCTGGTAGACCACTACCCCATGTACTGAACAGTCGTTTTGTGAGTGAAAAGTTTAATAATACCTATGAAAAGTATGAATGCCGCAGACATCACCACGCAACATGACAATTTGTTCAAGGTTTGGTTTTGTGTGTTTCCAAAATCGATTTTCACGCTCCGATCATCAGTGGAAATACGGAACTAAAGAGATCAATGGAAAAACAAAGGTTAAAAGGTTTCTGCACTGTTCATGCCCGTTTGTCACACTTACTCTTTATTTTAGTTCTCACTTTTTGGAATACTTACCACAAGTTACCCGTCATGTGTCACACTTCTTTGGATTTTTAACCTTTGTTTTTCCCTTGATCTCTTTAGGCCCGTATTTCCACTGATGATCGGAGCGTGAAAATCGATTTTGGAAACAAACAAAACCAAACCTTGAACAAATTATCATGTTGCATGGTGATGTCTGCGGCATTCATACTTTTCATAGCTATTATACGATTATAGTTTCTTTTTTTAACTCGGATGTGGAGCTAATTAAATTATTGTGAAAAGAAGAAGGACACAATTTTACGAGTTGGGGGACAGTTAGTCATAACTCGTAACATTTTGTCCTTCTTCTTTTCACAATAGTTTCTTTTCAGTGTTATTTTCACGTGCATGATCCTTAGTCACTGCCTTGCATGCAGTCTTTTCCTTTGTCACACCGGGTGTATACTTGGAAACTATTCCATTATCACGTAGCTCAACATCATTATCACCTTACTTGAATCTATACGGTACTAGAGAAACTGTGAGTGGACCTAATTGATCCACAGACTTGAACGCGGCAGTGCTAAAATAATAATAATAAGAATAATTATGTAGGTTTGCAACGGGCAAACCAAAGTTATCACGTCACAGAAGCACTCGCGGCCAGCGCCTCGCAGGCAGTCCGCAACGCCGGCTGTCATCGTCCCCAAGCGTGGGGAAAAGGGCACATGCGCAAGCGTGGGACTCCCAGCCTTGCTGGCAACAAACAGCAGCGAGACCTTTGTATGCAAACAAATTTGTTTGAGCACTTTGGCTTGCAATATCAGCAGTGTTGTGCGAATTTTCTTCAGCAGTGTTCTGCGAATTTTCTGCGCCCCTCAGTGTCGACTTGTACCTTTTGTAGCCTACCATGAGTTCGTTCTCCAACCAGCAGCAGCAGGAGATCCGCGAGCTAATTCGCTCCTCCATTCGAGAGGCCATTTCCGGAGACGACTCTGGTGAGCCGGATGCTGAGGCCGCCCGTGCTCAAGACCTGGCAGGTAGGCCTGACTTTGACGTCTCTGTACACGCACCACCACCACATGCCCACACAGCCCGTGCCCGTCCCCCTTGTATTGCACATGTGAACGAGAGAGTGGTGGAGAAAGTGCTGCGAGGGGAGTTCATCGATTTAGCACTCCTCCTGCGCCCCTCAGCAGAGCCCGCTGAACCCTCAGCCAAGCGTTTCAGGCTTGAGGACGACTCGGATGGGTCAGTTGTGCTAGCCCAAGCCGGGCAGAAAAAGCGTAGAATCGAGTCGATAGTGGCCTGGGCCGAAGCGTGGACAGTGTTGTCCATTATTGTAGGCATGCAACGCACAGACTGCCTGAACGAACTGCTGGTATACCAGCATCACATTCTGGAGGCCAGCACCAAATTCCGTTTTCAAGCGGTGATGGAGTACGACGTTCGCGTCCGACGCGCTGCGGCCAATGATGCGTCGCGCCGGTTAGACATCGTCCACCCAGACCTTTATGCCGTCTGTTTGACGGGCCAGGCCGTGACCATTTGCACCAAGTGCAAGAAACCAGGTCACCATGCTTCCGCGTGCGCGGCACAAGGTCCGCCTGCTAAGTTTGCCAGTGGGCACACACGTTTCCCGGTCTGCAAAAAGTTTAATGCAGGGCACTGCGATGTCTCTTCCTGCCGCTTTCGCCATGAATGCCTGACCTGCGCTGGGTCCCACCCCGCTAGTGCATGCAAGAAGACCACCGCATCATCCTGACTGACCGCCGCAGCCACCAGCGAGCTCTGTAAGCACTGTTCTCTGCCACTATCTTCTCACCAAATCTTTACCCCTATTAATGTAGATATCCTTAGCGAGGAGCTTGATGCACACCCCGATCGCTCATTTTCTTCTGCTGTCATTGATCATTTGCGTTTTGGCTGCAAAATTGGCTTTAAGGGCGTTAAGCATTCTACATTTAGCAAGAACCTTAGATCAGCTTATGACTATCCTGACGTTGTGGATGCTCACCTGCGAGAAGAGTGCATGTCCGGGCACACAGCAGGGCCGTTTTCATCCCCACCATGTGAACACTTCCGCACGTCAGGCCTGGGTGTTGTGCCGAAAAAATCAGGTGGGCATCGCTTAATCATGCATCTATCAGCCCCGGAAGGGTCGAGCGTTAACGATGGCATTGACAAGGATGTCTTCCCTATGCAGTACATCACAGTAGACACCATTGTGCAACATGTTCTGCAGCATGGCAAAGGAGCCCTGATGTCCAAAGTCGATATCAAGCATGCATTTCGTCTCTGTCCGGTCCACCCGTCTGATTGGCACCTATTAGGCATGCAGTGGAAGGGTCAGTTCTATGTCGACAAGGTCCTCCCATTTGGCCTGCGGTCATCCCCCTATCTGTTTAACATGCTGGCAGAGGCAGTTGCATGGATTCTCCGCACCAACTACCAGCTTACATGCCTGGAGCATTACCTTGACGACTATGTCAATGTTGCACCACCTTCATCTGCGCTCCAAGACTCTACAGCACATCACCAAATGGCCAGCATTCTGCAGGTGTTCGACAGGCTAGGGATACCAACAGCTACGGGTGCCGACAAGGTGGTATGGCCCACTACCTGTCTTTCTGTGCTCGGCATCCTGGTGGACTCCGTGAAGCTTGAAATGCGTCTACCTGAAGACAAACTCTCCGAGCTCAAGGCACTGATCAATTCCTTTCAGCAACGCGAGTCCTGCACGAAACGCGAGCTTCTCTCACTAATTGGCCATCTCTCCTTTGCTGCCAAGGTTGTGGCCGCCGGTCGCACCTTCATTCGGCGGCTTATCGACGTAAGTTGCTCCGCCGCGCGCCTGGGCGACATCATCAGTCTCGGTTCGGAAGCCAGGGCCGATTTGCAATGGTGGGCATCAATCCTTCCAGCATGGAACGGCATTGCCCTGTTTAGAGACATCAGTTGGTCCAAGTCCCCCAGCCTTCAGCTCTTCACCGACGCGTCTGGCGTCGGTTTCGGCGGGCTCTACAACGCAGCCTGGTTCTACGGCACATGGTCAGCAGACCAGTCAGACGGCCCATTTTGCAGCATTATCTGGCGGGAACTCTACCCAATTGCCATTGCGCTCTCTTTATGGGGAGAACAATGGGCGCAACGTAAGATCCTGTTCCACTGTGACAACGAGGCCGTGGGCACGGTGTGGCAAACTGGCACATGCAAAAACAAGGAAGTGATGGTGCTGATAAGACACATGCTGAAACTGTGCGCCGATTACAACATTGTTATCCTGATCAAGCACATTGCTGGCACTGACAACAATGCTGCCGATTCTCTGTCCCGCTTGCAGATGGACCGCTTCCGGACGCTAGTACCCAGCGCCAACAAACAGCCCACGCCAATAGCGCACATCTCCGTCAGACGCTACTGATCAAGGCCGGCGACCTAATTAGGGACTCAGTAGCCCCAAGTTCTGCCCGCACATACCTGCCAGGGACTAGGGCGTATCTGAAGCTGTGTACACAACTGGGATGCCAGCCAAGTAGGCCGTCGGTAAATGACTTGTTGGCATTCATCGCCCACTGCGTATCCGGCCGCAGATCTTGCGCAACCATCCGAGTATATGTGTCCGCCGTGAGGTATTACCTCCTCTGCCATGGTGGGCCGTCACACATAACTCGGCACGATCGAGTTACAGCAGCCCTGAAGGGAGCGGAGCGTCAGCAATGGCAAACCCCCACAAAGCAGCACCGACACAGTGTCAACGCCGGGCCATCACCCAATCAGACCTGCAGCAGCTCTTGGTCGTGATACAGCGCTCCCACTACTGCGAATCGGACAGGTGCATGCTCTGGGCCGCCTTCATGACAGCCTTTGCGGGATTGCTCAGAGTGAGCGAGTATACTGCCGCCTCTCCCCGCTCCGCTTCGAATGGCCGCACTCTGACCCGGGGTCAAGTCTCACTCACTGGGACTCAGATCAGCATACGACTCGGGATAACAAAGACCTCCCAATGCGGCACCGGAGGTCAAGTCATCTTGCAGCCATGGTCCGGCAGCCAGCTCTGCCCCGTCGAAGCAATGCGCAAGTACCTCGCTATCCGCCACGCAACGCCAACGACGTCACCGCTGTTCATATTCCGAAGTGGGCAATATCTCCCAGCCAAAGATGTGAACTACTGGATGGCGAGAGCCCTAGGTCCGGGTGTTAGCAGTCACTCCCTCAGGATCGGCGGGGCTACTGCAATGGCCGGAAGGAATGCCTCAGCTTGGCAGCTCCAGAAGGCTGGCCGCTGGGCTAGTGACACGTACAAAACGTACCTCCGTGTGCCGGCTGGCCTGCCTCTAGGCCAGCAATGAGCCGGCTATGCTGCCATGCGTGCATGCGCGTGCTGCTGGGCACTGTTTTGTATCAACCCTGCCCTAAACACTCTAAGCACTCTGCATCCCCTTATGTAAGAATATGACCTCTCAGCAGCTTGCCCTATTATGGATCTCTGTGCCTGCCTGGACCACATACTCAAACTCGTTAACGCATTGCGGTGCGCACTGTCACTGCTTAGCTTATCTGCACGCATGTAGCGCAGCGTTTGCTCAACCGCGGAAAGAAAGCACGAAAAGAAATATGGCTAAGAGCAGTGTGTATATGCGGGGTTGCCACTAACCACTGACTCTTCTTGGGGAAGCAAGCAAAGCCCCTCAGCTGAATGCATTTTGGAACAATTCTCTGCATGAGCTTTCAAGCACTGGCGGCACGCGCTGCCCAGCAGCAGGCCCACATGGTCCCAGCAGGACCAGCTGGTCCCAGCATAGACACATTGTGTCCAGCAGCCGGGCCAATCGGCCCCAGCATACAGCAGGACCGTCCGGTCCCAGCAGTCATTTGACTACCTGCGCACAGCCGTGCCCCACAAGGGCACAGCAGAATTAGTTAGGATCATTGGCCTTAATCTCTTGCACTGCCTGCCATCTACCAGCATTGTAACAGAATTTTCTACAACCCCGCTTTGCGGGGTCGCCTGGCATAAAATGCATTGTTGCAAACAATTCGCAAATTACAAATTCTGTTACAAAACACTTGATATGATCAAGCCGCAGCAGCTCGGCAACCCCAACTTCCACTTGCTTGATGTGCGTGTGGGTGATAAATGTAGGTTTGCAACGGGCAAACCAAAGTTATCACGTCACAGAAGCACTCGCGGCCAGCGCCTCGCAGGCAGTCCGCAACGCCGGCTGTCATCGTCCCCAAGCGTGGGGAAAAGGGCACATGCGCAAGCGTGGGACTCGCAGCCTTGCTGGCAACAAACAGCAGCGAGACCTTTGTATGCAAACAAATTTGTTTGAGCACTTTGGCTTGCAATATCAGCAGTGTTGTGCGAATTTTCTCCCGCCCACCACAACCCACTTATAAGTTCTAGCGCCTCCAGAAAGGGGGAAGCAAGCAAAGCCCCTCAGCTGAATGCATTTTGGAACAATTCTCTGCATGAGCTTTCAAGCACTGGCGGCACGCGCTGCCCAGCAGCAGGACCACATGGTCCCAGCAGGACCAGCTGGTCCCAGCATAGACACATTGTGTCCAGCAGCCGGGCCAATCGGCCCCAGCATACAGCAGGACCGTCCGGTCCCAGCAGTCATTTGACTACCTGCGCACAGCCGTGCCCCACAAGGGCACAGCAGAATTAGTTAGGATCATTGGCCTTAATCTCTTGCACTGCCTGCCATCTACCAGCATTGTAACAGAATTTTCTACAACCCCGCTTTGCGGGGTCGCCTGGCATAAAATGCATTGTTGCAAACAATTCGCAAATTACAAATTCTGTTACAAAACACTTGATATGATCCAGCCGCAGCAGCTCGGCAACCCCAACTTCCACTTGCTTGATGTGCGTGTGGGTGATAATGTGTCTTTCCCTCAAACTAACGAAGAATAAGAAGAATATGAATGATAATAATCCTTTGTTTAATTTTCTTCTAAACAAAACAATTTCCTTAGTCATTACACGTGATGTGGATGTGTTTTATATCAGCACCAAATCCGCCTCTCAACCCCGTCATCTCAAGTACTACTATCACGGTGTTTCTAGGTCAAATAGAAGAAGGCAACCTTCCCATACGCCAGTATTGTGTGCACGGAATACCTGCTAATGATCTGTCCGGGAATATGCCATTGGTACCAGTATGCAGCGCCTCGAAAAATGTCACCTTACCTGGCCTAAAACCCAACATGAGCTATAATGTCACCGCCTATGTTAGCAATGCTTATGGAGACAGTGACCAGTCCAGCTCCACTCGCATTACCACGTTGCCCACAGGTGAGGATGAATTTTGTTTTAAGCATTGCACGTGGCTTTGGATGTGGCTAGCACTTAGAAGGTCATCACACGAAGCACGGAAGCGATATGGTTTCGAATAAGCCTTTCAAACCCTTACTTTCCAAGTCTAGTACAATAGTGAATAACACAGCAACCCGGTTTGAACAAAGTTGCAAGAAAATCCTTATAACCGGCACTTTGGAGGTCAGAGCATTTAAAAAATATCACTTATGAAATTTTGGAAAGCTACCTACACTAACTTTGAAAGTGTTGCCAGACATGATAACCTCTGTGTCAAGGTTATGCGTAAAATAGAATATGGATGACTTAGCAAAACAGATTATGAGAATTGCCAAGTGTTTAGCTACATGTTGTCAGCAATCAACGCTTTCTTTCTTCACAAGGTATGTGTGGCCTTAGCAAGGGCAGTGCAAACGCACAAAAAATGAAAACAACAGACACAATCTATTTTTCGTTACACAGAAAAACGAATATCGTTTTTGGTCTCTACATTTGTCACTATATATACATCTGAACTTGTCAATATTGTTATCTGCCAATTTTATAGTGCCATCTTCAACAACACCCCCAACCTCGGGCAATGAAGCAAGCACCAGCAGGATCAGTGTTGGAGGATTCGTCGGCCTAGCTGTGGCAGGAGTCCTAACTGTAATCCTGGCTGTAGCCATGGCGGCCAACCGAAAAAGGATTTCTTGCTGGTTCTCATCGAAAGATTTTACAGGTACACAATCCACTGTCCTCCCTGTCTTGAAGCCTTTGTGTTCAATGCACGGTCGATTCTTTTGCTCAGTATAAACAGCGCTAAATCCTGCAATGCCCCCTTCACTGAAGCTAGAAAAGCTTTTGTTAAGTGAAGGATTCCTGCCCTAAGAGATCCTAAAGCATAATATTATGATAAAGGCAATCATTACAATTAGCTGAACCAACATTTATTACAGGGTGCCACAGAGTTCTTGGCCATTGAAGAAAATGTGTTGAGCCACCTCCACCATTACACTGCACTCGTTAGCTGACTAGACCCTCCTGCACACAGCCATCAACATTCCGAGGACACTTCCTTAGACGATATTGATAAACTGCTTCAGACAGCTGTTTCGCTAAAACATAGCTCATCCGTGAAGGTAGATGTTGATTGATTTCAATATAGACCAAACTGATATTATAATTATAAGGTTCCCACATACAAAACTGGCATAGCTTAGGTGATAACGCGGGAAAGTGTGAAGCACTGTTGACGCGCATGGGACATGCATGCAGCGTTAGAAATTCGGCGCGGAAAATCAATCACTATGACTATCAGTCCAGAAATAACGTGCCAGAATCAGTGTACTGCGTAGCTAGTGAGAGTCTGAGTATCGCACTTGTCCGAGTGCCGTGGAGGCCGGCAAACGCCCCTCGCGTCAGAGCAATAAGAGGGACAAGACGAGTCAAGGGACATTCCGCAGGACGCAATACCATACGACCAACTGTTTTTTTCTACCAGCGTTATTGTACTGTCCACACACATCTGACGACGATATACTGGGCGAATGCCGCGGGGCCTCACAGCGTGTCAGCGGCATTGGGTGATGGGCAGATAACAAGGCAGCTTGTGGACAACATTGGTGGCATGAATACTAATGAGTGCCAAGCGTTTTGGCGCGACGGGCGACCAGTACAGTGCTTCAGGGGCTGCTGTGGCTGTCGACGTGGGCGAGTCGTGTGGTGTGTTTGCCGGCCTTCATGGCGCTCGGACAAGAGCCATACACAGACTCTCACTAGCTACGCAGTAAACTGATTCTGGCACGTTGTTTCTGCATTGATAGTCATAATGATTGATTTTCCGTGCCGAATTTCTAACGCTGCATGCATGTCCCATGCGCGTCAACAAAACTTCACACTTTCGCGCGTTATCACCTCAGTTATGCCAGTTTTGTATGTGGAAACCTTTTATAATAGCAGTTTGGTCTACACTTTACTCAATCAACATCACTGATGAGCTATGTATTAGCGAAACAGCTGTCTGAAGGAGTTTATCAATATCATGTACGGAAGTGTCCTCGCAATGGTGATGGTTGTGTGCAGGAGCGTCTAGTCCGCTAAGGAGCGCAGTGTAATGTTGGAGGTCACTCAACATGAACCGACATTTGTGTACGATATTCATGCAATGTAAAAACAGTATAGTCGATGTGCAATAAAACGATGAAAATAAGAAGAAATGGTGTACATCGTCTCCACTGGTTTACCATTGCATGAATAAAGTACACAAATGTGGGTCTAGCTAATTTTATTGATTGCGGTTATCAAATTATTGTCCCCTCACCGTTTGCATAACATTATATTAATTTTAATGGGGATCGTATGGAGATAAAAATGCAGCTCTCTATCTTTGTTTCCTTATTTCTATGCCTTCGTCTGCCTCTCAGAAGTTTTCTGACCTTTTGCTCTTTCAGTCTATACCTCTTTCTGTCCGTCTTCCCTTCTCTTTCGCTCTTCATCTGTCACTTACCATTTCTCTCTGTCGGTCTCTTTGTCCCTCTAAACCTCTTTCTCTTTCCCTGCCTGTTCGTCTCTCGGTATGTCTCCCGATCTCTCTCCCTCTCCGCTCTTCTAAACGTCAACCAATGTGGTCATGTTAGCAGCATGAATTTCGCCGAGGGAATGATTTTCGAAGTAATGTGAATTCTGTGCTTTAACGCTACATGAAATGCTGGGTATATATGTTGGACTCAGTAGAGCGTCCAGCCCCTATATGATGTCCAACCCCTATTATAGAGTCCATTGGTCCAAAATCCACTGTACAGAGTCCAAACTTGGAATCAACTGTGAGCTCAAAGTTTAGATGGACATCACTCCCTGTATAGAGTCCAGCCAATTGGCTTCACCCCTATATAGAGTCCATTAGTCCAAAATCAACTGTACGGAGTCCAAACTTTGAAATCAACTATAAAGAGTCCTTATGTGGACAACACTCCCTGTATAAAGTCCAGCCAATTAGGCATCCCCTATCCAGAGTTCGAAATTAGACATAGGATCTGCTGTAAGCAGCGAATATTAACCAGAAAACGGCCTCTCCCTTTAATCCTTTACATCATTCACTTCTCAAGATAAAAAATAAGTATTGAGGCACCACTGCAGCCACTTCATTACATGAAAAACCCTACAAACACAATCCTCAAATCAAGTGGTCTCTTCGCAGACGCTGCAAATTACAATATCTCAATTATGTAGTGTTGCCAAAGTATTGTGCACGCACACACACACATGCACACAACGCCAAGAAAATATCTAGAAAAAAGACCAAGAATTGAAAGAGAATAATGGAGAGCCAAGCCATTTGTTTTCAAATTATTGTGCGCGCGCACACACACACACACACACAGACTTATACAACGCCAAGAAAACACCAAGAAAAGAGTAGAGACACAATACACACGCAACTCCAACAGCCATGCAAACGTCCACCTATTTACACGTAAGGTCAAGAGGGATAACAAATAAGTATACGAAACGAATGCATACGTGGGCGGATGCACACACGTTTACATACATGTAGTAGTGTAAGAGAGTAACATAGTGCAGTGGTCAGCATAATACTAGCACAGGCTGAGAGTGCAATAGCAAGCTTCACCATTGCTCATGGCCATGCAAATGTTCAGCAGCACTCAGTTCCGCAAGCTTCTGAAGATCAGCACACCTGCAACAAAGAGATAGCACAAGGATACGCTTATTACCGTAATGATGCATGGGAGCACACAACTACCAAGTTCTCAACAAATGTGATGCTCAATGAAAATCCATCCACTCAAAGACCTGTGAACAGGTGACGGTGGGGACAATAATCTATTAGTAATACGAGGAATAAGGTCGTTTGTGCACACTCAAGACGCACAGACACACCACCATACATGTAGTGTACACAGTGTTTCACTTCACTCTAACTAAATTGAAAGGAGATGATTTGAACAATCTGTACAGCGTTGCAGTCAGTCAGTCTTCCCCAAGATGTAAATGCAATGATTTGTTGTCACGAGGCAGTTTCACTGACACAATGTCATGTTTGTTACATCAAAACGGTTACTTCATGGAATACGAGTACATGTATTAGCTTGAAAAGCTTTTTCTTGTCATCGGCATACAAGAAATCCTCCTCCTACTACTACTACTACTACTACTACTGGTTGATAAATATGGTGGTAAAGACACACCTGGCAATATGGCGGTAAACACACGCCTGCCCACACACGCTCTCTAGGCTGCAAAGTTCTGGCACAGAGCTCTCCTTCGCACCACCACCACCATCAGTTCGCGCCTGGCGCCTGGTCGATGCATGGCTGGCGGTATCCGGCATAGCAGGCTGGTGCATCAAGTAGCGCATGGCACATAGATGATGACACAGACACGACATAGCTCGATTGCGACGTACGTTTAGTCCCCGCTGGACTCATCAGGCAATCTTCTTCTTGGATGCCTTCATACGGAGCTTGACTCGGGAGAATGAAGTTGAAGACACCACTGCAGCTGTACTTATGGTTGATCAATATGGTGGTAAAGACACACCTGGCAATATGGCGGTAAACACACGCCTGCCCACACACGCTCTCTAGGCTGCAAAGTTCTGGCACAGAGCTCTCCTTCGCACCACCACCACCATCAGTTCGCGCCTGGCGCCTGGTCGATGCATGGCTGGCGGTATCCGGCATAGCAGGCTGGTGCATCAAGTAGCGCATGGCACATAGATGATGACACAGCAACGACATAGCTCGATTGCGACGTACGTTTCGTCCCCGCTGGACTCATCAGGCAATCTTCTTCTTGGATGTCTTCATACGGAGCTTGACTCGGGAGAATGAAGTTGAAGACACCACTGCAGCTGTACTTATGGTTGATAAATATGGTGGTAAAGACACACCTGGCAATATGGCGGTAAACACACGCCTGCCCACACACGCTCTCTAGGCTGCAAAGTTCTGGCGCAGAGCTCTCCTTCGCACCACCACCACCACCATCAGTTCGCGCCTGGCGCCTGGTCGATGCATGGCTGGCGGTATCCGGCATAGCAGGCTGGTGCATCAAGTAGCGCATGGCACATAGATGATGACACAGCAACGACATAGCTCGATTGCGACGTACGTTTCGTCCCCGCTGGACTCATCAGGCAATCTTCTTCTTGGATGTCTTCATACGGAGCTTGACTCGGGAAAATGAAGTTGAAGACACCACTGCAGCTGTACTTATGGTTGATAAATATGGTGGTAAAAATGAGTCCAGCGGGGACGAAACGTACGTTGCAATCGAGCTATGTCGTTGCTGTGTCATCATCTATGTGCCATGCGCTACTTGATGCACCAGCCTGCTATGCCGGATACCGCCAGCCGTGCATCGACCAGGCGCCAGGCGCGAACTGATGGTGGTGGTGGTGCGAAGGAGAGCTCTGTGCCAGAACTTTGCAGCCTAGAGAGCGTGTGTGGGCAGGCGTGTGTTTACCGCCATATTGCCAAGTGTGTCTTTACCACCATATTTATCAACCATAAGTACAGCTGCAGTGGTGTCTTCAACTTCATACTATTACTACTACTACTACTACTACTACTACTACTACTACTACTACTACTACTACTAGTACACTGGCACTGCGTAGTTGGATCCCATTGTATTTGACATCATACTAGAGCCTGGTAGAGGAAGAGTGTCGTGGAGTTTACATAATTATCACAGGGATAAAAATACATTTCTCATGAAATAAAATAATAATTGATGATAGCTGACGATCGCATACGATTGATGCAAAGTCCTTGCAGTCCTTGAGGATTATTACGAAGTGGTTGATTACTTTTAGGCGGCATTCATCCAAGCAACATCAAACAAACGCGATACGCTCCTTGAAAATGGAAACAAATCCAAGCATAACGACAGAACAGCAGACCAATCGAAACGAGTAAAAGCTTCCTTACCTCAGTCATCGTCCTGCCATGTAGTTGGACAGCCTTTTGACACGGTGGTACAGGCAGCTCTTGTCCAGTCGAACAGGGTATCCTTGTGGCGTCGAACGAAAGAGAGTGTCAGTGTATCTGACCGTCGTCAGATTGGAACTGTGCTGGACTTTTCTCGTTCTCCGCTTTCTGCTTTCATCCCTCGCTCTGATGAAACCGTTCAAACGTCTTCAACTGGCAGCAATGGCCAGCCAAACAGGGGATCTTTGTGGCGTCGAACGAAAGAGAGTGTCAGTGTACCTGACTCGTCAGATTTGAACTGTGCTGAACTTTTCTCGTTCTGCAATTTCTGCTTTCATCCCGCGCACTGATGAAACGTCTTCAGAGAACCACAATACGCTTTCCAGATTTGATTTTGAACGTCTCCTTATCCTCCTTGGTTACCTCGAGACAGATTACTGTCAGCAACGGCACAGCAGAACTGACAGCCATGGCTGAAGTGAAGAAAGGAATGCGCTGCCACGAGGCAAGCAAAACTGAAAAGGTGTTTGTTCTCTTTCGGGCACAACACACAGTACAGGACGGCGTGACTGGATAAACTGGACTCCTGGACCGTGAATCGGGCCTTTCGGGGACTTGTAGAAAAAGTGTACTCCCGGGGATTGCGCGGCAGGATGAAGCTGATCAAAACTGAGTGGACTCCTGGACTCTGTATAGTGGATTTTGGACCAATGGACTCTATATAGGGTGCTGAACATCATATAGTGCATGGACTCTATACTGAGTCCTACATATATTCACAAGTCAATGTCGAATATCAATTATCAATCTCGACAGGGAATTTACCATTACATGCGATGTTTTCTTGTGTGTTCCGCTCTCCTTCTAATCATCAGTTCCAGAAGAGAGGCCACAGGTGAGTGCAGCGAGAAACACGTTGACATTATGCACCTTATCTGTCCTCATTAATCTGTTTTGGTCTAAATATCACACAG
Organism: Sycon ciliatum; assembly: GCF_964019385.1. Lineage (NCBI taxonomy): Eukaryota > Metazoa > Porifera > Calcarea > Leucosolenida > Sycettidae > Sycon > Sycon ciliatum. The sequence goes on along the minus strand of NC_088652.1, from coordinate 5,685,068 downwards.
TATCGCCTATTGAGTACTATGCACAAGAAAATCCACGTACGCCTTGCGAGCAATGTAGCGGTAGCATCTTCTCTATGGCGTTGTCTTTTCTTACGTCTTCTCCTTGACTGTGCACCTCAAAGTTAAATGATTTTTGAAAAACTAGCACTGTCGCAAAAGCGAAAAATGCTGGCCAACCACGACCTCCTTTGTATTTCGGAGAAAAACCATCGAACAGTTTAGAATTACTTAGGTAGAGTATAGGTAACTCTTTACTGGCCAAGAAAGCGCCAAAGGAAGCTGCGATGCACCCCTGAGTCAAGTGACCTGATCCATTTGAAACTCTGCGTCGCAACATAGCTTCGTACCCCGCGATTGTGTGGACGACTGCGTTCTTGATCACATTTCAGTTTTTCGACAATGCCTCCTCCAAGTAGTTAGTTCTTGAGAAACCTTTCGACCTCCTTATATCGCATGAAGGGGAATCTGTGGAGCCCTAGGTAGCCTAGCGACATAATATTCTACAGAAACACAAGTAAAGTGTTAACTCTCACCAGAATATACTCTAGCGGTTTCGTACCCTTCCCGCACAGGAAGCTGATCCAATTGAACTTAACCAGTACGAGGATGTTCAACGCAATGATGAAGGAGAAGCCCACAGGCCGCAAGATCACGATGAACAGGTACGGAGAAGTAGGAACAAAAATAATTTTTGGAAAGTATAATTATATTTAAGACATTTATTCAAGTGTAATCTCCATTAAACATAGCCTTGAATGAAGGATTGACATGAAGAGGAGAGAATGAATTAGCGAGATTACATACAGAAAAATGAGTAGATTGCTGACTCTCAAGCACATAATGAACGCATTTCAAAACTAGTATCTCGTTTTACTGGTCAGTTCAAGCCCATTTTGCACGAGGAGATGGCTTTCAACAGCTTCAAATGTTGAATGACGAGTATTTTAGCGTGGGTCCAGCTTGGCGAATGGGGCCTCTAATTTTGCAATCTTCTGTTCAGGCTGTTTCACAGGAGTATTCCTACGCTGCAGTTGGTTCTCGTATTAGAGACGAGAAACCTGCAGAAGCAGACACTGACATGACAGGAACAGAACACAGCCACGACAAGGAGACAGAGGCGACAGCGGTAAGACCTGTGGAGGAGAAGTGATGATAATTCTTTTGTTTTAGACTTGGATCTGGCATTAATTTTCTTTTTTGTCCGTATAACTGAACGGGAATTCCGCTCAGTTGGTGACAGCTTTCTTCCGTGCTCATTCTACAGTTGAGCACATTGAAATCGGACACAATGTGTGCACAACCAGCGCCTTACACCAGATCTGACAACATCATTGCACTTCTACATGTGAGAGTCCTGAAATCCACACTATAATCGTGGCATTTCATCGACGTCAGGGGCCGCGCGAATCTAGGGTGTGAAGTATGCTCTTTGAATCTGATTTCACCGAGAATTAAGGGATTGTGAAAGATAGCTGCTTTTCTAAGAGAAGGAGACCACACGTCACACAATCATCATTGTAACTACAACGACAATCACTATTTTCCACAAGATAGTTATCAACAGCAGACACATACACCGTGACAGCACTACCAGGCTCAGTACATGAGTTCGAGTTTCGAGACAATGGAACTGACTTGTTAGTTCGTCACCTTCTTGCCGATATTGGAGATACTTGGTCTCTTTCATGGAAAAAAAGATGAAGTTCGCGCAACTGTGCGGCCCTCCACATTCTTGGCACTGATGTCCTCCTCCAGAGTTTGGCAGCAAGGAAATTGGTCGCCGCCCTCAGCTATATATAAAAGCTGATATGTCTGGCAGGGCCACCGCAACTAACGTCGCTGGTTCCCCCACTGCTTCCTCCACGAACATGTCCTCGAACTCGGTCCGACCACTCGGTGCGCCAGGAGTCTCAACTACAGAACGTCCTCCCGTCTTCCTCTCCTGAATACGTGTGATGCTGCTTCCCCTACAGCATCATTGACGAATAGAACAACTTGCCCCCAACTGAGCTGCAGTCTCCTCCACGCCTGTCGTCCCTCCAGTTGTTCAAGGGCAAGGTGTATCAGCACCTACGACAAAGCCGCTGGTATCGGGCTACAGACTCGCTGGCACACCCCATACTACAGACTCACTGTAACACCCCATGCTAGTCCCGCATCACGGGCACAGGCTCCCTGAGAGCCCCTACTAGTACATTGTCTGTCGTTCTCCTTTGTTGTCTCGATCATTATTCTCTTTTGTCTTCTTCTTCTCCTCTCTTTGTAAAGTCTATCACGAGGAGGTGCATTCTGTGAAAAAAAACAACAGTGCTATAACCGGCTTGCGGCTGGGTTGAGAAACATAACCAGGTCAGAGAGGTGTTGCTTGTTCCAGGCCACCACCGTGCATGATTTTACCAAGGTGGCAGATGCAGGGCGATAAATGCCGAAGGTGAGGTGGTAAAAATCGTCACCAATGTTCGCTAACCCCCCCCCCCCCCCCCACCACCACCACCCTTCGCTATCATATTATTGGGAAACGATCCCGTTCGACTTTGCGAAGTAAAATAAAGAACACATACATAACAGGGGCGAACCTCGTTAGCTGAGTCAATGTTAACTTTACTCAGAACAGTGTCTGGTTTACGCAGTCAAAGACATTTGCGTGTTATGAAATCTATCTTCATGTTTACAACCAAACCAGACTTCCACAAACAGAAAAGGTTTTTACACTGGACACCGAATTGTTCTGTAAATCCGGCCCAGTTATCCTCTCCTTCTTGTTACAAAAGTTACTTTCTGGCTGAGAATGTATCTCATAATATACTCATTGTCACAGGATATTTTTGATTTGTATTATGACTGTCAGCGCTCATTAGTGTTGCTTATGGCGCTTGTACTGGGTGCGCCCTATTCATTCTGTAATAACATTCCTATACTATCCTACGGAAGCCATTTGACGACTTATGTGGTTCTATAATTACTTCATGAAATCTAAAAATTTGGCCTTCTCATGCCCAGCATCAATTACCGCCCGGAACAATTTCTTAACCAGATTTCGAGCATCTCTTCAATCAGAATTGCACGAAAACTGGTTTCGGAGTCCTCCTTGCCTCCAATTCAAATCGGCAGGAAAACCGCGAGCTCAGATGCAGGATCAACAAACATTTTCCCAAGTATCGCCGAAGTCGCAACAATCTCTTCTTCATATTGTTTTCCCGAGTGCGGGCTTGCGAATTAGATGGTTTGGAGGCAACAACGTTGATCAGCACCTCCATGACCGACACTGACTCGCGCTGCTATCTGGTATTCACGAGGTGTTTGCCGCGCTGGAAACGGAGCATATGCGTAAGTTCGTATCCCTGGTGATGTTTGTGCCTGGATAGCACTAGTGGTGCTCTTCTGGCACAATCTTTCACCACAATCTTCATCAGCCCACTCAAGCTGAAACACGAGTGGTGCTTTCTAGCAGGTATGCTGAGTGAGCGGTTCGATGGACTTCGTATGCTCTGGATGGCAGTCGTGAGTCCGCCACGTGTGAATTCAAGCTCGGGAAGAAAACTGCGAGCTCCCATGTAGGAAGCAACACACAATTCTACAAAGAAGATTAAGAAGATAACAGAGAACAAATGGGCTGGGGTTTGCAGGCCCCTCATGGATGATGGCACAGTGTCTCACTTTATTGGTGATTTCATGCCCATATACATGAGTGGATGGCTTCCAGCACTGTCCCGCTTTGAATAAACAGCAACCTTATGCGATTGTAACCTGGAATATATTACTAGTATTATGGCCTCTTTTCATTCTTCTTCACAGGCATCGGGAGCGAGTGCACTGGAGTATACCTATGCCACGCCTAATAGTCGTAAAAGAGACGTGAACCATGCAGAGTTGGACACAGACGCAAAGGGAGCGGAACACAGCGACAACAGCGAGGAACCAGCGACAGAGGTAAGAAGCTTTCATAACTAATGATGCCTGTTAATTTCAGACGTTGATCCGGTATTTGTCTTTTGGGGTGTAGTTTAGAACCTGTCTCTAGCTTAGCAATTTCAGGCAGTGTTTTATATCTCTAAGGTTGCATTCACTGAAATCGCACTCAATGTGCAGAACATGCGCTATAAACCAGTTCTGATCTCATCACAGTACTTCTGCACGTGTGGGTGCAGCCGTCCAGCATAAATGGGCTGTGCAGGTCGAGGGCGCCAAATATGTCAAAAAGCAATATTAATTTGACAGTAATAAGGATTTATCATGCATCTATGTATACCGCTCTCCACTCTGGCATATAGGATTTTCTTTCCATTCCCCTTCCAACCTCCCCTTCCCCTCGCCCTTCCCTCCTCCCCTAGACAGACTCTGATTTCACTACATTTCATTAGGTTGTTCTACGACTCATATCCTTGCTATTGTCTTAGCTTTTCTTTGCCCTTATCTGTTGGACCAGTCCAAGATTGGCTGTGAGAACGTGTTGGGCGGGTTTTTGTCACCGACTGATGTTGAAACCATTGAAATCAAGTATGCGGTTCTGGATCGATCCGAAATGAATCCAACTTCGCAGTTAACAAGAAACCAAGATCCCAAGGTGGGTATTGACTATTCCTTGTCAGTTACAGAAGTAGAGAATAACTGGTGTGGCAAACCGACGCAATGGCTAAGCATAAACGCAGTGTGGGGCCATATTGGTGGATTTTTGTCTTGTCAAATGTAGTAAACGGCATTTATGTGCCTCTGCCTTTCCTTTTATTCCATACGTAATTATTGCCTTTCACCCCCCCCCCCCCCGCTTGATGATCTACGAAGCCGGGGACCATCTAGACTTACATCCGGGAAGGAAATAAAACGTTTGTCCGTTTGTTTACCTTTTAAATTTACTTCATGAAGTTTAGGGAATGAACGATGAGGAACAGAAAGGCGTGTTGCGACTTTGAACTTTTCTGACTGAGGTGACTACCCAATACAAACGCTATAGGAAGGTCGGTAGCTTCTCACACAGCGTCGGGCTGTGAGTATGGCCCATCTTGAGAATCATGGTCCTAAACCTTAGTAATTACACCCTACACTTGTCTCTGGCAGATATTCGCAATATCAGGTTTCCTGAATAATATGTAAGTGATAACGAAAGAGATACAGAAGTATCGAATTTGTCCACCTATTTTTTTGTATTGTCATGGCGTTTCGAAAGGGTTCCACGCAGGATTTTACAATCATATCAATCGTTACCCCCCCCCTCCCCCCCCCCCCGCCCCCACCATCTCTCTCTTTCTCTGCAACAGTTTGTATTTCAGTTGACCATTGAAGATGATTGCCGAGCCTTTCGTGTTACGTCATGGATTCTCCCTATCGTGTACATCAGTCAAACTACGCTACTTTGATTTGAAACCTGCATTCGTTTATTCCCCCCCCCCCCCCAGGATGAAGAAGAGCGTGAGGATACGTCATATGCGACAATCTGCAACCCAACCTATGATGTTGCAGGAGATCCCCCATCAGTGAGTTCATTGCTTGATGATAAGATCACATACTGTTGGATCTAAATGTAGCAAATAGTTCTTCTTAACGTAGCTATGCAAAAGACATTGCGTGTGGTGCTAGCCAGAGTCCACACAGCTCTATTTTTGTAATTGTTTATTGCATCGTCGGCCATGCCCGGCGCTATCCCGCAAGTTTCCCGTACCATACCATTTAACTTATTAAAAAGGGCTTTCAACTGAAAGATGATAACGTGAAGCAACTTGCAGGAATTTGTATGTAAGCGAACAAAATTACATAACTCCCCAAGAGTGTGCAACTCCCAAATACTCTGCTGTCTTATCAAAATTTCAAGTTGTTGAAGTCATTATTATATATTATTTATGATGCAATGCTACTTGCACTAGTGATGTACAATATTTGTAAGGGTGTCAACGCATCACAGATTTGTCTTTGTAATAATTTGCACCGGATCAGATGGGTTTTGGTCCACCAAAGGTTCCGGATTCTTCTGATAATCCGTGTAAAGTGCGCATTGCATCATTAAAATGACGTCAACTTGAAATTCTGTTGGGACAACACCTAGTAGTAGTACTAGTATTTATTACAAGTATTTGACAAGGGAGTCCAAACAGGCATAGCCTTGGTACAGGGAATCCTAGGTGAATCTTTGTGAGGTGAGCAAAAGTACCAGCAGATTGTGCCTGACGACAGTTTGGAGGAAGAGATCTCCACCGACCTGCCGCCAGAAACCCATAATCGAGTTACACACTCTTGGGAGTTATGTACTCTTGGATCGAAGTGTATTGGGGATGTTATGAAACCACAAATTCTCAAGAGTGACATTGTGTTCGTTTCAATGCAGTTGTATCTCGACTGCGCTGTACCGCTGAAGTTGACGACGTGGTATACGCTACATGCGCTATGTGCGATTTGCTATGTGCGCTGTTGTTGTATGTTGTATGTGTATGCTTTCTCATACGCACTGTCATTTTCACGCTATAACTACCTGAACATGGTGGTTTTAGTGTTAGTTATTGCTCGGTCAAGCGAAATATATCGTTGACGAGTAAATAGTTGACCTCGTGCCGTATGGTCGTTCGTCCCTGACACTTTAAGAGAATCAGAAGGATTTAGAATATGTGGCGACTACGCCAGGATCGAAGTGAGCATGGCAGACGGACTGCATAATTTGGAAGCGAGCTTTATCGACAACGGAATTCGGCATGGATTTGAAGGCGATATGCTGATGGAGTACACGGAGAAGAGGCTCCAACAGTGCGAGGAGCTTGAAGAGCGCCGTGCCAAACGGCAAGAGGGTGCGCTAGGAATAGAGTTTAACGGAGAGCTCAAGAAGATGAACGAGCGCATCGCCAGTGTGTATGAAGGTAATGGTGACGCCGCGCGTGTGAGGTTGATGGGAGGTACAGTGGAAGCTACCCGTCACAGCGGTGGGCGTAGGCCTTTAATGCAAGTCCCGCACACGACGGAAGGCAGCCACTGGAGCATTATCTCGACCTGTTCGAATACATCTTTGTCAAGAACGAGCTCGACGAAAACGAATGGCTGCTGCGATTGCGTATCGCGCTAACGGGAAGCACGGTGAAAAGGAACTGTATTGGCTGCAGTGCCTATGCGGAAGCAAACCGAGATTTGCTTGCCTCGCTCGGAAGGACACCAGACAAGGCGTGGAAGACTTCACTTATAGACAAGCAGCGGTCAGAGGAGTATTTGAAGCTAGTTAAGGCAAAATAATCAGTACAGGATTTTGCCCGGAAACAATTGACCACACCATCCGTAAGTTGCGTTTCGCCTACGGTACCACCGTGACTGAACGTGGTGGTGATAATCCCTCTTCATAATCATGTTGTCTATGTCTTCCTTCAACTTGGGTGCTACCCCATTTTCAGATCAGAATCCGACCTATCGCTGAAAATTGTGAATTGTCGCTCTCTCGTCAATAAATTTACTGAACTTTCGATTGTTCTGGAGAGCACTAAGCCGAGTATTGTTTGCCTCACGGTGACCTGGCTGTGCCCATCTATTTTCGTGCATGTACTAGGCTATGCCTGTTTCAGAAGAGACAGACCAGCACACGACAACAGAAATGCACACTCTTTCACTAGAGGATATGGTGGTCTCGCCCTGCTTGTCAGGACTGATGCTTTTCAACATGATCACACAGACCCGACCTGTAGCGTCAGGCCTGTGAATCTGCCTGGGTGGAAGTTAAGTCTCAATGCCCCTAACCATATTCTTGTATGTTGCATGTATCTACCCCCTTCCCAAACGGTGGGACAATTGTCCTTCTTCTCGGATATGCTGGTCGTCGCTATACAGTCCTTTTGCTATGACGAGTGTGACTTCTTGCTGACGGAGGGTTTTAATGCAAAACACAATGATTGGTGCTCTTCTGACTCCATCTCTACAGTCGGTACCAACATACCAACGTACCAACATACAGACAGTTTTTTCCATGTTTGGGCTCCAACAACTAATGAATTTCCCAACATACACTCCATCAGTGGGTGCCAACTCGTGTCTTGACTTGATGGTAACCAAAAAAAACCGACATGTCCGCTCAGTTGATCATGCAGCACCTCTTCGCACATCTGATCACCTGCAGGTTGTTTGTACGCTCAACTATGCATCGTGCTCGACACCACAAGCGACGGCTAAATCGTCACTCCATCCCCGGGCTCAGTACAGGTATAAACAAATGCCTACAAGTGTCTGTCAGGTTGTGAATGAAGACTTGTTTAGATCGGACTGGTCATTACCTCATCGGCATTCCGATGTTGATGATGCCATTGTCCTGTTTGATGCTTTACTACCGCCAGCAATCCGTCGTCATCTGTTGCCTTACAAAGTTATTCCGCGGACCGGCTCTACAATAGGCCTCATCCTACTATGCGGAATGCATCCGACCCTGGATCACTGCAGACCTCAAGTGCGCTGTGAAACTGAAGCGAGATTTGTCATTAATAGGAAGTATCAAACCAATGAAAACTTCATTGCCTTTAAGCGCAAGCGTAACGAAGTGAAATGTTTGTCACGTACCCTCCATCGTCAGTATGTACAGTTGGTTCATGCGACCCTGTCTTCCCATGATTGCCCTAGTCTCCATCAAATTCACCGTCATCTCCGTAAGAATTGTAGTCGGTAGCCGATCCGATCAATGACAGCTGCAGACGGCACCGCAGCAACAGATCCTGCAGACATAGCAGACATTTACTACAGTTATTATAATATAGCTGGCTGGTGACTGACGCATTTGGCCTCACCCACAAGCTGGGAGAGCTGCAGCAAGCACTGCTCAACGATAACGTCGACATAGCGGTTATCACAGAAGCGAAGTTTTCGGCGCAGACTGTAGCCTCTGAGGCGATATTTCCAGGCTATGAGATTGTGTCTAATAATAATAAACCCTAGCGACAGCTGCAGTGCCTAACGATGGGGGTTAGTGGATAAGTCCCACAACCACTGGCACAAGTGCCGAGAAAGTTCCCATTATCCGCATCTATGTACCCCTTGTGCCTTGCCGTAAGTTCCCAGTTGACTGTGGGGTGCAGCACGGCTGAAAAAAACCCACTCCATTGCAGGACTTGAACCAGGTGCCTCTCGTACCTCAATCATGGTCTTTGATCAACCCACTGTGCCTGCCTGGTTTCTGCATGTATTACCTCATAACTAGTCTGATCGTAGGGGCACCATGTGAGTCAAAAGGCAGCCCAAATGAACAGCAGAAAAAAATAAAAATAATGCAAAACTATATAACTAAGCTGATACACAAGCTGCCTGTAAATACCACTATGAGCAGCGACGAGAGAAAGAGAATTGTACTATTCATTAGTCAAATCTTTATTGTTGGTGATTCAATTGTCAAGAGGCCGACCACGGGGTCTTGATACAGGGAACATTCCTTCCAAGAAATGGCGGGGCTAGCCATCGTGATGCCTTGTCCCATGTCCAACCACTTCAACATGATTCTCTTAACGGTAGAATCAAGGCATGGGAACGGACCAATAGTGGTTTTGACTTCCTACAATCCTTATTCATTAGTGCGATGCAATGATGGTAGTATTTAATGTGAAGCAGCTTACGCACATACCTTATTTAACTCAAAGCTCTAAGTTCATGCATTATGTAGATACCTTGTTAGAGGTCATCCGTAAATATATGGCCTCATTCCCTCTGTGTCGCGCTGACGAGTCCACAAAGGACGAAACAGTTCTGTCTGCAGATTGAGTATTTCGCTCCTGCTCTTGTAGCAGTTGAGCACTCTTGCGTGGGGTAGTGCCTTTGCTGTTTGCAGCATGCTGTTTCGTTCTTTTTGAACTCATCAGGGCAGCACAGAGAAATGAGGCCGAACCTGATAGCAATGGAAATAAAAAAAATTTGCTGATGAGTTCAAAAAGAACGAAACAGCATGCTGTCCGCAGATTGAGTATTTCGCTCCTGCTCTTGTGGCAGTTGAGCACTCTTGCGTGGGGTAGTGCCTTTGCTGTTTGCGTTTTGCAGAGCTCACTGACTTGTCAGTTTGAGCACTCTGGCAAGGTACGTTCGGGCCTGATTGGAAATTTTTATTTCCATTGCTATCAGATTCGGCCTCATTTCTCTGTGCCGCGCTGATGAGTTCAAAAAGAACGAAACAGCATGCTGTCCGCAGATTGAGTATTTCGCTCCTGCTCTTGTAGCAGTTGAGCCCTCTTGCGTGGGTTAGTAGGTACGTTCGGGCCTGATTGGAAATTTATATATATATATATATACCCAATGCTGTAGACAGCAAGCTGTTTCGGCCATAAAGGCCTCATCAGTACAGCTACGAGCTAAATAGGCCGAGCTACCAGCCATGGTGCAAAGGAGGCACCACAGACATTAAGGTAGCTCGTCGCTCTAGCGCCAGAGTGCTCAAACTACAAAATGTAGCGAGCATTGCGTCGTTTCTAATATATATATATATATATATATATATATATATATTAGAAACGAAAACTAGGGGAAAAATATCCATGTACATTTTGCAAGCATGAGCATGTCCAAACAAAGACCAAAAATTGATATCGAAACTATGTACAATTTGAATGTGTTCGTTTCTCAGTGAGGGGGAGGTGGGGTGAAGAGAAACGACTAGTTTTCGTTTCTAAATAAATATCGGTATTTAAGGAAGGCCCCTTACTGCAGTCACGCATTCAAACAGAAAGAAAGGAGCTGCTATTGCGATTCTGTTTCTCCTGATGATGTCAACTCTATGATCTATGTGTTGCAGAACACTGCTGACGGAATCAAAGCAGAACACACCTATGATGCCCCCGACAACCATGGTGTTGTTCGTGACAGAAAGCAAGGTTGACGTATCACCGCTTTCGACATGATTTCGAGTCAGGACCATTAGTTCATTGCCACCTGTGATCAACTCACTTGCATGTTTCAATCTCTCCCTACCACCACTCTCTTTTTTCTCTTTATTTTCTCCCCAACCATCCGTCCCTGTAACCTAATGACATCTTTGCTGCCTTGCAATTGAGCATTTGTGCTCGTTTGGATTAGCGAATTCAAATAAAGTATAAAAACAAATAAACAAACGACTATTGCCCCCCCCCCACCACCACGCCCCAATCACTGAATGACGTGTAAATCTACCCCGTGCAGCGGTATAACATTTTTTGGAGAAAACCTCTATTCATGTATCAGTGTAGATGAAGTTTTTCTGGAATGGCATATCAAAGCGAGTTGTTATACGATTCAAAAACACTGTTTAGGAGCCTTGCATTGTTCATACTTTGATTGAATATAAACTTTGCATTATTGTTAGTTTTGTTTATCAGTTCACAGCCTTAACCAGAAGATAGGTCTAGCTTTTGTCAGGGTGTGTGACATGATGCTTGCAGATGATCATGTTTTAGCAGCACAGGATTCTCTTTGTTCTGTATTGATAGAAACCGATCTGTTCCCGAAGCTTAGCCATACACATGTCAGGTACTTGGCCTGGCAGTTTGTTGTAACCTTTTTTTTTGGTGAGCTTTCTCTGTATGCTACTGAGGCTCGGACTGGTGATCGGATTAGCATGTTTGCACTGCTCTGGACTAAATGCCTTGTCGCTTTGTTCAAACTCTCATGCTTTATAATACTGTAGAAAAAATACTGCCTCTCGCAGCTTCATTACACATAAAACAATTGCTGATAGGCAACTCACCGAAACTCAATCCAGTAGTTATTTGAACGCATCATTTCCATTTGCTATCGCTATACAGTCTGTTTACAAATTATTATTAGCCTTCGGTCACACTGAAACAAGCACTGCATTCCAACACGCATTGCAGCAGTTGTTTCGGCGCCTCGTGTAGGTTTGGTATATCTATGCCGTCTTTGCACAAGCGTTTCGGAGATAGCAACTTTAATACTGCAAACAAGAGGACAGACTGTGAGGTACCCAGTATTGATGCAGGATGCAAAACTAAACGACATGTTACACTCGGGTGGAGAGCCAATGATTAATTGATATGTTAATGGACGTTACAGCGTAACTTGTAGTTCCTTGGTCCTCATTTCTTCTTATAAAGTACATGTTAGAGAGATAAAATGTTAATGTACAAAAGTAAAAGGAGGAAATGTTCGGAACGGTTTTCCAGCTACGTTCATCAGTGAACGTACATTGAGTGAAATGCGAAATGAACAATAATAATTATTATGGAACGGCAATCAGTTCCAAACAAAAGAAAGGCACTGAATTGAGCAATACATGTACATCGATTAGAATGACATAACTCTAGAACAGCCAGCAGTATCATTTGACACCGAGCGTGTTGAACCTTTGGGATTTAATACTGAAATATGATTCATCAGATTCAGCTCAATTCTTTTTTTACTCTGTTGCTCACTCCTGTGTGCAGCCACACCATACATGCTCCCACCCCTAATACACCTCACTTACATGCACACCCACATACACACGCACCCAGCAAAAACAAATAGCCTGTGTGGGGACAGCAACAACAGCAAGAAGAAAAAGAACATCACTGAACGTACATTGGGCGAAATACTCAACGAACATTATAATGGAACGGCATTCGGTTCGAAACAAAAAGAAAAGCGCGGAATTGAGCAATACATCGATGAGAATGACATAACTCTAGAACAGCCAGCAGTGTCATGGATTCAGCTCAAATATCGTGACTATTCCTAATTTTTCTTCCTCTTTCGTCTGCCATATACCTTTGATTTATTATTGATGAGGTACCACAACGGCAAGTATGTATACCTAGAAAGACCAACCAATATTTCAAGTAGATGAAAATGATTTGAAGAGATTTCGAAGGCGTCGGTCATATTGAGTTTTTTTTTTTTGCCGACCAGACAAAGGAAAGTTACATGGGCAGGAAAACTACGGAACACAGGACGGAATATACGATCAACATGCAACCGTCGAGCGAGATAATAATATAAGAATCTTTATTTCAGTATTACCCAAAGGCTAACGCCTATCTGGGGATCTTCTATTAAATTTTGTGTATTTACTAGTAACATAGTTAAGGATGCGAAAATCGCGAATTTGGAACGGGTGAACATTTAATTGTTCACTTTAGGCCTTATTCGCCAACTATGACAGTTTGCTCCAGTTTCGTCATTCGAAACTGGGCAAAATAAAAATCAGACTACAATAACTTATCACTCTCCCCCCCCCCCACCTGCGCAGACCTGAAACGGTGGTGCGCTAATGGGCTGCCTGGGCCCCAGATGCCTCCCTGATGTGCCACGGGGTGCAGTCCATGATCCAAGCACCTGTATCACTTCGTTGATCCAAAAGCGAATGCAGCATTGCCGGTCGCCCGCTGGCCTGCCGCCTACGCGACCAGCCTGAGACTGGCCCTGCCGCATTTGGCGCTTCTGAGCGCTGCGATGCGGAGACAGGTCACTGGGCTGTCAATTACGTGACTGGCTTGAGGACAGTTCCATACTGCACGGCTAGGCGGAAAGCTGAGGTCGCACGCGGCAGCGGCGTAAGCTGGGCGCCGCGAGGGCTGGTGATAACTACAGTTTCCTCCTTCCTCCTCAGGACACTTCCATTTAGTACCTTCCAAGTTAGAGGTATATTGGAGTGCGCATCCAGGATGTGCTAGGGCTGTTAGCCAGTTAGTTGTAGGACGTCAGTACAGTAGGTCAGTGCCGTTCAGTGTTATCGCATGAGCTGATTGTTTAGTAACTGGTGGTGTTAGTGGACATTATAGTGTAAATTGTAGTTCTTTCGTCCTCTTTTCTTTTCTATTAATTAATCACTGTCTCTCTACAGGAGTTCATTCTTGCGCACCTGATGAGCCCTCCTTATCTATACGCCGAAACGATCGTCGTGTGAAACTGCTACTTGTTACCGCTACTTATTGTCCATCTAAATTGTTATAGTCGAAGTACGGTGCAGTTTTACGGAGAGGTTATATTTTGCATGATTCTTGTTCGCATAACTTCCCCTTTTATTGCTCTTCGCGTCTTCTGAGCAACACAAGTGGTGTAGAATGTTGCTTTGCGTCCTTGAATCGTGGTTTGACCATATTGTCGTCATTGACATGCATGTACATTCTTACATTCGTTTTCCCGCTTTCTTATCTCTGATATTACTGACCCACCCAAGTTGGGTGGTGTGTTGCTTTGCTGCTTCGAATTGTAGCTAGACCGCATTGCCATGTTTTCAACTGGTCTGGTCATCGTCCTGTAACAGTCGGCATTCTTTGTTGCCGTGGGACTGAGATTGTGCACATTTAGGATAAGCTCATCTTCCCCCTTGGTCGTACGCAACATTGTACCTTCCAAGTTGGAAGCCTGTTGGAGTGCACACTGAAGATGTGTTAGAGCTAGGGCTTACGTTGTTGAATGTCTCAGTGGATTGTCCGTTTTGTGCCCTGTTATCGAACTTTCTGACCGCTTGTTATCATATTACCGTCGTGGATAATTCTTACAAAGCTCGTTTCAATGTGTTTTCTTCTTCCATTTAATATTTAATACTGGTGAAGCTCGGCTTGACTCGTTTCACCGCAGGCAGCTCCGACAAATCAATCAATAACAGCGCCCTCTACAAGCGGTGCGCAGCGCACCCGATAAGCCGGATCAAAAAGGAGGGTGGAGGCTGTTCGTGCACGTACTACGTCTGCCAGACGGATGTCCACCTGTTATGGAAATGGAGAGTTATTTCCATGTGCAAGCTTCTCTTCGGCGTAGCAGACCACGTACAAACCGCCGGCTGTCCTGTCCCGGGACCTCCGTGGTGCAGGGAGGCAAGGCAACATAGGCCTGTCTGGCCTGCACTCCCTCAGAGACTGGTCGCGAGACCGCGGACAGTGGGCTGCCTTGTGCCGCTCCGTCTGCGGCTAACGTCGGGGATCTCATAGTGCTGGGAACTCTGTCGTTTTCTTCCGGCACAGCGCAACAATCTTTCGTCCTGGCATTTGTTTGTCTGTCTAAAACTGTCGTTTGTAGCAGTACTCTGCCTCTCGTGCCTTGATGCTGTGCCTCGTGCTAGCTATTGGTCTGTTTTTCTTGACTCGTGTCGTGTTGTCTATTGTTGGCTGTCCTCTTCCCGTATCCATTCAGCATATGCGAATCTGTGGGCATCTATCATGTAGAAATTGCTGACATTGACGCGGAAACGCGATTAATAATAATAATAATACAGCTCACAGACACATGTTGAATATTTTGGACCCGCTCTTAGCACTCCTTTCATGTTTCCTATAATATCGATTTCAGAAAACCTCACAGTGGTGCAATGGAACCGCGCGGTGCGAGGCAGAATGAGGGTTAAAACTGTACTAGTACGTCAGTAAGTAAGCGCTCGAAGCGACTGCCCCAGAATCCCCTGACACCATCATCAAAGATGTTGTTTGTGCATTTTCTCGAAATATTTTGCATGTATCCGAGTGAGTGTCTCGCCTCTCAATCAGCAGCCGGGCGATATTAAACCGTCTTGCTAAATCCCAGCTTACGGACTTTGTTCTACAGTTTGCAGCACTTATCGTACAGCCTTCCTCCCGCTGGGCATATTAACAGTAATGCTGAGACATGTTACTGTAGGGTATATGACTGCAATGTACCTGACAGCCGACCACGGTATATTGTTCCATAGTGCTGCTGGGTATTCCAGGACTGCCCAGCCCCACGCTCTCCGTGTGTTGGTATCCGCAATGAGCAACATCAACGTCTCACGGATACTAAGCTAAGTGACTTGCTCGCAACTTGCTAATGCATGTACGCCTCCCCCTTTTTGACACGAGGTCTACAGTTTTTTGGTGTGGAGATCTCACTGCTGGCCTGAGGGCACACTGAGGGGATATGATGTGTCAAACAGTACTGGGCAACTGTTATTGGCTTTCCTCTAGGAGGTCCACACGCTATTGCTTGGAGCGAGCACGGACGCATCTATTAACGTGCAATTGCAAACTACATGACTGTACAGTACCTGGCTTTACGCTCACATGACTACCACCGAGGAACGCAGTGTCATCTTAATTGCGCAACTTGATGCTACTTTCACCGGTAGATGGCGCTGTAACAGTTTTCCCCTGTTCTCTATAACTTTACACTCCCTCGCACCTCATGCGTCTTACGCCTGTCTATTAGCACCTTCATTGGCGCCATTGCCACATGTATACTATCACATTTTGCATATAACTGGTCGAGGCACGCTCAACCAGGCCTCTTACTTTTCAAGTTTGATTAAACCTGTTACACTGGTAGCAGAGGATGGTTACTACTCTGCTTTTGGCAGGTGTTCTGGTCGCTCTGCTTACGCTCCTCGTACTCGTCGTTCGGATGATAAACGATATCAAGACCGCTCAGCGCGTTAGCCAAGGAAACCGAACGATACATCCGAACTCGGAACCGTGGGAGCCAACACCCCGCCTTACGAAAGAGCCGCCTGTGTTTGGAGGAGATTCCGCTACATTCAAAGAATGGACGTTTGCAATGGACATGGCCCTACGGTCGTTGGCACTCCCAAATGCGGCACAGAGGGTCGACTACGCGGCAGGATTTTTGACTGGAAACGCTCGTCTTTGGTTGATAGCGGCATTGGAAGCTAACCAAGTGTTTTCCGACTGGCCTGCTCTGAAAGCGGCACTTGGCGATGTGTACGGACCACGGCACAACGAGGAAACATCGCGTATGGGACTAATTTCCGCAGCGCAGCGCGGGTCGCTGGACGCATACATTGCTGCTTTCACTCGCCTCAGCCTGCAAGTGCCGGAAATCGACCACCACACCAGAGCGCTGCTGTTCGTCAGGGGTCTAGTGCCGCACATCCAGCGACAGGTCATGCGTGAGCATCCACGTACCCTGGAGCAAGCTGTCATGGCAGCAAACACCGTGGAGCAGTCGTCAGGGCCACCGGCGTCGGGGCCACCAGCCAGTAGAGAGTCGCGTTCCGTGCCCAGCTTCCGTGGTCAGGGCCTCCGCAAGCTGACGGACCAAGAGCGTGTCCAACTGCGAGCAATGGGACACTGCTTTGCTTGCAGGAAGCCAGGCCACCTCGCTAAAGACTGTACTGAGGGTGGACAGCGCTACCCAAACGCTGGTCGCCAGTAAGAAAGGGGGTGCGCTTACTGGCGACGACCCAAGCACCCACGCCGGTACCAGTCGCTAACCGGTTTGGAGCTCTGGAGGTTGAAGACGTTGCTCTTCAGGAACCTACGGAGCCGGAGACACCCATAGCTGTAGGAAATTGTCCCGTTGCAGAAAGGTGTCATGTCAGCAACGTCAGCGTCGGCAATGAACCTGAACACGACCTACTGCGCATACAGGGAAAGATCGGCGGTCGCCGTGCAGTGATGCTGATAGATTCCGGTTCGACGCATGACTTCATTGCAGACAGTTTTGTTCGAAAGCATCATCTTGACACGGATGCAAGCTCAGCAGTGCTGAGCGTAACATTGGCGGACGGCTCGACCAGCGAGGTCCCGCAGATTTCCACACGCACGCTAAGGGTGACAGTCGGGGGCTTCAGTGAGGAACAGCACTTTACTGTGCATCCCCTGACTCGCTACGACGCTATTCTTGGCAAGCCGTGGCTTACAAGTAACAACCCCAGCATCAACTTCCGTACGAACGAAGTTCAGTTGGACGGTGAGCCCTTTGTTGCCAAATTGCCTTCAGCTAACCCGCCGACAGCCGACCGGCCATCTGTGGAAAGCATGTTTATCAGTGGCCGACAAGCTCGTCATGCCCTGAGGAGTGGAGCCGAGGGGTTTCTTGCATGGGTCACTGCTGCAAACGAGGAGAATCGTTCCGGGCCACAACTCCAGGAATCAGAGCAACAAGACATCCAGAACCTGCTCAAGAGGTACCAGGATTTATTTCCAGACGAGCTGCCGAATGAGCTTCCACCGAAGAGACCAGTCGACCATGAAATCCAGATAGAAGATGGAGCCAGACCACCGTTTCGACCCGCCTACCGCCTGCCGAAACCAGAGATGGACGAGCTCCAGTCACAGCTGTCAGAATTACTTGAGAAGGGATTCATTGAGCCAAGTAAGTCGCCATACGGTGCACCTGTGTTTTTTGTGAAAAAGTCGGATGGTACTCTAAGAATGGTGTGCGATTAGCGAGAATTGAATAGAATTACGATCAAAAACAAAGCTTGTCTTCCTAATATTGATGACTTATTCGACACGATCCAGGGCAGTGCATATTTCTCCAAGTTGGACTTGCGGTCGGGGTACAATCAAATCAGAATTCAAGACTCGGATGTTTCTAAGACGGCTATTAATACGCCGTTCGGCCACTTCCAATTTAGAGTCATGGGATTCGGGCTGACTAATGCCCCGGCCACCTTTCAGTCACTCATGAACTCTATTCTGCAACCGCATCTCCGAAAATTCGTTGTAGTATTCTTGGATGACATTCTAGTTTTCAGCAAGACCTGGGAAGATCATCAGCATCATCTTCAAACAGTTCTAGAAACACTTAGAAATAGTGAGCTGTATTGTAAACAGTCTAAATGCGAATTCGGCGTGAGAGAAGTTCTCTTCTTGGGGCATAAAATCAACGGCACATCAATTTCCCCTGATCCCAAGAAGATAAGTGCTGTGGAAACATGGCCAACTCCGTCGTCAGTAACTGATGTGAGGAAGTTTCTTGGCTTTGCTAACTATTTCCGAAGGTTCATAGATCGACACTCGACCATCTCTCGTCCATTAGAAGAAATCACCGGAAAAAATTCACGCTTTGAATGGAGCGCTGCTAGACAGAAGGCATTCGAGTCTCTAAAATCAGCATTACTCGAGGCGCCAGTGTTGCAACTGGCCGATGTTGAGAAAAGCTTCACGGTAGAAACTGACGCAAGTGACTTTGCCGTGGCGGGTGTGCTCCTGCAGCAGGGAGAAGATATGGATTTGCATCCCGTAGCCTATTGTAGTCGGAAACTGTCAGCTGCAGAACGCAACTATACTGCGGCCGAGAGGGAAACGTTGGCTGTGGTATTTGCATTAAAGTGCTGGAGAATCTATCTATTCCGCCACTTTGACCTGATGACTGATAATATGGGTGTTGTCTATTTACGAACCAAACCGACTCTCACCAAGCGTGAGGCAAGATGGGTAGAGTTTTTAGCTGACTATGACTTTACGGTCTTTCACAAACCAGGAAAGAAAAACATTGCCGACCCGCTTTCACGCCGTCCAGATCTGTTCAGTGATTCTGAAATAGGCGGGTCATCTTATCCTCCTAACATTCAGTTGAATGCCATAGAGCATACCCTAGAGATTAATCCAGACTTAGCGCAGTTAATTGTCAGCGGTTACAAGTGCGACAAGGATCTTGCTCCCATTATCAGGAGACTGAAAAATTCAAGCTATGACAATCTGCACGACCGTTACCTTCTAAATGAAACACCCGGTTATCTTTATCTCAGATCTTCACCACAGAACAGGTTATGCATTCCAAAGAGTAGCAAACTCCGACTCGCCCTGCTTCAAGAATACCATGACTGTGTGACTGCGGGGCATCCCGGTCGAGATCGCACCTATTTCAGACTCGCTAGATATTTCTATTGGCCCAGAATGGGACTGGATGTAAAGGCGTTTGTCAAGTCATGTGACGTCTGCCAACGAGTTAAAGGCGGCCAGCTAAAAACTGGTCTCTTGCAGAATTTACCAGTGCCCAGTCAGCCGTGGGCGGATATCTCGATGGATTTTATCATGGGTTTGCCTAGGACCGATACAGGTCATGATGCTATATATGTATTTGTAGACCGCTTGACAAAGTGTGTACATTTAGCACCTACTTCCTCTACTATTGACGCTAAAGGAAGTGCTGATCTGTATATTCAACATGTATTTCGACTTCATGGTTTGAGTTCTAGTATTGTATGTGATCGTGATCCAAGATTTACGGCAGCATTTTTTCAGGAATTGTTTGATCGCTTAGGAACGAAACTAGCATTTAGTACTGCCAATCACCCTCAGACAGATGGCCTAACTGAACGAGTAAACAGAATAGTAGAGGATGTGCTGAGGGCTTTTGTAAATCATAAACAAGATAACTGGGATATGCTCCTACCTCTCTGTGAGTTTTCTATCAACAGCGCTACTCAATCATCTACAGGAAACACACCGTTCTTCTTAAATTACGGTCTAAATCCCAGAGCGCCACCCGACTTCCTCAACCCTATTCAGGGAGGCAGAGATTCAGCTGATTGGTTGCAAGCAAGACAAGACGCGGTCAAGATCTCACAAGATGCGCTAGTGGCAGCTCAAGCTCGTCAGGCCTTCTATGCAGATCGGACAAGGGTCGAGGGAAAGCTGAAGGTGGGAGATTTGGTAATGGTCTACCGGGATTTCCTCCTGACTCCTGAAGCTCGGGACCGACCATCCCATAAATTACGCCCCAAGTGGTTTGGCCCCTTTCCTATAACCCATGTGGTCGGCCCGAATGCCTACAAGCTCAAGTTGCCTCATACCAGCCGCTGTCACCCGGTATTTAATGTGTCGGCACTCCGTGCCTACGAGAAGAACGCTATTCCTAATAGGAGACAGCCTACGCCTCCGCCTATCACGGACCTTGATGGTCATGCCCGCTATGTGGTGGAGAACATTGTCAGTCACCGCCGCCGGCAGAATCAGCTTCAGTACCTAGTCAAGTGGCAAGGCTACTCTGATGCCACTTGGGAGCCTGAACATTATTTGTTGGATGAATCTGGTAATGACATTGTTCCACTTCAGAAGTACAAAACCTTGGCTTCTGCCCGCTGAGTTTTGCAGTTGAACTTCTAGTTTCACCTTACACATTTGTTGAGCTTATTACACTTTATTTGCATGGAGTTTCAGTCGTCTTATTGTGTTACTTCAGTGCGAAGCCTTTTTTCGTCTCGCACGTGTTTGCGCTTATTGTACTCTATTCCACTTGAGCATTTGGGTTATAAGCTCCTTCCTCTCCATAGGAGGGGGATGATGTAACAGTTTTCCCCTGTTCTCTATAACTTTACACTCCCTCGCACCTCATGCGTCTTACGCCTGTCTATTAGCACCTTCATTGGCGCCATTGCCACATGTATACTATCACATTTTGCATATAACTGGTCGAGGCACGCTCAACCAGGCCTCTTACTTTTCAAGTTTGATTAAACCTGTTACAGGCGCAGGTACGCAGTCCATTGAAATATCCGTTGTTTGTTAAGCATGATGCTACAATAGTACCTAAAAAGAATTTTTTAAGAGAACACAAACCTACAAACCATGTAAAAGACAATAAGTATTGGATAGGCGCTATCCACAATGCCAGTTAATAGCTGTGGTGATGAAATACATGGACTCTGCCGACCATGGGTCTCGGCGTCACAGTGCCATGTATGCATATATGCATTAGATATTGCTTGAATGTGCCATTACTAGAATGGACATGGGACATTGAGGATGGGCAGCTGCTCCTTCCACACACTACCCGGTCAAGGTTCCTGTTCAGGGCACACTTGCCTTTGACCAGTCTCCCTTTCGTAGTTACGTCACAATAGGTGCGCATAGCAGCCGACCTGTTCCATGGACTTTCCGTGTGCTCCAGTGACAGCCCGGGACATCTGCAGGTTGAGTCGTGCACGCCTGGTCCTCTGCAGATACCAATGTATGCTGAATAAACAACAAGACTTAGGGTAGGTGAGCTAAAAAGAAGAAATAGAGAAAATGTAGAGGTGCAGGGCTAGTACTTTGTACGGAATCAAATCAACACTCGCACCAACTTTCCATGTTTTGTGACAGACGGTGACAGGGACGAATGTAAGCAGACTGATCTTTTCCGTCAATTTCTGATGGTACGAAACCAAGCAGGTGATAATTGGCTATCGAGCAGGAAGCTAATCAGAGATATGCTAAGATGTGTACTGTCTACAATTGTACTGTCAGGTGAAAACCCAGGCTGTCCACGGAGTGCAGATCACACTTTCTAGTATCACGGACATCACGAGAAATCATGCCCACTTGCATGTAGCTTGAATTCTCTTGTTCAACTCAAACCATAATACTTTCAACGTTAGGTGGAGGCTACTTCTCTGAGCATATGAACGAGTGAACAAGTTTGCAAACGTTTCGAACCAAGATACGTATGGCTACATCACAGATACAGCCTTGGCTGTACATCGGGATTTTGATCTATCTCAGTTGTTGGTGTGCGCGAGTGAGCGCCGCGCAACAAGCCGGTAAGACATTTTTCTATTTATATGGTGTTTGCTTCGATGAATTTGTTGGTAACCTCAGCAATCACCACTTTGTTCTATACAAGTGTGACCATCAGGAAAAACCCACATAAAGAGTGATGCTAGTACAAGTAAACAAATGTCTACAGACAGGATCTCTCGAGTGTCGAGGCCCATCAGCCTGTATGTATTTACAGGAAGCGTGAGTGTAGGCGATTGATAAAAAATGTTAAAATAATTATGGTTTCTAGCCATAAATAAATGAGTTTTGTTTTTTATCCATATTAGTGGTAGAGCACATCTGGCCACAAGTCAAGGTCGTCTGTTCGAGACCTGTCGTTACAGTCAAGGATATATTTCAGATGACGACTGCACAAAAGCTAAGTGGTAGAGCATCAGTGGCTATTTTTTCTTCAGACCTTTCCGTTTGCATTTTTCCCTAAAAAACCGGAATGATTTCTTCACCCCTTTCTGTTTATCAACATCCTCGAAGTATAGAACACCTCTTGTCGTGGTTGTAATTGTACCTAAAGGTTTTTTAAAGTCAAAAACTCGGAAAGGGTATATTTGAACAGTGTCTGAATTTAAATGGGGAGGTGGCACGAGCGAGAGTTTTTCTCCCACCCAATTAGCCACCTTATCTCAAGAGAGCAGGTCTAAGAAAACCAGAAAAGCTGGGCTTGGCCTTCTTTCTGATATCACTCAAAGTTTGCTGGTAGGTCTCCTTTGAGGTCTAGAACAACCTTGCAAAACGTTTCTTTGAACAAATTGTATTGACACGGAGGCCTTGGAACTTGAGACCACCTCGGAATGGACCCAAAGTACGATTGAATCTTGGGGTCAAAAGGAAGCGCTGGTGCAGCGTACACAATGGAACAAAGAACAAACAACCACCTAGCCAAACTTACCTTACCTCATTAGTCTTCACATCATAACCACATTGAACCATAGCTATAGGCAATCGCCTTCATCTCCAAATATCACTAATTTGCATCTATAACATGGCCGATTTTCAAGGGCCATAACGTGAAACATTTGCAGCGTCCATTTTTCTGAACCATGTACTGCTAGACAGTGGACTATCTGCACTACAACCCAGAACTTGTCTCGTAAAAAGTGTTTCATGTTTTCTGGAAAACACAGATTTCATTATTTTCACTTCACCACATTGCGACATGGCCAATTTCCTACTTGACGACGCAAAACGCCTCCTCTGGCTCCTCTATTAGGTACCACTCCAGACAACAGTACGCGCACCACTCCTGCGTGGTCACCTCCACTGAGTCTGACAAGAAACTTGCACTGACAACCCTTGTCACTCCAAACAACAAGCATATCCTCCCCTGAGCGACTGGACTTTCACTAGCAGAAAAGCTCTTGAGAAGTGTAAGAAATATGCTTGCGTGATATGCCAGATCGATGGATCCGATCGAGTCGATCAACAATCAAGATCAGAATCAAAATCTGAAAGATGTGGTTGATCAGCAATATGATTTTTACGATGCCAGGATGAATGATGGCATGCTAGTCACCTGTCCTTTGTCGTGAGAGGGCCTCTTGCACGGGCAAAGCGAAATGCAAGCATCACCAAGTGAGATTTTCGGCTAGGTTTTTGCTGATTTTCCAGTTTTAAAAGGTTTTCATTGAATTTAGATTTTGAAGATAAAAGTAAGTTTAAAGTTTTCGCCATGAATCTCATTATGTGCATGGTCCCCAATAGAGTTCGAATCTAGTATGATTAACCTTTATTCTTTTTTTCTTTTTCCATACTGTACAATGCATTGTTCTTTGTGGCAACCCAGTAAGAGTCATGGCTTTTCACGACTTCCTATACCAAACAGTTCTGAAGAAAGAAAGCGGCAGAAGTAGAAAAGCATTTGAAGTATTTGAGACCATTTTGCACGACCATTTATTGCTTCGAACTATAGATTTGAATTTGTACGTCATGTTCTTCGTTTGACATTTAGCTTACTGTTATGTTCTTCTATCCATACTCTGCATTCTCCGCACCTGCTCTGTTCCTTTCTTTTCTTGCTACTTTCATGTTTCCTTTTTAGCTGGCTCACTGACTGTCAATTTGTCTAATTTCAAATTGTTTTATCATCTGCCAGATTGCAGAGATCGTTTCCTGCATCGCAGCTCACTGTTACTTTTCGAACACATTTTTGCGTAGGCATTTTCACGAGTTGTGTTGACGTCACACCCTATCAGCTACGCGTCATTATTGCGAGAATGCGCATTGCTTTTGCCTTCTGCCTTATCTGCATGCTGCACGGGTTATCTTACCCACGCTTGCTGGCCAGAGCCCCACGGACCGCGCCGTGTGCGTACTCGCACACGTCAGCCGGGCTTCTCCACTTCGCCTTGCCCTGCCCCCGCCGGTTCCGTGGAGTTCCGGTTTTATATCTCCTTGTTGATTAGCTCTCCCAAGATTGAGTTGTTGTTTTCTCTATCCTTACGTAAATAATTCATTTCCAAGTATCAGTCCTTTTATTTACACTACTTTCAGAGTTCGGCGTTGTGAGTGCTGTGTGCATGTGCGGAGTAGTAGTGGTGAATAATTGGTGTGCGTGCCTACCACAACAGATTGGTGCCAAAACCCGCCTTGGATTTGAGGATCGTTGGGTCGTTCGTATTGTAGTGTTCACCTGTGTTCGTGCGTTTGTGGCATTGGCCGGTGCCCGTTCTTGTTTTCCGCAAGCGTGTTCAGCTTCCAGAAGCGGATCAACTGCAGCACATGCAGCAAACTGGAGGAGGAGGACTTTGCAATCAAAGCGCTTGCACTCATGGGCCACACGGACGATTGACGTTGAGCGCAGTCTGTCAAGCCAGTCGATGAAATCATCCGCGACTTCCTGCAGAACATCCGCCTTCAATGCTTTGCTTCACTTGAGGAGAGTTCGCTGTCCATCAAAAATAGATACGGACAGACCAGTCTTCTCCAAAGCTGACTTCTGGATGCCACCACAAGGCAACACATACCTGGAACAGGTCTTGCCATGTCCAGATGCAGCAGAACACAATAGATAAATGTATGGCAAAGACAAGGACCAAGGAACTTCAAGTTAAATCATATTGTCCACTAACGCCACCAATTACTCTTATGTAAAACAATCAGCTAATGCGATAACATTGCACGACATTGACCTACCGTAGTGACGTCCTACAACCGACTCGTTATTCGCTCTAGCACGTCTTAGATGTGTCTTGGATGACAAGTAACTGGTGGTGGTAGTGCACATTATAATTGTAAATTTTAGATGAAGATGAATAAAGGATTGGTTGGGAGGTAACTGGACATCTCGCATCATTATTGTCAGCGGACATCTTAATGGGCTTCTAATATAGAAAATCTATTGTCCCGTTTGCTTCATTCCGACAAATCAGTGAATGTCAAATTTGATATTGTATCTATGTCAATAGCATGCTCACAACATATCTTTCTGCCAAAATAGTCTCTAACCGGACAAAGCACTTCAAAGGATCAGTCGGGAAAGTGGACTGCCTGAAAAGAGAAAATAACGGCAGACTCACCAGGACTCGAACTGGAGAGTCCCCTTGCTGGGACCCTGCTTGTCATGAGCAATGCTCTAACCACTGATTAATATTAAATTTTATTCTTATTATGTTGGGATGATGACTACACCAGAGCTCAGTAGTTAGAGCATCGCTGGCTTTAAGTTACAAGCGAGGGTCCCTGGTTCGAGTCCTGGTCGTGACAGTCAATTTTTTGAAACGGCGACGAGGAGACAATAACTTTTTTAATGCGATTAATAGTATAAGTGAAGCGGACATTACAAGATGATGAATGAGAATACATGTATCTAAAATGGTTGTTCCTATTCGATTTTCTTGAGACTATCATCAGGGAAAAATCGTCCCACAATAGAGGCCATACGGAGAAACAAACTACTTATAGGTTATAGGATAGTGGGAGGTATACAAGGTGAGGTGTGAAAAAAAAGAAGTTAGAAAAAGGTTGTGAGAGTGTTCCGACGTTCCTATAACCTATAAGTAGTTTGGTTCACCGTATAGCCTCTATTGTGAGACGATTTTTCCCTGATGACAGTCTCAAGAAAATCAATTAGGAACAACCATTTTAGATACATATATTCTCACTCATCTTTTTGTAATGTCCGCTTCACTTATACTATTAATCGCATTAATAAAGTCAATTTTTTTTCTTCAGACTTTTCCGGTTTGTCTCTTTCCCTCAAACCAGTTAATATTATTCTTTATTCTTTATTCTAGGGAATCCCCAAAAGGCGGCGACGAACTCACAGTTCCTAACCCTTTGTGGGTCTTACTCAATGTATGTGAGGGGTGGTCACGCAAACACGCGTACAAACAACGAGCCATAACTCGAGTTCTGTGAGTTGTAGGTATGGGTAAACTATATATTTTCAAAATCTGTATGCCTGGACGAGTCCAGAAAACACAAATATGACTATGTCCAGGCAAGGGTATGACCCGTGGTAGCCCTTCAAGTTGAGAGAAAATACACTTGCGAACAAAAAAACACAAAAATCACAACACGAAGTGCATACCAAGTTCGTGATGGAGCTGAAGTCCTATGATAAACAATCAGGTAAGCGCTACGTCTTGGTGAAGAATATATGCTCCTAATTCCGTCCTTGAACTCCAAAACCTCGCCATCGGCGATGCACCAGCAGCAACAGTCCCACAATATCACAATTTTGGTTCGTTCACCTCAGCGCCGCTCGCGTCAGATTCACTCTCGCT
The DNA here is from genome assembly GCF_964019385.1 of Sycon ciliatum. NCBI lineage: Eukaryota > Metazoa > Porifera > Calcarea > Leucosolenida > Sycettidae > Sycon > Sycon ciliatum. The sequence continues at coordinate 5,658,208 of NC_088652.1, read as the reverse complement.
CAGATGAGTACTCAGGCGCGATGTCACGCGTGCCGTGATTCTCACGGCCAGGCGAATCAGCTGATCGCACCTGACAAGTCCTTGTAAGAGTTGCTGTTGCTGTGCTTCCTCGCTGGTTGGTAAATTTGATTTCTTCATTCGGGGACGATTTATTTGAGCTAGGAGGACTCAACGGAGCTCTCTTTCTCACGACATTACACTGGAAATCCTCCAGGGACATCCAGCCTAGACTGGTGCCGTCAGTGTCCTCAGAAAGCTTTTCTGACACGGCTTCAAGAGATGCACTCCCATTCTCGAAATGCGCGCATGGCGGATGGTCGTCTTTTCCAATTTCACCAGACTTCAGTCGATCGATACTGCACAAATTTGTATGGTAAGTATGGTTGTTTTTTACACCGTTGGAAAGCCTTGGACCTCAGCTACGAGTGGAGCACCATTTTAGTTGTCTCCTAGCAACAAAACTCAAAGAAAATGCGATTTTCCTGTAAGGGTCACATACGACCCTTACGCTTATGTGAGACCCATAAAGGAACATCATCGGACAGAACGCAAAGGATATACACTCAAGATTGAAGGCGTCCTAAACTACAGCCCAGCCCACAGTGTGCTGGTTTCCGAATTATCCTGTAATACATGGCGCGTGATGTTGCGCTCAATGATTTTATAACCAACAGCGCGAAATGAGAGAGAGAGAGAGAGAGAGAGAGAGAGGGAGTTAGGCTGCGTTTCCACGACAACAATTGAAAACGATTCGTGTTTACAAGACAACAAAGTACGACCTAAAGAGAACGAAATCATTTCGTTTATTACTATCGTTTACACGACAACGCCCTATAACGATACCTAAAAGTAGCGAAATGGAAACGCACTTTGAAGTGTTTTGAAACGTGTTCAAAACGTTTTCGTTCTCATGTAAACGGTGAGAACAATGAGGACAATTGGTCATGGAAATCATTCCGCGTGGGACTATATTTTGCACGAAATACCCAACCCTTTCGACCACTAGCACGTGTCAACTCCTAGTAACGTGTTACTTCCCGCTCTTGCGCCAAGCCAGCACATGCTAACTCCAGCCTGATCGCCCGTTTTCCGTGTAAATGGTTCAAAACGATTTTGCCCTTCTGGTGTAAACGATTTGAAAACGATTCGAGGCCAGCCCGTTTTGTTCCGTTTTGTTCCGTTTCCTTTTTTTGGTTGCGTTTCGTCTCCGTGTAAACGCAAAAGGTATGGACATGACTAGATTTGTTTTTTCATTTGTATTCAGTTTGACTTCGTTGCTTACATGTAAATTGGGCACAATGAGTTTTGGGCGAGTGGCTCAGATCCCAGAGTAGCCCAGGAACTAACAATCTTTCAATCTTTCCACCTTTTCTTTCGAAATTGAATACGCCTCCAATTTTTTCATTGCAATAATAATGATTTGTAAGAAAGGTTTGCTCCCCACACCGGAGCTCGCGCTATTCCGCCGACTTTACTTGACACTTGACTGACTCACGACTGCCATCCAGAGCACACGAGAAGTCCATCGAACCTTCGACTCGGCAAACCTGCAAGAAAGCACCACTCCGGTGTGGGGAGCAAACCTTTCTTACAAATCATCGCCGAAGTCGCAACCACTACTTAATAATAATGATAATAATAATAATAATGACAGTTCGCATATCATTCATTGCATGAGGTCAACGCATCTGTTGACAATTTCGAGGCAAGCAGCTCTATCAGAAGCAGATTGCACAGCATCCAGAAGCGAGAGATGAATGCATGGTAAGTCTTTCTTGATGGCGTCGATCCATCAGAAAAAAAAAATTTTTTCGCATACGAATTTTTTTAATGCAACCCATTGTGGAAAGGTCACAACAATAAGAGACAAGATCAAAAGGAAAGCTTTACAATAATAATAATAATAATAAAACGTATCCTGTAAAATGTAAAAAGTCACTGAGTACAGTTTAATTCAATATCCATGTCCAGTATTTATAATAAAAATAATCTGCTGCAATTTATAGATTCTCACATGCGAGCAACCTGGGCCTCAGCAACAACCAGCTCAGCAGACTCCGGATGCCGAACCGATCGCTCACGGAAAAGACCCCATGAACCCCGCAAACCCATGATGCATGATCGCAACAGGGCAAATGAGAGACGGCATCTGATGTAAGATATTACGTGGGAGTACTGCTCCTTCCTCCTTTCCGCTCTCAATAACGCGATTCGGCGATAGAGTGATGTCGCCGCTCTTCCCATGCCACCACTTGCAGACAGCACAACAGGCATGAACGTCGCATGCTCCACCTCTCTCACTCTATCTTCATAACATCGTCGCTTTTCTTTTTCATGGCGCCGATAGACAGTGGTGTGTGGTGCAGATCGATTTGAGCGTGCATGAGGATTAAAAACCCGTATATCAAGTAAAATACGCTCAAAACGACTGCCCCACAAACCACTGACCGCTACATGAAGCCGCGCATGCTCCTCCACAATAGCAGACCTGTATCTCATTCTCTCTCCAGTGAGTGGCTGCAGCAGTGGCTCAATGGAGACATTGTGACAGGTCTCTTGAAGGAGGGAGGCTGTCACATCCCGGATTTCATTATGGCGGATAATGGTAAACCCACCAAGAGGACATGACAAGGCATGGTCAATACCATTGTCCCGTCCACAAGAGCAATGAGTTGGTAACCTCGGCGGCATCCAACCATAACGGAGGCACAAGCCGTCCATGAACTCAGCTTTGCTCAGTGAAAAGCCATACTTTTTCAATAGACGGCAAGTCAGCCAACTCGAGGCGCCAGGTTCACGGGCGAGGACAATGGTGTGTCGCAAGGCGTCCGACGCGTCATTGCTGATACGCCGTGCCGACTCCGCCTGGCTATGACGCACTTCCTTCTTCCTCTTCGCCTTCTCCCGCTGGATGCCAATCAGAGAATTCCCAATATCAGAAACACGATCCACGATACGCCGGGAGAGAGATGCTGTGATGGCGACAGACGACTCATACTGGGCGCCCAACGTCATCGGGCTGACCAGGCCCAGGCCACCCAAACGACAGGGCATTGCTAGTACTTCGTTCAACACTGTGCCAGGCGGTGGCCGACCCGTCATTGCTGGTATAAGCTTCGTGGTTATCACGTCCTCCAGTGGCTGGAACTGGGACGGAGAAATAGACTGAACGCGGCATAGGAAAGCCGAGCGACTTCTCAAGCCCGAGACATATGCATAATATGCTGCCTGGGGCTGCGAGCGAGCGAAATCAGCCAACCGAGTTAGCTCATCAGCCCACTCCCGGACCTTAGTCGATACAAAGTTCTCCTTGAAATCAGCTCAGCCGATGGCCGCCCCCAGGTACCGAGCTCCATTACACGTAACGACGACACTGGTGTCGCTGAACAGCTCAAGTGCCTCACGATAGAAACGCTCCTTCACCACCAGAATCGATTTTGATGCATTTGGGAAATATCCATAAGCTGAAATCGAATTTCCACGTAATATACCAAGTTAAGCACGAGATGAAATTATCAGCTGTGAAGGACGTTGGCGGATGTTCATGCATGTCGATAACGATACTGGCAAGGCAAATGGATAATACGGTCAAACCACGATTCAAAGAGGCAAAGCAACATTCCACATTCCACACAACTTGCTTGGCTCGAAAGATGCAAAGATCAGGAAAAGGGGAAGCTATGCGAGCAAGAATCATGCAAAACCGAACACAGCAGTAAAACAGCACTGTACTTCGACTATGATACTATAACGTTAGAGGGAAAATAACCAGAGGTAACAAACCGCAGTTTCACATGACAATCATTTCGCCGTATAGATAAGTCACCTTCCCTTCCTTATCAAGAAGAGGTTGGAGCGACTTGGGGAAGGGTGTGTTGCTCCCTACATGTGATTGTTGTCCCCAGCGCGAACTCCCGACTTAGATGGTTTGGAGGCAACACCATTGTGAATGGCCAACGGTGCTCAGCGCTTGCTCAGCACCTCCATGAGCGACACTGACTCATGCTGCTATCTGGTGTTCACGAGGTGTTTCTCGTGCTGGAAACACAGCGTCTCTGTAAGTTTGGATCCCTGATGATGTTTGTGCGTGGAGAGCACTATATAAATGGTGCTCTTCAGACACAATCGTCCTCTGGGCTACGGACTCCCTGTGAGGCTATGTCACCCGTCAATGAGCAACTTCCCTCGTCCATCATCTCTTTCTTGTTATATTTTATTTATTTCTCGTGGCGCTCTCTTCTCTCTCTCTCTTTCCCTATCTCTCTCTCTCTCTTTCTCTCTCTCTCCCTCTCCCTCTCTCTCTCTCTCTCTCTCTCTCTCTCCCTCCCTCTCCCTCTCTCTCGCTCTCTCTCTCTCTCACTTGGTCTCCTTCCCTCCCTAGATGCATTCCTATCGATGCCTGGTCGTAGGCTATGATTCCGAGACCTCCGGTAGGATGAGCCTCGCCAACCACATCGGCACATGGCCCCTACTCCCCTTTGTCTTGTTGTGCAGTGCCATTTCAGTTGTCCTCTTCCCCTGATTATTAGTAGGGCTGTGTTCGCTAGTAAAAAAAATGCATTCTTACACGCATTGCACCAGTTGTTTAGGCGCGTCATGTGTATTTGGTATATCTATGCAGTCTATGATCAAGCGTTTCGGAGTTAGCAACTGAAATATCGCAAACAAGTGGACAGACAGTGAGCATCAGAGGTACCCAGTATTCAGGGAGGATGTATAGGTAAACTACACGTTACACCCGGGTGGAGAGCCTAGGGTTTAATTTATTAAGCTACGGTCATCATTAAACGTACATAACAATGGGTGAAATACTCAATGAAAAATATTGTTATGGAACAGAAATCAGGGCGAAACTAACAAAAAAAGGAAAAAAAAAGGAAATTATCGTGTCCGGTCTCTCACGACGGGTGCTAAAGCACGGTAAACCGTACAACCCGGTGAAATGAATGATAGTGGCATGCACAAACCACGCTAGGCGAAAAGGAAAAATAAAAAAGTGTTGTTCGCCCCACCTCAATTCACTGTTATCGTGGTAGTTTAAACCCCAACGCGTTTTCTCCTTTTACAGTCCCACTGACTTCCTGCAATATACACATTTTCGTCATTTCTCATTGGACGGATCATAGATCAGAAACCATTCACTTTGTCAAAATAGCAACATGTATGTTTTCTGAAAGGTAATACATCAAGGAATCCGAAAATCACATCTACTTGAGCATTAGCTCGAGATATGTTGCCAAAACTGATGCGAAACCTTTAAATCCAGCACAAGAACATCGTCCTGGCTTTTGTCACTGGCAGCAACAAAATGTGCAGTACTAAAAAGACAGGAGAAGACAGGAGAAGACAGGAGAAGTAGTAACAAGTGTTCAGCAAACACTGGTCGACGAGAACAATGGGAACGTTAACCAACTTTTGCAAGTGATACTGATCGAAACAGTCTTGCTCACCAACGTGCAGCAACACTCGGCAGACTTTGCAGTACGTGACAACCCGGAACTCTTTTCCCCCTTGGTCACAAAAGGCACATCGTTTTCTCTGCACATCATAATTCACAGTATGCATGAGCGCTGCTGCAGGCTGGTTGGCTGGTGGCTCTTCCGGAGCTCCTCCGAAGGAACGATTGGGAGGAGGTTCGTCGACTGCAATTCCGGTAAGTTGTCTGATAAGATGCTCCTGGAATGAGTTGTGCAGATTGCGTGCTGAGCGTGTGGTGTCACCTGGATATGCTGCTAACCAGATGCCAAACATCCTGTGGCTATCTACGATATCGTAGAATATGCTTTTCTAAGTCTTCCTGGTCCTCCGGAGCGTCCTGTACGTTTCTGCCATTTGGTCGAAGGTATCAACTCCACCCAATGCTCTGTTGTAGTCGGAGACGACTTTCGGCTGATTCAGTTCCAGTTGGACGTGGTGACCTGCTGCATCTTTGCCATGCATGTTGGCAGTAACGTGGTCATCGCCCTGGTGTGCGGTTGACAACATGGTGACGACCTGCTTGTCACGCCACTGCTCATAAAGATTAGCATTGTCCCGCACGTACCGTATAGTGCCACGCTCTGCAACGAGCTCAAAAGTCTTGGTGTCTTGCTAGCTTCATGATGTTGGGAAAGCCACCGCGGTTGGTACGTACATTGTCGACAAGGTGGATGTTTTGACTTTCAGTGATGTAGCGAGCTTGGCAGACATGTAAAAAACCCGTTAAGTTAACATGCTGCTGGTCTTCCAGGCCATTGGCGAGCCAAATTATTACATCGTGTGCGAGTCCACCTTCCGTATTGGCTTCCCCTGTATACATTTCAAAATCTCACAGAATAGCACTGGCACTATCGCAGGCTGCAAATGCCTTGAATCCCCATTTTGTCGGCTTCGCTGGCATGTATTGGCGCATCACGCTACGTCCTTTGCACCGGATCATCCATTCATCAGCTGCGATGTGCTGGCCTGGCTGGAAGAGACTGTGAGACTTAGCACGAAACGCATCCTACAGGTAGAGAACTTTGCGCAAGCGGTCACCAGGATCCTCTGATGTATGGTCAACGATTTTCAGGAAACACAACAGGGCCTTGAACCTTCTGCAAGATGGTATCATCTTGCGCGCGTAGTTGCCGTTGTGAAGAGAGGATGTATTCCAGAAATCTTCGATCTGTGGGAGCTGGTGCCATGCCATGTGGAGGAGTAGGCCCAGGAATGTTGAGAAAACGATAAATTTCTGTAAGACTGGTCTCAGTCCATTCTCCATTCTTGTTGGTATATTATCTCTTCTGATGGATATGTGCATGCCCATACGCATTCGTGAAGCCCTTGAACTTTGAAACAATTTCAGCACAGAAGTACAACTTGAAAAAAGAGACTTCTGATGCTGGCACAAAACCAGGTGGCAGTTTCAGACCAACTTCGGAATCAGGCTCAAACGCAGGGAAGTTTGCTGGACCAGCGTCGTCCGGATCGTTGATTCCTTTCAGTGGACTATACACTGCACCACGCCACGTCCTCTCCCTCGTCCACGTCCCTGCGCAAGAACTCGTCCAGGCAAATTTTGCTGTTGCTGTTGCGCTGCATTAGCTGCTGCGCGTCTTCTACCTGGAACGCCACGACCATGGCCACGACGACACCTGCCGCCGCGAGCATTACCAGCCAGCTCTTTCTGATGATCAGCTGATGAACTACTTGACTCATCATCATCAGAAGACGAGAGTGCATCACTCGCGCTGTAATCTTCATCGCTCCAGTTTTCACCAGGAGAAACTAGTTCTGCGTCAAGTTGGTCTTCCTCGTCTGAAGAGAGAATGTCACCCTCATCCAACAGATCGTCCAACCCTTCGCTGTCGCTCCCTGAAACTAAAGGAGCTCCCTCCTCGTCAAGGTCATCAAGCAAAGCAAGTGCATCAGCCGCGTCCATTCTCAAATTTTGACAAGAACTTGAATTGCAGCACAAATCACGTCCTTTTTATTCACGCGAAGAGATTGATCGAGTACGCGACCTTTTTGTATGATGACCCCGGTTTTTTTGCGGGATTTGATTTCCCCTGTCCTGTGGGCATTTTGCCCAAAATTCAGAGTTCGACGATCTAGGGAGCACTCAGCATGAATGCTTGAGTGCGGAGCTGTCAACACCCGTCGAAATCGACGGGAACACCCTAAAGTCGCGACTCACAACTGTAAACTTCAGGAACACTCTCCATGGAAACCCTGGTAGCGTGATTGGTAAGTGAGAGGGATCGCCGTGAAATCGGCCAACGTTGTTGGGTGGACAAGTTAGTTGCTGAACAGTCACCACTACAGCGTCGAGCTGGAATGACGTGTCAAGCAAGCTAATCGCTACTGGTGTTACAAGTGCAAGGCCCAAGAGATGCTATTTCAAGTCAATTGACCCTGGACAAGGAGACCACCTTGTAACAGCGACCATATATGGAAGGTTCCCTGAGCAGTCGTCTTAGACTGTTTTTGACAGCTAGCTGGCCTCTGCGTACACCGCAGACACACCCACACACAACAGAAAGATACAGATTACAGTAGTAGTGTGGTCTTTGTTCACTCACGGTGGAAGATGGAAGAGCTTAGCGTAGTGTATCCATGAGCAAGAAGAAGGGCATGCCACCTCACGCATATACATGTCCACGTATAAGTGGGCAAACCCAGGTTTGAACAGTGCTCAACACCACAATAGCGGAGAGCAACCACAAATGTAAAAAGAATGGTTCCACCAATTATATGCATACGTTGTAACGCTGCGATTCCTGTACATGTATTTAACCGACCAACATGATGGAAAACTGAACCACTGTGTTGAATGGGGCCGCCGGGTAATTAACCAGGCCCGAAGCTGGCGGAAAAAATCTCAGGACCCCGGCGGAGGCACAACCCTGAGGAAAAACCGGTTAGCATAACCCCATAAGATCAATGAACAAAACGTAGCATGCAGGACCTATCCAGAAGTGAGAATAAAGGGGAGGGTTGGTGGGAAACTACAACAAAAAGAGAAAGACCACGATGAAGAGAAAGGTTTGATAACATTGACAAAAAAACAGCTGACGCAATCCTGGTGCCGTAACTATGATGAAAATGCTCACAAAAAATACACGTAGGACTCAGTGACCAGTCAAGGCCCCATGACCAATCACGGTCCCCGTAACCCGTCAAACAGTCACAAAGCCCCATGACCAGTCACAAATTTGTTTACCAGTCACAATGCCCCATGACCAGTCACAAATCACCATACATGTACATGTGTGACGTACACAGTTCGTGACTGCTCGCAGAGTGCTTCGTACTGCAAGATTTGTTGTGGAAACTATAATTCCCTATGAGCGGTCACAGAATACAGTTGTGACCACTATAACTCCATGCGAACAGTTACACGCGGAATGTACAGTTGTGATCACTCTTTCTCTGTGAGTAGTTACAGGCAGAATTAAATTTTAGATATTTCTGTTTTACAAGAGAGATTGGAGGCTTTGTCACAACTCTGAGTTTCACGTATTCACGTTTCACATACACATACACTTACACTCGCGTACACGCGCACACACACACTCCTTCTCTAAATCCTTCTCTCACACACACACACGCATTCATTCTCTAAATCATACACACACACATCCACACACATACAAACACATCCACGCACGCATGCGCGCATGCACACAGAAACACACACACACACATTCTCTAAATCTCTCTCTCACACACACACACACACACACACACATTCTCTCTCTCACACACACACACGCACAATCTTTCTCACGCATGCACACAAACACCTTGACCTCACACATGTGCGCGCACACTTACTCTCTCACACACACACACACACAAACACATAGGCAACGGGACTAGAAGCTAGATTCACGTGACCTTGCGGACAAATTTACCGAGGTAGAACTTGTTTTCATTACGATACTTGGACACCAAGTATTTCTGTATTATTGTTTATCTCTTTTCAACCAATCCACAAGCCAAGAAGAGATGCGTAGACGGAAGAACCGTACTCTTGGTAATACTGATCGCAAACATGATTAATTCCTCCAGGCCATTGGGCACCGAATTCTAAACCTTATCAAACCTAAGTTCTTGTCCAAGCAGCATGCCAGTTAGGAACATCTCGCCCGACATACATATCGATACATGTCGGCCCGGTGCCATTTCACTAAAAATCAGGCATCGCCAGCTACATTCGCACCAGCAATCAAAAGAAGTTGTAGTGAGTGAATATTTCTATAAAATTAATAATTAGAAGGAAAATACGTAATGGTCAAATGAAGGTGTGGAGTATCGCCCAAAAACACTGACAAAGAGACAGTAAACGGTACAGAGTACTGAGTACTCGTATGCATGTACTTATAATACACGTTATAGCAGCACAACGAGAAAGATCATGTACCATAATGTTGCACCAATAAATTTTACAGAGTTATTTTGGGAGTAAGAATGAAGATGTATTCGAAGCAGTAAACTGCGTTAGCACTACGTTGAACCAGAATATTGAAATACAGTTTCCTGCAGTCAAAACAAGACACTACCACTTCTCTGGTCTAGTTCGCCATTATTGTCGATAACATGACTTGATTTAATTTCTTACAATGGTTCTTGAGAATGGATCAATGATGTCTTGAATAGATGTCTTCCCTGAACGACTTTAACTGAGAGGCAGTTTCAGTTTCAACAAGCTGGACATTGTTTATTCTGTGTAGTCTTCCACAAGAAAGACACAGCTACACACACGAAGGTGCTTGATGTACTCAATACCTTCTTGGACATGAAGATAATTTCATTACCATCTTCATTATATTCTTTTCGTCTCTGTATCGTCGACGATGTCCACTTCTGACTCCGTAATCTTGTCACCCATCCTCTCCAAAAACACAAAGCGAGTGCTGCTTGTATGCTGGATTAGTTGAAGTCAGTCTCTGTAGATCGGCATGCAAAAAAATACATGACTGAAAATATTCCGAAATAGCTTTTATGAACGACGAAGTTTGTTCTTCAAATATGATGAATAGCACAATCTACTAGCCAGAACGTCCTCACAAAAGAGATTCTATCTGAAGCCTGCAAGATTTTCGACCACCCTTCGTTTTGGAGAGGAGCTCACACACACCAGACTGGAGCTACAAGTAAACTACGCGGAGATCGAGAGTTGATCGAAATCTTTCTTGCTCAATTCTGAAACCGGTGAAGGAAAAAAGTATGCTTATCACGTACAGTTGAGTCGTAATACTTTGACGTGGATCCTGTGACAGTTCACAGAGAAAGTCGCGGCTGTTTGGGACTTGTCATCGGGATTCAAACTGGTGTGTGACTTTATGACTGCTCTTCGGGGATTTTTGACTGTTTGATTGGTCACGGGGATCGTGATCGGTCATCGAGACTTGACTGCTCACGGAGTCCTACATACATTTTTTCGTTTCATTCGCTACACTCAACCAAACAAAAACAACGCATTTCACTGCAAATGTACATCAAACACCCAAGCACAGCCGTTACTTAGTGCACGTGCACGACTCCTGGAGGTTGGACGACAAAGGCCAAGTACATGTACAGTACCGCTACTCTGCAACTGCCAGCTCTACTCAGCTTTGTCGAGATATGTGCGCTACCAGGCTTTCTACGTTTGCAGCAACGAGTTGTAGATACCCATACATTGCCTCTGTCAGATCCTGTGCCAGTTGTGCCATTCGGCAACATCGACAATCTTCTCAGAAGCATACAATCATGTAGATGACGGAAGACTATAGGCCTTGGATAAGCCACAGCAAGAGCCAGCGGACACGCTGATGTTTTCTGATGCCGCTTGTTATGAACCATCTCTGATTTTCTAGTGGCAGAAATTACTAATGTTCCAGATTGATAACAGGATTAATTTTGTTCAGCATAAGTCATGCTCTACGAAACAGAAAAAATACAAGAAGCACAGTATTATTATTATGATGAAGGAAGGAAAAGAACAAAACGGTACGATTATGACAAACTGTCCACCAACGTACGCAGATATATAAAAGAATAGAGCCAAACTGACAAGGAGTACTGGGAAATTCGGCGACCTGACACCTAGCTCCAACACTTCTCCAAGGCGCACACCAACAACCTTCTAACTTGGAAGGCTCAGGTTCGGAAGTGTTGGAGCTATGTGTCAGGTCGCCGAATGTCTCAGTACTCCTTGTCAGTATTGTGCCATTTTGTGGCACTCGCTGACTGTATAAGATCTGGTTACGTTGGTGGACAGTTGGTAATAACTCGTAACATTTGTCCTTTTCCTTTCTTCATCATAACTATACTAGCTCACCATCCGAGAATTATTACAAATATAACTCAGTAGGCAAAAGCGCGGTAGTACAGCAGTCAAGAGGGCCATGTCAATCTTCACGAAAATCCCATATTTTGCAAAAAAGATGCTACTTTTCGGGAGAACATGCTGATTTTCGTCTGCATTTTTGAGCAAGATTATTCAAGTTTTCTGCAAAACTTGACGGACTATGCTTGCGTTATGCTAGTTTCCAGAAAACGCTAGTTGGTACGCTAGATATAATGATCATTATCCACCTGGGCGAAATCGTGATGTGGGTCATGTTAAACCCTTTAAACATACTGTGAGCATTTGTACTACACACTGCTAAAAGATCGACCCAAAAAGATGTAAAAGTAAATAATAATAAAACACTGGGAAAAATTGGAGGCGTAACCAATTTCGAAAGAAAAGGTTTCAGCGGCGACACAATCTACACACCCAAGTAAACCAATTGTATCAAAAATGTATTCTTTATAGACAAAAGAGTGGTATATTTGATAAATGAATGAGAGTGGATAATCAGCGGCTTATCCACCAACTCTTAAACAAATGTTGTAACCAAGCGTTTCCGTTCTCTTCTATGCTTTTGCTGTAGCTCCATAAGTTCCTGTTTTTGTTTTTTTTACATTTTTCCATTATTTCCTGCACTTACCCATGATGAGAAAGGAACGAAAACGTTCGGTTACAAAATTGGCTTACATGATTGTGTGGATTGCGTCTGTCCCGACACAATTTCTTTCCACTTACTAACATAGAAGTATTTACCGCCGGCACTGATAGAATTTTCAGGCGGTGGGGCAAAACACTGTCGGTCGGGTTCTCTGAGACAAGAGACTTTTTCGGTCTAGTGCAGAGCTTGCCCGCTTCCCATCCCGGTAAGCGCAGGCGCATATATTTTTGAGCTATAATTTTATGAAGAAAAAATATGGAGCGAGTTACATGTATAAAACAACTATCTACGCGTCTGACGAGATGATAAGCAGCCAGAACGTGCGATAACGGGGCACAAATTGACAGCTAGGCTAGTGAAGTGTATGTATTGTGAAATTACTTGTTATCATAGTCAACTCGTCCACAAAAGCGGCTTGCAGGAGAAGTTCCGTTAGAATGTGGCGTCCGGTTTTGTACAATTCGTTTTCGTAAAGGTTTACCCCTAAAATGGTCTCTGAAGACGCACCCGACTTTCGTGATGTGTTGCTTTGCTGCTTAGAATTGTAGCATTGCCAAGTTATTAACTGGACTCGTCTTCGTCCTGTAACAGTCCGCATTCTTTGTTGCCTTGTGATTTAGCTTGTGTACATTTCCGCTTCGCTCACCTTCCCCCATTAGATCATACGCCACATTTTACATTCCAAGTTGGAAAGCTGGTGGCGTGCACATTGATAATGTGCTAGTGCTAGGTCTTAGGTCGTTGAATGTATCAGTAGCCTGTCAGCTGTGTGCCCTGTCATCGTACGGTCGGACTGGTTATTATCTTGTTACAGTCGTGGATAGTGGCTTCATAACGTGTTCCCATGTGAAGTCCTTTTCTATTGTACATTTAATATTGGCTCATTACCCGAGTCCTATGTAATAATAGTTCACGATAGCCCTAGTTGAAGTATCGTTAGACGAGGCAACATACATGTATAGTATAATTATGCCTTAGTTACGCGTGGTAGCAGTGGTGAGGCTTCCTGCAGCTTCATTCCTAAAAAAAGGCGTCAGAGCAGACTCGCTCTTTTCCCATTCACTCTGCAAACGTTAAACTCGAACTCATTTGATCAGGTTTTTACAACGTTTCGGCAAAATTGCCCACATCAGGTATATACGATGGTGTGCAGGTCTGCAAAGGAGCAGTTATACACATGTATATGCAAATTGTGATGCTATGAAGTATGATATGCTACATCGCATGGCTAGCATAAAACCAATGATCCGAATTGGTCTTGCTCCCGTGCTGCCCCTGTCTCCCAATGAACTGCCCTGTTTTACAAGCCTAGGGCGTCAAATCAACTCTTCTGTCAACTTGTACACAGGTATCCAGCCTTTCAATTCCCATCAATTTCGTTGATTTCAATTCAAGAGTAAAAAAAGAGTAATTCACATAAATGTCAAGCTCAAGTCATGGTAGTCGCCAAATCTGCAAAACCTTGAATTAATAACAAAAGAGTCTTTTTTTATCCTTTCCACACACAAACAAAATCCGCGTATACATTTTCAGTGCCACAAGGCAGAGGTGGAAGGTAAACGCTTCAAAACACTTCCCGGACAATCCCGAGCCTAGTACGAGGACTATACATTGTGTGAATTGAGCATGACTTCTTGGTTTCAGGCGTACACATTTCCTGGGTCACAAAACGTTCTCACTACATATGTACTAGCGCACACACAGACATAGCCCGCAATGCCTTGTGACGCCAAGCGCACTCGAAACGATCTTCGCATGGCCACAGTTACCAGCTAAGAAATCCCTTATCGCCTCAAGCACCATACACCATTGTCCGCAGTCTCCCGTATTGTGCAATCCAGCTGTGGAATTCCCTGCCGCCAGCTCGTCTAGACACCGCCCCAACTCGCAAAAATCTTCCAAAATTTAATTGCATCGTCAACGAATACCTCCGCCGACAGGATTGGCGAAGGTCCACGGACATTCTGCCTGTCGACCCACCTGCATTCTAGTGCCTCGTCAACGACTACCATTGCTACGAATGCGCTGCACACTAGTACTAGCTATTGTTGGCCTTTGCTTTATTTTTATTTTGCTGACCCTTACAGCTCTATCTTTTGTTTTTGGTGCGGGTTTCTGGCCGAGATGCGGAGACCTCAGGTCGGCAGAGCCCCATCATCACTGCTGCACCTCTGTGCAGCCCCTTCTCAGTAGTTGTCACGTTTGTCCTTGTCTCAGTACCATTGTCTTTCTTTATCACTTTACGAGTTGGGTATGTGATTATTAAAAAAAGAAAAAATAGCAACAAGACCAAAATTGAAAGGCCGCAGCCAGATGTGACTGAAAACCACTTGCGGGAAGCCAGGATCCGTCCCCCAAACTAATGATCTCGCGTCTGGCAACGGGATCAATTGCCCGGTGGCCGCTGCGACTGTAGGCTAGCGTAGCTACTGCAGTGGTGGCCTCTTTTGCTGAAGATGGCATGGTTCTTCACCTTGCGTGTTTTGCGTGCAGCGTTATCACCAGCACTAAATCGTCACTGCAGTACCCCAAACGTTTTCCTTTGCAGTTTGTTTCATGTGTAAATCAGGCTCGCCCCTTAATCAATGGATGACATAGCTTCTTGCTGGTATCTTGCACGAACCTGGGGCTTGGCGCTATCATTGGTTGCCAACAGATAGATAATTTGTTCAAATTGTGGATTGAAGGTTTTTTTATAGGAGGGAGGATTTCGTTTGCTGGAGTTTGAAGTTAGTGCTCGTTTCGGACGATGTCCTCAGCTCCTGTTTCTTATCCTGAGGTTGTTGCAGTTTCATCTGCTGGCTTTCCTCGAGTAGAGTCATGTTCGGTCACGGAGGGGACCTCTCCTACTCTCGAAATGCTCTGTATTTATCGGGTTGAGTGTCTAGTCTCGCAATCATCAAACCGTCTTGCTAAATCTCAGCTTAAGACCTCTGCGCTACAGTTTGCAGCGCCTTTGATAGAATCTTCCTCCCGCTAGACATGTTCTACTGCTGACATATGTTACTGTTGGGTATATGACTACAATGTACCTGACAAGGGACCACGTTAACTTTTGCTATAGTTAGGGATCTCAGCGCGTGAACTGCGCAGCCAGTCTGCGCAGGTGAGATTTTCGATCCCAAACGCGTCCAGTGCAGAAATCGTGGAAAAGAACATTTTTTCGAAATAAATCAAGTTGAAGAAGACAGTAGAAATGGCTGAATATTGCGTCCAGGAAAGCACGGTCTACGGCCATCTCCAAGCTACCTATCTCCCAGACACTCTCTCAGAGGAACTATGGAGGGTCAAAGAGCACAATCTTTCACTCTTGGACGCAGCGTGAACACCTCTTCTACTGAGCGCGATGTCTTCTCTCCGAGTGATAATGGCGGCGATGTTCGCGATGGCTGATGCACTGAAAATCGAAGTTAGGACAATCTAACCGGAAAAAACCTCTTCATTTTTGACTGAATCTTCTCTAAAGTGGGTTCTTGCCGCATGGAAAATTATAGGAAAATCGACCGGGGAAATATCGCCTTGGCCACGCTGCCCTTCGGCGGGAATTACAAAGTATGTTCGAAAGACGATGAAGATGACGATTTCGCTAATGTCCACCGCGTCCCCTAATGTCGAAAATCGATCGTCGCCATTTTTCTGCTGTGTCCGCGAGCTGCACTCAAAACTCGATGACGCAATGTATGCGCAAACACCCTGCGCACTGCACGCGCTGAGATCCCTACTATAGTGCTGCTGAGTATTCCAGGACTATCCAGCCCCAAGCCCTCCCTGTGTTTATATCTGCAATGAGCAACATTCATTTCTCACGGACACTACGCTATGGGACCTGCTTGCATCTTGCCTATTCATGTACATGTATGCGTCACAATCTTGACACGGGTTCTGCAGTTCTCTGTCCTGGACCCTCACTGCTGGCCTGGGGGCGCAGTGAGGGGATATGATGTGTCAAACAGTACTCGGCAGCTGTTATCGGCGTTCCTCTAACAGGTCCACACGCTATTGCTTGGAGCGAGCACGGACGCATCTATCTACGTGCTATGGCAAACTACATGCCGGTACAGTACATGGCTTTACGCTCCAATGACTACCACCTGATTAGCTATGCTGATGGCGAGCTACTCGCAAGGAACGCAGTGTAATCTGAATTGCGCAACCTGCTGCTAGCTGCACCCGTGGATGGTGCAGTCACGCAAACCATTGTCGCATCCGTTGTTTATCAAGCATGATACACCAATCGTACCTACAAGTAGCTATTGCTTGAATGTGCCACTACTAGAATGGACATGGGACATTGAGGATGGGCAGCTGCTCCTTTGCACACACTACCGGTCAAGGTTCCTGTTCACGGCAGGCTTACCTTTGACCAGTCTCTCGTTCGTAGCTATTGTGCTTCACGTCACACGTCCTGCGCATAGCAGACGACCTGCTCCATGGTCTTTCTTTGTCACGCTCCATTGACAGCCCAGGAAATCTGCAGGTTGAGTCGTGCACGCCAGGTCCTCTGCAGATACCAATGTATGCTAAATCAACACCAAGACTTAGAGTAGGCGAGCAAAAAAGAAGAAAACTTGTAAAAGTAGAAGTGCAAGGCTAGTACTTTGTACGGAATCAAACCAACAGTCACACCAACATTACATGTATCGTGACAGACGGTGACAGGAACGAATGTAAGCAGCCTGATCTTTTCCGTCCATTTCTGTTGGTACAAAAAACCCAAGCAGGTGATAATAAGCTGTCGACCAGGAAGCTAACCAGAGATGTACTAATATGTGTACTGTCTACAGTTGTACTAGCAGGTGAAAAACAAAGCGGATCACGGAGTGTTGATCACACTGCCTAGTATCACGGACATCGCGAGAAATCCTCACTACGTGCATGTCGCTCGAGTCTCTTTCCAAACCTTGCTACTTTCAACGTCAGGTGCAGGTTACTTCTCTGACCATATGGACGAGTGAACAAGTTTGCAGACATTTCGAACCGAGATACGGATGGCTACATCACAGTCACAGCCGTGGCTGTACATCGTGATTTTAATCTACCTCAATTCTTGGTGTGCGCGAGCGAGCGCCGCGCAACAGGACGGTAAGACATTTTTCTATTAATATTGTATATGTTTCAATGAGTTTGTTGGTAGCCTCAGCAATAACTACTTTGTGTTATACCACATCATCAGGAAAAGGCTGAAGAAATAGGAGTGCTAGTTCAAGTACACATCCGTCTAAAAATAGGATATCTTGAGTGCCGCGGACCACCAGCCTGTATGTACTTGCAGAAAGCATGAGTGATGGCTAATGATAAAAACATTAAAATAATAATGGTTTCTAGTTTTTGTTTTTATCAGTTCTGGACGCTGAGCCACACACCCGATAGGTACTCGCCCTGAACATTTGTTGTAACCTCTGTTTTTTTATGAACTTGCCCTGTACGCTAATGAGACGCGGACTGCATTCTGGTTAGCATTTTTGAACCTCTCTGGACTGCATGCATTGTCGCTTTGTTCAAACTCGTCTGCTTTACCACTCTGAAGTATGCCTCGCGAAGCTTCATTCCGCACAAAATCACTTGCTGGCAGGCAACTCGCCAGCACTCAATCCATCCAGATATTCCAGCGCATCATGTTCTATTTGCTTTCCGTATACAGTCTGTTGTCACATCTTATCAAAGATCCGTCCACTCGAATGAGCAATGCATTCTAATAAAATGCAGTGGTTGTTTGAAAACTTCATTTTTTATTTTCGTTATATCCATGTATGCAGTCTATGAACAAGCGTTTCGGAGTTAGCAATTTTAGTATCGCAGACATGAGGAGAAGCTATGCGGCACCCATTACTTATTGACTACGCATGAACTTAACAACATACGAGAGAGATAAGTGTGGGATACAAATGTAAAAGAAAACAGTGTTCAGAAGAGTTTTCCAGACACTTCCATCAGTGAACGTACCTAAAAAAGGGTGGAATACTCAGTGAACCATTTATAATGGGACAGATAACAGCGCAAACCTAAAAGAAAATAGCACTAAATGGGAATTACAGCGAAAAGCATGATGTTATCATAATCGTGAGAATGAGGTTGAAGTCTCCACGGGAGCTGTTCGTATGATGTAGGTATAGATAGAGAAAGGAACAGACATAGAGAGCGAGAGAGACCGACACTACAGAGACAGACCGAAAAGGAAATGAGACAAAGACAGACCAAGAGACAGAAAGAGAGAGAGCGATAGGTGAATGAGAGAGGTGGGAGAGAGAGAGAAAGAGTTGGCGAAATACACGTATAGAAAGAGAAAGAGGTGGGGAGGTATAAGTACATGTATAGAGAGAGAAAGTGTTCTGTAGGCATATAGCCGCATATGACTATGCACAATAGGAAAGAGCGCGGAAGGTAGTCAGAGGTCTATGGCAAGACATCCAACTCAAGCTGGTGGGGATAATGCTGTGCTAAGGCTGCTCATGTGCGACGATGACGCGACGGCATGGCCGGCAGGGGGCACATGGCTGCATCTTCACGTAGACCATTACCAGACATCAGTCTATACAACAGGCGGAGAGCAGAGGCCTTTTGCTGAACAGTACGGCTGGGAAGTTTGGTACCTGGGCCGATGACATTAGGGGCGCGGAACTGGACAGCATCAAGCATGGCCAGGCGTGAGGGTGGTGATCCCATCCCATCGACGAAAGTAGGGGGCGGGGGGGGGGGGGGGTGGGGCATATTCCACCATTGGATGGACAAATCCTTTGCAGACAGTCATCCTTAATCATCAGGCAATCTTCTTCTTGGATATCTTCACACGGAGTTTGATTAAGGAGAAGGAGGTTCAAGACTCCAATGCAGCTGTAATTTTGTTGATCAAGTTAACATTACGGTAAGACACACGCCTGTGCACACACTCTCCCTACGCTGCAAAGGCACTGTGGCACAGAGCTCCCCTTCTCCCCACCACCATCAGTTCGCGCCTGGCGCCTAGTCAATCCATGTTTAGTGGTATCTGCCATAGCAGGCTGGTACATCAGGTAGCGCATGGCGAATTGTAGATGACACAGCAATGACATAGCCCGATAAAGACGCACGTTTCGTCCCCGCTGATCCAATCAGGAAATCTTCTTACTGGATGTCTTCACACGGACGTGGACTTGGGATAATAAAGTTGAAGACTCCAATTCAAATGTACTTATGTTGATGAATATGGTGATAAATACACACCGGTCAATATGGCGGTGATTACACGCCTGCCCACACGCCCTCTCTACGCTGCAAAGTTACTCTGGCACAGCTCACCTTCTCCACCAATATCACTTCACGCCTGGCGCCTAGTCGATGAATAGTTAATGGTACTCAATATAGTAGACAGTAGATGATATGTCTACAGTAAGCAAAAAGACATTTTATTATAAAACCAATCTGAAGAGAAGGAAAACACAACTGAAAAGGCAAAACACATGAAGCACGGAAGTATCTCCCAAGCCAAGCAAGCATGACATTATGGTGCGAGGTCATACAACTGTGGTAAAAATCTAGTACGGGAGTACATGAACTACAGGTCAAATATGGCATGGGGGAATCACGCCCCTTCGAGATAATGCTGAGAAAACAAATCCAGTATTATCTATCAAATCCAAACAAAAAAGAATAAGTATGGCAAGCAACGGCCTAAATCACACGGCGGAACAGACATAGCATGCCACACAAGGATACAGAAAGATACGATATGAGAACAATCCTCAAGAACATGTACACGATGTGTCCAGAACAAATCAAGATGCATAAGACTGTCCACGGGTGGAGGAAATGTTCAAACGAGAGGGTGGTTGGTGTGCTCGTGTGCTGCGACGCAGAGGGGGAGGCGTTGCAGGAGCAACGACAACAGAAGGCTGTGGTGAAACACATGGTGCTGGTGACGGCACGGGTGGAGAGAACGGACGAAGAAAACGGCGATTTCTCCAATAAACTCGACCACTAGCCAACTTGACGAAATAGTCACGGTGCTGCCCAATGGCCACAATCACGCCACGGGTTGTCCAACGCTTCGTCTTCGGATACTGGACGTCCACAGGAGTGCCGATACAGAGAATGGGAAGAGAGCGGTGGGTGGGAGTACTGGCTGAAACAGGTGCCGAGGTTGGTGACTGTTCTTCACGCTCACTAGTGACGGTCGACCACGAGGAATCAAACTGCGTCCACTCAGCAATGACGAAAGACCGAAGTGGATGCCCGAGAAGATGCTCAGCTGGGCTCTTGCCAGACGGACCGGGCGTATTCCGCCACTCCAGTAGACCACGACGAAATGCATCTGTGTCGAGATTGCCATTTGACGAGGTCTTGAGCAGCAAGCGCTTCATAGCTTTCACTGCGGCTTCCGCATGTCCATTACTTTGGGGATAATGCGGGGAAGAGGATACGCGTTGCACTTGCCAACGGCTACAGAAGTCGGCAAACTTCTTCGATGCAAACTGGGGGCCACCGTCGGTGCACAGTACAGCAGGCACACCCAGATCGGCGAACCAACGACGACAAGCGAGAATGACATCGTGTGATGACGTGGTCCTGCCGGTTCGAACAACGCACGGCCAACCAGTCAGACGGTCGACATATACAAGAAACTCATAGCCTTGGCAAGAGAACAGATCAGCGGACACAAACTCGAACGGCAGAGTAGGATGACGGTCATTCATCAGTGGTTTGGCTCACTGCGACGACTGGAATTCTCGACACGCGGAACAGGCACGGACAAGGGTGTCTATGTCGGCGGTGAGACCAGGCCAGTACACGAGCTCTCGGGCGCGAGCCTTAGTGCGGACGAGACCTTGATGCGAGGCATGAAAGGTTAGCAAGAACGCGTTGACGCATAGCCAAGGGAACTAGAATGCGTTGGCCTTTCATGACGATGCCCTGGTCCACTGACAGGTGTTCACGTCCATTCCAGAAGGGTTGGAGTGGAGCATCCAAATCACGCTGACGAGCGGGAAAACCATGCAGAACGCACTGGACAAGAGACTGATATACAGGATCAGCTGAGGCGGCTGCTCGAAGTTCAACAAACTTCAGGTTGGGGTGAGGACCATCATCACGTAGCATGCACACACGGATGCTGCGGCAATGAAGAGCAGGGGCTTCGCCGTGTTCATCATCTGAAGACGGGATGCCGACGGGATTGCAAGACAGCGCATCAGCAAACGCGTGATCAGAGCCTTTCGCAAGGAAGCGTGCACTTGAAACGACTGCAGCTTCAGGCGAAGACGAAGAAGGTGAGGATTCTCGATCTGATCTAGAGAATACGCGTTGATAATCGGGATCAACGGACGGTGATCAGTGATCAGATCAAATAGGGTGCCTGATAAGTACAACTTGCACTTGTGCACGGGCCAAACGACGGCGAGCATCTCGAGCTCAACAACAGCATAGCGAGATTCGGCGTCAGAGAGGTAGCGGGAGCCACACTGGATGATTCGCCACTTATGGTCCTGCTTCTGCCACAGAACGAAGCCGAGACCACGTAGTGCAGGGGCATCAGTCTCCAGACGGAGGTCGTGTCCATGCTGGTAGAAGGCCAGGATATGAGGAGACAGCAGAGTAGACTTGGTCTTCTTGAACGCAACAGTGTGGTTGGCATCCCAGACAAATTCACGGGTCGTCTTCAACAGACCACGAAGCGGAGTGGTGCAGGCGGCGTGGTGTGGTGAGAACTCGCTACACTGGTTCACCAGGCCAAGAAACGAACGCAAATCAGTGCGGTTCGCAGGAATGTCAAAATCGCGAATAGCCGCTGCCTTGTCATCGTCAACAACCCAGCCGTCTCGACTGACAATGTAGCCGCAGAAATGGAGGTGGCGTGACGCAAAGGTGAATTTGGACGGGCTCAGAGTAATACCATGCTGTCGAGCACACAGCAGGATGTCACGAACATGGGTGACATGGGAGGCAAAGTCGTCATCATAGGCCAGGCAATCATCTACAACCTTGGCGAAATTCGGGATGGCATCGAACGCAGCATCAGTGCGGCAATCCCCCGCGGAAATCAGGCCTTGAGGGTTGCGTAGGAAACGATACTTGCCGTATGGGGTGATGAATGTGGTCATTGGACATGCCTGCTCACTCAGTGGGATTTGCCAGTATCCGTGCCTTGCGTCAAGCTTGGTGAGGAACTGTGCCGATCCAATACCAGAAACCACATCGCGAGCAGTGCGAACAGGGTGGGCTGGTCTCAGGACTTGGTCATTCAGTTGTTTGAAATCGACGGTGAGGCAATTCTCGGAGGTACCTTTCTTGTCGACGAGTACAATTGGGTGACACCATTCACTAGGCCCACTGACAGGCTCGATTATGCCATCGACAACCCTTGTGTCCAGTTGTGACTTGACCTGGTCACGAAACGCGTACGGAATCAGGCGTGCGGTATGGACACATGACGGCTTAGCATCTGGCTGAAGTTGGATGTCCATCGGAGGACCTGCCATCGCCTTCAAGCCAATGTCGGAAAACACGTCCGAGAACTCCTGCAGTAGCTCATCGCGAACACGAGCGATATCAGCAGAGCTAGGATTGACAACAGGCTTTGATACAGCACGGACCTTACGTGGCGCCGCAGCATTAGCAGCAGGGTACTGTGCAGGCCAATCTGACGGGAGGAGCTGGAGTGCACTCAAGGACGAACGTGATAGAAGAGCATCGTCCAGACCCTTGTACACGTGGATTACGGTACTGTGTTGTACTTCGCCAACCTGAAGTGAAGCACGAATACTGCGGACGTTCTGCAACTGCTCTCCAGATGCCGCTAGGACGCACTCTGGGTCATGGTCGAGTACGCTGCAACTTCAGTTGGCCCACATGCTTCACGTTCCGGTCCGATTGTGACGACGACCTACACATAGCGAGAAAGTGACCAGTCTTGCCACAGCCATTACATTTCTTGCCGCTGGCAGGGCAACTAGACTTTGTGTGCGGGCTCCAGCCGCAATTGGGGCACTTCTTGTGTGTGTCGCTTCCTGACGAGGGAGCGGATGGAGATGGCAGTACAGGTGCAGACATCTTGCAGCCAGGCTGTCCCTGTCGGGATTGTTGCTTACTGCGTTGGCACGCAGTCCGCCGCACAGCATCGAGCTGGCTGGTTGACGGGATACTGCTGCTCGTCGTGGTAGCCGCTTCCTCAGCCCGGCAAATTGTGACTGCATCGTTCAGGGTCAAGTCCTTGGCAGACAATAGCTTGTGCCGGGTAGCGTCGTCACCAATTCCAATGACAATCCTGTCACGCAGGGTGTAAGCACGCACACGTGTCAGGCTTGTGCGACAGGTACTACATGTGTGTGCTGAACATTGTGAGCACAAAACAACGTCCGGAAAATCACAACTAGTGTGTAATTCTTTCAACGAAGTGTAAAAAGAATCGAAAGACTCGCCTTTCGATTGACACCTGTCGTAAAATGCGATACGATCCAGGAGTGGGTTGCGCTTCCGTCGCAAATATTCCTTGACTGCAGAAATCACATCGTCCGCATCGGGATTCGGTGGAGTCACGATTATACCCTCGCGGAGAAATCTGCGAAGCTCCTCATCTAGAGCTTGCCGCAGCGAGGACACTCTGGTCTCACGGCTTTGGGCTGACAGGTGCTGGCACTCATAATAGTCTCGCCACATTTCCTCCCATGCCGTGAAGTCGGCTAATGTCGAGGACGACAGTAAAATCGGTCGTTCCGCAGAGACAGGCTTTAGAGCTGGTGATGTGGTGTTGGGTTGCACGGGTTGTTGTGTTGGTTGTGTCAGTCGTTGTATAGTTTGTTGGAACAGGTCAGCCATTTTACATTCCCTCTCCTAGGAGGACTTCATTTGTGCCGCCAACATCGCGGTCAGGGAAACAATGTCAGGAGCAGGGTCTGAGTCGGACATCGTGGTCGTAACCTACGCAAATGCTGGTATCACAAAACAAACTACAAAAAAAATCGGCCAGTGCGGAACACAACGAGGTGCAAAAACAAAGCACGAGAAACTAAACACGCAGGTGAGTTCTACAAGGAACGAACAGTTCACTGCGCCATGATATGTCTACAGTTAGCAAGAAGACATTTATTATAAAACCAATCTGAAGAGAAGGAAAACACAACTGAAGAGGCAAAACACATGAAGCACGGAAGTATCTCCCAAGCCAACCAAGCACGCCGTTATGGTACGAGGTCATACAACTGTGGTACAAATCTAGTACTGGAGTACATGAACTACAGGTCAAATATGGCATGGGGGAATCCATATACATCAGTAGATAACACAGCAACGACATACTAGTAGCTCGATTGTAAAGCACGTTTCGTCCCCGCTTGACTCATGAGGCAATCTTCTTCTTGAAAGTCTTCGCATGGGGCCTGATGTGGGAGAATGATACCTCACTGCAGCTATACTTATGTTGATTATCATCTTGGCGATGGGCCTATGGATGAACGACCGCGTCTTGCACTACATCGGTATGACGGACATGAACATGGGGCAGCTGACCCAGCAGTTTCCTGATGTAAAGGTGAATCACATAGCGCAATGAGGTCAGTAAGAACCCGCTACGCAGGCACACAATGTGACAGCTTAGCAATGCGGCTGGTCAACCATGGGCCAGCTATCCAGGCCTCTTTTATGGGCAAATTAACACAATCGATTAAAATTCAATAAAGCATACGCTGGAGAAGAAATCAGAAAATGCGTGTGTAAAATAGAGATTTTCAAACCCAACCCCAACAAACCTGGGCCAGCTGTCCCTTGTCATCGGGCAATCTACCACGGCTGGTATGAACCCACAAGTTCTCAAGTGTGAAAGGCCTTCTTGATTGTGACATGTTGTTCGTATCAATGCAGTTGTATCTCGACCCCGCCGTACCGCTGATGTTTACGATGTGTTAAATTATACTTATAAAAACCTCCATTGATTGTCGTGTAGGGTTAGAAGTTTCTATACTTCATACACACCTGTATAAAAAAACTGCCGGCTATAAAAAACCTGCATAAAAAACCTGCCGGCTTTAAAAAAACTGTATAACAAACCTCTTTTTAGGGGTAGATGAGAACAAGAGATAAGAGTATTCACGAAAACAGTACAAACATATGCAGAGCAAGATCAGAAGAGCACAAATTGAACTGGAAAGGTTAAATAGTCCACTCAAGAATGGTAAGATGAGAGACACATGCATATGATCAAAAGGAGAGAATTGAGCTACTCACTCAGAGCTTGCGTGGGTCCATTGTGGTCATCCCATCAGCAAAATATTCTTTGATGAGCAGCCAATCGCCATCAGACAAACTCTCCTTGCGGCATACAGGAGCCTCGCGGCCTCCTTTTTTCTTGTCCTTGAGGACGGCATCGAGGAGCTTGTTGGCCTTGACAAACACGCCACGCTTCAAATCGAAGCCCGGTCACGGTCATTGACTTCTCTCTGCAAGGCTCCTCTTGCAGCTATTAGACTGGCCCGTTTATATTCCTTCTCGTAATGAGTTCTCACGGAGCAGTAAAACCTTTCGAGGTTTCCGCCAGTACCCTGTCTTCCTTTCTTCTTCAGGAACGGACGCAAAACGTCCAGTGGACGTTGAAGAAGCCATTACACTCGTAAACCAAAATAAACAACACGAGGAGAAAGTTGAAACACGAGGAGTAAGTTCGTGCATGCGCCGAAATAGGTACGAAAATCCAAAACGAAAATCGGTTTTATAAGTATAATTTAAATAAAATACATACTTCGTCCTCGTGTTTACTCGAATTATAAAAAACATCCACAAAACCCTCGGCTTCGCCTCGGGTTTTGTGTCGGTTTTTATTTCTCGTAAACACCTCGGACTCAGTATGTATTTTATAAGTATATGCTACATGCGCTACGTGCGATTTGCTGTGTACGCTGTATTTTTATGTTGTACGTGTAAGCTTTTATGAAAAGGCGATGAGGGTACAATATATTTATTAATGCGATTAATAGTATAAGTGAAGCGGACATTACAAAATGATGAATGAGAATACATGTATCTAAAAAGGTTGTTCCTAATCGACTTTCTTGAGACTATCATCAGGGAAAATCGTCTCACAATAGAGGCTATACGGAGAAACACACTACTTATAGGTTATCGGATAGTGGGAAGTATACAAGGTGAGGTGTGAAAAAAACTAAAGTGGGACAGAAGATATACGCTGCCATTTTCACGCTATAACTACAAGATGGTTTTAGTGTTAGTTATTAGTTGATCGAAGTGAAAAATACTTTTGAAGAGTAAATAGTTGTCCTCGTGCCGTGTGGTCGTTCGTTCCTGACAATTTAGAGAATCAGAAGGGTTCACAGCATTTGACGACTACGCCAGAATTGAAGCAAGCATGGCAGAGGAACAAACTAATTTGGAAGTCAGCTTTATCGCCAAGGAAATTCGGTACGGATTTGAAGGCGATAGGTTGATGGAACACGTGGAGAAGAGGCTCCGAGAGTGCGAGGAGCGTTAAGAGTGCATAGTACAGATGGCAGAATCTCTATTCTAAGTCCGGTAGGCAGTGCTGACGAAATTTGACCACAGCAGAAAACGTTAAAACTCCGGTATAGGGCGAAGACAGGGAGAAGCGTGTGGTAACATCTAGAAAATGAACGTGCGGATGTCCACATGTAGCGTATAGCGTATTCCCGTACGTTAGTATATTCCCGTACGTTACTGTATTCCCGTACGTTAGCATATCCCCGTACGTTTAACTGCATTCCCGTACGTTAGCATATCCCCGTACTGTATCCCCATACGTTAGCGTATCCCCGTACACTAGCGTACGGAGCCTGCCTTTGCATAAAAGCTGCTGCTCACGATTCTTTTATTGCCAATCAGTTAATTTAGTTGCCAGTTAGTTAATTTAGTAGCCAATCAGTTAATTTAGTTGCCAGTTAGTTAATTTCGTTGCCAGTACATTTCAATTGCCAGTTACAGTGTGTTCACTGAGACCCTTGTGCGTTCTTGCCTCCGAGAGACTGCGGCCCGCTACAAATTGGTGGCAGCGGTAAATTCCTTTGTGTTTCATACTATACATAACTTTGTTACTTTACACGTTCTCCGATCCGATGGCTCAACCGAATGTACCTGCTGTGGTACCCGTCGCTGCGCCCGCTGCAGCCCCAGCTCCGCCCGCTCCTGCCCAACCACCGAGAGGGGCGTACCATGTGCAGCCCGAAAAATACAAAGGTCGCCTGCAGGACAACTTCGCGTCCTGGCTGATGCATTTCGACCAGGTCGCCGCGGTAAACAACTGGAACAACGTTCAAGAGACGCAGTTCCTCGGCCTCGCACTGGAAGGCGAGGCCCAGCTGTATTACCAATCGCTTCCAGCGGCCACTAGGAACGGAGGCCGCCAACAGCTAGTCCAGGCGCTGCAAGCTCGGTTTGATCCAGCGCAGCGCGTTGACCTCCATCGCGCAACGTTTCAAGCTCGTCGCCAGGCAAAAGACGAACAACTGGGTACTTTCTGTGAGGCGGTTCGCTCCCTGGCCCGGCAAGCTTATCCCCAGATGGCCGCGGGGGACCTCGACAGCCTAACAAAAGACCAGTTTATCTCCGGGCTTGACTCACGGGGCATGCGGGTCCGCGTTCGGGAGCTAAACCCGCAAACGACAGACGGGGCCCTCCAGGCCGCGCTCCATCACCAGGCAATCCTAGCTGCCGAACTGCCCGCCGCGGAACCTGTGCCGATCCCTGCCTTTGCTGTTTCCCAGCCACTCGACACGGTGACAGACCAACTGAAAGCTGTGTTAGACCGTCTGGCTACGTTGGAGGCCAGTCTGCCAGGACCAATTCGTCGGTCCCGACCTGACCAACTACCACAGCCCCCACAGACGCAAGGCCGCACACCTGTCACTTGCTGGTCATGTGGCCGACAGGGTCACATCAGCCGAGAATGCCGTGCCCGTCGTCCTGCGCAGGCGGGAAACTACCGGCGGCAGTACTAAGTACCTCGGACGCTAGCCCTGCCGCATCCTGCTCTTCCGGGACCTACGTAAGCACTGTGTTGATATGCCTTGCTGTCTTGCTCCTTGCCCACCCTGTTACGCTCACGATTTTAACTGTTTTGCTTGCTGTGCTGTACCGCCACCGCCTCCCTGATGTACGTGCTTTTCTCCCCGACCTCTCCCCATTACACTTTTTTTCGTCGAGTTTGTCCCGACGCGACCATGCATGCCGCCTACCTGTAATACCCGTGACTGTGAACGCAGTCGATTCCAATGCTTTGTTAGACAGTGGGTCTTCCAAGTCAATTGTGAGCAAGAAGCTGTGGGATTCTCTGAGTAATCGTCCATCCCTGTCCCCTCCACCCCCCTCACGCATCCTTTCTGTGGATGGCTCGTCCGTAGCGATTTTAGGTCAAGCTGAGTTGCACATTTCTGTTTCGCCCACCACCCCGCCTGTCCTGCATGAGTTCTTAGTTGCCTCCATCCATCCCGAGGTCATTCTAGGGGTTGAATTTTTGCATGCCCAAGCGTGTTCGCTTGATTTCGCCACTTCCAACATGTCCATTGCTGGTCACGTTATTCCCCTGCATTCCCCCACTGTGATCCCGTCACCTGTCCGTGCCGCTTCGCTCTCCGCTACTCCCGTTTTATGCACGCTTCCCTCTGCTGTGACCGTCCCTGCCATGTCTCATTACATTTGCTCCGCAAAAGTTGCTTCCTGCCATTATTCTGATAGCCCCCTGCTGTTTGAGCCTTGTGAGTCTACCTGCAGTACTCACCACATTGTCGGCCTCGCTACTCTGGCTACCGTCACTGATAACATGGTGCCCGTCCGTCTGATCAACCCCAACGAGCACCCCATCACACTACCTGAGAACTGCCCGCTTGGCTCTCTGTCACCAGGCACCATCGACTCTTCTGCCACAAACCCTCCTGCTCATTACCCCACCGAGTACACGTCTGCTGCTGCTACCGCTCAGTCTGTCACTGCTATGTTCAACACCAGCAATCTGCCGCCTGATCAACAATCCCAGCTCCACGCTCTGTTAGAGGAGTTTTCCGACATCGTCTCAACCGGCCCATCTGACGTGGGTCGCACTCAAGTCATCACTCACGACATTCCTACTACCACGGACCAGCCTATTCGGATGCAGCCTCGCCGCCTGCCCGTGCACCGTCAAGCTGAGGTACGGGATCATATTGACCGACTCATTGACGATGGTATAGTGGAGCCTTCCGCGAGTCCATGGGCTGCTCAAATAGTCGTTGTACGCAAACCGGACGATAGTATCCGCCTCTGTGTCGATTACCGCAAACTCAACCAGCGCACTAAGCGTGATGCCTTCCCGTTACCCCGCGTCGACGATGCTATTGACGCCATGCAAGGCTGTAAGTACTTCTCGACACTAGATTTGGCATCCGGTTACTGGCAGGTAGAGCTCACTGAATCTGCCAAGGTAAAGTCTGCCTTTACCACTCCGTTCGGCTTATTTCAGTGGAATGTTATGCCTTTTGGATTGTGCAACGCACCTGGCACGTTTCAGCGCCTAATGTCTACAGTGCTTCGTGTCCTCATCCCAGCAATCTGCCTCGTATATCTAGACGATATCATTGTGTTCTCCAAGACGTTCCAAGAGCATCTCACCAACCTCCGCGCTGTGTTCCTGTGTCTCCGCAAAGCTGGTCTGAAGATCAAGCCATCGAAATGCAACCTACTACAACCATCTGTCGTCTACCTGGGCTTTCACTTCGCCCACGACGGCATTCGTCCTAACCCTGGTAAACTGGAATCCGTCCGCACCTGGCGTCAACCCACAAGTAAGACCGCAGTTAGGACATTTCTTGGCTTTGCGTCTTATTACCGCCGATTTATTCCAAAGTTTTCAATGCTTGCCCAGCCACTGCATGCCCTCACAGAATCCAAAGCCACATTTGCTTGGTCAGATGCTTCATCTCAAGCGTTCAATACGTTAAAACATGCACTTCTTACCCGCCCAGTTCTTGCATACCCCATTCCGAATCACACGTTCATCCTCGACACAGAT
The DNA here is from genome assembly GCF_964019385.1 of Sycon ciliatum. Lineage (NCBI taxonomy): Eukaryota > Metazoa > Porifera > Calcarea > Leucosolenida > Sycettidae > Sycon > Sycon ciliatum. The sequence continues at coordinate 5,627,773 of NC_088652.1, read as the reverse complement.
GCTAGTGACTTTGCTATGGGCGCTGTCCTCTCTCAGAAAGATTCAAATGGCGCAGAGCATGTTGTAGCTTACGCTAGTAAGAGCCTTTCACATAGCCAACGCCGCTATAGTGCTACTAGGAAGGAACTTCTAGCTGTTGTCACCTTCTGTGAATATTTCCGTCACTATCTTGCTGGCGCACACTTCACACTACGCACTGATCACAAAGCTTTAGTCTGGCTGCACAACTTCACTGGCACAGATGGCTTGCTTGCTCGCTGGATTGAACGCTTGGCTATGTTTGATTACCGCATTGTCCATCGCCCTGGTAAGGCTCATGCTAATGCGGATGGTCTCTCTCGCAAACCTCCTTCACCGCCCGCCGATCCGGCTCTGACAAATGCTGCCATTAGTACTGATGCTTCGCTGCCTCCTACATCGCTAACGCGGGTCTGTGATGCCCAGGATCCTGATGTCGCCACAGCTATGACGTGGGTCCGGCAGTCTCAACGCCCTAATCGTCACAGCCCTGAACTGCAAGGTTCTAGCAGGTTCCGTCTCGCTCTCTACCATCAGTTCAGCCGCCTGATACTCGACAACGACATTCTGTACCGCAAGTATGAATCGGAAGATGGTAGTTCGCACTCACTGCAGCTGGTGGTTCCCCCGTCGCTCCAACGAGAAGTGCTCGCCTTACTTCACAGTCACATCACTGCTGGTCACATGGGTACCAATCGAACAACGTCCCAGGCCCGACCGCGCTTCTATTGGCCTGGTATGTCCGATGATATTGACCTGTTCATTCGCGCCTGTGAAGTTTGCCAGCGCCGCAAACCACCTGTCCCAACACCTCGGGCGCCAATGGTGACGTCGCAGCCATCCTTTCCTCTACAACGAGTCGGAATGGATATTATGGGCCCGCTTCCGGTGACACCTCGAGGAAACCGCTACATCCTCGTCGTTGGAGACTATTTCACGAAGTGGTACGAGGCGTTTCCACTCCCAGACATCCGGGCCGAGACGGTCGCCCGGTATTTCGTTGATGGCTTCGTCTGTCGCTATGGTGCAACGCATAGTCTGCACACTGACCAAGGTGCCCAGTTCGAGTCCAACCTGTTCAAGTCCATCTGTGCGATGCTGGATATTCACAAAACTCGAACGACGCCTTACCATCCCCAGAGTGACGGCCTCATCGAGCGGTTTAACAGAACACTGGAGCGCATCCTCGCCACAACCATCAATGATCACCAAGATTGGGACCTCTATCTGCAACGTGCTCTATTAGCTTACCGTATGAGCGTGAATGACACCACATCGTTTACACCTTTCCGTCTGATGTTTGGCCGAGAAGCAACTCTGCCCATCGATCTCGTGTATGGTCAACCTCCTGCTACACCACCCACTACTGCCCCGCGTTATGACCTGCAACTTCAAGACTCCCTGCGTAAGACATTCACCACTGCCCGAGCCCACGGTGCCAAAGCCCAACAACGTCAGAAGAGGAACTATGATGGCAACACTCCGCCCACGCAGTATGCCGTAGGCGATCTGGTATTCCTGCACTCTCCTGTTGTTCCCGCTGGCCAGTCTCCCAAGTTCCATTCTCCATGGACAGGACCCCACCAAGTTGTCACTGTTCTCGACAATTTCACAGTCGCACCGAGGCTTCCCGAACGAAACGCCGTCAAGTTGTTCACATCAACCGCCTGAAACAGTATGTCTGCCTACCACCTGTTGCTCCACCTCCAACCACTTACACTCCAATCATTACCCTGTAATGCCACACCCTGCTCCGCCGCTCCCTCAGCCGCTCCCTCAGCCGCTACCTCCTGCTCCTGTAGTTCCACCTCCTGTTCACCCCTACAATCTCCGGAACCGCCAATTGATCCGCCCACCAAACCGCTACTAATCACGAGGACGTGATTGTATTTGAGAGGGGAGGTGTAGCGTATAGCGTATTCCCGTACGTTAGTAGATTCCCGTACGTTACTGTATTCCCGTACGTTAGCATATCCCCGTACGTTTAACTGCATTCCCGTACGTTAGCATATCCCCGTACTGTATCCCCATACGTTAGCGTATCCCCGTACACTAGCGTACGGAGCCTGCCTTTGCATAAAAGCTGCTGCTCACGATTCTTTTATTGCCAATCAGTTAATTTAGTTGCCAGTTAGTTAATTTAGTAGCCAATCAGTTAATTTAGTTGCCAGTTAGTTAATTTCGTTGCCAGTACATTTCAATTGCCAGTTACAGTGTGTTCACTGAGACCCTTGTGCGTTCTTGCCTCCGAGAGACTGCGGCCCGCTACACACGCGCTAACGGTTGCAATTTTGTCTTTCTTTACTTTTATCATCTCAATCTATTTCCTTTTCAGGAAAGAATCTATAAGAATTATTATGTTTTCGCCCTAAAACTCACCCTGGGCCACATATTTTTGTCCAGTTAAAATGGGGAGCACTATTCAAAAGAGGGTGCTGTTCGAAAGAGTGTACTAAGGAAATCGTCTAAGGGCAGAAGCCTAAGAAAACACCGAGTCGAAATCTTACTGTAAACTAATACGATTCATCGATACGAGAATGAGAGCTGGGATATTGATCCTGAAACTACGGGGGGAGGGGTTGAGGGAGGGAGGAGATTATACTAATCAAGAGAGAGAGAGAGGGAGCTTTGGTGTTTTCACTGTCTCTTAGAGATTGGGGCATAACTTGAGAAAGAGTGAACTATTCAACAGATGGCTCTATTTGCGCGAGTACAGTATATGGATATGTCTGTTGTATTCACCACAATAAATAACACGCGATCCAAATCCCGTTTCAATGAGATAAAAGAGTGTAAGGCAGGAATTCTTAAAGTGAGAATATTGAGCGCGGAAAAATGCTCCTTCTGAATGCATAATCCTGGGTTACGCAAATTGGGGACTCCACCATTGAGTGTACAAGCACAAGTAGCATACACAAAAACAAAATACTTTTATACATCACAGTACCTTGGGTTTCTCACAAATTAATTAAATACTTCCCGGGATCAACAATAATATCGGGATCTGTACAATGTTCGCAATCAACCGAACACTCCCTATTCACCCCTGCGCTCACCACCATCATCATCCAATCTTGTTCCATCCTTCATTTAGCTCCTCTTTCTGTTTACACTGCTCCCATATACATATACTTGTGCTTGCTTCTGCATAAATTGTAATTCTGTGTAGTGAAATGGGATGCCTGTCCTCTAACCAGCGCTCGCACGTGGCAAGTCGATTGGACCTTTCAATGTGAACGGAAAACTTGGACAGAAGCAAAAGCAGAATGTCAATCATATGGCGGATCTCTAGCGACTGTGGACACAATGGCTCAGTTGACGTGTGCAAACCTGACAGTGGCTGGAACAACCGCTGTTTGGGTAGGCTTGACTGGGACATGGACAGCTGGAGATTGGAGTGCTTGGAAATGGGAAGTGGCATCGTCCACCCGTACGACGAGACTTCCCTGGTCATCCCAGTATATACTTCCGTTTCAAAACTCTAGTTATACTTACGGGTTTTTTGATCCAAACAAGGGCTTAGTGAACTGGATAAACAACTTTCCAGCTAAGTCCCTCTGTCAACGATATGTGCCTAAAGGAAGTTCTATATCCATTGATTAAACTGAAGGAATATCTCTAATGATCTGGATCGGTACGGGCCACTCCTCTGATTAAATTAGACATTCCATTTACTCTTTAAACCACAATTTCCCAAAACGAAGACCGGGGATATACCTGAATACATTTGAAAGAGAAATAGGGCATTGGATAATGTTCGGTGTTAGCGAATGGTAGGTTCCCGAATGTAACGAGGTGGAAATTTAATACACCATTTCACTCGCACCTGAAAGCAAAGCTTCACTGTACTTGCGTCTAAACTAATGATGCTTGTAAGATCAGAGCGCTCTTATATGTCCATGAATGCAAACCCTTAGTAGACAAGACTGCTCGACACTTAACTCATGCTAATATTCATGTACAAACAAGGCCAATCTAGGCTGCTCCAGGTGGAGAACTAAACGCACGACAAAGGCGAAAGGCTGTGCAGATGTAACTTTACATTTCACGCATTTCAGCAATCATCAGATAGCAGCATTTACAATCGAATCCTCGACGAGCAGGTCTAGCTATTTTGTGCTAGTGTGGAATAAAGTCTGTATGTGTGAAGCGTAGATGTGTCTATGGGAAAGTGCTGTTGAATTTTTTATGACAGTCAACGAATAAATATGAGAATAGAGGGAATAACAGGGCAGTGCCACTGAGTAATCGAGGGTGATTGCGACAGTAACGCAATGACATACTGTATCAGGCGTGAAGAGGGAGAGAGAAAGCACCGTGACGCCAAACCTGGTACAGGTGGCGCCATGTTGAAAAACCAATAATGTGACTGATGGTAAATATTTTAGACAGGTAAAACTTGTTTTCGTGTCTACAATTCGAGACCAGCTCCGATCTTGTGTTGATATTGACCATTTGGTCTGCATCCAGGATCGCCGAATTGTTAGCCGGGTATAGACTACGATGGTTTTCTAGTGTGCTCCAGACGCAGTTGTGAGTCGGTCAAGTGTCTAGTCAGTCGGCAGAAAGCAGGAGCTCCTACGTTCAGTGCAGACAATTTCTTCACTTAACTCAACCGATGTTGCAGCATCTTTCGTACCATAATATCCATAATATAATATCCATGTTCAAAGGAAGAGACAAACACAGGACAATAACGTCCCTGACAAACGATGTAGCTGCCGAAAAAAAGCACCGGCTCACTGGACGGGGACCTCCAAAGACGATGCATCGTGTACAAGGCAACAGTACAGCACACAGGAACAAAGCGGCGACACGGGCACCTCGGCTTTGCGAAAACACCCTTTAAGCAGAAATACAACAACCGTGCGATCGAGACAAGGCATGAGAGAATGGAAGAAAGCACAAAACTATCCTTTTGAATTTTTCGAGTGCGGATGCAGTTTTAGGAGCTCCGCTCCTATCAGCCTTTCCGAGTCTGTAACTGTAACCTACAGGAGCTGTGACTTGTACTGCGGACTATGGCCACCAATGAGCATGTCGACCTGGCCCTTCTGACGTTCGACTGTCTACAAAACCTGGCCACCCGGACTGGCATCCCGAAAGCGGACTCCTTCTCACGGCCCGACCTGGTGGGAGCGCTCCGGAAGGAGGGGATTGGGTCCCACCCCATCCTGGAAGGTATGACCGGTATAGGACATGTCACGACTGCTTTGGCCGCATTGTCCTCGACAATAATGGACCTGAATAAAGAAATAGTGGCAATTAGGGTGGGAAGAGATGATGAAATTGCTTCCTTGAAGCTTGAAATTCAACAGCTGAGGCGGGAAATGGCTGACCTGCGAGATACTAGCGTACACACACAGCACGCCATGCCACACCAGTACAGCAACGTAGTACTAGGAACCGCCACACAAACTGCAAGTGCACGTGCGAGGCTCAGCACCACAACGGGCAGGTCTGTACAAACGTACGGTACACACGCCGGCAGTGGCAGCCTGCCAGGAGAAACGCGTGTGCCACAACCCAACACTACTACAAGTCGTAGTTCCAGCCCCGCAGCAGGCGTGCATGCATCCCGTAGGTCCAGCACTACTACAAGTCGTAGCTCCAGCCCCGCAGCAGGCCTGGATGCATCCCGTAGGTCAACCGATACTGAACAACAAGTACATGAATGGCAGGAACACCAGGGCAGACGCACTCGAGCCGCCCAGAGACAAAGGCACGCGGCAGATACTAGTAGTCAGTCCCAGCTAGCTCAAAGCATAACAAGGCGGGTGGAAACATCCCGCTACACCAAGCCGGCTCGTGATAGCGAGCCGGCAGTAGACCTCACGGCATCACCCCGGGCCAAACGCAAAGTGTTTTACGTTGGCAACGTGCAGCCACACTGCTCCGCATCATCAATTGCTGAATGGTGCTCTGCCCGAGGAGTGCAGATTCAGGAAGGTGTCATATTTGCATCCAAGCACTTCAGAACTGCCTACGCACGGGTGACCGTCGAGGCAGCTGATGAGAACACAGTCGGTGACAAAGGGTTCTGGCCGGATGCTCTTTCGCACACGGTTAGGCCCTGGCGTTTTGCCGCGGACAGTTTTGACACCAGCAATGCCAACCAGGCAAACAACGTCCTCTCCCCAGGCTCAGCATGATGGCGCGACCACAGCTGAATCCACTGGCTCGGCCCTACTTCCCCCTTGCCAGGGTAAACTGACCTTGCTTTCCGTAAATTGCCGCTCAATCGTTAACAAATCTGCCGAACTGTCTGTCATTGCTGATTTCAACAAACCTGATGTCATCTGTCTAAATGAAACATGGCTAAATCCAAGCATAGCGCTCACCATCTCCGGTTATACCACATTTCGTCGCGACCGACCACCTCATGATAACAAATCCGGTACGGCAACCAGAGGATATGGTGGAGTTGCGATTCTTGTCCGGCAAAATCGCTTCGGAAGAGTCCAAGTTCGCGACGACCTTGCTCGTCCGACCTGTGAATCCGTATGGGTTGAGCTTCACCCAATCTTAGGCTCCCCGACACCCATCCTCGTCTGCTGTACCTACCGTCCGCCCTCAGTCAAAACCACGGAAATAGACCACTTCTGTGATATGCTAGCTAGTGCTTTGGTAACCGTTCCCATGTCATCGTACCATGTCATAATGGCTGGGGACTTCAACAGTAAGCACAAACGGTGGTGCCCATCGGATTTAACGTGTCCTGCTGGGGCGGCACTTTTTCGCACCCTTACCTGCTTCGGTTTGGATCAGCTGGTGCAGAGTCCAACGCACACAACATCTTCCGGAACACAGTCATGTCTAGACCTTGTCTTCACGAACCAACCCCTGCTGGCGACGGACGTTCACACAGCTTGCGCTCTTGGCTCCTCGGACCATCTCATGGTTTCATGCCAGTTCGCCGTCTCATTGCCCTCGGATCCAGACCTGCCACTTCCTTCTCGCAAACCGTTCCCATATCGCTTCCGTCGAGTTCCCTCTCAGTGCTGGGACTCTATGAACGCTGATTTCTCCTGCCACGACTGGTCGTTTCTGCAACCAGAAGGCTCTCCAACTGTTGACGCCGCGGTAGATCACTTTGCAGCCGTCCTTGAACGAGGGTTCCAACAGCACCTCTCTAACTTTGCTATCGGCTACAACAACCGGAAACATTCCAACCCAACATCCTCGACATCTAGTCCCCCATGGGAGACACGGTCCCTCGTATCTGAAGTGAAGCGCAAGCGTGATCTTTTCAGCATCTACAAGAAATTCCCAACGCCGGTTAACCGGGAGGCTTACCGAGTTCAACGCAACTTCGTCAAGCACCTTTCTCGTACCTCACACCGCTCCTTTCTAAACTCTCTTTCTGCAACACTCTCCTCCCCCGATCGCCCATCACTCCACCAATTCATTCGCAACCAGTGCCGCGGGACCTCCCGCGCGCCAATCCAGTACCTGACGGACTCCAATGGCAACCGCCAGCACGATGTGAAGGCGATTGCAGACACACTGAACAAGCAGTTTGTTTCATCCGGCATTCCGGAAGATCCGAATTGGGTCATTCCATCGCTGTCCCCAGCCCCTGAACTTAGCGCACCACTCACACGCGTCGTTACCACGACTGCTACCGTCTGTAAGCACCTCATACTCCTGAAGAATTGTAAGTCCCCTGGCGAAGATGGCATACCCAATGAGGTTCTCAAATGGCTTGCGCCATCTCTGTCCTATCCCTTGTGCCTGCTCTTTAACATGTCATATCGTACAGGAGTATTTCCGTCCGTCTGGAAATCTGCTGTTATCGTCCCGATCTATAAGAAAGGCCAACGCTCTCAGGCTGGCAACTACAGACCAATCTCTCTCCTTCCCGCTGTTTTCAAGGTCTGTGAACGTATTTTCTTTGAGTCTCTGTACTGCCACGTCACCCCAGCGCTTTCACCATCTCAATCCGGTTTCTGCCGTGGAGACTCCACACCTTTCCAACTAACACGTCTAGTACAAGACATCTACACCCAGCGGAACCTCAGGCGGCATGTTGGCATCGTGTTCTTTGACCTAGCGAAAGCTTTCGACACCGTCTGGCATCGTGGTCTGCTTGCAAAGCTAGAGTCCGTCTTTTTGGTACACGGTCCAGCCCTGCAATGGCTCTCATCCTATCTTTCCTGCCGCCACCAGACTGTCAGAGTATCTACCTCCCTATCAGACCCATTACTAGTCGTGTCTGGGGTACCCCAGGGGTCCATACTTGGGCCGCTCCTATTTCTACTGTACGTTAATGACTTGCCAGCCCTTGTACCAAATGTAAGTCTTTTTGCTGACGACACTGCTCTGATGTGCTCCGACAGCTCGGCAGACAACCTCACGGCCTCCATGCAGTCCGGCGTCAACGCTACAGTAACATGGATGGAAACCTGGAAACTGAAGCCTAACCTCGCCAAAACCGAGGCCATGTTCTTCTCTCCCTCGCCCCCCACTCAACTTCTGTATTTTCCTGGTCTAAATAGTACACCTATTAAAGTTGTTAACGAGCACAAGCATCTGGGCGTTATTCTCGACCGCCAACTCTCCTGGTCTCCACAAGTCCAGTCTGTGTGCAAGCGTGCGAGTGCGTCCTTAGGTATGCTACAACCCCACTGCCAACACTTGAATGATAACTGCAGAGAATTGTTCTTTAAGTCGTACATTTTGCCTTTATTTGACTATTGCGATATAGCTTGGTGCGGGTTGTCTCAGACTTTACTCCACAGACTGGAGGTACATCAACGCTTGCTTCTGAAAATTCTGTTTCGAAAAGACCAAACATTTGCCTCCCTTTGTCTTTATAAACTTGCTTCCACGCACCCTCTTCTTGCCCGACATCAGCAGCATCTTTGTATCCTTGTGCAAAAAATCTTCCTAGCCCAAGTCCCGAAACATATTGCCAAGTACAACTGGTTTGTTACCACTAGACCAACACGCAATGCCTTATCACTGCCCCGAGCTAGTTCCTCTCTGTTTTTGAAATCCCCTTTCTTCTCAGCATAATCCCTTTGGTCTAACCTGCCTACTAGCATTAAGACTTGCCAGGATATCAGGAAATTCACAGTCCAGCTTTCCACACTGTCTCATCCGAAGTGATCCCATGTATTATTAATGTGCCTCCCTTTCTTTTTCTCTCCCTATCTCCTTTCCCTCTCTGACAGCATCTTTCTTTTTTTTTCCCTTTTTAGCTTGCCGTGGTTGGCTATCACCTGACCTCTCATGTTTATTGGCAGTCTTCGGAGGGGCCAGGAGATGTTGAATAAATAAATAAATAAATAAATAAATCCAGGAGCATATGAAAGCTGGAGCAAAAGAACACTCCACGGTCTGTCCAATGGGCCGTCGTCCCCCATCATCACGGTCCGGGGCTACTTGGACGCAGTCCACTATGCTGAGAAGTTGGAAACACTAGAAGCAGACACGGTGAACATAGACAAAAAGTCGTAGTTGGTATCGAAATGCAGACACGAGCACAAGTGTTACCTGTCCAAATTCTATGAATCAGTTCCACGAGTTGTGTGTAAACATGGTGCCACCTGTACCCGGTTTGGCACCGTTGTGCTTTCCCTCTCTCTCTCTCTCTCTCTCGCTCTCACTCTCTCTCTCGCTCTCACTCTCTCTCTCTCTCTCTCTCTCTCTCTCTCTCTCTCACTATCGCACCCTCTCTCTTCACCCTTTCTATGTTCTTCCACTAATGTCGTTCTTGCCCCTATTGGCCATCTTCATAAGTGGTGAATATTGCTGAATATTCACCGCTTATATTCACCACTTACCTCATATTCACCAATTATATTCACCACTTTTCGATACTTACATGAACTGTAAAGAGAGCAGTACTCGGTGCTGCGCTTGATTTCTCTTCAGTCAGCGCACCGGAGCTGTCGAGTGCCCTAGAAGATTTCTACGCTAACTAATACTTCCGTGGACAGGACTTTTCTGATTACAAACGAAATTCCTGGCTTGCCATTGCCGCTGGATCCGCATGTGACCAAGTGCTGACATTGAGCATCTTTACAGACGGAGCGTTCCAGCAAGCAAACAAGGTTTTGGACGCTCAACATGTCAATGGCCCGATGATTGCGGATCTAGCGGCAAGCCAGGACATTTCGTTTGTACTCAGAACAGCCCTGTTCAAGGAGGTTAGCGTAGAATTTTCCTAGGGCACACAACAGGTCCGAAGCGCTGCCTAAAAAGAATAGAAGTGAGGGTAGAACTGCTTGGCTCGCTGGCTCGCACTATACAAGGTGGCGGTGTCTGCATTTATGTTATTTCTCACTTTGCTGGAACCGTAGTCCAACGATCTACAGGATCCACTGTAGAGATATTAACAGTCCGTTTCCGTATTGCCACCAAGCCACGTGCAACAGACATTAGTGTGTCCACCTTGCATCGCCCACCGCAAGCCACAGTGGTTTTCTGAGACAAGTTGAGCTCTGAACTTGACTAAGCCCTTCAAACTCCGAACGCATTAATCCTAAGCGACTTCATTACTGATGTTCTCCAGCCAACGACTCCAGGATATCGCCGTCTACAGCGTGTCTGTGCGGAACATCACCTCAAAAATGTTATCACTGAACCCACTCGTTAAGCACGCACTTGCCTACATCTTGCTCTGGTTACTGACGGCTCCCCTGTAGTCAAAGCGGACGAAGTCTCAATGAACGGTGTTAGTGATCACGATCTCATCATTGTCCAATGTGCCTTTCAAGACCTTGAGCCCATTCCTGCGCAGACGCACAGACTGATTCGGAAGCCTGCACCACATTCTATGGATTTCGACCAATGTGGCCAGGAAATCACTGCAAGTTTCAGAACTTGGGAGTTGCCCGCCAGCCTGGACGGTCAAGTGAAGCATTTTTCCAATTGTTTGAGAAATGTTCTGGAAATAAAATCCCTCATCACTCAGCCCAAGGTGTCTGGACTTGGCAGGCCTCGTCGGCAACCATGGGTTACGCCACACTTGAAAAAGCTTCTTCAGCTTCGAATAAACTTACACAGGAAATTATGAAGGAACCCAGCCGATGGCCCCCTCCTCCAGCAGTACCGGGCAACACGGCGCGAAGGAACCCTCTTGAATAAGAAACTCAAAACAGAATACTGCGTTAAGGCCTTCAACACCCGCAAACGCAAACCCAGAGCCCAGTGGCTAATCCTGGACAAGCTTGCAGGACGAGAAAAAGTCAAATCCTTAGTCCTTACCTAAGGCGACTATATCCGACCGGACAGCCACATTTGCAACCGTAGTTTGTGATCCTTCCAGACCGTCTGAACGTGTTGTACCCAGCCCACCAGTCGCCATTCCCACCCTCGACGAGTTTACGCCAGTCACAGTAGAGTATGTTGAAGATGTCTTGAAGTCATTGAACAGCCACAAAGCACAATGTTCCGATGAAATACCACCATGTTTCCTCAAATGATGCCGCACAGACATCGCTGGTCCACTCACCGCAATCATCAATAAGTCTCTGCATACAGGCCAAGCAAGTCCTCTCCTCTCACCCAAGCCATTCTGCATAAGCGAAGCTGTGGACGCAGCATACTGCTGCTACACTTCAACGCGGGAATGCGTATAATAATAATAAGAATACAGGCCAAGTTCCAAGTAGTTTTAAGCATGCACACGTGTGCCCACTCTACAAAGCTGGCGACGCAACAATTGGCTCCAACTACCGACCAGTGTCACTTTTGCCAGTGATATCTAAAGTTCTTGAAAAGGTGGTACACCGACAACTTGTAGCATTCTTCGACAATCATCCGGAACTCGGTGCACTACCGGAGGAGCAGTTTGCTTACAGACGCAATCACAGCTGTGAAGACCTTTTGGCGTATGCAACAAACGATTGGCAGTAGGCCTTGGACAAGAAGCAGCTGTGTGGAGCCTTGTTTGTGGACATGAGCAAGGCCTTTGACCACGTTCAGCATAGCAAGCTCGTGCAGGAACTGGCTTCAGTTGGCGTCGGAGGTGTGGCATTGCGTTGGTTCGCAGACTACCTTACTGGGAGAACCCAGCAGGTCGTTGTCGGGGATGCCCGAGGCAGTACAGAGCCCTGCTAACGTGGTGTACCACAAAGCTCTGTGTTAGACTCCTTACTTTTCTGCATTTATATCCGTCGTACCCCTCAGAAATTTCAACATTGCCGTGCTCTCCTGTTTGCGGACGACATCGCGCTCTACGTCATTGGTCGCAAGGCTTCTACCGTGCTCAAAATGCTGCATTCAGATCTCTTCAATCTGGAGGACTTCCTCAGCAAGCGGGGACTGGTGCTGAATCCCAAAACGTCTTAGCTACTGCTGCTCAGACGACCTACTGCGCAACTGGACGTGATCCCAAGCATCAACTGCAAATGCACCGTAATCCCCGAGTCCAGCCATGTTCTGTACCTTGGCTTCCTACTGGACTCGTCGCTCAGCATCGAGAAGCAGATTGAGCGTGTGTGCGCCAAGGCACAGTGCAAGGTTGCCTCATTCCGCCGCGGGCGCCGCGATGTCTCTATGACCGGCCGCCGCATGTTTTACCTGACAATTGTCCAGAGTACCTTGGACTATGCCAGCACATGTTGTGTTCACCGGTTGTCTGCTAAACTCCGAGACAAACTTGAGTCAACCAGTAATAAGTGCCTAAGGTGAGTGTTTGGCCATGATCAGTATACTTCTATCGATTTCATTCTCACCAAATATAACCTGTATACTTTCTCTCGCCGTGTAAACTTGAAGCTGTTTGTGCTTGTTTTTAGGTGTCTATCTCGTTGCACCAGTCCTCTTTTAAGCACGATATTTACCCCTCCGCACTGCATCATGCAGCACAAATGCTGCTACCCGCGGTCAAACTTCAGCCGCTCTGAACCTACCCAGAGCTACGCCCCGTTAAGGCCTGAATGCTATTTCATTTTTGACAGCAGACAAGTGGAACATGCTTCCACCTGGATGTCGTCAAGCTAAGCCCCTTTCTGCATTTGTCACAAACACCAAGTCATTCCTAGGGTTCCCAGTAAAAAGGCAACGCCTGTTGGGAGTTCCCTAGTAAAATAATAAATTCTACTAATACTACTAGGGGTGTTGTGGGTGGGTGTATGTGTGTGTGTGTTAGTGTGTGCGTGTATGTGTGTATGCGTGTGGGTGTTACTATGTGTGTGCGTGTTAGTATGTGTGTGTGTGTGGTGTGTGAGCGAGATTAAGCGCGTACGTGTTAGTGCTAGACCTGCGCCTACTGCATCTGCCTCTGAAATAGCCTTTCCCTGTATACATTCACGCGATTACTCCTCTCGCTATCGTATTATCACACCTCTCTCCACTTAGATATACCAGCGCTGTCTCCTATTCCATTATCGTTGTCTAATGATTGGGTCAGCCATGAAACTCTGACTCGCAACGGAATTAATTTGCCAAGGTTTTCATTGTGTGCCTTTGTGTACTACTACTACACCGTTATGAGTGGTGTAACAGTCACGCCCAGGATGTTTCTTTGTGATAATTGAATACGCCATTGTCTCATAACGTGACGCCTCAGTGTTTGCGGTGCGAAAGCAGGTTTTGTTGTTGTTGTTGTTGATCTTTTTATCTTTAACCCTTTGGAGTCCATGGTTCGATTTCGAACCATGGGCATTTTGTATGCATGTGTGCGCAGTGATGCTGTAACCATTATCTATCCGAGTGATACTTCCCTAGATAAGCAAGCGAGAACCAGACTCCCGCGATTATACCCCACTGGGGAATAGTTGCACTGTCTCAGAGAGTCAGAGGGTAACAATCTCTAAGAGCTAGTGGATAAAAACAAATCCCTCTCTTGAGTTGTGCCCAACTAAGCTCCTGTGAATGTTTGGTTTTCTTTTGCAAACAAAGCGCCTATGCAAGTTTGGTGCTGTTTTGCTAATGGACTTGTCCATGCCATTGCACTGGTGGTTCAAGGATCAAAGTAATTGTTCCCGTTCCTGCTGGTTCAGGAACGCGTACAGAAAACTATTATGCTCCGTTTTATGCTGGATGACGCAAATGGATGAGAATTGCGTAATTTCTTGAATAGTGGGATTACGGTTCGTTGCTTTTATATAATTATCGTTTCGAACATACCTTATTATCTCGAATATATGCACAGTCTCCAATAATAGCACGTCTCCAAAGATAGAACACCTTGGGGCGGCATTTAAAAAATAAAGTGCTCAGTCTATATAAGCACACTGTGTAAATTCATTATCTGTACCGGCGAAAAAACAGAAATGGGTGTCTGACATGAATTTGGCCATGGCAACATGCCTCTTAAATGAGGTTGAAATAATAAAAGAACAGTCTCCAATAAAAGAACGTCTCCATTAATAGCACGGGGCGGAGGTACATTGAAAAAATAAAGGACCGTGCTTATATTAGAGATAATACGGAAGACATGCAGGGGAGAAACTATGATCCACCTTTCAGTCTCTGACCTTTGCTTGCACGACAAATTCGACAGTTTTTATTTACCACCATGGAGCGGAGTTTTCACATAAATGTGCACGTTAAAATAATGACACAGCCCCACTGCACCAACTCTCCTACAGATACAGTCTAATTGTCAAATCCCAATCCAACACAACAAAGATATTCGCCTTCAAATTATCCGGGCGTTGAAATGTCAGAGTCTGAGTTCTAAATCACCTACCGTCAACAATCAATTCCTATTTTCTTTTCCACCGTCTTACACTCCCTGTGCCACTTTAGCTTAAAAAAATCTCTGCTGCGATAGATTTCAAACACTCAGCCCAAAATGTTAGCCGAGAAAAATACTCGCGCAATAATAGTCGATTCACACCAGCCAAACTTGCAAACAAACAAACGTCAGTTGAAAATGGAAATCTTTGATGGTAACCGCCCAAATTATTATTTGAGACTTCAATTCAGAGTTGAACAACCCCATTCCTCAAGTTTTCCTGCCTGTTGCTTTTGAACTGCGTGGAATTTTGTGTATTGAGCAATCTTTTTCAGGTAGCTCGAATGTTCCTATACATGTATATGTCAAATGTTTCATTATGGCTGTGTCGGAATGCAATCTATGTTTTTGTGAAGATAACTGGTACGTGTGCTCCATGAGCAAATCTCTTGGACTCATGGAGTTACTTTACATTTCAACACCTGAGACATTTGATGAGGCAACCACCGAGTGTGCAGGGAGAGGCAGCATTCTGGCCAATCTCCAGAGCATAAACCATACAGAGTGCGCAAGGTCAGTGCTTGGACCACGAAATGTTCAATGCAACAGTTCCTCAAGCGATAACTGCAGAAATGCCTCTTATGGCTGCGAAACCAATACTTGCAATGTGTGGGTTGCTCTACAACGACCATCTAAAAATTGGACATGGGTGTTGCCTGTTCCATCCACACCGAGTACAATTCCCTGGAAAAATTCAATAACAGGAGTTAGTGGACAGCAAAAATGTGGTTACTTTTCACCTGAAGAAGATGGTTTCGGAATCGAATCTTGCACAATGAAGCTAAGTTTCTACTGTCAGAGATATACACCAAATGGTAAGGTATACTAGCTTTAACTTCACTAACGTGTAGTTGTCGGTGTAGCGTTAGTAATACTGGTTTAAGAAATACATCCCTGACTTTCAACACTTCGCTCTTTCCCGGACCTACAACACTATAGTATCGAATGCATTCACTGTGTAAAGAAGAAAACAATTCAAAAATTATACTATGGGCAATTGGCAATAAATGAAGTTTCGAAAGGGTAATGCACTTTAGCCAATCCAATATGTAACTCGGCCCCTGACGTTTACAGCGACCACTACAACCATATTACCTCTATAGTGCTCGCCGTGTATTTATCCATCATACCCGGTGCGAAGATAAAAGGAGATTGGCGCCACCAAAATGACAACACAGTTCAGATAAGTAAACATAATATATAACCAGAATCAGCTGAAGCGACATGGTACGTATGTAAAGTGGTGACGGACAAAGAAATCAAAGTATTGTAATGTTCACTTTCGTTACGTTTGACAAGGAAATTCTCATTGGTTCCTAACATTAATTCATCTCCATCTTCAAACTTCATGTATCTTGATTCCAGTTTCTAATTCCACTTTCTCGATTTCCCCAGTGAGGGTTTTGACCTGTATTGCCAAGCCGTTTGGCTTACTTGCCGACCGATAATTACGTGATATCAAAGTGAACAATATAGAGGTTCAACAGATTTTTTCCCGTTACATTGGCAGTTCAAATGGTCCATGCTATGTTTTCTGACATTTATCACCTTCCAACATAGCTGGCGACTCCACCGAAACTGAGATCTTCGCACGTTCAGTGCAGCCACAGATACTTCGGGCATGGATATCTGGATTCTGCTTTGTTGGAATAATTGAGCAGTGGTGCAATATGATGGTACAGCCGATTCCATATTTACTATATGCTCAAGGATCGTGGAGTTGGTGTCCAGCAGAGATTTAGGGCGATAGTTACCAGGTTCCTACCTGCTTGACTTGTTCTTAATGTGAGCACAACCACTGCATGATTACTCTCAACAGGATAAACCTCGGGTGATAGAGAATGGTTGATGATAAGAGAGAGGGGTTTTGGGATAGAAGATGTTCTAGACTTCTTGGCCTGAGGTTTGTTATAGGTTTGCTGAACCAAAATATCCTCACCGAACTATTGGAGACGGGAAAAATGTGTTCCTGCTCGGTACCACACGCTCGTGTGTTCGTTCATCATCTTTCTGTTCAAACCGGTTGTCTGCTGATTCCAAACTCCAATGCTGTTGAATTTCATGAATTCTGTTCAGGACATAAAACTCCACACATTTCGTCATGCCCTCCAAACTTCTTTTGACCACAGTCGGCAGACCTCATTCCTCTAGAATATTCCGCAATCAAGCAGTAATAAGAGGATGCAAAAAGTGTTTTACTCTCGAGTTTAACGCACTAAGCGATCATCAGAAAACAGTACCTATGGATACTCCGTAACTCTGGATACTGGTTTATATCCTCGAAACCCAAACTTGTAAAATTAATGACAACAGTAGTGAAACATTTCATCGCAGCATGAATTTGAAAAGCGTGAACGACACCAGTGGTGGAAGATACTTCAGTCTATACTTCCAGTTGAAACGCTTTGCTTGGTACATTGACCGGTCCAAAGTTACACGTTTTGTTCTTTCCCATGTAGCGCCTTCCAATATAACTCTCAACTCTACGGCAACTGAGATCTCGGCAAGGATATTGCAGCCACACATACTTCGGGAGTGGATAACTGGATTCTGCTTTGCGTACGGGAAAAACAGCACAAATTTCACGACTCCAGTCTGTGACACAAATGTATCCAGAGTTTTCGGAAACCTAAGTTCCAACACGTTGTACCGAGTCCAAGCATTTTACAACACTACGATCGGAATACACAGCAGCGTCTCTCCAGAAGACTACATTGGAACATTGCCAAAAGGTAAGAGGTACATAACCAAAATCAGAAACGTTTTACTAAAAAAGGTCAATTCTGTTACTAGAGGGAGATGAAAGAAGACTGCATTAATCATCCAAGCCCAGTGACCGGAATGTTTGTATCATCACGGCAATGAACGTAAGCATGCCAATTCCTTTGGTCTGATGTTCGCAAAAGATGCTCCATTGAACAATTAAATCATGGGGTTATTTTCTCCATAAATACGTTTAGGCTGACTAATGTAATTATTGACTCGGTTGGAATATAGGGTTACATGAAGTGTCTTGGTCCCTTTTCCTCCCTACAAGTGTAAGCATACGTGGAGATGTAATTAACGCAATAAATAGAGTTAGCTGCGCACTCAGTACAAACACATTTAGCAAAACTTGTTTCTTGGACGTTTTCGTGGCCATCTCTTCAGGAGGATTACTGCCAAATCAAAATAAAATCAAAACTCAATATATATACGCACAATGCAAGAAGTACTTTAGACCTATGTAGCGCGAGCACAGAGGGCTAAAAAAATTATAACATTCAACGATATCAGGTGACAACAAATGAGATAAATTCACAACCAGAAAGTAACCATGCATTCTTCCGTAACTTCAAAGCTTGTACTGGTTCTGATATTGTTGTAAGGGTGTATGAATATTCTGATGCTACCCCTTTTGTTCAGAATAGTGATGGTCGCTCTAGTTACATGTATACTGATGATTGGCCGTTTCCGTTTGGTCTCATTAACGTAGTCAAAGATATTCAAAGATACCAAACCGATCTTGTACAAGCAGAAAAAGAATTCGTTTACTTTGAATTTTTTTGTGAATTTAGATCAGTAGTTCTCGCTTCTTTTTGGATTGCATTGTTACTTTCTGGTTGTGTATTTATCTTATTCGTTGTCATCTGATATCGTTGACGAGTATAATGTTCTTTCAGCTCTCAGTGCTCGCGCTAAATAGTACCTAAGTCCCTACTTGTATTGTGCATATATTATATTGAGTTTTGAATTTATTTTGATTTGCCAGTAATCCCTCTGAAGAGATGGCCACGAAAACTTTCAAGGAACAGGCTTTATACCAGAAAACAAGTTTTGTTAATGGTATTTGTACTGGGTGTGCAGTTTACTCTATTTATTGCGATAAATATGGTTATGAATGTAGATTTACATTTTGAAAAGTGATGGCGTTCATAGGGATGCGGAAAACTCGGCCTCTAGCCGATGTTAGGCAAACCGTGAAATTATTATTAATGCTATTTTTTTCACGTCCAGGATAGTAATCAAATGGTCTGTGGGAGCTGCCCTAGTAAATATTAATATCTATATAATTATCGGAAACTCGGATGTTGAGCCAATAATAAATATAGAAAGGAAAAGGACACAAGGATACGAGTTAAGAAAGGAAAGGATATATGGAAATGAGTTGAGAGTAACTCTCCGTCACTGTAAACAGATACTATATAAAGTCAGAAAGTGAAAAGACTACGCACAAACCTGACAGAGTACATAGATATCGAATTGTAGTTAGACCGTTTTGTCAAGTTACCTACTGGTCTCGTAATCGTCAAGTAAGAATCGAGACACTTTGTTCCGTTGAGACTGTAGCTTGTGCTCGTTTTCGCTCCGCTGGTCTTTGGTATTTCCATACCCTTGAACCTTCCAAGTTGGAAGGCTGACAGTTAGCGCTACGGAGTTGTGTTGGAGCTAGGTGTCAGGACGTCGAATGTCTCAGTACTCTGTCATTTTTGTGCCAAGTCTTTGCACTTTCTGACTGTATATAGTATTTGGTTACAGTGATAGAGAGTTACTCTTATTAACTCACTTCCATATATCCTTTCCTTTCAAAATATATATATACATTTTTCCACAAAAGGACGAAACAGTTCTGTCCGCAGATTGAGTATTTCGCTCCTGCTCTTGTAGCAGTTAAGCACTCTTACGTGGGGTAGTGCCTTTGCTGTTTGGGTTATGCAGAGCTCACTGACTGCGGACAGAACTGTTTCATCGTTTGTGGACTCGTCAGCGCAGCACAGAGAAAATGAGGCCGAACCTGATAGCAATGGAAATAAATATTTCCAATCAGGCCCAAATGTACCTTGCCAGAGTGCTCAAACTGAGAAGTCAGTGAGCTCTGCATAACGCAAACAGCAAAGGCACTACCCCACGCAAGAGTGTTGAACTGCTACAAGAGCAGGAACGAAATAATCAATCTGCGGACAGAACTGTTTCGTCCTTTGTGGACTCGTCAGCGCAGCACAGGGGAAATGAGGCCGAACCTGATAGCAATGGAAATAAAAATTTCCAATCAGGCCCGAACGTACCTTGCTTATATTATATCTAGAAGTCTTACCATCTCTTCTCAATTCATTCATTTCTCACTCAATTCCGTTAGTTTTTTTGTGATAAACATTTTTTCATGAGACTTAAACCCTGTCAATACAATCAACTAATGAGCACAATCATGCACCATCATGATGCAAACGATATCGTGCACATTCGTTTGGTAACTGGTTGAACATGGTGGGTGATTGATGGTGCGGGTTTACGTCAGAGCAAGTGTGATTGAGAACAGGGAGAGACTAGTAGATAGAGAGAGATATCAAGACTTCAGCACAGGCTTATGACTGTAAAGGCTGACACGTTTTTCCTGTCACACAATTATTTTATTATACACTCAAAGATCTGAGAAGAAAGGTGCTGCTCTAAACGTTGAAGATCTCTTTTTCTGCTTCCTGACGTCAAAATAAAATGATTTGCGGATTATGCCAATGTCACAACATCATAGCTCGTGTATCCATTGAAAATCACTTCTGGCCAAATGTCTGCAAAAGGTGCAAAATAGGGTGCAGGGCACACGAAGGGGTGCTACCTGCTCTATACTGATAGGGAGAAAGACACATTCGAAGTGGGAACCTAACAACACTGTTGGCTCATGATCGCATACAAAACGCATCGGCACCGATTCATTTGTGGAGCAGTTTCAATCTGTGATTATATCATAGCTGGGTGGGGCTACCATCAGACTATGAAAACTGAAAAACTCATTTTCACAATAAACACCATTGTTCCGTGTAAGCAACAAACAAATAATGCAATCAGCTAACACAACTGTGTGTCACTTGTCAATTCTTCCTGAAATACCGTACATGTTATGTGTTTGTCCACTTTCAGCACCAAAACCGCCTCTCGAAACGAGCATCTTCAGTTCTGCCATCACCGTGCTGCTAAGTCCGATAGAAGTAGGCAACCTTCCCATACTTCATTACTGTGCGGCCGGAAGACCAGCCATTGATCAGAATAGGAAACTGCCGTCGGTCTCAGCATGCAGCGTTTCTAATAGAGTCACCTTAACAGGTTTGACTATAAACACCACCTACATCATCAGTACGTATATTAGCAATGAATACGGAGACAGTGAACAGTCCAAATCCACTCGCATCACCACTCCGCCAGGTAAGTCATTACTTTATTATGTAATTCTTATCTTATTTTATGAGGAATTTCCAACAGGCGTCATCACCTTTTTACAGGGAACCCTAGGAATGTCTGAAGAGAGCATTTCTGAGAACACCAAAGTATGTAGGAAAGTGGATCTCTCCGATTTCGCTCAAACTTTGCAGGTATGTTCCCTTTGTGGTGTAGATCGATTGTGCAAAGCCCTTGACAATTTTCTGAAGGGAAACTTAAAATTTGCATACCCTCAAAAATGGCCTATATATCAACCTATTGATTTTATGGGTCTACAAACGAGTCACGCCACAGCGTATACGAACAAGCTACGAACAAAACTCCATCAAACAAACATTGCCTCACCTTCGGAGAGTTCCTGGAGCACTACCGCTTAGCCATGCCAGGATTTCAGAAGACGAGGGCCTTCACCCCTGACGCCACAAATGATTGTCTTGAAAATAGCTAATTTACAAGCGCTGGCAAAACAGCCAGCTACGTTCTCAATTGGCAGTAGCTATACACCGACAGATAGTAGAACACCTCTTCTAGCGCTGAGGACATGTCCCCCATCTTCCTTTTGGGGCTTTCTTGAAATAAACTTTTTTTTCATTTTTCCACTCGACCGTGCTGAAGTACGGCTAAAGTCATACCTGCGCAGGAAAGCTCGCCCCTCCGGGATGTCTCCTCAGCAATTTCTACTCCAACACTACTCCCAACGCTGCACAACATAGTGTGTTGTTGGAAAAGCAGCGGTGATCACGTGTTACTCCAAACTACAAGCTTATCCTCGAGCCACCAACAATTTGTTGGGTGACTGTTTATGCAAAAGCGACTGAAGTCCTGGGCGTGGTTTTTGAATTTTATTTCAAGAGGTAAGATGAGCTGCATTTCCTGCTTGATCTGCTGAGAACCCCACACAAACTGTCCTAGGAGTGTTGCAATGGCTGCAAGCCGTTGAAATATGCCCCTGTACAGCATGGAGAGTTATTCGTCTTTCACACTTACTTCCTGCAATCCCGAACACAGTCCAACAGTATAATGTCCCTTGTTTCATGTCGACGCTCGACAAAAGCTGCTAGCTCGGTCACTTTGTGTTGACTGGAACAGGATCAGCATTGGCTGCACGCACTTGTCGCGTGTCCTGCTCGAGAAATTCCTTACGTCCTAAACTGCTAAAGAACGTGATCTTACCATCATTTCACTGGTCTTAGAACTACATGTTCAGGGAAAGTCCCGGTTCATAGGCCTACAACAATGTCAGCATGTTCTTGAGCGCAGTACCATCACGAGAGTGATCACCTCTTTTTCTTGTCAGTGTCAACAATACACTTTTTTGCGGCGCTGGGAGTAGTGTTGGAGTAGTAATTGCTGAGGAGACGTGGTGGGTGGAGCTTTCCTGCACAGGTATGACTTTGGCCGTATTTCAGCATGGTCGAGTGGAAAAATTAAAGAAAAGTTTATTTCACGAAAGCCCTATACGGAAGAGGGTGGACTTGGCCTCAGCGCTAGAAGAGGTGTTCTACTATCTGCCGGGGTATAGTTCTTAGTTCTTATAGTTCAAATGAGGACGTAGCTGGCTGTTTTGCCAGCGCTTGTAATTTGGGTATTTTCATGACGATGATATGTGGCGTCAGGGGATGATGGACCTCGGCTTCTGGGATCCTGACGTGGCTAAGCGGTACTGCTCTAGGAACTCTTTTAAGGTGAGGCAATTTTGGCTTGATGGAGTTTTGTTCGTAGAAGCTGTGGCGTGACTCGTTTCTAGACCGACAAATAATGTGATATTTCGGCCATTTTGAGGGATGGCCAAGTTTCAAGGTTCCCTCCAGAAACCTTTTCAAGGGCTTTGCAAAATCGATCCATACGTCAAAGGGAACCTACCTGCAAATGTTTAAGTGGAGTCGGAGAGATCCCATTGCACACATATTATGGTATTGTCAGACATGCTCTCTTAAAGGATGATCGAAATTCAGCAGGTGAATTAGAAAGGCAGTATGCAGGTGGCTGTGTATTCCACCGGTTAGCACCTACGTAAGAAATTGCACTGAAACCATACCGTGTGCTAGCAGGGGTTAAACCGGCGTCATACGGTGATCAAGAATAGCTTTGGATCGGGTTTGAAGATGATGATCCGTGGACGGTTGACGGGGAGAGTAGCTCCAACTATTTTAAGTAGTAGATCCTTTCGCCTGAATCATCAAAGTGGCGTGTGTACTTGTAATCGATTTCAGGCAATGTCCAGCCTCACCATGGTACCATGTGTAACAGGTAGCCGAGTGGTAGGCGGGGTGAAATCAACAAGAGTTAGTTTTATTCTACTTCTCTCAGGTACACACCTGAGATATAATTACAACGCTCATGCCCGTATGGGGTGATGAATGTGGTCATTGGACATGCCTGCTAACTCAGTGGGATTTGCCAGTATCCGTGCCTTGCGTCAAGCTTGGTGAGGAACTGTGCCGATCCAATACCAGAAACCACATCGCGAGCAGTGCGAACAGGGTGGGCTGGTCTCAGGACTTGGTCATTCAGTTGTTTGAAATCGATGGTGAGGCGTTTCTCGGAGGTACCTTTCTTGTCGACGAGTACAATTGGGTGACACCATTCACTAGGCACACTGACAGGCTCGATTATGCCATCGACAACCCTTGTGTCCAGTTGTGACTTGACCTCGTCACAAAACGCGTACGGAATCAGGCGTGCGGTATGGACACATGACGGCTTAGCATCTGGCTGAAGTTGGATGTCCATTGGAGGACCTGCCATCGCCTTCAAGCCAGTGTCGGAAAACACGTCCGAGAACTCCTGCAGTAGCTCATCGCGAACACGAGCGATATCAGCAGAGTAGGATTGACAACAGGCTTTGATACAGCACGGACCTCAGGTGGCGCGGCAGCATTAGCAGCAGGGTACTGTGCAGGCCAATCTGACGGGAGGAGCTGGAGTGCACTCAAGGACGAACGTGATAGAAGAGCATCGTCCAGACCCTTGTACACGTGGATTACGGTACTGTGTTGTACTTCGCCAACCTGAAGTGAAGCACGAATACTGCCGACGTTCTGCAACTGCTCTCCAGATGCCGCTAGGACGCACTCTGGGTCATGGTCGAGGTTCTCGGGGAACCCGCCAAGCAGTTCGAGATCATGCTCGCCAATGGCATCGACGTCACTGCCAGTATCAGGGACCCAGGGTAACGTGACTGCCTGATCCTCAGTGGCCAAACAGGTGGACACATGCACTGCAGGCTGCGCAGCAAGACGAGTACGCTGCAACTTCAGTTGGCCCACATGCTTCACGTTCCGGTCCGATTGTGACGACGACCTACACATAGCGAGAAAGTGACCAGTCTTGCCACAGCCATTACATTTCTTGCCGCTGGCAGGGCAACTAGACTTTGTGTGCGGGCTCCGGCCGCAATTGGGGCACTTCTTGTGTGTGTCGCTTCCTGACGAGGGAGCGGATGGAGATGGCAGTACAGGTGCAGACATCTTGCTGCCAGGCTGTCCCTGTCGGGATTGTTGCTTGCTGCGTTGGTACGCGGTCCGCCGCACAGCATTGAGCTGGCTGGTGGACGGGATACTGCTGCTCGTCGTGGTAGCCGCTTCCTCCGCCCGGCAAATTGTGACTGCATCGTTCAGGGTCAAGTCCTTGGCAGACAATAGCTGGTGCCGGGTAGCGTGGTCACCAATTCCAATGACAATCCTGTCATGGAGGGTGTCAGCAAGCACACGTGTCAGGCTTGTGCGACAGGTACTACATGTGTGTGCTGAACATTGTGAGCACAAAACCAACGTCCGGAAAATCACAGCTAGTGTGTAATTCTTTCAACGAAGTGTAAAAAGAATCGAAAGACTCGCCTTTCGATTGACACCTGTCGTAAAATGCCATACAATCCAGGAGTGGGTTGCGCAGCCGTCGCAATTATTCCTTGACTGCATAAATCACATCGTCCGCATCGGGATTCGGTGGAGTCATCATTATACACTCGCGGAGAAATCTGCGCAGCTCCTCATCTAGAGCTTGCCGCAGCGAGGACACTCTGGTCTCACGGCTCTGGGCTGACAGGTGCTGGCACTCATAATAGTCTCGCCACATTTCCTGCCATGCCGTGAAGTCGGCTAATGTCGAGGACGACAGGAAAATCGGTCGTTCCGCAGAGACAGGCTTTGGAGCTGGTGATGTGGTGTTAGGTTGCACGGGTTGTTGTGTTGGTTGTGTCAGTCGTTGTATAGTTTGTTGTAACAGGTCAGCCATTTTACGTTCCCTCTCCTCGGAGGACTTCATTTGTGCCGCCAACATCGCGGTCAGGGAAACAATGTCAGGAGCAGGTTCTGAGTCGGACATCGTGGTCGTAACCTACGCAAAGGCTGGTATCACGAACGAACTACAAAAAAAATCGACCAGTGCGCAACACAACAAGGTGCAAACACAAAGCACGAGAAACTAAACACACAGGTGAGTTCTACAAGGAACGAACTGTCCACTGCGCCATGATATGTCTACAGTTAGCAAGAAGACATTTATTATAAAGCCAATCTGAGTTGGGAAACACAATTGAAGAGGCAAAACACATGAAGCACGGAAGTATCTCCCAAGCCAAGCAAGCACGCCGTTATGGTACGAGGTCATACAACTGTGGTACAAATCTAGTACGGGAGTACATGAACTACAGGTCAAATATGGCATGGGGGAATCCATATACATCAGTAGATAACACAGCAACGACATACTAGTAGCTCGATTGTAAAGCACGTTTCGTCCCCGCTGGACTCATGAGGCAATCTTCTTCTTGAAAGTCTTCGCATGGGGCCTGATTAGGGAGAATGATACCTCACTGCAGCTGTACTTATGTTGATTATCATCTTGGCGATGGGCCTATGGAAGAACGACCGCGTCTTGCACTACATCGGTATGACGGACATGAACATGGGGCAGCTGACCCAGCAGTTGCCTGATGTAAAGGTGAATCACATAGCGCAATGAGGTCAGTAAGAACCCGCTACGCAGGCACACAATGTGACAGCATAGCAATGCGGCTTGTCAACCATGGGCCAGCTATCCAGGCCTCTTTTACGGGCAAATTAACACAATGGATTAAAATTCAATAAAGCATACGCTGGAGAAGAAATCAGAAAATGCGTGTGTAAAATAGAGATTTTCAAACCCAACCCCAACAAACCTGGGCCAGCTGTCCCTTGTCTTCGGGCAATCTACCACGGCTGTTATGAACCCACAAGTTCTCAAGTGTGAAAGGCTTTCTCGATTGTGACATGTTGTTCGTTTCAATGCAGTTGTATCTCGACCCCGCCGTGCCGCTGATGTTTACGATGTGTTAAATTATACTTATAAAAACCTCCATTGATTGTCGTGTAGGGTTAGACGTTTCTATACTTCATACACACCTGTATAAAAACCTGGTGGCTATGAAAAACCTGTATAAAAAACCTGCCGGCTATAAAAAACCTGTATAAAAAACCTGCCGGCTATAAAAAAAACCTGTATAAAAAACCTCTTTTTAGGGGTAGATGAGAACAAGAGATAAGAGTATTCACGAAAACAGTACAAACATATGCAGAGCAAGATCAGAAGAGCACAAATTGAACTGGAAAGGTTAAATAGTCCACTCAAGAATGGTAAGATGAGAGACACATACATATGATCAAAAGGAGAGAATTGAGCTACTCACTCAGAGCCTGCGTGGGTCCATTGTCGTCATCCCATCAGCAAAATATTCTTTGATGAGCAGCCAATCGCCATCAGACAAACTCTCCTTGTGGCATACAGGAGCCTCGCGGCCTCCTTTTTTCTTGTCCTTGAGGACGGCATCGAGGAGCTTGTTGGCCTTGACAAACACGCCACGCTTCAAATCGAAGCCCCGGTCACGGTCATTGACTTCTCTCTGCAAGGCTCCTCTTGCCGCTATTAGACTGGCCCGTTTATATTCCTTCTCGTCATGAGTTCTCACGGAGCAGTAAAACCTTTCGAGGATTTCCGCCAGTACCTTGTCTTCCTTTCTTCTTCAGAAACGGACGCAAAACGTCCAGTGGACGTTGAAGAAGCCATTACACTCGTAAACCAAAATAAACAACACGAGGAGAAAGTTGAAACACGAGGAGTAAGTTCGAGCATGCACCGAAATAGGTACGAAAATCGGTTTTATAAGTATAATTTAATTAAAATACATACTTCATCCTCGTGTTTACTCGAATTATAAAAAACCTCCACAAAACGCTCGGCTTCGCCTCGGGTTTTGTGTCGGTTTTTTATTTCTCGTTAACACCTCGGACTCAGTATGTATTTTATAAGTATATGCTACATGCGCTACGTGCGACTTGCTGTGTGCGCTGTATTTGCATGTTGTATGTGTAAGCTTTTCTGATATATGAAAAGGCGACGAGGGTACAATAACTCTATTAATGCGATTAATAGTACAGTAAAACCTGTAACTAACGACCACCCCTTGCTGCCCGGAAAAGTGGTCGTTAGTGGCAGGTGGTCTTTAGTTAGAGGTTTGCACCGCGCGACCATATATGGATCCCATTATATGATATGTATGTCAAAATGCAGATAATACAATCCCCCACCACTTGCGCACTGACATTCTTCTTTCGGATCATACAACACTTGGAGAGAGAGAAAACCAATTTTTTTATACACCGGAAGCGATACGACCTTTTGACACGTATACGTATGTCGACTCACTGGGTTTCCAGAGCAGCGCTGGCCTGGCCAGGCAGTGGACTAGTCACTATCGACTCCATCCTCATCTGTGTGCGACTACACTGGCAACTGGTATAAGTGTGTAGATCTACAGTGGAAACACAGTCGCTCCGACTTGGATGTAGTGTAGCGTAAACTGTACTGGTGTGTACCAGTAGATCTACGTGATGCGGCGATGTTGCGAGTTTTCGCACCTTCACTGTAGACTATTATCCGCCATCGTATCCTGGCCTGTGTTCCGTACAGGTGAGTACCGTAGCATGCTAGCTAGCCAGCACAGACTGTCAGTGTGACCTAGTGACTGAGCTGTGTGATTGCACTTCGACAGAGAGCCGCTCAGTCCTAGTTTCTCCTTCGAGTAGTAACATCGATCAAAGAGCGCTTTGGATGCGCTCTCCAAGACGTTTCCTATCATGTTTGTTCTTGACAGCACTTGAAATTATGACAGGTGTAGTGCAATCCACACTGATTCCACAGTAAGAATGAGACTGCGCTCATTTGTCCAGCTGTAGTATCGAAACGACCATGGAAAATCTTCAAAATTTCGAGAAGGA
Organism: Sycon ciliatum; assembly: GCF_964019385.1. NCBI lineage: Eukaryota > Metazoa > Porifera > Calcarea > Leucosolenida > Sycettidae > Sycon > Sycon ciliatum. The sequence continues at coordinate 5,599,612 of NC_088652.1, read as the reverse complement.
GCTTCAAGCAATGTTTGATTTGCTACATCGCGGTCGCTAGTTACGGGTCAAAATTCGACATTGGCACAAGAAAAGGCGGTCGCTGGTCGCGTTCAGCAGGTAGTCGCTAGTCACAGTGCATTTTGAATGTGAGACCGTCCGTCCCTGACAAAGTGGTCGGTAGTACCAGGCCGGTCGCTAGTCACGGTGGTCGCTAGTTACAGGTTTTACTGTATAAGTGAAGCGGACATTACAAAATGATGAATGAGAATACATGTATCTAAAATGGTTGTTCCTAATCGATTTTCTTGAGACTATCATCAGGGAAAATCGTCTCACAATAGAGGCTATACGGAGAAACAAACTACTTATAAGTTATCGGATAGTGGGAAGTATACAAGGTGAGGTGTGAAAAAAAAACTAAAGTGGGAGAGAAGATATACGCTGTCATTTTCACGCTATAACTACAAGATGTTTTTAGTGTTAGTTATTAGTTGATCGAAGTGAAAAATACTGTTGAAGAGTAAATATTTGTCCTCGTGCCGTGTGGTCACTCGTTCCTGACAATTTAGAGAATCAGAAGGGTTCACAACATTTGACGACTACGCCAGGATTGAAGCAAGGATGGCAGAGGAACAAACTAATTTGGAAGTCAGCCTTATCGCCAAGGAAATTCGGTACGGATTTGAAGGCGATAGGTTGATGGAACACGTGGAGAAGAGGCTCCGAGAGTGCGAGGAGCGTTAAGAGCGCATAGGACAGATGGCAGAATCTCTATTCTAAGTCCGGTAGGCAGTGCTGACGAAATTGGACCATAGCAGAAAACGTTAAAACTCCGGTATAGGGCGAAGACAGGGAGAAACGTGTGGTAACTTCTAGAAAATGAACGTGCGGATGTCCTTGCACTAACGGTTGCAAATTTGTCTTTCTTTACTTATATCATTTCATTCTATTTCCTTTTCAGGAAAGAATCTATAGGAATTATTATGTTTTCGCGCTAAAACTCACCCTGGGCCACATATTTTTGTCCAGTTAAAATGGGGAGCACTATTCAAAAGAGGGTGCTGTTCGAAAACGTGTACTAAGGGAATCTTCTAAGGGCCGAAGCCTAAGAAAACACCGAGCCGAAAGCTTACTGTAAACTAATACGATTCATCGATACGACAATGAGAGCTGGGATATTGATCCTGAAACTACGGGGGGAGGGGTTTATACTAATCAAGAGAGAGAGAGAGGGAGCTTGGTGTTTTCACTGTCTCTTAGAGAATGGGGCATAACTTGAGAAAGAGTGAACTATCCAAGAGATGGCTCTTTTTGCGCGAGGACAGTATATGGAGATGTCTGTTGTATTCACAACAATAAATAACACGCGATCAAAATCCCGTTTCAGGGAGATAAAAGAGTGTAAGGCAGGAATTCTTAAAGTCAGAACGTTGAGCGCGCAAAAATGCTTCTTCTGAATGCATAATCCTGGGTTACGCAAATTGGGGACTCCACCATTGAGTGTACAAGCACAAGTAGCATACACAAAAACAAAATACTTTTATACATCACAGTACCTTGGGTTTCTCACAAATTAATTAAATACTTCCCGGGATCAACAATAATATCGGGATCTGTACAATGTTCGCAATCAACCGAAACCTCCCTCTCCACCCCTGCGCTCACCACCATCATCATCCAATCTTGTTCTATCCTTCATTGACCTCCTCTTTCTGTTTACACTGCTCCCATATACATATACTTGTGCTTGCTTCTGCATAAATTGTAATTCTGTGTAGTGAAATGGGATGCCTGTCCTCTAACCAGTGCTCGCACGTGGCAAGTCGATTGGACCTTTCAATGTGAACGGAAAACTTGGACAGAAGCAAAAGCAGAATGTCAATCATATGGCGGATCTCTAGCGACTGTGCACACAATGGCTCAGGTGACGTGTGCAAACCTGACAGTGAAGGGAATTTCCGCTGTGTGGGTAGGCTTGACTGGTACATGGAAAGCTGGAGATTGGAGTGCTTGGAAATGGGAAGTGGCATCGTCCACCCGTACGACGAGACTTCCCTGGTCATCCCAGTATACACTTCCGTTTCAAAACTCTAGTTATACTTACGGGTTTTTTGATCCAAACAAGGGGTTAGTGAACTGGATAAACAACTTTCCAGCTAAGTGGCTCTGTCAACGATATGTGCCTAAAGGTAGGTTTATATCCATTGATCTACATGATTAAACTGAAGGAATATCTCTAATGATCTGGATCGGTACGGGCCACTCCTCTGATTAAATTAGACATTCCATTTACTATTTAAACCACAATTTCCCAAAACGAAGACCAGGGATATACCTGAATACATTTGAAAGAGAAACAGGGCATTGGATAATGTTCGGTGTTAGCGAATGGTAGGTTCCCGAATGTAACGAGGTGGCAATTTAATACACCATTTCACTCGCACCTGAAAGCAAAGCTTCACTGTACTTGCGTCTAAACTAATGATGCTTGTAAGATCAGAGCCCTCTTATATGTTCATGAATGCAAACCCTTAGTAGACAAGACTGCTCGACACTTAACTCATGCTAATATTCATGTACAAACAAGGCCAATCTAGGCTGCTCCAGGTAGAGAACTAAACGCACGACAGAGGCGAAAGGCTGTGCAGATGTAACTTTACATTTCACGCATTTCAGCAATCATCAGATAGCAGCATTTACAATCGAATCCTCGACGAGCAGGTCTAGCTATTTTGTGCTAGTGTGGAATAAAGTCTGTATGTGTGAAATGTAGATGTGTCTATGGGAAAATGCAGTTGAATTATTTATGACAGTTAACCCTAGGACGGCCACCATTTGCAGTACTACTAGAACGGCCAAACGGTGTCATTTGACACCTGCATACATTTCCATGTCTAAGACCTATGATATAGGTTATAATAGTTTTTGTTTTCAGTGCTGGCTTTCACTATCGGCATTTATGATGTACACAACAAATTAGGATTCACCCAGACACTATTGTTGGCTATGCGCAACTGAAATACAATGTACGCGTAACGGCAATGGCGAAGAATAAACTCAATTACTGGCAAAACTTCAATTACTTGCATAGGAATTTCTTATAATCACAGAGTTACAATAACAAGCAATGTGTCAACGTCACTGGGCACATGAGTAACCGTTTTTCGGGAATATCTGCTTTGGCAAATCGGATTCCTCGTCGTCACGATGAATGACACACAGTAACAAGTACAAACATGGACCGACTATGAACATCATTTTTTCACCAAGCTGACACATATGCTGCTAGAGATGGTTTAGGCTAGTAACGATTGCATTTTAGACTCGTTCAAAGAGGTATACCCTTCTCTTCTCCTTGGCTGGCCCTTAGCAACCAGATGCCATAACTATCTACAAGTATATTGACCAGTGCAGGAATGAGCGTTTTCTGGATGTGCATGAACTAGCAAAGGTCTGGGATTATTGTGAAGGCGTTGTTTCCTGTCACATCTATTCATTTATGTAACCGCCTTGCAGGGGGACATCCTCTGGAATAGTCTTTGTTGAGTAGATCCACCACATTCCATCGAAACAATCAAGGACATATCTCGTCTTTTACTAGAATTGGACGATGTGGGGCTTCCTACTCTCACCATGTAAAACATATGGCTCTAGGTGGTCCACACTAGGCGGGCCACTGATAATTCTTGCTACTTCTACCTTCTATGTCTACCATCTTTGCATCCAACAATGTAATCTTGAAAAACAAAATGCAATCCGCGATTATTGGCAATGAAGTTAGATGGTAGTTCACTTCAATTTATCAAAGTGGTTCATACTGCAACTCTTTATTCTCCAACAGTTTCTTGACCAGTAATGCACTGATGATGAAGTTATCAGTTATGACTTAGCAATCACCATCCGGGGCCAATAAAGAGAGAGGAAGCATCCCAGCGGAGGAGGAAGAGGTTTGGTACAAGAGCCTTATTAGCTCGGCAAGTAGTTAGAAAGGATTATCTACACAGAACCATCCTTGCGATAATGCGGTGTACCATCTCCAGGTTGCAGAGTTGCGATTCCTCTTCCTCAACACTATCCATTTCGGGTCTCCACCACTGCTGCAACTGCTTCTGACAATTCCTTGTCTGGACTATCCCGCAATCCTCGTCCGCTTTATGGAGGCTCGTAAACCTCAACACATTCTGAATCCACAGGTGGTACTCAGGTGTTGTGACCGTACAATTCGCCTTCATATGACAGAACAGATCCACCACTGCCAATGGTCACTACGCTTGAACACCCATCAAATGAAGATAAAATGGTCAATTTCGCTTTCATGGTCATCAGATTCATGCATGGTAATAGGCTACATCCGTTCCAGTATTTCCCTGGCCGTCAGACCGTGATGGCTTCTCTGGGGCAATTTACAGTAAAATGAAAGGGAATGAGCAGTATCAAGGACATTAGCTGAAGAGTGTTTGTGTAATCTGTGCACTAATGGTTACCCGCCCCAAATTCGCGATTCTCGCCCGACGGTTGTATGGTGATCATATATTTCGTCCTGTATTCAGCGAATTTCCTGCCCATGCACCCTTCTTTTGTCTGGTTGGCATACGGGCAACTCGATATGGCCGACACCTTCGAAATGTGTTCATATTGTTTCCATCTAGCTGCAATAATGGCTTTTTATAGTGCAGGTGTCAAATGACACTGGTTGGCCGTTCTAGGTATACGTACTCGCCATTATGGTACCTCGTCAATTACAAATCAAACGTTTATGGCAGACGAAAGAGGAAGAAAAATTATGAATAGTCACAAGATTTGAGCTTATTCTGATTAGCCATATTTCGGTAATTCCAAAAGTTTGACTCGCGCGGTGTCAAATGACACCGTTGGCTGTTCTAGGGTTAACGAATAAATATGAGAATAGAGGGAATAACAGGGCAGTGCCACTGAGTAATCGAGGGCGATTGCGACAGTAACGCAATGACATACTGTATCAGGCGTGAAGAGGGAGAGAGAAAGCACCGTGACGCCAAACCTGGTACAGATGGCGCCATGTTGAAAAACCAATAATGTGACTGATGGTGAATTTTTTAGATAGGTAAAACTTGTTTTCGTGTCTACAATTCTAGACCAGCTCCGATCTTGTGTTGATATTGACCATTTTGTCTGCATCCAGGATCGCCGAATTGTTAGCCGGGTATAGAGCACGATGGTTTTCTAGTGTGCTCCAGACGTAGTTGTGAGTCGGTCAAGTGTCTAGTCAGTCGGCAGAAAGCAGGAGCTCCTACGTTCAGTGCAGACAATTTCTTTACTTAACTCAACCGATGTTGCAGCATCTTACGTACCATAATATCCATAATATAATATCCATGTTCAAAGCAAGAGACAAACACAGGACAATAACGTCCCTGACAAACGATGTAGCTGCCGAAAAAAAGCACCGGCTCACTGGACGGGGACCTCCAAAGACGATGCATCGTGTTCAAGGCAACAGTACAGCACACAGGAACAGAGCGGCGACACGGGCACCTCGGCTTTGCGAAAACACCCTTTAAGCAGAAATACAACAACCATGCGACCGAGACAAGGCATGAGAGAATGGAAGAAAGCACAAAACTCTCCAGGAGCATATGAAAGCTCGAGCAAAAGAAAACTTCACGGTCTGTCCAATGGGCCGTCGTCCCCCATCATCACGGTCCGGGGCTACTTGGACGCAGTCCACTATGCTGAGAAGTTGGAAACACTAGAAGCAGACACGGTGAACATAGACAAAAAGTCGTAGTTGGTATCGAAATGCAGACACGAGCACAAGTGTTACCTGTCCAAATTCTATGAATCAGTTCCACGAGTTGTGTGTAAACACGGTGCCACCTGTACCCGGTTTGGCACCGTTGTGCTTTCCCTCTCTCTCTCTCTCTCTCTCTCTCTCTCTCTCTCTCTCTCTCTCTCTCTCTCTCTCTCTCTCTCTCTCTCTCTCTCTCTCGCTCTCACTCTCTCTCTCGCTCTCACTCTCTCTCTCTCTCACTATCGCACCCTCTCTCTTCACCCTTTCGATGTTCTTCCACTAATGTCGTTCTTGCCCCTATTGGCCATCTTCATAAGTGGTGAATATTGCTGAATATTCACCGCTTATATTCACCACTTACCTCATATTCACCAATTATATTCACCACTTTTCGATACTGACATGAACTGTAAAGAGAGCAGTACTCGGTGCTGCGCTTGATTCCTCTTCAGTCAGCGCACCGGAGCTGTCGAGTGCCCTAGAAGATTTCTACGCTAACTAATACTTCCGTGGACAGGACTTTTCTGATTACAAACGAAATTCCTGGCTTGCCATTGCCGCTGGATCCGCATGTGACCAAGTGCTGACATTGAGCATCTTTACAGACGGAGCGTTCCAGCAAGCAAACAAGGTTTTGGACGCTCAACATGTCAATGGCCCGATGATTGCGGATCAAGCGGCAAGCCAGGACATTTCGTTTGTACTCAGAACAGCCCTGTTCAAGGAGGTTAGCATAGAATTTTCCTAGGGCACACAACAGGTCCGAAGCGCTGCCTAAAAAGAATAGAAGTGAGGGTAGAACTGCTTGGCTCGCTGGCTCGCACTATACAAGGTGGCGGTGTCTGCATTAATGTTCATTCTCACTTTGCTGGAACCGTAGTCCAACGATCTACAGGATGAACTGTAGAGATATTAACTGTCCGTTTCCGTATTGCCACCAAGCCACGTGCAACAGACATTAGTGTGTCCACCTTGTATCGCCCACCGTAAGCCACAGTGGTTTTCTGAGACAAGTTGATCTCTGAACTTGACTAAGCCCTTCAAACTCCGAACGCATTAATCCTAGGCGACTTCATTACTGATGTTCTCCAGCCAACGACTCCAGGATATCGCCGTCTACAGCGTGTCTGTGCGGAACATCACCTCAAAAATGTTATCACTGAACCCACTCGTTAAGCACGCACTTGCCTACATCTTGCTCTGGTTACTGACGGCTCCCCTGTAGTCAAAGCGGACGAAGTCTCAATGAACGGTGTTAGTGATCACGATCTCATCATTGTCCAATGTGCCTTTCAAGACCTTGAGCCCATTCCTGCGCAGACGCACAGACTGATTCGGAAGCCTGCACCACATTCTATGGATTTCGACCAATGTGGCCAGGAAATCAGTGCAAGTTTCAGAACTTGGGAGTTGCCCACCAGCCTGGACGGTCAAGTGAAGCATTTTTCCAATGGTTTGAGAAATGTTCTGGAAATAAAATCCCTCATCACTCAGCCCAAGGTGTCTGGACTTGGCAGGCCTCGTCGGCAACCATGGGTTACGCCACACTTGAAAAAGCTTCTTCAGCTTCGAATAAACTTGCACAGGAAATTATGAAGGAACCCAGCCAATGGCCCCCTTCTCCAGCAGTACCGGGCAACACGGCGCGAAGGAACCCTCTTGAATAAGAAACTCAAAACAGAATACTGCGTTAAGGCCTTCAACACCCGCAAACGCAAACCCAGAGCCCAGTGGCTAATCCTGGACAAGCGTGCAGGACGAGAAAAAGTCAAATCCTTAGTCCTTACCTAAGGCGACTATATCCGACCTGACAGCCACATTTGCAACCGTAGTTTGTGATCCGTCCAGACCGTCTGAACGTGTTCTACCCAGCCCACCAGTCGACATTCCCACCCTCGACGAGTTTACGCCAGTCACAGTAGAGTATCTTGAAGATGTCTTGAAGTCATTGAACAGCCACAAAGCACAATGTTCCGATGAAATACCACCATGTTTCCTCAAATGATGCCGCACAGACATCGCTGGTCCACTCACCGCAATCATCAATAAGTCTCTGCACACAGGCCAAGTTCCAAGTAGTTTTAAGCATGCACACGTGTGCCCACTCTACAAAGCTGGCGACGCAACAATTGGCTCCAACTACCGACCAGTGTCACTTTTGCCAGTGATATCCAAAGTTCTTGAAAAGGTGGTACACCGACAACTTGTAGCATTCTTCGACAATCATCCGGAACTCGGTGCACTACCGGAGGAGCAGTTTGCTTACAGACGCAATCACAGCTGTGAAGACCTTTTGGCGTATGCAACAAACGATTGGCAGTAGGCCTTGGACAAGAAGCAGCTGTGTGGAGCCTTGTTTGTGGACATGAGCAAGGCCTTTGACCACGTTCAGCATAGCAAGCTCGTGCAGGAACTGGCTTCAGTTGGCGTCGGAGGTGTGGCATTGCGTTGGTTCGCAGACTACCTTACTGGGAGAACCCAGCAGGTCGTAGTCGGGGATGCCCGAGGCAGTACAGAGCCCTGCTAACGTGGTGTACCACAAAGCTCTGTGTTAGACTCCTTACTTTTCTGCATTTATATCCGTCGTACCCCTCAGAAATTTCAACATTGCCGTGCTCTCCTGTTTGCGGACGACATCGCGCTCTACGTCATTGGTCGCAAGGCTTCTACCGTGCTCAAAATGCTGCATTCAGATCTCTTGAATCTGGAGGACTTCCACAGCAAGCGGGGACTGGTGCTGAATCCCAAAACGTCTTAGCTACTGCTGCTCAGACGACCTACTGCGCAACTGGACGTGATCCCAAGCATCACCCGCAAATGCAACGTAATCCCCGAGTCCAGCCATGTTCTGTACCTTGGCTTCCTATTGGACTCGTCGCTCAGCATTGAGAAGCAGATTGAGCGTGTGTGCGCCAAGGCACAGTGCAAGGTTGCCTCATTCCGCCGCGGGCGCCGCGATGTCTCTATGACCGGCCGCCGCATGTTTTACCTGACAATTGTCCAGAGTACCTTGGACTATGCCAGCACATGTTGTGTTCACCGGTTGTCTGCTAAACTCCGAGACAAACTTGAGTCAACCAGTAATAAGTGCCTAAGGTGAGTGTTTGGCCATGATCAGTATACTTCTATCGATTTCATTCTCACCAAATATAACCTGTATACTTTCTCTCGCCGTGTAAACTTGAAGCTGTTTGTGTTTGTTTTTAGGTGTCTATCTCGTTGCACCAGTCCTCTTTTAAGCACGATATTTACCCCTCCGCACTGCATCATGCAGCACAAATGCTGCTACCCGCGGTCAAGCTTCAGCCGCTCTGAACCTACCCAGAGCTACGCTCCGTTAAATTAAGGCCTGAATGCTATTTCATTTTTGACAGCAGACAAGTGGAACATGCTTCCACCTGGATGTCGTCAAGCTAAGCCCCTTTCTGCATTTGTCACAAGCACCAAGTCATTCCTAGGGTTCCCAGTAAAAAGGCAACGCCTGTTGGGAGTTCCCTAGTAAAATAATAAATTCTACTAATACTACTAGGGGTGTTGTGGGTGGGTGTATGTGTGTGTGTGTTAGTGTGTGCGTGTATGTGTGTATGCGTGTGGGTGTTACTATGTGTGTGCGTGTTAGTATGTGTGTGTGTGGTGTGTGAGCGAGATTAAGCGCGTACGTGTTAGTGCTAGACCTGTAACAGTCACGCCCAGGATGTTTCTTTGTGATAATTGAATACGCCATTGTCTCATAACGTGACGCCTCAGTGTTTGCGGTGCGAAAGCAGTTTTTGTTGTTGTTGTTGATCTTTTTATCTTTAACCCTTTGGAGTCCATGGTTCGATTTCGAACCATGGGCATTTTGTATGCATGTGTGCGCAGTGATGCTGTAACCATTATCTATCCGAGTGATACTTCCCTAGATAAGCAAGCGAGAACCAGACTCCCGCGATTATACCCCACTGGGGAATAGTTGCACTGTCTCAGAGAGTCAGAGGGTAACAATCTCTAAGAGCTAGTGGATAAAAACAAATCCCTCTCTTGAGTTGTGCCCAACTAAGCTCCTGTGAATGTTTGGTTTTCTTTTGCTAACAAAGCGCCTATGCAAGTTTGGTGCTGTTTTGCTAATGGACTTGTCCATGCCATTGCACTGGTGGTTCAAGGATCAAAGTAATTGTTTCCGTTCCTGCTGGTTCAGGAACGCGTACAGAAAACTATATGCTCCGTTTTATGCTGGATGACGCAAATGGATGAGAATTGCGTAATTTCTTGAATAGTGGGATTACGGTTCGTTGCTTTTATATAATTATCGTTTCGAACATACCTTATTATCTCGAATATATGCACAGTCTCCAATAATAGCACTTCTCCAAAGATAGAACACCTTGGGGCGGCATTTAAAAAATAAAGTGCTCAGTCTCCATTATAAGCACACTGTGTAAATTCATTATCTGTACCGGCGAAAAAACAGAAATGGGTGTCTGACATGAATTTGGCCATGGCAACATGCCTCTTAAATGAGGTTGAAATAATAAAAGAACAGTCTCCAATAAAAGAACGTCTCCATTAATAGCACGGGGCGGAGGTACATTGAAAAAATAAAGGACCGTGCTTATATTAGAGATAATACGGAAGACATGCAGGGGAGAAACTATGATCCACCTTTCAGTCTCTGACCTTTGCTTGCACGACAAATTCGACAGTTTTTATTTACTACCATGGAGCGGAGTTTTCACATAAATGTGCACGTTAAAATAATGACACAGCCCCACTGCACCAACTCTCCTACAGATACAGTCTAATTGTCAAATCCCAATCCAACACAACAAAGATATTCGCCTTCAAATTATCCGGGCGTTGAAATGTCAGAGTCTGAGTTCTAAATCACTTACCGTCAACAATCAATTCCTATTTTCTTTTTCACCGTCTTACACTCCCTGTGCCACTTTAGCTTAAAAAAATCTCTGCTGCGATAGATTTCAAACACTCAGACCAAAATGTTAGCCGAGAAAAATACTCGCGCAATAATAGTCGATTCACACCAGCCAAACTTGCAAACAAACAAACGTCAGTTGAAAATGGAAATCTTTGATGGTAACCGCCCAAATTATTATTTGAGACTTCAATTCAGAGTTGAACAACCCCATTCCTCAAGTTTTCCTGCCTGTTGCTTTTGAACTGCGTGGAATTTTGTGTATTGAGCAATCTTTTTCAGGTAGCTCGAATGTTCCTATACATGTATATGTCAAATGTTTCATTATGGCTGTGTCGGAATGCAATCTATGTTTTTGTGAAGATAACTGGTACGTGTGCTCCATGAGCAAATCTCTTGGACTCATGGAGTTACTTTACATTTCAACACCTAAGACATTTGATGAGGCCACCACCGAGTGCGCAGGGAGAGGCAGCATTCTGGCCAATCTCCAGAGCATAAACCATACAGAGTGCGCAAGGTCAGTGCTTGGACCACGAAATGGTCAATGCAACAGTTCCTCAAGCGATAACTGCAGAAATGCCTCTTATGGCTGCGAAACCAATACTTGCAATGTGTGGGTTGCTCTACAACGACCATCTAAAAATTGGACATGGGTGTTGCCTGTTCCATCCACACCGAGTACAATTCCCTGGAAAAATTCAATAACAGGAGTTAGTGGACAGCGAAAATGTGGTTACTTTTCACCTGAAGAAGAGGGTTTCGGAATCGAATCTTGCACAATGAAGCTAAGTTTCTACTGTCAGAGATATACACCAAATGGTAAGGTATACTAGCTTGAACTTCACTAACGTGTAGTTGTCGGTGTAGCGTTAGTAATACTGGTTTAAGAAATACATCCCTGACTTTCAACACTTCGCTCTTTCCCGGACCTACAACACTATAGTATCGAATGCATTCACTGTGTAAAGAAGAAAACAATTCAAAAATTATACTATGGGCAATTGGCAATAAAATGAAGTTTCGTAAGGGTAATGCACTTTATAAGTAGCCAATCCAATATGTAACTCGGCCCCTGACGTTTACAGCGACCACTACAAACATATTACCTCTATAGTGGTCACCGTGTATTTATCCATCATACCCAGTACGAAGATAAAAGGAGATTGGCGCCACCAAAATGACAACACAGTTCAGATAAGTAAACATAATATATAACCAGAATCAGCTGTAGCGACATGGTACGTATGTAAAGTGGTGACGGACAAAGAAATCAAATTATAGTAATGTTCACTTTCGTTACGTTTGACAAGGAAATTCTCATTGGTTCCTAACATTAATTCATCTCCATCTTCAAACTTCATGTATCTTGATTCCAGTTTCTAATTCCACATCCTCGATTTCCCCAGTGAGGGTTTTGGCCTGTATTGCCAAGCCGTTTGGCTTACTTTCCGACCGATAATTACGTAATATCAAAGTGAACAATATAGAGGTTCAACAGAATTTTTTCCCGTTACATTGGCAGTTCAAATGGTCCATGCTATGTTTTCTGACATGTATCACCTTCCAACATAGCTGGCGACTCCACCGAAACTGAGATCTTCGCACGTTTAGTGCAGCCACAGATACTTCGGGCATGGATATCTGGATTCTGCTTTGTTGGAATAATTGAGCAGTGGTGCAATATGATGGTACAGCCGATTCTATATTTACTATATGCTCAAGGATCGTGGAGTTGGTGTCCAGCAGAGATTTAGGGCGATAGGTACCAGGTTCCTACCTGCTTGACCTGTTCTTAATGTGAGCACAACCACTGCATGATTACTCTCAACAGGATAAACCTCGGGTGATAGAGAATGGTTGATGATAAGAGAGAGGGGTTTTGGGATAGAATATGTTCTAGACTTCTTGGCCTGATGTTTGTTATAGGTTTGCTGAACCAAAATAACCTCACCGAACTATTGGAGACGGGAAAAATGTGTTCCTGCTCGTTACCACACGCTCGTGTGTTCGTTCATCATCTTTCTGTTCAAACCGGTTGCCTGCTGATTCCAAACTCCAATGCTGTTGAATTTCATGAATTCTGTTTAGGACATAAAACTCCACACATTTCGTCATGCCCTCCAAACTTCTTTTGAACACAGTCGGCAGTCCTCTAACCTCTAGAATATTCCGCAATCAAGCAGTAATAAGAGGATGCAAAAAAGTGTTTTACTCTCGATCATCAGAAAACAGTACCTATGGATACTCCGTAACTCTGGATACTGGTTTATATCCTCGAAACCCAAACTTGTAAAATTAATGACAACAGTAGTGAAACATTTCATCGCAGCATGAGCTTGAAAAGCGTGAACGACACCAGTGGTGGAAGATACTACAGTCTATACTTCCAGTTGAAACGTTTTGCTTGGTACATTGACCGGTCCAAAGTTACACGTTTTGTTCTTTCCCATGTAGCGCCTTCCAATATAACTCTCAACTCTACGGCAACTGAGATCTCGGCAAGGATATTGCAGCCACACATACTTCGGGAGTGGATAACTGGATTCTGCTTTGCGTACGGGAAAAACAGCACAAATTTCACGACTTCAGTCTGTGACACAAATGTATCCAGAGTTTTCGGAAACCTAAGTTCCAACACGTTGTACCGAGTCCAAGCATTTTACAACACTACGATCGGAATACACAGCAGCGTCTCTCCAGAGGTCTACATTGGAACATTGCCAAAAGGTAAGAGGTACATAACCAAAATCAGAAACGTATTACTAAAAAAGGTCAATTCTGTTACTAGAGGGAGATGAAAGAGGACTGCATTAATCATCCAAGCCCAGTGACCGGAATGTTTGTATCATCACGGCAATGAACGTAAGCATGCCAATTCCTTTGGTCTGATGTTCGCAAAAGATGCTCCATTGAACAATTAAATCATGGGGTTATTTTCTCTATAAATACGTTTAGGCTGACTAATGTAATTATTGACTCGGTTGGAATATAGGGTTACATGAAGTGTCTTGGTCCCTTTTCCTCCCTACAAGTGTAAGCATACGTGGAGATGTAATTAACGCAATAAATAGAGTTAGCTGCGCACTCAGTACAAACACATTTAGCAAAACTTCTTGGACGTTTTCGTGGCCATCTCTTCAAGAGGATTACTGCCGCATCAAAATAAAATCAAAACTCAATATATATACGCACAATGCAAGAAGTACTTTAGACCTATGTAGCACGAGCACTGAGGGCTGAAAAAATTATAACATTCAACGATATCAGGTGACAACAAATGAGATAAATTCACAACCAGAAAGTAACCATGCATTCTTCCGTAACTTCAAAGCTTGTACTGGTTCTGATATTGTTGTAAGGGTGTATGAATATTCTGATGCTACCCCTTTTGTTCAGAATAGTGATGGTCGCTCTAGTTACATGTATACTGATGATTGTTCTTCCGTTTGGTCTCATTAACGTAGTTAAAGATATTCAAAGATACCAAACCGATCTTGTACAAGCAGAACAATAATTCGTTTACATTGAATTTTTTTGTGAGTTTAGATCAGTAGTTCTCGCTTCTTTTTGGATTGCATTGTTACTTTCTGGTTGTGTATTTATCTCATTCGTTGTCATCTGATATCGTTGGCGAGTTTAATGTTCTTTCAGCTCTCAGTGCTCGCGCTAAATAGTGCCAAAGTCCCTACTTGTTTTGTGCATATATATATTGAGTTTTGAATTTATTTTGATTTTCGAGTAATCCCTCTGAAGTAATGGCCACGAAAACTTTCAAGGAACAGGCTTTTATACCAGAAAACAAGTTTTGCTAATGGTATTTATACCGGGTGTGCAGTTTACTCTATTTATTGCGATAAATATGGTTAAGAATGTAAATTTACATTTTGAAAAGTGATGGCGTTCATAGGGATGCGGAAAACTCGGCCTCTAGCCGATATTAGGCAAACCGTGAAATTATTATTAATGCTATTTTTTTCACGTCCAGGATAGTAATCAAATGGTCTGTGGGAGCTGCCCTAGTAAATATTAATATCTATATAATTATCCGAAACTCGGATGTTGAGCCAATAATAAAGGTCGAAAGGAAAGGACATATGGATACGAGTTAAGAGTAACTCTCCATCACTGTAAACAGATACTATATAAAGTCAGAAAGTGCAAAGACTAGGCACAAAACTGACAGAGTACTGAGACATTCGACGTCCTGACACCTAGCTTCAACACATCTCCGTAGCGCTAACCGACAGCCTTCCAACTTGGAAGGTTCAAGGTTATAGAAAGACCAAAGACTAGGCACAAACCTGACAGAGTACATAGATATTTATGACCCACCCAAGTTGAGAGGTGTGCTACTTTCCTGCTTCGAATTGTAGTTAGACCGTTTTGTCAAGTTACCTACTGGTCTCGTAATCGTCAAGTAACAATCGAGACACTTTGTTCCGTTGAGACTGTAGCTTGTGCTCGTTTTCGCTCCGCTGGTCTCTGGTATTTCCATACCCCTGAACCTTCCAAGTTGGAAGGCTGACAGTTAGCGCTACGGAGTTGTGTTGGAGCTAGGTGTCAGGACGTCGAATGTCTCAGTACTCTGTCATTTTTGTGCCAGTCTTTGCACTTTCTGACTGTATATAGTATTTGGTTACAGTGATAGAGAGTTACTCTTAACTCATTTCCATATATCCTTTCCTTTCAAAATATATATATACATTTTTCCACAAAAGGACGAAACAGTTCTGTCCGCAGATTGAGTATTTCGCTCATGCTCTTGTAGCAGTTGAGCACTCTTGCGTGGGGTAGTGCCTTTGCTGTTTGGGTTATGCAGAGCTCACTGACTGCGGACAGGACTGTTTCATCGTTTGTGGACTCGTCAGCGCAGCACAGAGGAAATGAGGCCGAACCTGATAGCAATGGAAATAAATATTTCCAATCAGGCCCGAACGTACCTTGCCAGAGTGCTCAAACTGACAAGTCAGTGAGCCCTGCATAACGCAAACAGCAAAGGCACTACCCCACGCAAGAGTGCTGAACTGCTCCAAGAGCAGGAGCGAAATACTCAATCTGCGGACAGAACTGTTTCATCCTTTGTGGACTCGTCAGCGCAGCACAGGGGAAATGAGGCTGAACCTGATAGCAATGGAAATAAAAATTTCCAATCAGGCCCGAACGTACCTTGCTTATATATATATATATTTACACACAACAACAAGTTTGTAAGTTTCATAACACTAAAAGCTTTTCACCCATTTTCATCAGTAGGTAAATGGGAATGAGCAAGAACGAAAACGAAGCCAGAATTTATACTGGGGGTAGAGAATCAGCAAGAATATTCTTACGCGCCTCAAAGTTTGAGGCCAGAGCTGTTTCGACAAAAGAAGCACATCAAGGTGCTGCGGCTGTTCAAGCTGCAACCGGACTGACAACTTTATCACGTGTTTGTTCTGGTACTGCATTCCCTTCATGTGTTGTTTCCCGCATTTTTCCACTGCTCCATACATTCTTATGGTAGTGTAGTGTGAACTTGAGGCGCGTAAGAATATTCTTGCTGATTCTCTACCCCCAGTATAAATTCTGCCTTCGTTTTCGTTCTTGCTCATTCCCATGTACCTACTGATGAAAATGGGTGAAAAGCTTTTAGTGTTATGAAACTTACAACCTTGTTGTTGTGTGTATATAAATTTTGTTCGCCTACCTCTCTATTTAAATATATATATATATACTCAATCTGCGGACAGCATGCTGTTTCGTTCTTTTTGAACTCATCAGCGCAGCACAGAGAAAATGAGGCCGAACCTGAAAGCAATGGAAATAAAAATTTCCGATCAGGCCCGAACGTACCTTGCCAGAGTGCTCAAACTGACAAGTCAGTGAGCTCTGCATAACGCAAACAGCAAAGGCACTACCCCACGCAAGAGTGCTGAACTGCTACAAGAGCAGGAGCGAAATACTCAATCTGCGGACAGCATGCTGTTTCGTTCTTTTTGAACTCATCAGCGCAGCACACAGAAAATGAGGCCGAACCTGAAAGCAATGGAAATAAAAATTTCCGATCAGGCCCGAACGTACCTTGCCAGAGTGCTCAAACTGACAAGTCAGTGAGCTCTGCATAACGCAAACAGCAGAGAGTGCTCAACTGCTACAAGAGCAGGAGCGAAATACTCAATCTGCGTACAGCATGCTGTTTCGTTCTTTTTGAACTCATCAGCGCAGCACAGAGAAAATGAGGCCGAACCTGAAAGCAAAGGAGATAAAAATTTCCGATCAGGCCCGAACGTACCTTGCCAGAGTGCTCAAACTGACAAGTCAGTGAGCTCTGCATAACGCAAACAGCAAAGGCACTACCCCACACAAGAGTGCTCAACTGCTACAAGAGCAGGAGCGAAATACTCAATCTGCGGACAGCATGCTGTTTCGTTCTTTTTGAACTCATCAGCGCAGCACAGAGAAAATGAGGCCGAACCTGAAAGCAATGGAAATAAAAATTTCCGATCAGGCCCGAACGTACCTTGCCAGAGTGCTCAAACTGACAAGTCAGTGAGCTCTGCATAACGCAAACAGCAAAGGCACTACGCAAGAGTGCTCAACTGCTACAAGAGCAGGAGAGAAATACTCAATCTGCGTACAGCATGCTGTTTCGTTCTTTTTGAACTCATCAGCCCAGCACAGAGAAAATGAGGCCGAACCTGAAAGCAATGGAAATAAAAATTTCCGATCAGGCCCGAACGTACCTTGCCAGAGTGCTCAAACTGACAAGTCAGTGAGCTCTGCATAACGCAAACAGCAAAGGCACTACCCCACGCAAGAGTGCTCAACTGCTACAAGAGCAGGAGCGAAATACTCAATCTGCGGACAGCATGCTGTTTCGTTCTTTTTGAACTCATCAGCGCAGCACAGAGAAAATGAGGCCGAACCTGAAAGCAATGGAAATAAAAATTTCCGATCAGGCCCGAACGTACCTTGCCAGAGTGCTCAAACTGACAAGTCAGTGAGCTCTGCATAACGCAAACAGCAAAGGTACTACCCCACGCAAGAGTGCTCAACTGCTACAAGAGCAGGAGCGAAATACTCAATCTGCGGACAGCATGCTGTTTCGTTCTTTTTGAACTCATCAGCGCAGCAAACAGAAAATGAGGCCGGACCTGAAAGCAATGGAAATAAAAATTTCCGATCAGGCCCGAACGTTCCTTGCCAGAGTGCTCAAACTGACAAGTTAGTGAGCTCTGCATAACGCAAACAGCAAAGGCACTACCCCACGCAAGAGTGCTGAACTGCTACAAGAGCAGGAGCGAAATACTCAATCTGTGTACAGCATGCTGTTTCGTTCTTTTAGAACTCATCAGCGCAGCACAGAGAAAATGAGGCCGAACCTGAAAGCAATGGAAATAAAAATTTCCGATCAGGCCCGAACGTACCTTGCCAGAGTGCTCAAACTGACAAGTCAGTGAGCTCTGCATAACGCAAACAGCAAAGGCACTACCCCACGCAAGAGTGCTCAACTGCTACAAGAGCAGGAGCGAAATACTCAATCTGCGGACAGTATGCTGTTTCGTTCTTTTTGAACTCATCAGCGCAGCACAGAGAAAATGAGGCCGAACCTGAAAGCAATGGAAATAAAAATTTCCGATCAGGCCCGAACGTACCTTGCCAGAGTGCTCAAACTGACAAGTCAGTGAGCTCTGCATAACGCAAACAGCAAAGGCACTACCCCACGCAAGAGTGCTCAACTGCTACAAGAGCAGGAGCGAAATACTCAATCTGCGGACAGCATGCTGTTTCGTTCTTTTTGAACTCAACAGCGCAGCACAGAGAAAATGAGGCCGAACCTGAAAGCAATGGAAATAAAAATGTCCGATCAGGCCCGAACGTACCTTGCCAGAGTGCTCAAACTGACAAGTCAGTGAGCTCTGCATAACGCAAACAGCAAAGGCACTACCCCACGCAAGAGTGCTCAACTGCTACAAGAGCAGGAGCGAAATACTCAATCTGCGGACAGCATGCTGTTTCGTTCTTTTTGAACTCATCAGCGCAGCACAGAGAAAATGAGGCCGAACCTGAAAGCAATGGAAATAAAAATTTCCGATCAGGCCCGAACTGACCTTGCCAGAGTGCTCAAACTGACAAGTCAGTGAGCTCTGCATAACGCAAACAGCAAAGGCACTACCCCACGCAAGAGTGCTCAACTGCTACAAGAGCAGGAGCGAAATACTCAATCTGCGGACAGCATGCTGTTTTGTTCTTTTTGAACTCATCAGCGCAGCACAGAGAAAATGAGGCCGAACCTGAAAGCAATGGAAATAAAAATTTCCGATCAGGCCCGAACGTACCTTGCCAGAGTGCTCAAACTGACAAGTCAGTGAGCTCTGCATAACGCAAACAGCAAAGGCACTAACCCACGCAAGAGTGCTCAACTGCTACAAGAGCAGGAGCGAAATACTCAATCTGCGGACAGCATGCTGTTTCGTTCTTTTTGAACTCATCAGCGCAGCACAGAGAAAATGAGGCCGAACCTGAAAGCAATGGAAATAAAAATTTCCGATCAGGCCCGAAAGTATCTTGCCAGAGTGCTCAAACTGACAAGTTAGTGAGCTCTGCATAACGCAAACAGCAAAGGCACTACCCCACGCAAGAGTGCTCAACTGCTACAAGAGCAGGAGCGAAATACTCAATCTGCGGACAGCATGCTGTTTCGTTCTTTTTGAACTCATCAGCGCAGCACAGAGAAAATGAGGCCGAACCTGAAAGCAATGGAAATAAAAATTTCCGATCAGGCCCGAACATACCTTGCCAGAGTGCTCAAACTGACAAGTCAGTGAGCTCTGCATAACGCAAACAGCAAAGGCACTACCCCACGCAAGAGTGCTCAACTGCTACAAGAGCAGGAGAGAAATACTCAATCTGCGGACAGCATGCTGTTTCGTTCTTTTTGAACTCATCAGCGCAGCACAGAGAAAATGAGGCCGAACCTGAAAGCAATGGAAATAAAAATTTCCGATCAGGCCCGAACGTACCTTGCCAGAGTGCTCAAACTGACAAGTCAGTGAGCTCTGCATAACGCAAACAGCAAAGGCACTACCCCACGCAAGAGTGCTCAACTGCTACAAGAGCAGGAGCGAAATACTCAATCTGCGGACAGCATGCTGTTTCGTTCTTTTTGAACTCATCAGCGCAGCACAGAGAAAATGAGGCCGAACCTGAAAGCAATGGCAATAAAAATTTCCGATCAGGCCCGAACGTACCTTGCCACAGTGCTCAAACTGACAAGTCAGTGAGCTCTGCATAACGCAAACAGCAAAGGCACTACCCCACGCAAGAGTGCTCAACTGCTACAAGAGCAGGAGCGAATAATTAATACTCAATCTGCGGACAGCATGCTGTTTCGTTCTTTTTGAACTCATCAGCGCAGCACAGAGAAAATGAGGCCGAACCTGAAAGCAATGGAAATAAAAATTTCCGATCAGGCCCGAATGTACCTTGCCAGAGTGCTCAAACTGACAAGTCAGTGAGCTCTGCATAACGCAAACAGCAAAGGCACTACCCCACGCAAGAGTGCTCAACTGCTACAAGAGCAGGAGCGAAATACTCAATCTGCGGACAGCATGCTGTTTCGTTCTTTTTGAACTCATCAGCGCAGCACAGAGAAAATGAGGCCGAACCTGAAAGCAATGGAAATAAAAATTTCCGATCAGGCCCGGACGTACCTTGCCACAGTGCTCAAACTGACAAGTCAGTGAGCTCTGCATAACGCAAACAGCAAAGGCACTACCCCACGCAAGAGTGCTCAACTGCTACAAGAGCAGGAGCGAAATACTCAATCTGCGGACAGCATGCTGTTTCGTTCTTTTTGAACTCATCAGCGCAGCACAGAGAAAATGAGGCCGAACCTGAAAGCAATGGAAATAAAAATTTCCGATCAGGCCCGAATGTACCTTGCCAGAGTGCTCAAACTGACAAGTCAGTGAGCTCTGCATAACGCAAACAGCAAAGGCACTACCCCACGCAAGAGTGCTCAACTGCTACAAGAGCAGATGCGAAATACTCAATCTGCGGACAGCATGCTGTTTCGTTCTTTTTGAACTCATCAGCGCAGCACAGAGAAAATGAGGCCGAACCTGAAAGCAATGGAAATAAAAATTTCCGATCAGGCCCGAACTGACCTTGCCAGAGTGCTCAAACTGATAAGTCAGTGAGCTCTGCATAACGCAAACAGCAAAGGCACTACCCCACGCAAGAGTGCTCAACTGCTACAAGAGCAGGAGCGAAATACTCAATCTGCGGACAGCATGCTGTTTCGTTCTTTTTGAACTCATCAGCGCAGCACAGAGAAAATGAGGCCGAACCTGAAAGCAATGGAAATAAAAATTTCCGATCAGGCCCGAATGTACCTTGCCAGAGTGCTCAAACTGACAAGTCAGTGAGCTCTGCATAACGCAAACAGCAAAGGCACTACCCCACGCAAGAGTGCTCAACTGCTACAAGAGCAGGAGCGAAATACTCAATCTGCGGACAGCATGCTGTTTCGTTCTTTTTGAACTCATCAGCGCAGCACAGAGAAAATGAGGCCGAACCTGAAAGCAATGGAAATAAAAATTTCCGATCAGGCCCGAACTGACCTTGCCAGAGTGCTCAAACTGATAAGTCAGTGAGCTCTGCATAACGCAAACAGCAAAGGCACTACCCCACGCAAGAGTGCTCAACTGCTACAAGAGCAGGAGCGAAATACTCAATCTGCGGACAGCATGCTGTTTCGTTCTTTTTGAACTCATCAGCGCAGCACAGAGAAAATGAGGCCGAACCTGAAAGCAATGGAAATAAAAATTTCCGATCAGGCCCGAACGTACCTTGCCAGAGTGCTCAAACTGACAAGTCAGTGAGCTCTGCATAACGCAAACAGCAAAGGCACTACCCCACGCAAGAGTGCTCAACTGCTACCAGAGCAGGAGCGAAATACTCAATCTGCGGACAGCATGCTGTTTCGTTCTTTTTGAACTCATCAGCGCAGCACAGAGAAAATGAGGCCGAACCTGAAAGCAATGGAAATAAAAATTTCCGATCAGGCCCGAACGTACCTTGCCAGAGTGCTCAAACTGACAAGTCATATATATTATATATATATAAATAGAGAGGTAGGCGAACAAAATTTATATACACACAACAACAAGGTTGTCAGTTTCATAATACTAAAAGCTTTTCACCCATTTTCATCAGTAGTTACATGGGAATGAGCAAGAACGAAAACGAAGCCAGAATTTATACTGGGGGTAGAGAATCAGCAAGAATATTCTTACCCGCCTCAAGTTCACACTACACTACCATAAGGATGTATGGAGCAGTGGAAAAATGCGGGAAACAACACATGAAGGGAATGCAGTACCAGAACAAACACGTGATAAAGTTGTCAGTCCGGTTGCAGCTTGAACAGCCGCAGCACCTTGATGTGCTTCTTTTGTCGACACAGCTCTGGCCTCAAACTGCGAATGTACAGCGCCTCCAGTGTGAATCTGTGCGCGCTGTTCCGGGCTGGTGTGTTTACACTGAAGCTGCTGTTGCGCTCCTGCGGGATGCATTCAGGTTGCGCCTGCAAATGCTACACAAATGCTACATAAGAAAGACGTGCCGCTGCGACCAATCCTGTCCATGATCAATGCTCCCCAACACGAAATGGCAAAGTGGTTAGCTGAATTACTAAAGCCAGTCCTAAATAAATATTCTGCCCACGCAACTAAGGATACCTTCGAGTTCGTGGATGAAGTAAGGGAATTTGGCCAGCAGCAGGCAGAGAACTCTGGATCGCTGTTCCTTTGCTCTTTCGATGTAGTCAGCCTCTTTACAAACGTGCCTCTCAAGGAAACAATAGATATCTGCATACAGTCGCTATACCATGATGATGAAATATCAGCCCCGCAAATACCCCAAGATCTTTTCAAGAAGCTGCTTTTCAAAGCCACATCAGACAAGCCGTTCAGTTTCAATGGCAATATGTACGCACAGAGGGTCGGAGTAGCCATGGGTTCACCCTTGGGCCCCGTGCTAGCCAATATCTTCGTTGGATATTTTGAGAACACAATTCCAGACAGTCATTGGCCCCAATTCTATAGGCGTTATGTGGATGACACATTCGCAGCATTTCACAACCGGAAACTGGCATTGGAATTCTCTGAGCGTTTAAATAATCTTCACGCAGCTCTCCAGTTTACAATGGAGGAGGAGAATAATGGAGAATTGCCGTTTCTTGATGTATTGATTCAGCATTCTTCCACAGAATTGCTCACCACAGTCTATAGAAAGCCGACGTTCACAGGTCTTTACACCCGCTGGGACTCGTTTTGTGACACTAGAAACAAAATCAATTTGATCAGATCATTAACTTTCAGAGCTAAAACCATCTGCTGTCCATCAATATTATCAGCCGAAATTGCTAAGCTAGAGGATATTCTGTGTTCTAAAGGTTACCCACTCAAAGTACTCAAGCGAGTCATGACAAGCGTTCTTGAACCTAGCCCAGATACAGCTTCTGCACAACTTGAACCTGCAACGCGTATTATCACAAAATTGCCGTGGAAAGGGCAAAATTGCATTGCCTTCCGCAAAAAGATTAAAGCTGCAATTTTGAACTGCTATCCTACAGTATCCCCCATTGTAATTTATACAACCAGGCCCGCATTCAGGTCTCTCGCGAAGGATGTTTCACCAACTCTTGAAAATAGTAATTTTATTTATAAGTATGCGTGTCGCTGTGAGCGGACGTACGTTGGTGAGACATGTCAGCGATTCTCGGAAAGGATCAAGCAGCATATCCCAGACAAGCTGTACAAGAAGCCGCCTGACAAACGTGTGGCAACAAGTGATAGCGCCATCACAAAGCATTTGCAGGCGCAACCTGAATGCATCCCGCAGGAGCGCAACAGCAGCTTCAGTGTCATCACACCAGCCCGGAACAGCGCGCACAGATTCACACTGGAGGCGCTGTACATTCGAAGTTTGAGGCCAGAGCTATTATTTATTATAATTATTTATTCTTCTTTTACTAGGGAATTCCCAACAGGCGTCAGCGCCTTTTTACAGGGAACCCTAGGTATAATTTGATGGATGAGCGAAATTCAGCTGGTGAACTAGACATGCGGCAAGCCGGTGGAAGTGTATTCCACCTGGCAGCGCCCAAATAAGAAATTGCACTAAAGCCATATCGGGTGTTAGTGGGGGGGCAGAACAAGAGCAGCAGAGACTTGGCCACGGGTGGTGGCTGCAGTGCGAGCACCATGGGCGCGCAAGGTAAAGCAGTCTCGCAGAAGAGGACTAGCAAGTCCATTCAGGCAGCGGTAAACAAATGCATAGGTTTTGAAGTTGAGACGTTTCTCAAGGGCGTACAAGTTAGTATGACTGTATAGAAGAGTGGTGGGAGTCATTCTATCCAACGAAAATATTCTCTTTAATGCTACGCGGCTGGCAGTAAGAAGCTTGTCACATAGGGTTTGTGATAAGCAATGAATATATGCAGTGCTGCCAAACTCAAATGTGGACTGAATGATCGATAAATAGAAAAGTCGTTTGCCAAAAATGCTGATATTCTGCTTTGCATGGACAAATGCTCCGACCTTCCTATTGACAGTTGCACATACTGCATCCACTTGGGTTGAGAAAGACAGATGTTCGTCAACCAGTATTCCTAAGTACCGACCGTAAGCAGATGGGGCTATGGAAGTGCCCCGGCAGTTGACTGCGGTGCCAGGTGGCAGCTCCTTGCCCGGTCGCCTGAGCAGGACAAACTGAGTCTTGGACGGGTTTAACACCAGTCCCTTCTGATCTAGGTAGCGATCCAGAGCGGCAAGGTCAGCACTCAGCTGGGTTGTGATGATCTGGATGGACTTGTGCCTGATATAGAGTGTGATATCATCGGCATAAAGTTGATTCAATGCATGTTGGAAGCACTGTGGTGCATAAAGGGTGTAAATGCAAAATAGCAGTGGGCCGAGCACGGAGCCTTGTGGGACGCCTCTTGTGCAAGGGCGGGCCCCACCTAGCTCTTGTCCTACTCTTACTCGCTGGACGCGTCTGGTCAGGTAGCTTGCAAACCAAGCAAGTGCAGTGTCAGCAATGCCAAGCATCTTCAACTCGTCAATGAGCTCTTGATGCTTAACTCGGTCAAAAGCTTTGCTCATATCTGCAAACACTATGCCGCAGTACTCGTTGTTATCAAGGGCTTGGAGCCATTCGTCGACCACTAGCGCTAGGCAGTCCTCACACGAGCTGTTGGTAGGGTAGGCAAATTGATTGTCAGGCACGTACATGATGTTGTGTAACTTAAAGAATGCAATCAGCTGCTCCAAGACAACTCGTTCTAATATCTTGCTGCATATGGGCAATAATGAGACTGGTCTGTAATTAGTAGAGCTTTCTGCATCGCCTGATTTGAAAACTGGGCTGACTGTGGCATTCTTGAAAATATCTGGTACGCACCCTGTGCTCAGAGATTTATTGATAATATCAGTGAGAGAAACTGCTATGGAATCACGACCATGCTTCAGTACGGCTGGTAAGACATTGTCAGAGCCAGGTGATTTACTTGTGTTTGTTGCTTTGAGCAGTGTGGTGATGTGCGCCACAGTTACGGGTCGAAAATGGGACAGTCGAGCAGCAGTAGTTGGCTGTTGGGTGGCTGGGCGTAAACATATGTCAGCAGGCCGGCTTGGATCGTGCACTATGTTAGCAAATGTCTCTGTCAGACTACTGAGAGATGCAATTGGCTGATTTCTTACTTTCCGCCTGCCAGACAGACTGTTAAGAAGAGCCCACTGACCTCTAGGATTTCGTCGGAGTGCCGAGAACTGGTGCATCAGGAAACGGGATTTCAGTCTCCTACTCAGAAGCGTCCCCTCGCGTCTGACAGAACGATACTGTTGCTTAAGATTCCCAGGCTGCGAAAGGACTCTTCGATGCAGAGTAGTTCTGCGCTGCAGCAGTTTCCGTAACTCTGGTGTTGCCCACGGTTGAGGCTTAGGTTTGGGACAGAGGGGTAAGCTGTGTCGACAAAAGAAGCACATCAAGGTGCTGCGGCTGTTCAAGCTGCAACCGGACTGACAACTTTATCACGTGTTTGTTCTTGTACTGCATTCCCTTCATGTGTTGTTTCCCGCATTTTTCCACTGCTCCATACATTCTTATGGTAGTGTAGTGTGAACTTGAGGCGCGTAAGAATATTCTTGCTGATTCTCTACCCCCAGTATAAATTCTGGCTTCGTTTTCGTTCTTGCTCATTCCCATGTAACTACTGATGAAAATGGGTGAAAAGCTTTTAGTATTATGAAACTGACAACCTTGTTGTTGTGTGTAAATATATATATATATACTTAGTAAGACTATGCCTGTAGCTGCAGAAAAAGTGCTCAACATCCAATTTCTTGGGGGGAGCAATGACACATGTCAACAAACAATGGATAACTCGTAATATTTCGCTACTCCGAGTTTCATGCACTGTGTGCAATCATCAGGCGAACAATATTCATATATATATATCTAGATGTCTTACCATCTCTTCTCAATTCATTCATTTCTCACTCAATTCCGTTAGTTTTTTTTGTGATAAACCTTTTTCATGAGACTTAAACCCTGTCAATACAATCAACTAATGAGCACAATCATGCACCATCATGATGCAAACGATATCGTGCACATGCGTTTGGTAACTGGTTGGACATGGTGGGTGATTGATAGTGCGGGTTTACGTCAGAGCAAGTGTGATTGAGAACAGTGAGAGACTAGTAGATAGAGAGAGATATCAAGACTTCAGCACAGGCTTATGACTGTAAAGGCTGACACGTTTTTTCCTGTCACACAATTATTTTATTATACACTCAAAGATCTGAGAAGAAAGTTGCTGCTCTAAACGTTGAAAATCTCTTTTTCTGCTTCCTGACGTCAAAATAAAATGATTCGCGGATTATGCCAATGTCACAACATCATAGCTCGTGTATCCACTGAAAATCACTTCTGGCCAAATGTCTGCTAAAGGTGCAAAATAGGGTGCGGGGCACACGAATGGGTGCTACCTGCTCTATACTGATAGGGAGAAAGACACATTCGAAGTGTGAACCTAACAACACTGTTGGCTCATGATCGCATACAAAACGCATCGGCACCGATTCATTTGTGGAGCAGTTTCAATCTGTGATTATATCATAGCTGGGTGGGGCTACCATCAGACTATGATAACTGAAAAACTTATTTTCACAATAAACACCCTTGTTCCGTGTTAGCAACAAACAAATAATGCAATCAGCTAACGCAACTGTGTGTCACTTGTCAATTTTTCCTGAAATACCGTACATGTTATGTGTTTGTCCACTTTCAGCACCAAAACCGCCTCTCGAAACGAGCATCTTCAGTTCTGCCATCACCGTGCTGCTAAGTCCGATAGAAGTAGGCAACCTTCCCATACTTCATTACTGTGCGGCCGGAAGACCAGCCATTGATCAGAATGGGAAACTGCCGTCGATATCAGCATGCAACGTTTCTAATAGAGTCACCTTAACAGGTTTGACTATAAACACCACCTACATCATCAGTACGTATAATAGCAATGAATACGGAGACAGTGATCAGTCCAAATCCACTCGCATCACCACTTTGCCGCCAGGTAAGTCATTACTTTATTATGTAATTCTTATCTCATATTATGAGGAATTTCCAACAGGCGTCATCACCTTTTTACAGGGAACCCTAGGAATGTCTGAAGAGAGCATTTCTGAGAACACCTAAGTATGTAGGAAAGTGGGTCTCTCCGATTTCGCTCAAACTTTGCAGGTATGTTCCCTTTGGGGTGTAGACCGATTGTGCAAAGCCCTTGAAAATTTTCTGAAGGGAAACTTAAAATTTGCATACCTCAAAAATGGCCGATATATCAACCTATTGATTTTATGGGTCTACAAACGAGTCACGCCACAGCGTATACGAACAAGCTAGGAACAAAACTCCATCAAGCAAACATTGCCTCTCCTTAGGAGAGTTCCTGGAGCAGTACCGCTTAGCCATCCCAGGATTTCAGAAGACGAGGGCCATCACCCCTGACGCCACAAATGATTGTCTTGAAAATAGCTAATTTACAAGCGCTGGCAAAACAGCCAGCTACGTTCTCAATTGGCAAGAGCTATACACCGACAGATAGTAGAACACCTCTTCTAGTGCTGAGGACATGTCCCCCATCTTCCTTTTGGGGCTTTCTTGAAATATTATTTTTCATTTTTCCACTCGACCGTGCTGAACTACGGCTAAAGTCATACCTGCGCAGGAAAGCTCGCCCCTCCGCGATGTCTCCTCAGCAATTTCTACTCCAACACTACTCCCAACGCTGCACAACATAGTGTGTTGTTGGAAAAGCAGCGGTGATCACTTGTAACTCCAAACTACAAGCTTATCCTCGAGCCACCAACAATTTGTTGGGTGACTGTTTATGCAAAAGTGACTGAAGTCCTGGGCGTGGTTTTGAATTTTATTTCAAGAGGTAAGATGAGCTGCATTTCCTGCTTGATCTGCTGAGAACCCCACACAAACTGTCGTAGGAGTGTTGCAATGGCTGCAAGCCGTTGAAATATCCCCCTGTACAGCATGTAGAGTTATTCATCTTTCACACTTACTTCCTGCAATCCCGAACACAGTCCAACAGTATAATGTCCCTTGTTTTCATGTCGACATTCGACAAAAGCTGCTAGCTCGATCACTTTGTGTTGACTGGAACGCGATCAGCATTGGCTGCACGCACTTGTCGCGTGACCTGCTCGAAAAATTCCTTACGTCCTAAACTGCTAAAGAACGTGATCTCACCATCATTTCACTGGTCTTAGAACTACATGTTCAGGGAAAGTCCCGGTTCATAGGCCTACAACACTGTCAGCATGTTCTTGAGCGCAGTACCATCACGAGAGTGATCACTTCTAGACCAATGGGCGTTCAATCCCTCCTTCCAACCCGGCAAGTATTGTAATTTTGATAAAAACGATTCAAAGCCTCTCAATTATTTTATAATAGTTTATGCATAGATTTAGAAAACACCGCCATTCCGGCAACAGGCTCTCAGCTGCACCAAATAAATAACTTTGCCAATATTTCGCCCATTGGGCATCATCAGGGTAATCACGGTAGAGGAACCCGACCCTCTACCATCGCCAACTCACGAAGCAGGTGAACTGGACGGTGGCGTTCAATGCTAGTAACCAGCGCACGTGACGAAGGTGACTCTGAAATTTCGTGAGCCGTGATCTGCGTGACTTGGCATTCTTGCGTCACAAGGCACGTGATTTCACCGTGCCCATTGTAGTAAAATTCAAGATTTGCGCTCAGGCCTTCAGTCACTTTTGCTTCGACAGTCACACAAATAATTATTGGTGGCGCAAGGAGAAGGTTGTCGTTTGGAGTGGCAAGTGATCAGCGCTACTTTTTCTTGTCAGTGTCAACAATACACTTTTTTGCGGCGCTGGGAGTAGTGTTGGAGTAGTAATTGCTGAGGAGACGTGGTGGGTGGAGCTCTCCTGGACAGGTATGACTTTGGCCGTATTTCAGCATGGTCGAGTGGAAAAATTAAAGAAAGGTTTATTTCACGAAAGCCCTATACGGAAGAGGGTGGACTTGGCCTCAGCCCTAGAAGAGGTGTTCTACTATCTGCCGGGGTATAGTTCTTAGTTCTTATAGTTCAAATGAAGACGTAGCTGGCTGTTTTGCCAGCGCTTGTAAATTGGGTATTTTCATGATGATGATATGTGGCGTCAGGGGGTGATGGACCTCGTCTTCTGGGATCCTGACGTGGCTGAGCGGTACTGCTCTAGGAACTCTTTTAAGGTGAGGCAATTTTGGCTTGATGGAGTTTTGTTCGTAGAAGCTGTGGCGTGACTCGTTTCTAGACCGACAAATAATGTGATATTTCGGCCGTTTTTGAGGGATGGGCAAGTTTAAAGGTTCCCTTCAGAAACCTTTTCAAGGGCTTTGCACAATCGATCCATACGTCAAAGGGAACCTACCTGCAAATGTTTAAGTGGAGTCGGAGAGATCCCCTTGCACACATACTATGGTATTGTCAGACATGCTCTCTTAAAGGATGATCGAAATTCAGCAGGTGAATTAGAAAAGCAGTATGCAGGTGGCTGTGTATTCCACCGGTTAGCGCCTACGTAAGAAATTGCACTGAAACCATACCGTGTGCTAGCAGGGGTTAAACCAGCGTCATACGGTGAGCAAAAATAGCTTTAGATCGGGTTTGATGATGAAGATCCGTGGACGGTTGACGGGTAATTCTAAGGGGAGAGTAGCTCCAACTATTTGAAGTAGTAGATCCTTTCGCCTGAATGAATTGGCGTGTGTACTTCTAATTGATTTTAGGCAATGTCCAAAGTTCTTTCTTCGAGCCTCACCATGGTACCATGTGTAACAGGTAGCCGAGTGGTAGGCGGGGTGAAATCAACAAGAGTTAGTTTTATTCTACTTCTCTCAGGTACACACCTGAGATATAATTACTTGTGTTAGTGAAAGAAGAAGCTGCAAATAAATGACTTTCTCTCCGGTGCACACCTAGAGGTTGACTACTTCTTCTTCGAGTTAGCTTTGTCGTTGCTATAATATCTAATCTAATTAAAACACAAATGCGCAGCAGCTTTTATGCAGCAGACGCCGTACGCTTATATGCGGAGATACACTAAAATGAACATACATAAGTGTTGTGAACCCTCTGGTTCTCTAAAGTATCAGGAACGAACGACCCCACACGGCACGAGGACAACTATTTATTCTCAACAGTATATTTCACCTCCATCGACTAATAACAATGAACAATGAATGACTGAATGAACAACTGAAACTAACTGAAACCACCAGGTAGTTATAGCGTGAAAATTTCAGCGTATATGAGAAAAGCATACACATACAACATACAACTACAGCGCACATAGCAAACCGCACATAGCGCCTGTAGCGTATGCGCCGTCGTTAACATCAGCGGTACGGCGGAGTCGGGATACAGCTGCATTGAAACGAACACAATGTCACAAGCGAGAAGGCCTTCCACTCTCGAGAACTTGTCGTTTCACAACATTCTCCCCACCAAAGGGCTTCTCACCGCCGTACACCAACTCACAAGTCAAACGATTTGGGGCTTACTACGCGTCATTTGCTGCTGCGGTGGTGGCCATGGTAGAATATCACTAATGCCCACCAATTCAGAAAACTCGACATCGCGAAGCTTGCCGCTAGCGCTGTGGACTGTCGCACATGACACTGTCACCGATCCACTTCGACATGGGGCAGACGCTGGACCAGACAACACACAACCGATACTGTCAAAAAGCTCGACGATGTGGCCTGTCACACACGACATGGTCACCGGTACACTGCTTCGACCCGGGGCGGGCACGGAATCCGAGGACACACATCGGATCTCTGTGTTCCTCACAGTCTCGCCGCTTACTTCTTCCGTGCTAACCAGTAGTATCGCCTTTCTTATTTTCTCGGCTTCTACACCTTGCGCTTCTACGCCTTGCGTTTCTAAGTCTTGCGCCTCTAACTCTTGCGCTTCTAAATCTTGCGCTTCTAACTCTTGCGCTTCTAACTCTTGCGCTTCTAACTTTTGCGCCTCTACGTCTTTGCGCCTCTACGTCTTGCGCCTCTACGTCTTGCGCCTCTACGTCTTGCGCCTCTACGTCTTGCGCCTCTACGTCTTGCGCCTCTACGTCGTTCGGCCGAGACTCCAGCTGCTTCTGAGCGTCTCCGACCGATGTCGCCATGCACTGTACCGACGCAGTGGGCCTTGGAACTGATCCTCCCACTGGCTTCGAATAGTCCTCTGACCGCTGCTTGTCTGTAAGCAAAGTCTTACACGCCTTGTCCGGCGTGGTTCTATTTGCGCGAGTACAGTATATGGAGATGTCTGTTGTATTCACCACAATAAATAACACGCGATCAAAATCCCGTTTCAGGGAGATAAAAGAGTGTAAGGCAGGAATTCTTAAAGTGAAAACGTTGAGCGCGCAAAAGTGCTTCTTCTGAATGCATAATCCTGGGTTACGCAAATTGGCGACTCCACCATTGAGTGTACAAGCACAAGTAGCATACACAAAAACACAATACTTTTATACATCACAGTACCTTGGGTTTCTCACAAATTCATTAAATACTTCCCGGGATCAACAATAATATCGGGATCTGTACAATGTTCGCAATCAACAGAACCCTCCCTCTCCACCCCTGCGCTCACCACCATCATCATCCGATCTTGTTCCATCCTTCATTTCGCTCCTTTTTCTGTTTACACTGCTCCCATATACATATACTTGTGCTTCCTTCTGCATAATTTGTAATTCTGTGTAGTGAAATGGGATGCCTGTCCTCTAACCAGTGCTCGCACGTGGCAAGTCGATTGGACCTTTCAATGTGAACGGAAAACTTGGACAGAAGCAAAAGCAGAATGTCAATCATACGGCGGATCTCTAGCGACTGTGCACACAATGGCTCAGTTGACGTGTGCAAACTTGACAGTAAAGGGAACTAGCCCTGTTTGGGTAGGCTTGACTGGTACATGGACAGCTGGAAATTGGAGTGCTTGGAAATGGGAAGTGGCATCGTCCACCCGTACGACGAGACTTCCCTGGTCATCCCAGTATACACTTCCGGTTAAAAATTCTAGTTATACTTACGGGTTTTTGGATCCAAACAAGGGCTTAGTGAACTGGATAAACAACTTTCAAACTGGGTTCCTCTGTCAACGATATGTGCCTAAAGGTAGGTCTATATCCATTGATTAAACTGAAGGAATATCTCTATTGATCTAGATCGGTACGGGCCACTCCTCTGATTAAATTGGACATTCCATTTACTCTTTAAACCACAATTCCCAAAAGCGAAGACCGGGGATATACCTGAATATATTTGAAAGAGAAAGAGGGCACGGTATAGTGTTCTTCGGTGTTGGCGAATGCCAGGTTTCCGAATGTAACGAGGTGGCAATTTAATACACCATTTCACTCGCACCTGAAAGCAAAGCTTCACTGTACTTGCGCCTAAACTAATGATGCTTGTAAGATCAGAGCGCTCTATATATGTTCATGAATGCAAACCCTAAATAGACAACACTGCTCGACACTTGACTCATGCTTATATGCATGTACAAACAAGGCCAATCTAGGCTGCTTCAGGTGGAGAACTCAACGCACGACAGAGGCGAAAGGCTGTGCAGATGTAACTTTACATTTCACGTATTTCAGCAATCATCAGATAGCAGCATTTACAATCGAATCCTCGACGAGCAGGTCTAGCTATTTTGTGCTAGTGTGGAATAAAGTCTGTATGTGTGAAGTGTAGATGTGTCTATGGCAAAGTGCTGTTGAATTATTTATGACAGTTAACGAATATAGATGAGAATAGAGGGGATAACAGGGCAGTGCCACTGAGTAATCGAGGGCGATTGCGACAGTAACGCAAAGACATGCTGTATCAGGCGTGAAGAGGGAGAGAGAAAGCACCGTGACGCCAAACCTGGTACAGGTGGCACCATGTTGAAAAACCAATCATGTTCTGATGGTGAATATTTTAGACAAGTAAAACTTGTTTTCGTGTCTACAATTCGAGACCAGCTCCGATCTTGTGTTGATATTGACCATTTTGTCTGCATCCAGGTTCGCCGAATTGTTAGCCGGGTATAGAGCACGATGGGTTTCTAGGGTCCTCCAGACGCAGTCGTGAGTCGGTTAAGTGTCTAGTCAGTCCGCAGGAAGCAGGAGTTCCTACGTTCAGAGCAGACAATGTCTTCACTGTTGCAGCGTCTTTCGCGCCATAATATCCATGTTCAACGGAAGAGACAAACACAGGACAAGAACGTCCCTGACAATCGATGTAGCTGCCGACAAAAAGCACCTGCTAACTGGGACCTCCAAGTACGATGCATCGTGCACAAGACAGCAATACAGTACACAGGAAGAGAGCAGCCACACAGGTACCTCGGCTTTGCGGAAACACCCTTTAAGTAGAGATACAACAACCACGCGACCGAGACAAGGCATGAGAGAATGGAATAAAGCACGAAACTATCCAGGAGCATATGAAAGGTCGAGCAAAAGAACACTCTGTCAAATGGGCCGTCGTCCCCCATCATCACGGTCCGGGGCTACTTGAACGCTGTCCACTATGCTGAGAAGTTGGAGACACTAGAAGCAGACACGGTGAACATCGACAAAAAGTCGAAGTTGGTATCGAAATACAGACACGAGCACAAGTGTTACCTGTCCAGATTCTATGACTCAGTTACACGAGTTGTGTGTCAACATGGTGCCACCTGTACCCAGTTTGGCGCCGTTGTGCTTTCCTTCTCTCTCTCTCGCTCTCACTCTTTCTCTCTCTCACTCTCTCACTCTCGCTCTCTCTCTCTCTCTTCACCCCTTCTATGTTCTTCCACTACTGCCGTTCTTGCCCTCGATGACTTGATAGCTGTGCCGTTCTCTCGTTTTTATTCTAATCTACATCCGTTGCCTCTCACCAACAACTCAATAGCAATGTCCCATTGCCACATCTACACACACACTAACTTTCAAACTAGCACCAAGTATCCACGCCTGCTCGAATAGCATCCCATAGTAAATGCCGCTGTCTGATGATTGTTGAAATGCGTGAAACTAAAAGTTACAGATACACGGCCTTTCACCTCTTTTGTGTGTATATGTATGTGTAATGGTAGCCGAGTGGTAGGCGCGGTGCATTTAACACGAGTTATCTTTTATTATTATTCTCTTAGGTACACACCTAGGATATATTAGAAGTTAAAGAAGAAGCGGCAAATAAATGACTTTCCCTCCGGTGCACACCTAGAGGTTGACTACTTCTTCTTCGAGTTAGCTTTGTTGTTGGTATCTAATCTCATCTCATTAAAACAGAAAAGCGCAGCCGCTTTAATGCAGCAGACGCCGTACGCTTACATACGAAAATAAACTAAATATACATCAGGCAAAGCTCCGTATTAGTTCCGTACTACTTCCGTATTGGTCGGGCACGGATACTACATATGTATACATTTTCCAAAAGTTCTGTCAGGAAAATGGTTATGAAATGATTACATGGTTATGTGGATGCGTCAGGCCCATAATGGTTCGTTGTGGTGACTATTACCGTCATCAGAAAGGTTTCGCGAGGCTGTTCGCGTGCGTGACGCGTGCATGCGTGACGCGCCTGAGAAGAGCTTTCGCAGCAGGTAAACCTGCACACCCGACGCCCACCAAACCTGCTCATCGAGTTCAGGGTTTTCCGTGCATTGAGATGATCCCGTTTTGAACGAGAGAGCCTAGAAGCTCAGGGCCCTACGCTATGCTTTTTTTGCCTTGATGACCTAGGCAAAAAAAGGATAGGGATGTTATAAATTCTTTAAAAAATTCCTTTTTTAACCTGGGATTCGAACTCGCACTATCGCGCGCCCTGCATGCATCCCCCGATACACTTCGTATACATACTAATTCTTCCAAGTTGCTTCACGTTATGATCTTGCATTTGAAAGCCCTACTTCAATTATGCATTGTGGCCAGCCGTCTTTGATGGTACGGTACGGGATAGGTACGGGACAGGTACGATCGAGGGCAACACGACACGGTCTACCGCCTTGACGACGGCAAAAAAAGCATAGGGATTTTATACATTTTTCAATTCTCCTATTTCTTTTAAGGCATATCCTGGGATTCTAACCCGCACAATCGCCCTACATGCATTCCCCCATAAACTTCGCATTCATACCCATTCTTCAAAGTTGCTTCACGTTACGATCTGGCGTTTGAAAGCTCTATTTGAATATTGCTGTCAGCCGTA
Source organism: Sycon ciliatum (assembly GCF_964019385.1). Lineage (NCBI taxonomy): Eukaryota > Metazoa > Porifera > Calcarea > Leucosolenida > Sycettidae > Sycon > Sycon ciliatum. The sequence goes on along the minus strand of NC_088652.1, from coordinate 5,564,135 downwards.
TGTTGCCAGCTGTGTTTGATGGTACGTTACGGTACGGGACAGATACGGGATAGCGCAAGGCGTGACACAAACACACAAACAAACACACAAATACCAAACTAAAGCTGTGTGGACCCTGGCTAGCGCAAGACGTTACTGAAGTAACGTCTTCTGCATAAATACGGGAATAAAATACAGTGATGAAGTTGGTTGCTCCAACGAGGAGCGCACGCTTCTTGCCGAACTTGACACTTGACTGACTCACGACTGCCATCCGGAGCACACTAGCGTGTGCTCCTCGTTGGAGCAACCAACGTCATGACTATTACCGCCGAAGTTGCAACTTCTAAGTACGTAAAATACAGTGAGTTATACAAAACGACTTCCTGATTTTTCTTGCTCTGTGCTGAAGACCGACTACTAAGTTCACGAAGCACGTCCGTTCTTCAGTCTGGGCATTTCTGCCTTTGACTCTTTGCTCATACATTTAATTTTCCCATTTGCATCTTTCGTCGTAGAACCTGACTCACATTATGCCATGTTGATGCCACGATGGTATGCTTTGAAAGAAGAATCGTTTGGACAAGAATTTTATTGTTTTTTTGCTGCTCTTGACGACGATAATTACTATAGTGGTAAAGACACATCTGGCGATATGGCTTTAAATACACGTCTGCCAACATATCCTCGCCAGGCTGGATAGTTGTGGCACAGAGCTCTCCTTCTGACCCTAACCAACATCATATCGCGCTTGGTGCCTAGTCGATGCATGTTTTGAGGTATCAGACATGCCATGCTGGTATGTCAGTTAGCGCATGGCATAATAGATGACACAGCAACAGCGTAATTCGATTGGGACGTACGTTTCGTCCCCGCTGGACTCATCAGGCAATCGTCTTCTTGGATGTCTTCAAATGGAGCTTGACTCCTGAGAAGGAATTTGAAGACAACACGGCAGTTGTACTTATCGTCTATTAATATGGTGGTAAACACATACCTAGTCATATGGCAGTAAATACATGCCAGTCCACACCCGCTGTGGCACATAGCTCTCCTTCTTACGAGAGACGTGTTTGATGTGTTGTTTCCCGGCGTTGTCGAGAAGGAGGATTATGTCAGCGTTCCGGCAAAGAACGCATACTCCTTTCAGATTGGACCACCATGCCTTGTCGCGAACTTAGCCGCAGGTACGTCGGGTCCTAAAGTGCCGTTACATCTCCAGCCTGGATTGTTGAGGTGTAGAGATAACAAGGGTAAGAGAGTCGGCGGAGGATTGCTTCTTGGCGCCATTGGCAAAATAGTTTCGCCATTTGCTCCATTCTCTGTCCTTAATACGCATCATTTATGTGCAATCAGGAGAACACACACTACTTGGGATTAGAATAGCGGGTTGCGAGAGATTGATGGATAATGAACTGTTCCATGTCTGCAGCGATGGTAATAGTAACTTTTAGGCAAGCCAACTCTGCATCGTGGGTGATACTGAAGGCCCAATGGACGGCCTTGAGGTGTGCTCCGAGTCACCCTCAGCCAGGACGCTCTTAACGCCACACAGTTAGCGTAGTGGTCTGTCCCCGGCTTGTTGAAATGGTCAGGAATTTATCTTATTGAGTTCCATGTTTGTAGCGACCCAAAGGTTCAAGTATTTTCGGGCTGATGGATTTTGGAAAGTCGACAGAATGAGGTTTAGTGGGGTGGCACCTCAAGCGGGCTCTCGAAAAAGTTTCGTTAGCTCGTGCGTGACACAAAGATCCTCAAGGCTATCCCCCAGAGGGTTTGATTTTTCGCTACCAAGCTAATATTAACAATGCACGTTGAAATCCCCCGCTAGAACTCCGTTTGGGGACAGTTCTTTGGCCTAAGGTAGTGTTTCGCCACGTGAATTGATGAGACAGAGGTTGGTGGGGCTACAGGAGTAGGTGAGGTACACAGAACCGATCACCAAACTTGCAACACATAGCCCAAAGTGTTGTATGTTCAGCGGACTGGAGTTAGTCTAGATTATCAGAAGCAAAGGAGGACTTGATCAATACATCGATACCACCTACGTGCTCGTTTAGGTCTCTGCCATATAAGAATCCTTGTCCAAGGATGTGAGATTCAAGGTTAGTTATTGCATCAGCAGAGAATACAGCTTCAATGATAATTTTTACATCTATGTCGTGCTTGATGAGTGCATACCTCAGGACGTCCAGTTGAAGGTGTCAACTGGAGCTGCCAAACAACCAAGCCCAATGGAGGAGACCAGCGTCGAAAAGTCGTCCATCAATCATCATTAATATTTTTGTCGTGCAGTGCTAGTTGTCGGAAGTTGTAGCGTGAATCTGTATTAAGATTAAACTTGTGGAAGCTTACACCTTTCTGTGTTAGAAGCGCTCTGTATTCCTAACATAGATCCAGGACTATGTATATAGAAGGAGGGTGTGTTATCTTTGCAGATGCTTGGTGGCACACCTAGCTCAGGAAAGTGTGCCCAGTATTTCCTGATGTGTTGGCCATGTCTGCCTATAACTCGCAGGTTCCGTTTTTGGAGTTTTAGCACATTAATCATTTTTTAATTAGGTTAGAGTGTTTCCTTTTTTCTTTCTTTCCTTATTAAAAACTTTATGTAGTTACATTTTTTCCAAATTACCAACATTCCCTGTACTATCTTGATGATTAGTGAGGGAAAACGTTGTATAGATGAAAGGAAATGCCTACTTGATAGTGTCGATTTGCGTCTCTGCATGCGAAGGTATAGATTGCGAAAATATATGGGGTGAATAGTTTTGTTCTAAAGTATGTAGTGCCACTCTCAAAACATCTGTTCCAATTTCCCCTGTCTGGTGACCACTGTCATGCCTGAAAATTCTCTTTGCACCTGATCTTGGCGCTTTTCCTGATATTTCTCTGGACATTGGTCTGTTTAGCACTCTAGTCGAGGTGCCTCCACCTTTTGTGGACATATACATGGAGTGGTTCCATTGGTTTATTGGATCATATCAATGTCTTTATAATCACGTTTTTTTTTAACACAAACTGTCAATTCTGCAGATAACTGGTACTTTTGCTCACAGGACCAAGAAGCATCGGGAAGCCTCGAAACACTTTACATTCCCACACGTAAGACATACGATGATGCGTCTGCTGAGTGTGCCCGGAGAGGTAGCATTCTGGCAAATATCCAGAATAGATTTCATGGAGAGTGTGCAGGAGACCTGCTTGGACCCCGAAACGGTCAGTGCAACAGTTCTTCCAGTGATAACTGCACGACTTCCTCGTACTTCTTCAAAACCAATACATGCAATGTGTGGGTTGCTCTTCAACGAACATCTGGATCCAAAACCTGGACATGGACGCTACCAGTTCCACTCGCTGCAAACAATGTTTCTTGGATTACTGCACCATTACAAGGAGGAGGTGGACAAAACGAATGCGGGTATTATTCTCCAGAGAAGGAGACCTTCGGATTCGAATCTTGCTCAATGAAGCTAAATTCCTATTGCCAAAGATATACACCACACGGTAGGGATCTCATAGATAATATTTTAGACATCCATCTGGCTACTCCTATACTTACCAAAATAGCCCTGCTGTATTCACCTACATATGCAGTAAAGGGGCTAATAGCCACCGTTAATTTGCAAACAAAGTGTCATACGTCCCCAGACACAACGGACAACGGAAACTGGTAGTTGGGAAGACATTTATTAAAGACGAAGAGACGGAGACAAAACGAACTACAAGGACTACATTATGGGAAAGAGAGAGAGAGATGGAGACAGAGAGAGAGAGAGAGAGAAATGGAGCCAGGGCGGCAAGATAATTGGCCTGGGTAGCTAGTATGGCAAATATGGGCGGAAAAGTAGCTATCCAGACCAACGCAACAAAGTATGACAAAAAAATGAGACAAAAGTTGAGCGCGAGGGTGAATGCTGGCCAGCTTTGAAACGATTGTAAGCACTTTAGTTGAAAGTCGAAAGCACATAGCCCAATCTATGTAGGCATGGGCGGTAAATGCTAGTTATCTGCCGCGATAATGCTAAAGGCATTGCTCATAATAATGAGGATATAATGCCACTGAAAATGCTCACACTACTCCATAATGCCAGTTTGAAAGTTGGAAAAGTCGATTTAAGAAGGCCGTCTTAAATCAAGGCCAAAGCGTACAAGAACAAAACTTAAGCAGCAGTGAGCATATTGTCTGAAAAATCCACTATGAATGTTGATTTGCAACGTCAAGTCTCCGGACGAAGGCGGACGGGTTCATATGCACGATTTTCGGAAGTGGACCTAGCCAGCTTCATGCATGACACCGTTGCCGACCGGCAATTATGCTTATAATTCCAATTTTGCATGCAAGATGGTGTTATAATGCCAGCATTATGCCACCTGGAAAAATGGACTGTATTGCCAGCCATAATGCTAGCATTACCCGCCCATGGCTAAATCCATGATCATTACCACTTCTACCATAATTATTACAAAGACCGTGATTTATGTACACTCCCGCTTTCAAAAATTTAGGCAGCCAATGACCACTTTGCGGTCAGAATGCAGGGATTTATAGCCAGCTTCGGGAGCAGGAACATTTTTTAGAAAATCGAAAAAGGAAAAAGAACTAGTTGAGAACTTGTGGCAGGGGCACGTGGATGCTGCTAATGGGCTTTCTCCGTCACGCGCTTCATCTGCCGCTAGGGTCTAATGGGTGTCCTGCCGTCTTGACCTCCAGTTGGAAACGGACACGATAATTTACTTTCTTATGCACGAAAGACTTGGGCAATTTGATGTTCTTAAGAGAGCATGTCTGAGAAAACCCGAACATATGTGCAAGTCGATCTCTCAGATTTCGCTCAAATTTTGCAGGTAGGTTTGCTTTGGGGTGTAGATCGACATTCCAAAGCCACCGCAAAATCCTTTGAAGGGAACTATGAAATTGGCATACCCCTCAATATTGGCCCAATATTGGCACGATTTATGTGTCTACAAACGAGCCACGGCACAGCGTACAAGAACAAGCTACGAACAAAACTCCATCAAGCCAACATTACCTCACCTTAGAAGAGTTCTTGGGGAAGCACCACTTAGCCACGCCAGCATCCCAGAAGACGAGGGCAATCATCCCTTGACGCTCCATAGCTGGCTATCTTCTTATCTTGACGGCCGTTCACTCCAGTGCTTAGTCGGCGGTCAGATTTCTTCTCTCTAACCAATCTCTGCAGGGGTGCCCCAAGGCAGTATTTTGGGCCCTACGCTGTTTCTAATATACGTGAATGACGCTGCCGATGTTCTTAATGGCAATGCTCAGCTTGAGGCCTACGCGGACGATACGACACTATACAGTCTAGTATCCTCAGCTCAGTGCCCTCGGGACGCTGCACACTCCTTGCAGGTATCCACAAACCGCCTGCATGAGTGAGGTTGCCAATGGAAAGTGTCTTTCGAGCCCATCAAGTCACAGGCTATGACTGCTACCCTCCGACGCACTGACCTAGACCTGCCCCAAATCCTGTTTGGTGGTACCCCTGTACCGGAGGAAACCAGCATATCACTGCTCGGTGTTCGATTTGACTCCAAATTGTCCTTCGCTAGTCACCTCAGGACCGTGACCATCCGCGCCCAGCAGCGCCTCGGCTTTCTCCGACGAGCGGGCCACATTTTAACGCCAGCTGGCCGAACGACTGTCTACAAGGCATTCGTGAGGCCCCTGATGGAGTATGCCCCCTTGTGTGGATGGGTGCGCCAGCCAGCCACATCCAACGTCTGGATAATGTTCAACGCCGCGCACTGCGCATCATTGGCCCTGGTGCAATTCTCCCCAGTTTGGCTGTCCGCCGGACTGTTGCTGCTCTCTCGTGTATGTACAAATTGCATTTCATCACTCGTCCTCCTCAGCTACTTGCTGTATTGCCACTGCATCGCGTTTCTCCAGCCAACCCCAGAACCAGGAACCAGCACAATAATGCCACTACAGAATTGTTGCTGTGCTATCGTGACTTTTTTTAAAGCAATGTGTCTCTTTCTTTCAGCAGTTACCTTTGTTACCGTCTCCCAGCCGAGGTCACACACACACACACACACTTGTTCCAGCAATACAGTTATGGTAACAAGGGATTCACAGGTAACACGAGAATACAGGTAAAACAAAGTGGAAGTCGGATAAGCTTGAGCCGAACGCTCTCTCTACTCAAAGTCCTCAAGAAGCTTCGCCCCAAATCAACATCCGCGGGCAGCTCGACTCAGATCAGTTCCTGCATGCATTTCAAGCATTGGCATGGTAGTACACCAGAACAGAGTAATAATATTATAATACCAAATGACTTCGACAAAATAAGAAACAACTAATCTGGGAAACCCACAGCGCTCACATCTCTCCCCCTCTTTAGAGAGCTCACAGATCCATAACAGTTCTGGGCTTGTGAGTACGTGTCGACTTCCATATCGTACTGGATGCAGACAATGGGGGTGTAGGCCGGGAGTCTTGGGAACTGGCAGGCCTGCAAATGGTCTGGTCTGTAGTGTGGTCAGCCGATGTGTCGGGCGTAGGGGTAGCCGCTGGATCGGCCGATGGTTCAAGGTTGCTCGGTGCTGGTCGTACGGTGTCCAGATAGCAGCGTCGTATGGATCCATCATCACCTTCTAACACCACCTCATGCGGCGTTGCAGACACCACAGTGGCTTGTCGTTAATCCGTAATTTGTCTCCTGAACTATGTGTTAAGAAGGAAAATGTTTTGTCTCGTCAGTTGTTTGGCGCTAATCCTCGTGAAAGTGTCAGGAGTGCTTCTCCCCACTGATGTTGTCTTTGTGTTTTAGTCATTTGGATCAGGGCACAGATGCAGCTCCTAAGCGGTGGTGGGTGAGTAGATCAGACCCACCACAAAGTGGTCAAAGACCGAAATCCCATTCACTGCATCCATGTTTCCCTCGTGCCAGGCCACGAGTTCCCAATTAACTGTGGGTCGCAGCACGGCTGGAAAAAATCCTTCCGCTCCCAAGCAGGACTTGAACCTGCTACCCTCTGTTTCTCAATCATGGTCTTAGACCATCCCACTATGCCTGGCTGCCTGATCCAAGAGGGTGGTGGCGTTCCTGCGGATGCGGAAAACTGGGCCTTTGGCCGAGTCTCACGCGAACCGTGAAATATTAAATACAAATAATCTACGTGGAGATGAAAGTTTAATAATAGCTATGAAAAGTATGAATGCCGCAGACATCACCACACAACATGACAATTTGTTCAAGGTTTTGTTTTGTGTGTTTCCAAAATCGATTTTCAAGCTCTGATCATTAGTGGAAATACGGAACTAAAGTGATCAAGGGAAAAACAAAGGTTAAAAATCCAAAGAAGTGTGACACATGACGGGTAACTTGTGGTAAGTATTACAAAAAGTGAGAACTTAGATAAAGAGTAAGTGTGACAAATGGGCATGAACAGTGCAGAAACAACTCATAAACACGGGGTGCAAACTCACGAGAATAACCTAAGTGCTAAAACATGTTCTTCTTGCTTACACGAATCGGGCTTATGCGTAAGAATACAAACAGCTTCAAGGACCTTCAACTGCTGGACATAACGAGCACGACACAGAACAGAGAAGTGGGAATCGTCATACACACTCAAACAATCGGGACGAGATAACAAATGCAAGTACACAGCTGACTTCTTACGAATTTCACCCTAATCAGCTCCATCACCTTCCCTGCCACCTAACTCCTCCTCGTCCGTTTTATCACCATCACCACCAGCCGTCTCATCGTCATCCGTCTCGTCGTCATCCGCCGCCTCGTCATCACCCGCCTCGTCGTCATCTGTATCCTCGCCCTCATCCGCCTCGTCGTCATCTGTATCCTCGTCATTTGACCTGTTCTGCTGAATTATTTTTTTCCACACGTATAGCGTGAGGTTCTCGATCTATGCTTTTGCGGTAGCTCTATAAATTGCTTTATTTTCCATTTTTCCATTATTCCCTGTACTTACCCATGATTCGAAGAGAACGAAAACGTTCGGCAAATCGGCTTACTTCACTGTGTGGATTGCGTCGGTGCGGACACATTTTCTTTCAAAAATTGGATACGCCTCCAATTTGTCCTTAATGAAAATAATTTTTTATATTCTTGTATGACTTGCACTACTACGATGCATGTACAGGTAGTATCACTGTTGCCAATCACTGGCAAGTTGTAGTTGCTGTGTGGTCACCAGGAACAGAGCTGAGCATTGGCTCAATTTCCTTCCGGCATTATCCGCCAGGTACCTCATGTATACTGGCACTGATTCATCTTTAGCCACTAGAAGGTGTAATAAAAATAATAATATTAACTGGTTTGAGGGAAAGAGACAAACGGGAAAAGTCTGAAGAAAAAATTGACTGTCACCACCAGGACTCGAACCAGCGACCCTCGCTTGTAGCCAACGATGCTCTAACCACCGAGCTTTGGTGTAGTCGTCGTCCCAGCAGAGACCGTTCAAAGTTTTCTTCAGACTTCGAAACTCACACTTCCTGTGAATCCACACAGGCGGGTGGGACGCAAATAATAATAATAATAATTTCAAATTTGTACTTAAATAATCGACGCGGAGACAACAATTTTACAATAGCTATAAAGAGAACAAGTTATGCTGTCATCGCCACACTACAACGAAGTCATGAAGGTTTACCAAAATCGATTTTCTTGTCACAATCATCAGTGGAAAGCCGTGACTGAAGAATAACCAAGCCAAATCAATAATTTATATACATTCAATAATGTTACAAGAACAAAACAAAGTGCTAAAAATAGAATGAGGGAAGGTGAGACAATAAAAGTAAAGTGAGAGCTAAGTGCAACAGGGGTGAGGAACGAATTGCAACGCTAGAACTGTGTAGTGAGAAAAACAATCATGCTGTGCACCTACGAAAACAATCTTAACGCAAGTACATGTTTCTTCTGCTTACAAAGATCAGGCTTATGCAAACGAATACAAACAGCCTCAAGTACTTTCAACTGACTAGCGTACCGTGCACGACAAAGAACAGAAAAACTAAAATCATCATACACCTGCAGACACTTAGGGTGAGACAACAGATGAAGAAAAACGGCAGACTTCTTACGATCACAATCACCATCCGATTCCTCACCGGTGAAGACACTGGGAACAGAAGATTTAGCAACAACAGGAACAACAACAATGACAACAACAACAATAGTAACAAATTACCATCAAGATCAAAGAAGGAGTCAACGAACAGAGGTTCAGCAAAGTGAAGCGAGCCTGGGACCGATCGGTGGTGATGAGGAGAATGACACGGAGTACGACACTGAGGACGAGTTGGAAGATGAGACGGGGGACGAGGTTGCGGTTGGTGGAGACGAGGAATCGGATGGTGATTATGATCGTAAGAAGTCTGCCGTTTTTCTTCGTCTGTTGTCTCACCCTAAGTGTCTGCAGGTGTATGATGATTTTAGTTTTTCTGTTCTCTGTCGTGCACGGTACGCTAGTCAGTTGAAAGTACTGGAGGCTGTTTGTATTCGTTTGCATAATCCTGATCTTTTTTAAGCAGAAGAAACACTCAACCTGCGGACAGAACTGTTTCGTCCTTTGTGGACTCGTCAGCGCAGCACAGAGGAAATGAGGCCGAAACTGATAGCAATGGAAATAAAAATTTCCAATCAGGTCCGAACGTACCTTGTCAGAGTGCTCAAACTGACAAGTCAGTGAGCTCTGCATAACGCAAACAGCAAAGGCACTACCCCACGCAAGAGTGCTCAACTGCTACAAGAGCAGGAGCGAAATACTCAATCTGCGGACAGAACTGTTTCGTCCTTTGTGGAATCGTCAGCGCAGCACAGAGGAAATGAGGCCGAACCTGATAGCAATGGAAATAAAAATTTCCAATCAGGTCCGAAGGTACCTTGTCAGAGTGCTCAAACTGACAAGTCAGTGAGCTCTGCATAACGCAAACAGCAAAGGCACTACCCCACGCAAGAGTGCTCAACTGCTACAAGAGCAGGAGCGAAATACTCAATCTGCGGACAGAACTGTTTCGTCCTTTGTGGACTCGTCAGCGCAGCACAGAGGAAATGAGGCCGAACCTGATAGCAATGGAAATAAAAATTTCCAATCAGGTCCGAACGTACCTTGCCAGAGTGCTCAAACTGACTAGTCAGTGAGCTCTGCATAACGCAAACAGCAAAGGCACTACCCCACGCAAGAGTGCTCAACTGCTACAAGAGCAGGAGCGAAATACTCAATCTGCGGGCAGAACTGTTTCGTCCTTTGTGGACTCGTCAGCGCAGCACAGAGGAAATGAGGCCGAACCTGATAGCAATGGAAATAAAAATTTCCAATCAGGTCCGAACGTACTTTGCCAGAGTGCTCAAACTGACAAGTCAGTGAGCTCTGCATAACGCAAACCGCAAAGGCACTACCCCACGCAAGAGTGCTCAACTGCTACAAGAGCAGGAGCGAAATACTCAATCTGCGGACAGAACTGTTTCGTCCTTTGTGGACTCGTCAGCGCAGCACAGAGGAAATGAGGCCGAACCTGATAGCAATGGAAATAAAAATTTCCAATCAGGTCCAAACGTACCTTGCCAGAGTGCTCAAACTGACAAGTCAGTGAGCTCTGCATAACGCAAACAGCAAAGGCACTACCCTACGCAAGAGTGCTCAACTGCTACAAGAGCAGGAGCGGAATACTCAATCTGCGGACAGAACTGTTTCGTCCTTTGTGGACTCGTCAGCGCAGCACAGAGGAAATGAGGTCGAACCTGATAGCAATGGAAATAAAAATCAGAAGAAATATGTAGTTGCGTTAACCCTTTAAGAGCCACAGGAAATTTTCAAAATTCTGCATTTTTTCGTGTTCCTCGGATCATAGCTTCAGTTCTACTCACTCAATCCTCACAATCTAGGACTTCCCGGAACGGTCTCCGCGAAAGGAAGAGCACGAGGTCGATCATGATAGCCAGCACACCGTCTATCCAGCGCAAGATCGCAGCGACAGTACGAAAAATGCCCCAAATGCGTCCAATTGCGTCCCGCTCCAGATATTTCATTTTACTCGATCGTGGAGTTCCAATTTTTTTGCTGTGTACTCTTGACAATATCAACAGTGAAACCCGTGCAAATTCGAGTAAACCAGCGTGACGAAAAGTCTCAAAATTCTCAATACTAAAGTTGCACTGCGCGCTTTTGAAATTGCCGCAATCGCGGCTCAACTTACGTGTGATTTATCTCAGGACCCGTTGTTCGCAGCGCTTCGCGGATTGGTTCTCCCGACAGGTGAGAGTTTTCTCTTCGCCCTGGATATTTCGATCGATGGATTTGAGCGAGATTGGACTGAGTTACGATCTTTTGAAGTTTTGCATTTGAATGCGTCGTTTACGACGCATTCAAGTATGGGGCGGCTCTTTCTTGGATTGTTTTCGTAGGTGCACAGCATGATTGTTTGTCTCACTACACAGTTCTGGCGTTGCAATTAGTTCCACACCCCTGTTGCACTTTGCTCTCACTTTACTTCTATTGTCTCACCTTCCCTCATTCTATTTTTAGCACTTTGTTTTGTTCTTGTAACACATTATTGAATGTATATAAATTATTGATGATTGTGACAAGAAAATCGATTTTGGTAAACCTTCATGACTTTGTTGTAGTGTGGCGATGACAGCAGAATTTGTTCTCTTAATAGCTTTTATAAAATTTGTACTTACCGGAGAATTTCAAAGTTTTTAGGAAAATAGAGGCCACATGCCACGTACTGTATTTTTCTCGCCGAAACTCAACACTTGCAAGCCAGGTATGAAAGAAAGAAAAAATCATCAGTCACACCACCGGGACTTGAACCAGGGGCCTTGCTATTCGCAAGCAATGCTCTAGCCAACCGAGCTCCAGTATGACTCTTATCCACAGTGATGGTAAATCTATCCTTCTGCGATCAATTCATATCTGGCTTGCATTATGCTGGCAACTCCCACCAATCAAGAGGGCCCTGGGACATTCGCTTGATATCCTGGGGAGCGCATCAAACTATGTCCACTGCGGGAAAATACAAATTGCAATTTCAAATTTGGACTTCACGGAGAATTTCAAAGTTTTTAGGAAATTAGAGACCACGTGCCACGCACTGCTTTTTCTCTCCGAAGCTCAACACTTGCAAGCAAGATATGAAAGAAAGAAAAAATCATCAGTCACACCACCGGGACTCCAAGCAGGGAGGGGCCTTGCTATTCGCGAGCAATGGCCTAACCAACTGAGCTACAGAATGCCTCTTATCCATAGTGATGGTAAATCTAACCTTCTTCGATCAATTCATATCTGGTTTGCATTATGCTGGAAACTGACACCAATCAAGAGGGCCCTCCGCCATTCGCTTGATATCATGGGGAGCGCATCAAACTATGTCCACTGCGAGCAAATACAAATTGCAATTTCAAATGTGGACTTCACGGAGAATTTTTCACTGATGATTTTTTTTCTTTCATATCTGACTTGCAAGTGTTGAGTTTCGGAGAGAAAAGAGCAGTACGTGGCATGTGGCCTCTAATTTGCTAACAACTTTGAAATTCTCCGTGAAGTCCAAATTTGAAATTGCAATTTGTATTTGCTCGCAGTGGACATAGTTTGATGCGCTCCCCATGATATCAAGCCATTGGCCCAGGGCCCTCTTGATAGGTCCGAGTTGCCAGCATGATGCAAGCCAGATACGAATTGATCGAAGACGGATAGATTTACCATCACTGTGGATAAGAGTCATACTGTAGCTCAGTTGGTTAGAGCATTGCTCGCGAATAACAAGGCCCCTGGTTCGAGTCCCGGTGGTGTGCTCTTTTGTACTCTATATTCTAGTCTTCTACCTCTTCTCCCCTATGAACATACTTTCTCATTTTCCATATTTAGTTAGGAGACTCCCTTCGATAGGCATCTGTCTGCCTCTGGAGGATCCGTGAAATTAAAATCAAGAAATCAATGATGGGGCGTTGATGGATCTGCCGCCTGAGGTCTCCGCAGCACGGCCAGATACACGCTGTTATAAGGGTATCATTCGCAAAGGGAAAAAACATGTATGTACATGTAGATGTATTGTTCAGTGGCATTCTGTGCGTGCTTCACTGTATTCTGTGCGTGCTTCACTGTGTTCTCTGCTTTATAGCGCCCTCAGGCATAGCTGTCAACTCAACGGACACTGGAATATATGCACGCATATTGCAGCCACAGATACTACGAGATTGGGTACCAGAATTCTGCTTTGTGTACGACAAAAATGACACTGTGGCTAAACCAACTGTAGTTTGTAACAATAACGAGTCAATCGTGTTGTCGGGCCTGGAAACCAATACTTTGTACAGGGTCAGAGCATTCTTCAAAACTACGATCGGACACAATAGTAGCATGTCCCCTGTAGTCAGCATTGGAACAGTGCCTAAAGGTAAGAGATATCATTACATCAAACACCGACCACGAACAGGGGTGAAGAATTTTGTGAGATTCGTGTTGTACCTCGCACATTCCTTTTTGCATGGTCTCTTTCCCCAAATGACGTTCCTATGTCAATTGCATGATTCTCAGGTCAAGCATTGCGGAATCAGGTTAGGGATTAGTTACCCGTGTGCCCAATTCATTTGGTTGATGGTGCAGTGATCAAAGGGAAGAAGTTAAGAAATGAAAAAAACATTTCTTCTCAATTATCCCATGGGAGATTTCCTTCTCCACAAATATGCATTGGAATATTAACAGGCCTTTTTAATGCAGACCGCAAATACTATGTAACGTATGAACAATTTACTGATACATACGTGATCTGAATATGTTTTTATTAGCGCCAACATCGCCTGACAATTACGTCCTCTCAAGTACTACCATCACTGTCTTTATAGGCCGGACAGAAGGCAAAAACCTTCCCATACTCCAGTATTGTGTGTACGGAAGGCCTGCAAATGATATGTCTGGGAATATGACATCGATACCAGTGTGCAACGCGTCTGAAAATGTTACCTTGATTGGCCTGGCTCCAGGCATGACCTATAATGTCACCACCTATGTAAGCAATGCCTATGGAGACAGTGCTCAATCGACCTCCACTCGCATCACCACGTTGCATCAAGGTTGGCACATTTGTTGCACATGTGTAGCCTCGAGTTGGCATGAATTTAACCCCTCAATAGATGGTGGAACGTTTCGTTCGAATCGTTCAAAACCCAAGAACGTTACCGATTCTCCTCCTTCATACGTCTTGCTGTTCTCATATATCAATTGAGTTAACTTCTCTTTATGATTCTACCTGTAACAGATTGGATTTTATGGTTACTCTATAACACGTTATGTTCGGTGGAACTGTATTTTCGGTATTTCCGTTAGGGGAATCTGGCAACTAAAAAGGTACTAGAATAGTCACTGTATGTAAAGAAAATGTTGGTCACCTACATCTACATTTCACCAGAAAACGATATGGTTCCTCGCACCAAAAATACTTATTAGATTATATGTTGTCCAGAATCTGTTCTTGGTGATGTTTTCCCTTTTTTCATAGCACCAACAACTGATCAAGTCGACGCAACCAGTGGCTACCAAGCTAGCGCAAGCGGCTCCAAATCTGCAGCGATAATTGCGGGAGGGTCTGGCGCAGGACTGCTGGTGCTGGCTGCGACGGTTTTCCTGCTATGGAAATTAAAGTTGACACCCGCGAAACCTGATCCTGGTACGTAAAGTCCAAATTTGAAGCTTCTGAATAGTAATAGGGTTCCTTTTCCTTCTTTTCTCTGGAAAAAAGCGAAATTGATACATTCAGAGGTTTCAAAACTTTACCAAATGGTACTACGGCATTCATCTTACAATTCCAAGAGTGATGTTCTGGACACGTTTCTTAGAAATACTTTACCATCGAAAAATGATAACGTTACCGCTTCAGTCTGGCCTCTCTAACTCGAAATTCCTGTGTGGAAAAATAATACATGCATTCCTACAGGCCTCAGTGCATTGTGCATCATGGGCAGATACCATCATAAACTTTATATACATCATCGATCATGAAAATAATGTCTCGCGATATATTGCTTAAATAGATTTTTGGTTGGAGGAAAGCAAATACGCACACGAAGAACAGAAGCCATATTATTATTTGTAATAGCACTTGAAAAATAGCGCTAGTGGCGCCAACAGCATATTTAGCGGTCAGAGCATAGACCAAATAGCACTTTAAAGACAGCGCTAGTGGCGCCAAGTACACAGTGAGACAATGAATATTACCAGTATCAGACAACAGTGGGGACAACGGTACTACAATGTCAAAACAGTGACAACTTTCGCACATACTTCTTTTGCACGCACAGTTCAGGCTTCAGCTTGGCAATGTACATTGCCTCCAGCACAGCAAGGTGGGATTTGTAGCGCGCACTCGCTTGAATGGTAAAGTGAGAGTGGGTGCCACTAGCGCTATTTTTCAGGTGCCATTTTTGTCAATGCTCTGCCCGCCAAAAGTGCCGGTTATAAGGACTTGCTTACTACCTTGTCAATCATCATTGTATTCGACCTGAAGAGTAATGGAATGAAAGGCCTAGTCGAAAACATTATATGGCTTCTGTGCTTCGTGTGCTGATCTATTGTTTACCGCTGGCAACTGGGCATCATGTGTGCTTGTAGAACTCAATCACACCCCCAGAAGTCCATATTTAGCACTATAGACCTGCCCTTCATCTTACACACTTATACATTCGGAAGTGTGCATGATTTTCAGAAAGTTGAGGTTAACCGTACAACGGGAGTGAAAACATGCAACTCTATTTGCATTACCGAAAGGTGACACAAAGTTCATAGTTGGTATCTCATCCACGTATCCATCGTTCTGACAATATTATGTTTTCCTCTTTCAGTGCTGACTACCTGCCAACTGGACGTAAGAACTCAATCTGTTTCCCATGATGATGAACTTGATTTGGTTCAGAACACGCGCACTAGTATGGAAACCAATGAGGCGTACGAGAGCTGGATCCTGGCTAGGAATGATGCATATGGCTGTGTGGATTTGCGCGAGAATGATGTTCTTCGTGCCGGATGCGGAGCTGGGCGTGCAGAGGAAGGGGGGCCGGCCACAGAAGAACAGCATACTTATGTCAGCATCCAATAACGCCAAATGTTTTTCACAATTTTGACCGACTGATACATATCCTCAACGAAATGCAAATGATACAGTAGCATTTAACTCTGTTGTTGAGCCAATAGTAATATGTAAAGCGAAAAAGGACCTTTAAGTTACTAGCTATGACTAACAGTCCACAAAGGTACAGAGATAATATAAAGCCAGGTAAAGTGTCAGATCAGTGTCATGTCGTTAAATGTCTCAATATACTTGTCAGTCTTGTGCCGTGCTGTCTCACTATCTGATGTTATAATTATTAACTCGTTACCTTGGCGGACAGTTAATTATAACTAGTAACTTATAGGGCCTTTTTTCTCTTTGCACAAAACTGTATCATGGTATACTTTTTCATGGCAAGCACGCGATATGTTGCAGTCTTTCTGAGTTTTTTCTTCATATCTCTCTGCCTCTAACTCCAGTAGCGCATGCATTTATCACTGATATACTCTCAAATAGTTCATTGCAGCTCTTGTGTCCTGATGTCACGCATCAGTATGGATATCATTTGTAACTTTCACAAGTAAGTTCAGTGCTAAACCGTTCGGAGCGAGGTTTTTGAAGTAATTTGCTATACATGTATGTTGACGGTGATTCGTAACCGAATCTCAATATCTTTATCACCGGAAGAATTACCATTGACATTATATATCCCACCTGTGCATTTAATCCCTGTCAGTAAATCCATTGCATAGCAGAAAATTGCAGCTCGTTCGTTATAAACTTGCAGCAGGTGTATTTTTTTTGCTTATTTTTATGATTCAAAAGTCGCTAGAATTTTATTCACACTATGTTTCTTTTTGGTAGCACTTCTCTCTAAATTTCGTATGCATAATCAGTATATCCGTTCACTGTGGTTATGGATTGTTTTATAAACATGTGCATAACAGTAGTGGTACTAGTGACGTGGATGGTATGAATATTGAGAACGTGTTCGGGGCACTTCTCTCTGGTTTCCTCAGCCCTTATCTGACCCAGCTAGTGTTACCAAATTCCTATGTATAGTATCGGAATTTTGTACTCAGGAAAATGTGAGGACCACTTTCCTAGGGAGCATGTGTCTTGCATCAACTCCTACGAAATATCACTGGCCCAGAGCTGTATGTGAGAAGTGCGAGTCTTCTTTGCCCACCATTCAAAATGGAGATTGTTTCGGCTTTGAGTTATCAGGATCATTTCCAGGTATGCATGCATTATCCAGCAGCACTCGGTCGAAGGCTGGAGATTGGCACCCATCCGACTAGCATCCAGCTGGCAAATGTGGCGACATGATACGGATATTCAATAATGATTGTAGGTAAACAACAGAGAACCACACAAACCTTTTATTTTAATTTTTATTATTTTTATATTTCACGATGTCGTGACGCCAAGACGATTGATTAGTGTGATAAAAATGGTAGCGGTGATCACTTGTCACTCCAAACCACAACCCCAAAAGTATGATGGGGGACATTTCCTCAGTGCTAGAAGAGGTGTTTTTTCTATCTCTCGGTGTATAGTGTTTGCTGATTGAGGACGTAGCTCGCTGTTTTATCAGCGCTTGTAATTTGGCTATTTTCAAGACGATCATTTGTGGCGTCAAGGGATTATTGCCCTCGTCTTCTGGGATGCTAGCGTGGCTAAGTAGTGCTGCCCCAAGAACTCTTCTAAGATGAGGTAATGTTGGCTTGATGGAGCTTGTTCTTCTACGCTGTGCCGTGGCAAGTTTGTAAACCCATACATCGTGCCCATAGTGGGCCAATATGGAGGGGCATGCCAATACAATGGTTCGCTTCAAAAGATTTTGCGCGGGCTTTGAAATGTCCATCTACATCCCAAAGGAAGCCTACCTGCATAATTTGAGCGAAATCTGAGAGATCTACTTGCACATGTGTTCTGCTTTTCGCAGACATGCTCTCTTAAGAGAGCATGTCTGAGAATACCAAAGTATGTGTGCAAGTGGATCTCTCCGATTTCGCTCAAAATTTGCAGGTAGGTTCCCTTTGGGGTGTGGATCGATTGTGCAAAGCCCTTGAAAAGTTTGTGAAGGGAACCTTGAAACTTGCATACCGCTCAAAAATGGCCGAAATATCACATTATTTATGGGTCTAGAAACGAGTCACGCCCCAGCGTATACGAACAAGCTATGAACAAAACTCCATCAAGCCAACATTGCCTCACCTTAGAAGAGTTGTTGCAGCAGTACCGCTTAGCCACGCCAGCATCCCAGAAGACGAGGTCCATCACCCCCTGACGCCCCAAATGATTGTCTTGAAAATAGCCAATTTACAAGCGCTGGCAAAACAGCCAGGTCCGTCCTCAATTCGCCAGAACTATACACCGGCAGATAGTAGAACACCTCTTCTAGCGGTGAGGACATGTCCCCCATCTTCCTTTTGGGGTTTTCTTGAAATAAACTTTTTTGAATTTTTCCACTCGACCATGCTGAAATACGGCCAAAATCATACCTGCGCAGGAAAGCTCGCCCCTCCACGTCGTCTCCTCAGCAATTTCTACTCCAACACTACTCCCAAGGCCGCAGCACAAAGTGTAGTGTTGACTCTGACAAGGAAAAGCAGCGGTGATCACTTGTCACTCCAAACGACAAGCTTCTCCTTGCGCCACCAATAATTTTTTGCGCGACTGTTGATGCAAAAGTGACTGAAGGCCTGAGCGTAGTTTTTGAATTTTATTGCAAGATGCACAGTGAAATCACGTGCCTTGTGACGCAAGAATGCCAAGTCGCGTGGCCCACGGCTCACAAGATTTCAGAGTCACCTTTGTCAAGTGCGATTGTTAGTAGATCTACTCGCCTTGAACGACCGTTGGTCTGGAATAGTCCTTGAGCCAAAACTCAAAATCACAAGTGCCGTTGCACTCTCGGATGGACAAATCGCCGCTTACAGTGTTGGTCAAGGACATCACAAAGGATACGTTTTCGCTTGTTGGACGTTCCAGAACAGATCCAGAGACCTTCGCGAGGGCTTCTTTTCTCGACCAAATTCCACCGTGAGAACAAATATTTTTACGCGAGTGGTGAGGTGTGCGTCGTATGAACAAGCGCAAAACACGAGTTCGCGTGGAGTGAGGAAAAATAATTTATTTTTTAGAAGATGACGACGTTGACGACAATATCGACTTGGGATATTGTGATCACTTTATTGAAGTTTATTCCTTTCGTGTACATTGATGTTGTTTTGCAAACAATGGAAGAAGAGTAAGACGTTTCTAGTGGCAGCGAGGTGCTGGATGAGGCAGCTGACGGCAACGAAGTGGCAAATGACAGCCCAGCGGAGTAATATTGCTGGAATTTTGTGTCGGCGTGTCACAGCGCCCAATTTAGTAAAAACGAGAAGCCTGCACTGAGTAATATCGAGACTACAAGTTGGTGTCGCATCGTCAGCGCTGCTCGAGAGAAGGACGACCATATCTAGGCTTTTCTCTGCCAGCACAAGAGCTCAGGGAGGAAAAAAATGGTGTGGCTGGTTTCATGGAAAGTGCTACACCAATTGCACCCATGTGATAGCAATTGCAAACCTGGAGAAGACCAGTGCCTCTGATTTTGCTTTGTCTATACTTGCTGACAGTGATGTGCATGTAGTAGTGAACCCAGAGCCACATTCTAAGGCCAGTAAGGGGCCACCTACCAGGAGCTTAGTGGTTGATACGAACAACGAATGCCATACCGGTAATTATGAAAGCAGAGCACGGTGTAAACACAACACGGAGAACTTGTCCACCCAGAGTTTCCGGAAGGGAGTGTTTTGTTGCAGGCAGCACTGGAGAGGGCAAGACGACAAGTAGCAAGGGCGAAACCAGCGCTGCTGGAGGTCCAAGCCAGAGCACCTGGCTGCTTTGCGGGCAACATACTACTGTATACCATTAGCTGTGTATGTGTGTGTGTGTGTGTGCACGTGTTTGTGTGCACATTTCTGGGTGTGCGTGTGTTTGTGTGTGTGCGCGTGCGCGTACGTGTGTGCGAGCGTGCATGTGTGCGCGTTTTTGTGTGTGTGCGTGTGCATGTGCGCGTGTGCATGTGTGTGTGCGTGCGCGTGCATGTGTGTGTGCGAGTGTGCATGTGTGTGCGAGCGTGCATGTGCATGCTAGGCGTTTTCCTTTGTTGGTGACACCACCCCAGGCTACTACTGGTGTTGGGGCACGGTGTTGCCACAGCCACTGCGGCCAGTGCGATCCGTGTTTCAGGTCGTTGGTGGGTTTTAGATTCCGCAATTGTCGACAAGGTGTGCGCCATGTGTGTGTGTGTGTGTGTGTGTGTGTGTGTGTGTGTGTGTGTGTGTGTGTGTGTGTGTGTGTGTGTGTGAAACCCGACAGCATTGGTGTGATGTTGTCCGAAGAGACATCCATCACTTACATCTTGAAGGACATTGGTTCGACACTGCATAGCAGCGAGGAGAGTGGCGCACAGCATTCAGAATTGCTTCACCACCACAGCCGGCCTCCCGTGATCGGATTCAGTGTAGTATTTGTAACATTTCCTTTTCGAAGAGCGGCCTGCCATGCCACAAGTGTACTCAAGAGCGTCGCAAACCTGTAGCAGACCAGTCTGGCAGCAGCCAATGAACCGTATGTCTTCGCTGGTTTCGCAGTCATGGCAGACTGACATAGTCGGATTCGACAGCTGGTTCATGTGTGTGTGCGCGCACACACGTGTGCAGGTAGGTTTGCTTTGGGGTGTAGATCGACATTCCAAAGCCACCGCAAAATCCTTTGAAGGGAACTATGAAATTGGCATACCCCTCAATATTGGCCCAATATTGGCACGATTTATGTGTCTACAAACGAGCCACGGCACAGCGTACAAGAACAAGCTACGAACAAAACTCCATCAAGCCAACATTACCTCACCTTAGAAGAGTTCTTGGGGAAGCACCACTTAGCCACGCCAGCATCCCAGAAGACGAGGGCAATCATCCCTTGACGCTCCATAGCTGGCTATCTTCTTATCTTGACGGCCGTTCACTCCAGTGCTTAGTCGGCGGTCAGATTTCTTCTCTCTAACCAATCTCTGCAGGGGTGCCCCAAGGCAGTATTTTGGGCCCTACGCTGTTTCTAATATACGTGAATGACTCTGCCGATGTTCTTAATGGCAATGCTCAGCTTGAGGCCTACGCGGACGATACGACACTATACAGTCTAGTATCCTCAGCTCAGTGCCCTCGGGACGCTGCACACTCCTTGCAGGTATCTACAAACCGCCTGCATGAGTGAGGTTGCCAATGGAAAGTGTCTTTCGAGCCCATCAAGTCACAGGCTATGACTGCTACCCTCCGACGCACTGACCTAGACCTGCCCCAAATCCTGTTTGGTGGTACCCCTGTACCGGAGGAAACCAGCATATCACTGCTCGGTGTTCGATTTGACTCCAAATTGTCCTTCGCTAGTCACCTCAGGACCGTGACCATCCGCGCCCAGCAGCGCCTCGGCTTTCTCCGACGAGCGGGCCACATTTTAACGCCAGCTGGCCGAACGACTGTCTACAAGGCATTCGTGAGGCCCCTGATGGAGTATGCCCCCTTGTGTGGATGGGTGCGCCAGCCAGCCACATCCAACGTCTGGATAATGTTCAACGCCGCGCACTGCGCATCATTGGCCCTGGTGCAATTCTCCCCAGCTTGGCTGTCCGCCGGACTGTTGCTGCTCTCTCGTGTATGTACAAATTGCATTTCATCACTCGTCCTCCTCAGCTACTTGCTGTATTGCCACTGCATCGCGTTTCTCCAGCCAACCCCAGAACCAGGAACCAGCACAATAATGCCACTACAGAATTGTTGCTGTGCTATCGTGACTTTTTTTAAAGCAATGTGTCTCTTTCATTCAGCAGTTACCTTTATTACTGTCTCCCAGCCGAGGTCACACACACACACACACACACTTGTTCCAGCAATACAGTTATGGTAACAAGGGATTCACAGGTAACACGAGAATACAGGTAAAACAAAGTGGAAGTCGGATAAGCTTGAGCCGAACGCTCTCTCTACTCAAAGTCCTCAAGAAGCTTCGCCCCAAATCAACATCCGCGGGCAGCTCGACTCAGATCAGTTCCTGCATGCATTTCAAGCATTGGCATGGTAGTACACCAGAACAGAGTAATAATATTATAATACCAAATGACTTCGACAAAATAAGAAACAACTAATCTGGGAAACCCACAGCGCTCACATCTCTCCCCCTCTTTAGAGAGCTCACAGATCCATAACAGTTCTGGGCTTGTGAGTACGTGTCGACTTCCATATCGTACTGGATGCAGACAATGGGGGTGTAGGCCGGGAGTCTTGGGAACTGGCAGGCCTGCAAATGGTCTGGTCTGTAGTGTGGTCAGCCGATGTGTCGGGCGTAGGGGTAGCCGCTGAATCGGCCGATGGTTCAAGGTTGCTCGGTGCTGGTCGTACGGTGTCCAGATAGCGGCGTCGTATGGATCCATCATCACCTTCTAACACCACCTCATGCGGCGTTGCAGACACCACAGTGGCTTGTCGTTAATCCGTAATTTGTCTCCTGAACTATGTGTTCAGAAGGAAAATGTTTTGTCTCGTCAGTTGTTTGGCGCTAATCCTCGTGAAAGTGTCAGGAGTGCTTCTCCCCACTGATGTTGTCTTTGTGTTTTAGTCATTTGGATCAAGGCACAGATGCAGCTCCTAAGCGGTGGTGGGTGAGTAGATCAGACCCACCACAAAGTGGTCAAAGACCGAAATCCCATTCACTGCATCCATGTTTCCCTCGTGCCAGGCCACGAGTTCCCAATTAACTGTGGGTCGCAGCACGGCTGGAAAAAATCCTTCCGCTCCCAAGCAGGACTTGAACCTGCTACCCTCTGTTTCTCAATCATGGTCTTAGACCATCCCACTATGCCTGGCTGCCTGATCCAAGAGGGTGGTGGCGTTCCTGCGGATGCGGAAAACTGGGCCTTTGGCCGAGTCTCACGCGAACCGTGAAATATTAAATACAAATAATCTACGTGGAGATGAAAGTTTAATAATAGCTATGAAAAGTATGAATGCCGCAGACATCACCACACAACATGACAATTTGTTCAAGGTTTTGTTTTGTGTGTTTCCAAAATCGATTTTCAAGCTCCGATCATTAGTGGAAATACGGAACTAAAGTGATCAAGGGAAAAACAAAGGTTAAAAATCCAAAGAAGTGTGACACATGACGGGTAACTTGTGGTAAGTATTACAAAAAGTGAGAACTTAGATAAAGAGTAAGTGTGACAAATGGGCATGAACAGTGCAGAAACAACTCATAAACACGGGGTGCAAACTCACGAGAATAACCTAAGTGCTAAAACATGTTCTTCTTGCTTACACGAATCGGGCTTATGCGTAAGAATACAAACAGCTTCAAGGACCTTCAACTGCTGGACATAACGAGCACGACACAGAACAGAGAAGTGGGAATCGTCATACACACTCAAACAATCGGGACGAGATAACAAATGCAAGTACACAGCTGACTTCTTACGAATTTCACCCTAATCAGCTCCATCACCTTCCCTGCCACCTAACTCCTCCTCGTCCGTTTTATCACCATCACCACCAGCCGTCTCATCGTCATCCGTCTCGTCGTCATCCGCCGCCTCGTCATCACCCGCCTCGTCGTCATCTGTATCCTCGCCCTCATCCGCCTCGTCGTCATCTGTATCCTCGTCATTTGACCTGTTCTGCTGAATTATTTTTTTCCACACGTATAGCGTGAGGTTCTCGATCTATGCTTTTGCGGTAGCTCTATAAATTGCTTTATTTTCCATTTTTCCATTATTCCCTGTACTTACCCATGATTCGAAGAGAACGAAAACGTTCGGCAAATCGGCTTACTTCACTGTGTGGATTGCGTCGGTGCGGACACATTTTCTTTCAAAAATTGGATACGCCTCCAATTTGTCCTTAATGAAAATAATTTTTTATATTCTTGTATGACTTGCACTACTACGATGCATGTACAGGTAGTATCACTGTTGCCAATCACTGGCAAGTTGTAGTTGCTGTGTGGTCACCAGGAACAGAGCTGAGCATTGGCTCAATTTCCTTCCGGCATTATCCGCCAGGTACCTCATGTATACTGGCACTGATTCATCTTTAGCCACTAGAAGGTGTAATAAAAATAATAATATTAACTGGTTTGAGGGAAAGAGACAAACGGGAAAAGTCTGAAGAAAAAATTGACTGTCACCACCAGGACTCGAACCAGCGACCCTCGCTTGTAGCCAACGATGCTCTAACCACTGAGCTTTGGTGTAGTCGTCGTCCCAGCAGAGACCGTTCAAAGTTTTCTTCAGACTTCGAAACTCACACTTCCTGTGAATCCACACAGGCGGGTGGGACGCAAATAATAATAATAATAATTTCAAATTTGTACTTAAATAATCGACGCGGAGACAACAATTTTACAATAGCTATAAAGAGAACAAGTTATGCTGTCATCGCCACACTACAACGAAGTCATGAAGGTTTACCAAAATCGATTTTCTTGTCACAATCATCAGTGGAAAGCCGTGACTGAAGAATAACCAAGCCAAATCAATAATTTATATACATTCAATAATGTTACAAGAACAAAACAAAGTGCTAAAAATAGAATGAGGGAAGGTGAGACAATAAAAGTAAAGTGAGAGCTAAGTGCAACAGGGGTGAGGAACGAATTGCAACGCTAGAACTGTGTAGTGAGAAAAACAATCATCCTGTGCACCTACGAAAACAATCTTAACGCAAGTACATGTTTCTTCTGCTTACAAAGATCAGGCTTATGCAAACGAATACAAACAGCCTCAAGTACTTTCAACTGACTAGCGTACCGTGCACGACAAAGAACAGAAAAACTAAAATCATCATACACCTGCAGACACTTAGGGTGAGACAACAGATGAAGAAAAACGGCAGACTTCTTACGATCACAATCACCATCCGATTCCTCACCGGTGAAGACACTGGGAACAGAAGATTTAGCAACAACAGGAACAACAACAATGACAACAACAACAATAGTAACAAATTACCATCAAGATCAAAGAAGGAGTCAACGAACAGAGGTTCAGCAAAGTGAAGCGAGCCTGGGACCGATCGGTGGTGATGAGGAGAATGACACGGAGTACGACACTGAGGACGAGTTGGAAGATGAGACGGGGGACGAGGTTGCGGTTGGTGGAGACGAGGAATCGGATGGTGATTATGATCGTAAGAAGTCTGCCGTTTTTCTTCGTCTGTTGTC
Source organism: Sycon ciliatum (assembly GCF_964019385.1). Taxonomy (NCBI): domain Eukaryota; kingdom Metazoa; phylum Porifera; class Calcarea; order Leucosolenida; family Sycettidae; genus Sycon; species Sycon ciliatum. The sequence goes on along the minus strand of NC_088652.1, from coordinate 5,538,856 downwards.
TCACCCTAAGTGTCTGCAGGTGTATGATGATTTTAGTTTTTCTGTTCTCTGTCGTGCACGGTACGCTAGTCAGTTGAAAGTACTGGAGGCTGCTTGTATTCGTTTGCATAATCCTGATCTTTTTTAAGCAGAAGAAACACTCAACCTGCGGACAGAACTGTTTAGTCCTTTGTGGACTCGTCAGCGCAGCACAGAGGAAATGAGGCCGAACCTGATAGCAATGGAAATAACACTTTCCAATCAGATCCGAACGTACCTTGTCAGAGTGCTCAAACTGACAAGTCAGTGAGCTCTGCATAACGCAAACAGCAAAGGCACTACCCCACGCAAGAGTGCTCAACTGCTACAAGAGCAGGAGCGAAATACTCAATCTGCGGACAGAACTGTTTCGTCCTTTGTGGAATCGTCAGCGCAGCACAGAGGAAATGAGGCCGAACCTGATAGCAATGGAAATAAAAATTTCCAATCAGGTCCGAAGGTACCTTGTCAGAGTGCTCAAACTGACAAGTCAGTGAGCTCTGCATAACGCAAACAGCAAAGGCACTACCCCACGCAAGAGTGCTCAACTGCTACAAGAGCAGGAGCGAAATACTCAATCTGCGGACAGAACTGTTTCGTCCTTTGTGGACTCGTCAGCGCAGCACAGAGGAAATGAGGCCGAACCTGATAGCAATGGAAATAAAAATTTCCAATCAGGTCCGAACGTACCTTGCCAGAGTGCTCAAACTGACTAGTCAGTGAGCTCTGCATAACGCAAACAGCAAAGGCACTACCCCACGCAAGAGTGCTCAACTGCTACAAGAGCAGGAGCGAAATACTCAATCTGCGGGCAGAACTGTTTCGTCCTTTGTGGACTCGTCAGCGCAGCACAGAGGAAATGAGGCCGAACCTGATAGCAATGGAAATAAAAATTTCCAATCAGGTCCGAACGTACCTTGCCAGAGTGCTCAAACTGACAAGTCAGTGAGCTCTGCATAACGCAAACCGCAAAGGCACTACCCCACGCAAGAGTGCTCAACTGCTACAAGAGCAGGAGCGAAATACTCAATCTGCGGACAGAACTGTTTCGTCCTTTGTGGACTCGTCAGCGCAGCACAGAGGAAATGAGGCCGAACCTGATAGCAATGGAAATAAAAATTTCCAATCAGGTCCAAACGTACCTTGCCAGAGTGCTCAAACTGACAAGTCAGTGAGCTCTGCATAACGCAAACAGCAAAGGCACTACCCTACGCAAGAGTGCTCAACTGCTACAAGAGCAGGAGCGGAATACTCAATCTGCGGACAGAACTGTTTCGTCCTTTGTGGACTCGTCAGCGCAGCACAGAGGAAATGAGGTCGAACCTGATAGCAATGGAAATAAAAATCAGAAGAAATATGTAGTTGCGTTAACCCTTTAAGAGCCACAGGAAATTTTCAAAATTCTGCATTTTTTCGTGTTCCTCGGATCATAGCTTCAGTTCTACTCACTCAATCCTCACAATCTAGGACTTCCCGGAACGGTCTCCGCGAAAGGAAGAGCACGAGGTCAATCATGATAGCCAGCACACCGTCTATCCAGCGCAAGATCGCAGCGACAGTACGAAAAATGCCCCAAATGCGTCCAATTGCGTCCCGCTCCAGATATTTCATTTTACTCGATCGTGGAGTTCCAATTTTTTTGCTGTGTACTCTTGACAATATCAACAGTGAAACCCGTGCAAATTCGAGTAAACCAGCGTGACGAAAAGTCTCAAAATTCTCAATACTAAAGTTGCACTGCGCGCTTTTGAAATTGCCGCAATCGCGGCTCAACTTACGTGTGATTTATCTCAGGACCCGTTGTTCGCAGCGCTTCGCGGATTGGTTCTCCCGACAGGTGAGAGTTTTCTCTTCGCCCTGGATATTTCGATCGATGGATTTGAGCGAGATTGGACTGAGTTACGATCTTTTGAAGTTTTGCATTTGAATGCGTCGTTTACGACGCATTCAAGTATGGGGCGGCTCTTTCTTGGATTGTTTTCGTAGGTGCACAGCATGATTGTTTGTCTCACTACACAGTTCTGGCGTTGCAATTAGTTCCACACCCCTGTTGCACTTTGCTCTCACTTTACTTCTATTGTCTCACCTTCCCTCATTCTATTTTTAGCACTTTGTTTTGTTCTTGTAACACATTATTGAATGTATATAAATTATTGATGATTGTGACAAGAAAATCGATTTTGGTAAACCTTCATGACTTTGTTGTAGTGTGGCGATGACAGCAGAATTTGTTCTCTTAATAGCTTTTATAAAATTTGTACTTACCGGAGAATTTCAAAGTTTTTAGGAAAATAGAGGCCACATGCCACGTACTGTATTTTTCTCGCCGAAACTCAACACTTGCAAGCCAGGTATGAAAGAAAGAAAAAATCATCAGTCACACCACCGGGACTTGAACCAGGGGCCTTGCTATTCGCAAGCAATGCTCTAGCCAACCGAGCTCCAGTATGACTCTTATCCACAGTGATGGTAAATCTATCCTTCTGCGATCAATTCATATCTGGCTTGCATTATGCTGGCAACTCCCACCAATCAAGAGGGCCCTGGGACATTCGCTTGATATCCTGGGGAGCGCATCAAACTATGTCCACTGCGGGAAAATACAAATTGCAATTTCAAATTTGGACTTCACGGAGAATTTCAAAGTTTTTAGGAAATTAGAGACCACGTGCCACGCACTGCTTTTTCTCTCCGAAGCTCAACACTTGCAAGCAAGATATGAAAGAAAGAAAAAATCATCAGTCACACCACCGGGACTCCAAGCAGGGAGGGGCCTTGCTATTCGCGAGCAATGGCCTAACCAACTGAGCTACAGAATGCCTCTTATCCATAGTGATGGTAAATCTAACCTTCTTCGATCAATTCATATCTGGTTTGCATTATGCTGGAAACTGACACCAATCAAGAGGGCCCTCCGCCATTCGCTTGATATCATGGGGAGCGCATCAAACTATGTCCACTGCGAGCAAATACAAATTGCAATTTCAAATGTGGACTTCACGGAGAATTTTTCACTGATGATTTTTTTCTTTCATATCTGACTTGCAAGTGTTGAGTTTCGGAGAGAAAAGAGCAGTACGTGGCATGTGGCCTCTAATTTGCTAACAACTTTGAAATTCTCCGTGAAGTCCAAATTTGAAATTGCAATTTGTATTTGCTCGCAGTGGACATAGTTTGATGCGCTCCCCATGATATCAAGCCATTGGCCCAGGGCCCTCTTGATAGGTCCGAGTTGCCAGCATGATGCAAGCCAGATACGAATTGATCGAAGACGGATAGATTTACCATCACTGTGGATAAGAGTCATACTGTAGCTCAGTTGGTTAGAGCATTGCTCGCGAATAACAAGGCCCCTGGTTCGAGTCCCGGTGGTGTGCTCTTTTGTACTCTATATTCTAGTCTTCTACCTCTTCTCCCTTATGAACATACTTTCTCATTTTCCATATTTAGTTAGGAGACTCCCTTCGATAGGCATCTGTCTGCCTCTGGAGGATCCGTGAAATTAAAATCAAGAAATCAATGATGGGGCGTTGATGGATCTGCCGCCTGAGGTCTCCGCAGCACGGCCAGATACACGCTGTTATAAAGGTATCATTCGCAAAGGGAAAAAAACATGTATGTACATGTAGATGTATTGTTCAATGGCATTCTGTGCGTGCTTCACTGTATTCTGTGCGTGCTTCACTGTGTTCTCTGCTTTATAGCGCCCTCAGGCATAGCTGTCAACTCAACGGACACTGGAATATATGCACGCATATTGCAGCCACAGATACTACGAGATTGGGTACCAGGATTCTGCTTTGTGTACGACAAAAATGACACTGTGGCTAAACCAACTGTAGTTTGTAACAATAACGAGTCAATCGTGTTGTCGGGCCTGGAAACCAATACTTTGTACAGGGTCAGAGCATTCTTCAAAACTACGATCGGACACAATAGTAGCATGTCCCCTGTAGTCAGCATTGGAACAGTGCCTAAAGGTAAGAGATATCATTACATCAAACACCGACCACGAACAGGGGTGAAGAATTTTGTGAGATTCGTGTTGTACCTCGCACATTCCTTTATGCATGGTCTCTTTCCCCAAATGACGTTCCTATGTCAATTGCATGATTCTCAGGTCAAGCATTGCGGAATCAGGTTAGGGATTAGTTACCCGTGTGCCCAATTCATTTGGTTGATGGTGCAGTGATCAAAGGGAAGAAGTTAAGAAATGAAAAAAACATTTCTTCTCAATTATCCCATGGGAGATTTCCTTCTCCACAAATATGCATTGGAATATTAACAGGCCTTTTTAATGCAGACCGCAAATACTATGTAACGTATGAACAATTTACTGATACATACGTGATCTGAATATGTTTTTATTAGCGCCAACATCGCCTGACAATTACGTCCTCTCAAGTACTACCATCACTGTCTTTATAGGCCGAACAGAAGGCAAAAACCTTCCCATACTCCAGTATTGTGTGTACGGAAGGCCTGCAAATGATATGTCTGGGAATATGACATCGATACCAGTGTGCAACGCGTCTGAAAATGTTACCTTGATTGGCCTGGCTCCAGGCATGACCTATAATGTCACCACCTATGTAAGCAATGCCTATGGAGACAGTGCTCAATCGACCTCCACTCGCATCACCACGTTGCATCAAGGTTGGCACATTTGTTGCGCATGTGTAGCCTCGAGTTGGCATGAATTTAACCCCTCAATAGATGGTGGAACGTTTCGTTCGAATCGTTCAAAACCCAAGAACGTTACCGATTCTCCTCCTTCATACGTCTTGCTGTTCTCATATATCAATTGAGTTAACTTCTCTTTATGATTCTACCTGTAACAGATTGGATTTTATGGTTACTCTATAACACGTTATGTTCGGTGGAACTGTATTTTCGGTATTTCCGTTAGGGGAATCTGGCAACTAAAAAGGTACTAGAATAGTCACTGTATGTAAAGAAAATGTTGGTCACCTACATCTACATTTCACCAGAAAACGATATGGTTCCTCGCACCAAAAATACTTATTTGATTATATGTTGTCCAGAATCTGTTCTTGGTGATGTTTTCCCTTTTTTCATAGCACCAACAACTGATCAAGTCGACGCAACCAGTGGCTACCAAGCTAGCGCAAGCGGCTCCAAATCTGCAGCGATAATTGCGGGAGGGTCTGGCGCAGGACTGCTGGTGCTGGCTGCGACGGTTTTCCTGCTATGGAAATTAAAGTTGACATCCGCGAAACCTGATCCTGGTACGTAAAGTCCAAATTTGAAGCTTCTGAATAGTAATAGGGTTCCTTTTCCTTCTTTTCTCTGGAAAAAAGCGAAATTGATACATTCAGAGGTTTCAAAACTTTACCAAATGGTACTACGGCATTCATCTTACAATTCCAAGAGTGATGTTCTGGACACGTTTCTTAGAAATACTTTACCATCGAAAAATGATAACGTTACCGCTTCAGTCTGGCCTCTCTAACTCGAAATTCCTGTGTGGAAAAATAATACATGCATTCCTACAGGCCTCAGTGCATTGTGCATCATGGGCAGATACCATCATAAACTTTATATACATCATCGATCATGAAAATAATGTCTCGCGATATATTGCTTAAATAGATTTTTGGTTGGAGGAAAGCAAATACGCACACGAAGAACAGAAGCCATATTATTATTTGTAATAGCACTTGAAAAATAGCGCTAGTGGCGCCAACAGCATATTTAGCGGTCAGAGCATAGACCAAATAGCACTTTAAAGACAGCGCTAGTGGCGCCAAGTACACAGTGAGACAATGAATATTACCAGTATCAGACAACAGTGGGGACAACGGTACTACAATGTCAAAACAGTGACAACTTTCGCACATACTTCTTTTGCACGCACAGTTCAGGCTTCAGCTTGGCAATGTACATTGCCTCCAGCACAGCAAGGTGGGATTTGTAGCGCGCACTCGCTTGAATGGTAAAGTGAGAGTGGGTGCCACTAGCGCTATTTTTCAGGTGCCATTTTTGTCAATGCTCTGCCCGCCAAAAGTGCCGGTTATAAGGACTTGCTTACTACCTTGTCAATCATCATTGTATTCGACCTGAAGAGTAATGGAATGAAAGGCCTAGTCGAAAACATTATATGGCTTCTGTGCTTCGTGTGCTGATCTATTGTTTACCGCTGGCAACTGGGCATCATGTGTGCTTGTAGAACTCAATCACACCCCCAGAAGTCCATATTTAGCACTATAGACCTGCCCTTCATCTTACACACTTATACATTCGGAAGTGTGCATGATTTTCAGAAAGTTGAGGTTAACCGTACAACGGGAGTGAAAACATGCAACTCTATTTGCATTACCGAAAGGTGACACAAAGTTCATAGTTGGTATCTCATCCACGTATCCATCGTTCTGACAATATTATGTTTTCCTCTTTCAGTGCTGACCACCTGCCAACTGGACGTAAGAACTCAATCTGTTTCCCATGATGATGAACTTGATTTGGTTCAGAACACGCGCACTAGTATGGAAACCAATGAGGCGTACGAGAGCTGGATCCTGGCTAGGAATGATGCATATGGCTGTGTGGATTTGCGCGAGAATGATGTTCTTCGTGCCGGATGCGGAGCTGGGCGTGCAGAGGAAGGGGGACCGGCCACAGAAGAACAGCATACTTATGTCAGCATCCAATAACGCCAAATGTTTTTCACAATTTTGACCGACTGATACATATCCTCAACGAAATGCAAATGATACAGTAGCATTTAACTCTGTTGTTGAGCCAATAGTAATATGTAAAGCGAAAAAGGACCTTTAAGTTACTAGCTATGACTAACAGTCCACAAAGGTACAGAGATAATATAAAGCCAGGTAAAGTGTCAGATCAGTGTCATGTCGTTAAATGTCTCAATATACTTGTCAGTCTTGTGCCGTGCTGTCTCACTATCTGATGTTATAATTATTAACTCGTTACCTTGGCGGACAGTTAATTATAACTAGTAACTTATAGGGCCTTTTTTCTCTTTGCACAAAACTGTATCATGGTATACTTTTTCATGGCAAGCACGCGATATGTTGCAGTCTTTCTGAGTTTTTTCTTCATATCTCTCTGCCTCTAACTCCAGTAGCGCATGCATTTATCACTGATATACTCTCAAATAGTTCATTGCAGCTCTTGTGTCCTGATGTCACGCATCAGTATGGATATCATTTGTAACTTTCACAAGTAAGTTCAGTGCTAAACCGTTCGGAGCGAGGTTTTTGAAGTAATTTGCTATACATGTATGTTGACGGTGATTCGTACCCAATCTCAATATCTTTATCACCGGAAGAATTACCATTGACATTATATATCCCACCTGTGCATTTAATCCCTGTCAGTAAATCCATTGCATAGCAGAAAATTGCAGCTCGTTCGTTATAAACTTGCAGCAGGTGTATTTTTTTTTGCTTATTTTTATGATTCAAAAGTCGCTAGAATGTTATTCACACTATGTTTCTTTTTGGTAGCACTTCTCTCTAAATTTCGTATGCATAATCAGTATATCCGTTCACTGTGGTTATGGATTGTTTTATAAACATGTGCATAACAGTAGTGGTACTAGTGACGTGGATGGTATGAATATTGAGAACGTGTTCGGGGCACTTCTCTCTGGTTTCCTCAGCCCTTATCTGACCCAGCTAGTGTTACCAAATTCCTATGTATAGTATCGGAATTTTGTACTCAGGAAAATGTGAGGACCACTTTCCTAGGGAGCATGTGTCTTGCATCAACTCCTACGAAATATCACTGGCCCAGAGCTGTATGTGAGAAGTGCGAGTCTTCTTTGCCCACCATTCAAAATGGAGATTGTTTCGGCTTTGAGTTATCAGGATCATTTCCAGGTATGCATGCATTATCCAGCAGCACTCGGTCGAAGGCTGGAGATTGGCACCCATCCGACTAGCATCCAGCTGGCAATTGTGGCGACATGATACGGATATTCAATAATGATTGTAGGTAAACAACAGAGAACCACACAAACCTTTTATTTTAATTTTTATTATTTTTATATTTCACGATGTCGTGACGCCAAGACGATTGATTAGTGTGATAAAAATGGTAGCGGTGATCACTTGTCACTCCAAACCACAACCCCAAAAGTATGATGGGGGACATTTCCTCAGTGCTAGAAGAGGTGTTTTTTCTATCTCTCGGTGTATAGTGTTTGCTGATTGAGGACGTAGCTCGCTGTTTTATCAGCGCTTGTAATTTGGCTATTTTCAAGACGATCATTTGTGGCGTCAAGGGATTATTGCCCTCGTCTTCTGGGATGCTAGCGTGGCTAAGTAGTGCTGCCCCAAGAACTCTTCTAAGATGAGGTAATGTTGGCTTGATGGAGCTTGTTCTTCTACGCTGTGCCGTGGCAAGTTTGTAAACCCATACATCGTGCCCATAGTGGGCCAATATGGAGGGGCATGCCAATACAATGGTTCGCTTCAAAAGATTTTGCGCGGGCTTTGAAATGTCCATCTACATCCCAAAGGAAGCCTACCTGCATAATTTGAGCGAAATCTGAGAGATCTACTTGCACATGTGTTCTGCTTTTCGCAGACATGCTCTCTTAAGAGAGCATGTCTGAGAATACCAAAGTATGTGTGCAAGTGGATCTCTCCGATTTCGCTCAAAATTTGCAGGTAGGTTCCCTTTGGGGTGTGGATCGATTGTGCAAAGCCCTTGAAAAGTTTGTGAAGGGAACCTTGAAACTTGCATACCGCTCAAAAATGGCCGAAATATCACATTATTTATGGGTCTAGAAACGAGTCACGCCCCAGCGTATACGAACAAGCTATGAACAAAACTCCATCAAGCCAACATTGCCTCACCTTAGAAGAGTTGTTGCAGCAGTACCGCTTAGCCACGCCAGCATCCCAGAAGACGAGGTCCATCACCCCCTGACGCCACAAATGATTGTCTTGAAAATAGCCAATTTACAAGCGCTGGCAAAACAGCCAGGTACGTCCTCAATTCGCCAGACCTATACACCGGCAAATAGTAGAACACCTCTTCTAGCGGTGAGGACATGTCCCCCATCTTCCTTTTGGGGTTTTCTTGAAATAAACTTTTTTGAATTTTTCCACTCGACCATGCTGAAATACGGCCAAAATCATACCTGCGCAGGAAAGCTCGCCCCTCCACGTCGTCTCCTCAGCAATTTCTACTCCAACACTACTCCCAAGGCCGCAGCACAAAGTGTAGTGTTGACTCTGACAAGGAAAAGCAGCGGTGATCACTTGTCACTCCAAACGACAAGCTTCTCCTTGCGCCACCAATAATTTTTTGCGCGACTGTTGATGCAAAAGTGACTGAAGGCCTGAGCGTAGTTTTTGAATTTTATTGCAAGATGCACAGTGAAATCACGTGCCTTGTGACGCAAGAATGCCAAGTCGCGTGGCCCACGGCTCACGAGATTTCAGAGTCACCTTTGTCAAGTGCGATTGTTAGTAGATCTACTCGCCTTGAACGCCCGTTGGTCTGGAATAGTCCTTGAGCCAAAACTCAAAATCACAAGTGCCGTTGCACTCTCGGATGGACAAATCGCCGCTTACAGTGTTGGTCAAGGACATCACAAAGGATACGTTTTCGCTTGTTGGACGTTCCAGAACCGATCCAGAGACCTTCGCGAGGGCTTCTTTTCTCGACCAAATTCCACCGTGAGAACAAATATTTTTACGCGAGTGGTGAGGTGTGCGTCGTATGAACAAGCGCAAAACACGAGTTCGCGTGGAGTGAGGAAAAATAATTTATTTTTTAGAAGATGACGACGTTGACGACAATATCGACTTGGGATATTGTGATCACTTTATTGAAGTTTATTCCTTTCGTGTACATTGATGTTGTTTTGAAAACAATGGAAGAAGAGTAAGACGTTTCTAGTGGCAGCGAGGTGCTGGATGAGGCAGCTGACGGCAACGAAGTGGCAAATGACAGCCCAGCGGAGTAATATTGCTGGAATTTTGTGTCGGCGTGTCACAGCGCCCAATTTAGTAAAAACGAGAAGCCTGCACTGAGTAATATCGAGACTACAAGTTGGTGTCGCATCGTCAGCGCTGCTCGAGAGAAGGACGACCATATCTAGGCTTTTCTCTGCCAGCACAAGAGCTCAGGGAGGAAAAAAATGGTGTGGCTGGTTTCATGGAAAGTGCTACACCAATTGCACCCATGTGATAGCAATTGCAAACCTGGAGAAGACCAGTGCCTCTGATTTTGCTTTGTCTATACTTGCTGACAGTGATGTGCATGTAGTAGTGAACCCAGAGCCACATTCTAAGGCCAGTAAGGGGCCACCTACCAGGAGCTTAGTGGTTGATACGAACAACGAATGCCATACCGGTAATTATGAAAGCAGAGCACGGTGTAAACACAACACGGAGAACTTGTCCACCCAGAGTTTCCGGAAGGGAGTGTTTTGTTGCAGGCAGCACTGGAGAGGGCAAGACGACAAGTAGCGAGGGCGAAACCAGCGCTGCTGGAGGTCCAAGCCAGAGCACCTGGCTTCTTTGCGGGCAACATACTACTGTATACCATTAGCTGTGTATGTGTGTGTGTGTGTGTGCACGTGTTTGTGTGCACATTTCTGGGTGTGCGTGTGTTTGTGTGTGTGCGAGCGTGCATGTGTGCGCGTTTTTGTGTGTGTGCGTGTGCATGTGCGCGTGTGCATGTGTGTGTGCGTGCGCGTGCATGTGTGTGTGCGAGTGTGCATGTGTGTGCGAGCGTGCATGTGCGTGCTAGGCGTTTTCCTTTGTTGGTGACACCACCCCAGGCTGCTACTGGTGTTGGGGCACGGTGTTGCCACAGCCACTTCGGCCAGTGCGATCCGTGTTTCAGGTCGTTGGTGGGTTTTAGATTCCGCAATTGTCGACAAGGTGTGCGCCATGTGTGTGTGTGTGTGTGTGTGTGTGTGTGTGTGTGTGTGTGTGTGTGTGTGTGTGTGTGTGTGTGTGTGTGAAACCCGACAGCATTGGTGTGATGTTGTCCGAAGAGACATCCATCACTTACATCTTGAAGGACATTGGTTCGACACTGCATAGCAGCGAGGAGAGTGGCGCACAGCATTCAGAATTGCTTCACCACCACAGCCGGCCTCCCGTGATCGGATTCAGTGTAGTATTTGTAACATTTCCTTTTCGAAGAGCGGCCTGCCATGCCACAAGTGTACTTAAGAGCGTCGCAAACCTGTAGCAGACCAGTCTGGCAGCAGCCAATGAACCGTATGTCTTCGCTGGTTTCGCAGTCATGGCAGACTGACATAGTCGGATTCGACAGCTGGTTCATGTGTGTGTGCGCGCACACACGTGTGCGCATAAGCGTGTTTGTGCGCGCGTGCCTGGGCGACTGCATAGTCGGATTCGGCAGCTGGTTCATGTGTGTGTGTGTGCGCACGCGCGCGCGCGTGTTTGTGTGGATTCGGCAGCTGGTTCATGTGTGTGTGTGTGCGAGCGTGCATGCCTGGGAGACTGTATAGTTGGATTCGGCAGCTGGTTCGTGTGTGTGCGCGTGCCTGGCTGACTGCATAGTCGGATTCTTCAGCTGCTTCATGTGTGTGTGTGTGTGTGTGCGCACGCGTGTGGGTGCGCGCGCATGCATGCATGCATGTATGTATGTGACATCATCTTATATCGGTAGTTATCTGTGGATTACTATGTTCTGCGGTGGACTGCGACAGCACACATTATGTGCCAAGATGTGCACCTGGTGATTTGCAACTGTGTTATGTTGAGTTGAAAATGAGCAATGACAGATAGCTTTTGGTGCTGTATGAGTGTGTTAGGAAATCAATAGCCAATTCCAACCTCTTGCATTGGCCGTCAGGTTGGATAGGATCAGCGCGTGCATTTACAACAGTGGTGACGTACTTCCTATTGTACTACTGTAATGTCACATTAGCTTCAGTGTTCATATTATAATACTGGAGTATTCTACGTATTCACTACTATTCAGTAATCGAGTGGTTATTACTTTCGAAATATACTTCGCTCACCAATTCATTGCTCGCTATTATCTACAAGTTCCAGTCCAGTATGATGAAGTCAAGAGGCGATTTATCCAGCCAAGTAGAAGAACTTGGGATACGAAATCCAAGAGAAATCATGAGGGTTTTCTCAGTTCGGCCATTCACGAATGTAATTGTTATTCTTCAACGCAAACTGAGTAATATTTGACCTTGAACAGGATGAAAAGAAGGTCATGCTCGGGGCAGTCGTCCTTTGCTCCAGAAGGTTACTCACTACAGTCTACTACGCCTATTGGCCTAGGAAGTGGTGAACAAATATGTCGAGAGATATTTAGGACATTCTTGTTAGTCAGCTCTGAACGATTGCATTGTAACTACAAACAGTAGTGACTTTGCTGCATGCCGTTTGCATCCCGATTCATAATTTTCAGCGGCAAAAAAATTCGAATCTAGTTTTGTGCACTGGTTTCCGCGTTATGTGCACTCGTGGTACCTGCTCATGGCTTCTAAAAATGAGAATCCGTTAACAAGCGCAAAAACATCAAGCGAAGAAGGCGAAAATGGCCGCTGCTGTCAGAGAGCAAAGTTGGATGTTTGGCGTCTTCTGTGACCTCCCTGGATCAGTTTCGAACTGTCCAACAAGTGGAAATCGCTTCAGCATACCATCGCGAAGCGGTGTGCTGAAGGACGATTTGTCCCTCTCTGGGTGCAACGGTCGATGCTAAAACGGCCGATTCTGAGATTTGGCTCACGGACTATTTAGAAGTGATCACCTACGAACCGGAACTTTCCCTGACCATGTAGGGCGAAGACCTGTGAAATGATGATGAAATCACATTCTTTATGACGTTAGAAATCTCTCATGCAGTTCACGCGACAAGTGCGTGCAGCCAGTGCTGCTCGCGAGCCATGCGCGCGCCAGTCAACACAAAGGGATCGAGCTAGCCGCTTTTGTCGAGCATCGACATGAAAACAAGGGACTTTTACTGTTGGACTATGTTCGGGATTGCAGGAGGTAAATTACAAGTGAAAGACGACCATGCTGTACGGGGCATATTTCAACGGCTTGCTGCCATTGCAACACTCCTAGGACAGTTTGTGGGGGTTCTCAGCAGTTCAAGCAGGAAATGAAGCTCATCTTACCTCTGCCATCATGATCTGTTCCGAGTAGCGGTCCAGGCACATTTGCGATGGAAGGCCGCGTATCGTGATGCAGGAAGCGTCATTATCGTCACAGGGCACGCGATCTCATCGTGAATCTTGCAAAAAAATTCAAAAACTGCGCTCAGGCCTTCAGTCACCTTTGCATCAACAGTCGCACCAAAAAAAATATTGGCGGCGCAAGGAGAAGCTTGTCGTTTGGAGAGACAAGTAATCACCGCTGCTTTTCCTTGTCAGAGTCAACACTACACTTTGTTCTGCGGCCTTGGGAGTAGTGCTGGAGTAGAAATTGTTGAGGAGACGTCGCGGAGTGGCGAGCTTTACTGCGCAGGTATGACTTTAGCCGTATTTCAGCATGGTCGAGTGGAAAAATTCAAAAAAGTTTATTTCAAGAAAACCAAAAAAAGGAAGATGGGGGACATGTCCTCAGCGCTAGAAGAGGTGTTCTACCATCTGCCGGTGTATAGTTCTGGCCAATTGAGGACGTAGCTGGCTGTTTTGCCAGCGCTTGTAAATTGGCTATTTTCAAGACGATCATTTGTGGCGTCAGGGGGTGATGGACCTCGCCTTCTGGGATGCTGGCGTGGATAAGCGGTACTACTCCAGGAACTCTTCTACGGTGAGGCAATGTTGGCTTGATGGAGTTTTGTTCATAGCTTGTTCGTATACGCTGTGTCGTGACTCGTTTCTAGACCCATAAATAATGTGATATTTCGGCCATTTTTGAGCGGTATGCAAATTTCAAGGTTCCCTTCAGAAACATTTTCAAGGGCTTTGCACAATCGATCCACAACCCAAAGGGAACCTACCTGCAAGTTTTGAGCGAAATCAGAGAGATCCACTTGCACACATACTTTGGTATTCTCAGACTCTTAATGCAAGTAAATATCTCCTGCCCTGACAGAAGTTTCAGTCGCTGCCCGGAAACACTTTCGGCCGGGTCTTCTGAAAGAAGAGACTTTTGGTGTTTAATCCGGAGCTCGTCCCCTTTCCACCCTGGCAAACGGCGCATCCACGACTGGGGGATATGACTATTGGCCTATGTAATTGTTCACGAGTTAGTTGAAGTTGAAGTATCGGAAGACAAACACCAGACATCAGATAACAGTACCAGTATATTGTTTATATGACTGCCGCGTGGCTTGCAAGTAACCGCTGATCCGCAGTGGAACCCATCCTGCATCTGTCTCTCACCGGACAGCCCTGTTTTACAAGCCCAGTGCATCCTATCAGGTTTTGCTGTCCTCTTGTGCACAGGTCTCTACTGTCATAATAGTCGCCAAATATACCAAACCTTTGTCACCAGCTTATTCCTGTATTCATGCTAAAGAAGGGAAAAATCGGCGTATAAATTTCAGTGTTTAAATGCCAAGGTGGAACATTATGCTTATCAAGACCCACCCCCCCCCCCCCCCGCACACACACACACACTCACACACTATAACTGCTTTGTAATGAGTATGACTTCTTAGTCTCAGCTGTACAAATGCCCTGTTTCACAAAACTGGTTCTTGTTGGGGTTGATGGGGGGGGGGGGGGAGGCAGTTTATGAACATTAGACACAATTCAAATAGTGTCGAACCAGATGAAAGCCAGGCACAAAACCTGCACCCGCTACCCTTAATACCTAAAACTCTACAAGGATAAAAGTACTAAACACCGGTTGATGCCTCAGAAACCGGCAAGCTGATGTTGATAACTTCGTTGTAGTTATTTTGAAATGTTCAAGTTCTAGACCCTCCAAGGCACACTATACAGGACCTTAGAAGGGCGCATAAATGTGGTCACTTGTAAATTTCTAAACATGTACATACGGTTCACTACGACCAACAACGATGCAATTCACTTTTCAGGATGGTTGCAGAGCGATCAAAAAAACTTCCACGCTGCTTTGGCAGTGGCGAAGGCTCGCTTGCCGGTGTACCCGTCGGAGACTATCATGAACAATCGACGGACTAATAAGTCATTTATCCTGTCTTTCTAAAAAACATGAGTTAATTGCGCCTGCACATGGATTAGTTTTTGACTTTTCTTCTGGGCTTTGAAGTTACTTGATTTTGGAGAAAAAAATTGACAACAAATAAAACAGCAAAGTACCCACGGTATTGCATAGAGCAAGCTCGGACGCATTGATCTGCTCTGTGCGGGTCATGGCGAACATGCTTGTACAGCACCTGGCTTTACGCTTCAGTGACTACCACCTGATTAGCTATGCTGGTGGTGAGCTACTCGCAAGGAATGCAGTGTCATCTGAATTGCGCAACATGCTACTTCTTGCAAGGGTAGATGGTGCAGTTGCGCAGGCCATTGAAACATCCAGTGGTAATCAAGCATGATACAATCGTAACTAGATATTTCTTGCATGTACCAGAAAAGGGCGTGGGACATTGACGATAGACAGCTGGTCCGCAGCTGCTTCTTCAGAAACACAGCCGGTCACAGTTCCTGTTCAACACAGGCTTACCAGTCTCTATCCCTCAGTTAGTGTGCTCCACATCATAATTAGGGCGCAGGGCAGCTGACCTGTTCCATGCACGTTCTCTGCATAGCCAACAATCGCATGGCATCATGTCCATTGAAAATCATCATACCTTGCGAATCGACCAGGCAAGCAGGTGAAAAGAAGCTGTCAAGCAGGAAGCAAAGCTGTTGACGAAGTGCAGGTCACACTTTTCGTATCACGGACGTCACCTGAATAATGACTAGCAGCGTATATGACCTCGAGGCACTAAAAGGCATGTCGCTATTTCCGAACTGTCGTTATTCAGATAGTGGTTATATCCGAAGTCGTATGTATACAGGTAGATGGAACTTTGCTCTGGGCATAAAAAATTGGTCGTTATTCGCGAATTGTTGTTATATCTGCAGTCGTCATATAAGCGCATATTATGAATGTGAGACCATCCGTGCCTGGCAAAGTGGTCTGTAGTACCAGGCTGCTCGCTAGTCTTTAGTTACAGATTTTACTGTAGCTCAAAATGTCTTGTTCAACTCAATAGGGTAGTGCTGTCAAAGGCAGGTGCAGGTTACTCCTCTCAGTATTGTTGAGTGAAGAAGTTTGAAGAAGTTTTTCGTGCTTATTACACACACAGCTGCGGCTCTAGATTGGAAATTTGGTCTACCTCAGTTGTAGGTGTGCGTAAACGAGTGCAGCTCAATCAGTTGTTGCAGCGTCTAGGTGGCCATGAAGTTGAGATCGTAGGTTGGCGGAGCTCCCTAAACCTCACCACCACTGCCACGATTCAGGTTGTGCGTGCTTCCCCTAGCTGCAGGTCATGTTTGGCATTTAAGTGATCTTTCTAGAAAAAAACTAAAAAACACGATATTCCTTAGAGCAAGCACGAACACCTTGATCTGCTCTGTGCGGGTCTTGCCCAAATGCATGCTTGTACAGTACCTGGGTTTACACTCCCGTGACTGCCACCTACTCAGCTATACTGATGGCGAGCTATTCGCAATGAACGCAGTGTCGTCTGAATTGCGCAACCTGTTGCTTCTTGCAAGGGTGTGTGATGCAGTAAAAGCAGACCATTGAACCATCCGTTGGTACTCAAACATGTTGGACAGGGGACATGGAGGATGGGCAACTGCACCACAGCTGCTCCTTTTCGCACACTATCCGTCTTAGTAATAGTTCCTGTTCGAAGCAGGCTGACCAGTCCCTCTTTTCTAGTTAGCATGCTCTACGTTACAATTGCTGCGCAGGGCAGCCGACCTGTTCCGTTCTCTTTCTCTGTTGCACTCCAGTGACAGCTCCTGACATCTGCAGGGTGACTCATGCACGCCACGTGCTCCGCAGACATCACGGTATAGTTTATGCAAGACAAACGACATGTGCAGAGAAGCTAAAAGGCGACACTAGTAGTAGGAGTAAGGGGCCAGTACTTTGCACGAAATCACACGAACAGTACATGATAGACGATGATGAGAACGAATGCCATCGGACAGATCCTTCTCCTTCATTTCTGGTGGTAAAAAACCAAGCAGGTGGTAATAAGCTGTTAAGGAGGAAGCTAACCAGAGATGTGCTAATACGTGGTGTTAACAAAAGACAAGTGCAGGGAAGCTAAAAAGCAACACTAGTATATGTAGTAGGAGTATGGGGCCAGTACCTTGTACGAAATCACACGAACAGTACATGACAGACGATGATGAGAACGAATGTAAGCGGACAGATCTTTCTCCTTCATTTCTGTTGGTACAAAACCAAGCAGGTGGTAGTAAGCTGGTAAGGAGGAGGCTAACCAGAGATGTGCTAATACGTCGTGTACTCTCTACTGTTGTATTAGCAGGTGACAAAAAAAAGCCGGTCACGGAGGGCTCATCGTACTTCTTTGTACCACGGACATCACGAGAAATCAGGACTACTTCCATGTAGCTCGAAGTCTCTTGTTCAACTAAAAGCGTAATGCTGTCAATAGTAGATGAAGGCTACTTGCTTCTTTGAGCATAGAGACGAGTGAAAAAGTTTGCAGACGAACTTCTCTGAGCATAGTGACGAGTGACCAGGTTTGCAGACGTTTCGCATCGAGACACGAATGGCTGCATTGCAGATACCGGTACAGTGGCTGTACATTGGGATTTTGGTCTACCTGAATTATGGGTGTGCACGAACCTGTGGCGCGCAACCAGTCGGTAAGACATTATCTAACATAACGGATTAGGTTTACATAACTTCGACAGTGCCGTCGACACTCACCACTTTTGTCTTATACAATAGTCATCATGAGAAAACCTCTACAGAAAGAGAAGTGCTAGAAAACAGTTAACTGAATTTAGGGACTCTTTGGGGCTGCGTTGCAACAGCCGGTATGGAGTCACAGAAAGCGTAGGTGTGTAAAGAAATAATTATTGAGCTATCGTTTGATTGATTGATTGATTGATTTTATTTGGATTCCCGAGACCAAAGGAGCCGGTGTACTCAATAACAGGGCAGCGAATGGTTGAGCTGTGCTATGTGACAATGTAGTGTGTGCGTGGGGTGGTGGTGGTGGGAGGGGGGGTGGGGGTTGCGGAGGCCCAATTCAATGTAAGGCCGGGGATGGGAGGAGAGAAGGTATGCGGAGAGTCAAACTCAGAAGAGGGAGGAGAGAATAGCTGAAGTACGCGTTTATTTGTGCGAATTGAAATAAACCAAACAAACAGCAAAACGAGTACACAAACTCGCGAGAATAATGAGGAAAGAAGCACTGAATTGAACTGCTGAAGTACATAGCTTTTCTCAAGGTTTGGAGACTCCACTGTAGCCAATACTTGAATCCATACATCCTGTACACACACCTTGTACACACTCTCTCTAACGGTCTCTAGGCTACACTGCAATTGATATACATAAGATCAAATTTTCGGGCAAGGCCTATCATCAGGAATAAGTCTACTGTAGACAAAACAGGGGTTTATATATATGTGACAAGTACTAGTGGCCAAAGGTGTGATGGTATAGCGTAAAATGTTGCAATACCACAGGAAGCGAGAATATTCTGTGTGATATGTATGAAGTGAAGATATGGTGCAGTGATAGTGCAAGATTACTAGTGTCAGTACAAAACAGAAAAATACACACTTCTAGCAACACTCACGCACACACACACACACACACACACAGTGCACAAATTCTTGCACAAATTATGACAGATATATTTACAGGTCACCCAACAGTCGCCAACCATTGCCATTGTTCACTGCCGGCTTCCTCTTCCTCATGAATAGTGCCTCCATGATTCTGCGGTCAACGTGTGACCGTTGCCTCCTGGCGAGAACTTGTAGATGGAAAAACGGCGAACACCGCGGTGACGATGGGAAGGTGTGCTGCTTTCGTCGATAATGCTGCTGTTGGGTGACGTGTAAAATATCTGTCATTATTTGTGCAAGAATTTATGCGCTGTGTGTGTGTATGTATGTGCGTGAGTGTTGCTAGAAGTGTGTATTTTTAACAGGACAATTTGCCGTGTCCTAACAAGCCATTCTATGTACTTTGTTGTCCAAATTTCCCCTATCTTCATACTTTTTAAGACCCAAACCTGATTGTAAATCTTTTTGAAACAGACGATAGTGGTTGGACATTTAAGTGCTCGATTTCCCTGACTACGTGTAGCACGGCCGGCATTAAGAGGACTGAACATATCGGTTAGCAACGTGCTGCATTTACCCTGAAGGCAGCACCAAGTATAGCCAAGGAGCTTGTGGCAGTACATGAACAGGAGTAACTTCTAGCAAGCACAAGCGCAATTGGCAATACAGCGGCGCAGATGGGGATGCAAATGGAGCATTGTTAGCACAGCGGACTGCGCGCTTGAGTAGACGCTCTAGGCGTTCGAGCTGATGTGAGGTGAGGCCAGCATAGAAACAGTTGCTAGCATAAAGGAAGCCAGGAAGGATCAGGGACCTCAGGTACGTGATGCGAGTATCGATGCTGTAAAGTGCGCGAACGAGAACGCCCGCTTAACCCTAGAACAGCCAACGGTGTCATTTGACACCGCGCGAGTCAAACTTTTGCAATAACCGAAATATGGCTAACCAGAATAAGCTCAAATCTTGTGACTATTCCTAATTTTGCTTCCTCTTTCGTCTGCCATAAAGCTTTGATTTGTAATTGATGAGGTACCATAATGGCGAGTACGTATACCTAGAACGGCCAACCAGTGTCATTTGACACCTGCACTATAAAAAGCCATTATTGCAGCTAGATGGAAACAATATGAACACATTTCGAAGGTGTCGGCCATATCGAGTTGCTCGTATGCCAACCAGACAAAAGAAAGGTGCATGGGCAGGAAAATCGCTGAATACAGGACGGAATATATGATCAACATACAACCGTCAGGCGAGAATCGCGAATTTGGGGCGGGTAAACATTAGTGCACAGATTACACAAACACCCTTCACATAATGTCCTTGATACTGCTTATTCCCTTTCATTTTCCTGTAAATTGCCCCAGAGGAGCCATCGCGGTCTGACGGCCCAGGAAATACTAAAATGGATGTAGCCTATTACCATGCATGAATCTGATGACCATGAAAGCGAAATTGCCCACTTTATCTCTATTTTATGGCTGTTCAAGTGTAGTGACCATTGGCAGTGGTGGATCTGTTCTGTCATATGAGGGCGTATCGTACGGTCACAACACCTGAGTACCTGTGGATTCAGAACATATTGAGGTTTACGAGCCTGCAGACGGAGCGGACGAGGATTGCGGGATAGTCCAGACAGGGAATTGTCAGAAACAGTTGCAGGAGTTGTGGAGACCCCGAATTGGATAGTGACAAGGAAGAGGAATCGCAACTCTGCAACCTGGAGATGGTACACCGCATTATCGCAAGGATGGTGCTGTGTAGATAATCCTTTCTAACTACTTGATGAGCTAAAAAGGCTCTTGAACCAAACCTCTTCCTCCCCCTCTTCAGGCTAAACGGGTAGGCAGCCGCTGGGATGCCTTCTCTCTCTTTATTGGCCCCGGATGCTGCAGAATGTGATTGCTAAGTAATAATTGATAACTTCATCATCAGTGCATTACTGATCGAGAAACTGTTGGAGAAGAAAGAGTTGCAGTACGAACCCCTTTGGTAAATTGAAGTGAACTATCATCTAACTTCATTCCCAATAATTGCGGATTGGATTTTGTTTTTCAAGATTACATTGTAGGATGCAAACACGGTAGGCGTAGAAGGTTGAAGCAGCAATAATTATCAATGGTCCGCCTAGTGTAGACCACCTAGAGCCATATATTTTACATGGTGAGAGTAGGAAGCCCCCCATCGTCCAATTCTAGCAAAAGACGAGATATGTCCTTGACCGTTTCGATCGAATGTGGTGGATCTACTCAACAAAGACTATTCCAGAAGATGTCCCCCTGCAAGGCGGTTACATAAATGAATAGATGTGACAGGCATCAAAGCCTTCACAATGTCCCAGACCTTTGCTAGTTCATGCACATCCAGAAAAAACTCATTCCTGCACTGGTCAATAAGCTTGTAGATAGTCATGGAATCTAGTTGCTAAGTGCCAGCCAAGGAGAAGAGAAGGGTATACCTCTTGGAAAGAGTCTAAAATGCAGTCGTTACTTGCCTTATCTTGAAAACATGTCTAGCAGCATATGTGCCAGTTTGGTGAAAAAATGATGCTCATAGTCAGTCCATGTTTGTACTTGTTACTGTGTATCATTTATCGTGACGGTCGAGTAATCCGATTATGCCAAAGCACATATTCCCGAAAAGCAGTTCCTTATGTGCCCAGTGATGTTGACATATTGCGTGTTATTGTAACTCTGTGATTATAAGAAATTCCTATGCAAGTAATTGAAGTTTTGCCAGTAAATTAGTTCATCCTTCGCAATTGCCGTTTAGCGTGCATTGTATTTTAGTTGCGTATAGCCAACAATAGTGTCTGGGTGAATCCTAAAGTGTTGGGTACATCATAAATGCCGCTAGTGATAGCCAGCACTGAAAACAAAAACTATAACAACCTATATCATAGGTCCTAGACATGGAAATGTATGCAGGTGTCAAATGACACCGTTTGGCCGTTCTAGGAGTACTGAAAGTGGTGGCCGTCCTAGGGTTAAATTCGGAGAGAGGGTCTGCAGAGGTAATGCTCGGGGAAGTCAATTCAGGAACTTTCCAATCTTGTGAAAATAGAGATTGGAAATTACGCGGCCATGGTATTAAAAACAAGTTTATTTGCGCTCCGAGCCCTGCCTGATCGAGGGATATTGATCGTCGCTACGTTATCCGGGTGTTTGTAAATTGAGAAGAGAACAACAATCGTAACTCAGCCGGTTCTTATTCGATTTGCACAATCGAAGTATGTTTATCAGATTTTGATTGCGACAATCGTCGAAGCGATAGGACCTTTGAGTTTTGGCGCTCAGCGGCTACACAGCTTCACACGGCCAGAACAACTATTTTGCGCAATGCGTGGGCCCTCGGTTTTCATTCTTTCTGCATTTTTGCCACTTGGTGACTAGCGAGAGTGTGCGCAATAAAATAGAGATGCGGGCAAGGAGAGTGGAATGGCTGGTAAGCGTCACTTTCTTTGACTTTCGAGACTGCGCTATGACTTTGCGACAGATTCGCTATATGGCTGGTGTACGACCCTGTGGAGACTTGTGCTTTTGTTCATTGTTTGTCCCGTGCCTTCCGGTTGTCCAGGAAGGCAAAGATCTAGTGAATCAGATAATCTATGCCAGAGTTACGAATGTTTTAGAGGTGTTTTTTTCAGTAGAAAAAGACCCATGTTCGCTTCTCGACAGGTGGCAGTACTCTATTGTGGTGGCAGGGTGAAATTAAACACATCGGCATACGCAATTGAGACAAAAGATGGGTCGGGCTAGACTTTATTCACTGGGATAAGTTAGTTCTGGTGTTGTGACAGCCGATGATTAGAACGAATGTAAACGGGCAGGTCTTTAACATCCATTTCTGTTGGTACAAAAGTAACAAAACCAAGCAGGTGATAAGACGCTGTCAAGCAGGAAGCTGACCAGAGATGTGCTACTGCTGTACTAGCAGGTGCCAAATCCAGCTGTTCACGGTGAGCGGATCACACTTTCAGACATCAGCCTCTTCTACGGGCCAAACCAGAAATAGTTATTATGATTATGTACGTAGCATGTACAGTACTGCGCAGTAACAATAAAACGCTAATAAGATAAGTGAAACTCAGTCCAAGCAACTTTCAAAATTGAAATCGGATAGTGAGCCTATAATTGTGATAAAGAAAGGAAAATGACAAAATGTTGCGAGTTGTGACAAACTGTCCACCAACATAACCAGATCTTACACCGTCAGCGAGTGCGACAAAGTGGCACAAAACTGACGTGGAGTACTGAGACATTCGGAGACCTGACGCCTAGCTCCAACACTTCTCCAAGGCGCAAACTAACAACCTTCCACCTTGGAAGGCTCAGGTTCGTAAATGGCAACGAAGAAGAGCATGAGCTACGCGCCACGGCAACAAAGAATGCCGACAGTTACTCAATGATGACGAAACTAGCAAGCCTATTGGACAAACCCACCTTACTACAACTCGATGACGCAAAGCTCCAGAGCACCCAACTGGGGAGCCTCAAGTTTATGTAATGAACATAGAAAGGGGAAGCTAAGCGAAGACGACTTGTGACACTCCGAAACGTCAACATCCTACTATCATGTAAATATTATGTACTAGTTATGTACAATTACAAGTAGCTCCACACGAAGTACACTTCGCCGTATATGTCATGACGGCTCATCAGGTGTGCAACATTGAACTCGGATGGTGAGATAATATAATTATTAAGAGAGCATGTCTGAGAAAACCAGAACATATGTGCAAGTCGATCTATCAGATTTCGCTCAAATTTTGCAGGTAGGTTTGCTTTGGGGTGTAGGTCGACATTCCAAAGCCCGCGCAAAATCTTTTGAAGGGAACCATGAAATTGGCATACCCCTCAATATTGGCCCAATATTGGCACGATTTATGGGTCTACAAACGAGCCACGGCACAGCGTACAAGAACAAGCTACGAACAAAACTCCATCAAGCCATCATTACCTCACCTTAGAAGAGTTCTTGGGGCAGCACCACTTAGCCACGCCAGCATCCCAGAAGACGAGGGAAATCATCCCTTGGCGTCACAAATGATCGTCTTGAAAATAGCCAAATTACAAGCGCTGATAAAACAGCGAGCTACGTCTTCAATTAGCAAACACTATACACCGGCAGATAGTAGAACACCTCTTCTAGCACTGAGGACATGTCCCCCATCATCCTTTTGGGGTTTTCTTGAAATAAACAATTTTGAATTTTTCCACTCGACCATTCTGAAATACGTTCAAACTCATACCTGCGCAGGAAAGCTCGCCCCTCCGCGACGTCTAGTCAGCAATTTCTACTCCAACACCACTCCCAACGCTGCAGAACAAAGTGTATTGTTGACTCTGACAAGGAAAAGCAGCGGTGATCACTTGTCACTCCAAACGACAAGCTTCTCCTTGCGCCACCAACATTTTTCGTTGCAACAGTTGATGCAAAAGTGACTGAATTTTTGCGTGTAGTTTTTGGATTTTACTGCAAGAGGAATGATGAAATCACGTGCCTCGTGACACAAGAATGCCACTTCTCGTAGATCACGGTTCAGCAGTTGTTCCGAGTCACCTAGATCAAGCGCTCCTCCACTTACATGAATCACCCTTTGATCTGGATCGGATCAAGTGCATCTTGATGTCCAGCTCAAGAGCACGCATATATCGCGCATGTCGTGTTGTAGGCCTTCCAGCTGGGACTTTCCCTCAACATGCAGCACAGAGACTATGGCGAGTAGGGTCAAATCGCGTTGTTCATGACGTAAGAAATGTGCCCTGTGGGCGCGCCACATACTTCATGCAACCAGTGTTGGTCGCGCGCTGGTCAACTCCAAGCGACCTTGATGGCATGGACCACGCTCATTCCTTGCTGTTGCAGATCTACGTGGATCATCAGCATGTAAACCAGCCGTAGTTCCTCTTGAACCATGTTCGGGATGAGCGAGGTTAGTGTGGAAAAATGCATCCCTTTTCTTACTGCAAGAGGAAATATCTCCAAGAATTCTTGCCAATGCAATACTGCTAGCGTTATAACGATAGTTTCTGCATGTTCTGAGCAGAGCATGCAAGAAATATAATGCATCTTACCTCCTCCCTCATGGTCCGTTTCGAATAGCGCCTCAGGAAAGATCGTGATCGTGTGCATTGTGTCGCGTACCAGAAAGCATTATTCTACGTCACGATCCACGTGATTTCTTCATTCCTCTTGCAGTAAAATCCAAAAACTACACGCAAAAATTCAGTCACTTTTGCATCAACTGTTGCAACGAAAAATGTTGGTGGCGCAAGGAGAAGCTTGTCGTTTGGATAGACAAGTGATCACCGCTGCTTTTCCTTGTCAGAGTCAACAATACACTTTGTTCTGCAGCGTTGGGAGTGGTGTTGGAGTAGAAATTGCTGACTAGACGTCGCGGAGGGGCGAGCTTTCCTGCGCAGGTATGAGTTTGGACATATTTCAGAATGGTCGAGTGGAAAAATTCAAAATTGTTTATTTCAAGAAGACCCCAAAAGGATGATGGAGGACATGTCCTCAGTGCTAGAAGAGGTGTCCTACTATCTGCCGGTGTACAGTGTTTGCTAATTGAGGACGTAGCTCGCTGTTTTATCAGCGCTTGTAATTTGGCTATTTTCAAGACGATCATTTGTGGCGTCAAGGGATGATTGCCCTCGTCTTCTGGGATGCTGGCGTGGCTAAGTAGTGCTGCCCCAAGAACTCTTCTAAGGTGAGGTAATGATGGCTTGATGGAGTTTTGTTCGTAGCTTGTTCTTGCACGCTGTGCCGTGGCTCGTTTGTTGACCCATAAATCGTGCCAATATTGGGCCAATATTGAGGGGTATACCAATTTCATGGTTCCCTTCAAAAGATTTTGTGCGGGCTTTGGAATGTCGATCTACACCCCAAAGCAAACCTACCTGCAAAATTTGAGCGAAATCTGAGAGATCGACTTGCACATATGTTCTGGTTTTCTCAGACATGCTCTCTTAATGATGAAGAAAGGAAAAGGGTGTTGGGTTTCGCCTTGGAGAAGTGTTGAAGCTAGGTGTCAGGTCGCTCAATTTCTCAGGACTCCTTGTCAATTTTGTGCCATTTTGTCGCACTCGCTGATGGTATAAGATCTGGTTACGTTGGTAGACAGTTTGTCAACTTTCAAAATGTAATTTGTAAGCTAGTCAGATGCCTCAGGCCGCAGGCGTGAATCCCCAATGACAACCGTAACTTGATCTCGCTTGAGGTAGCGGGAATTAGAGGATTTGACACAACACAAACACATGATGCTGGACCCTACCAGCGCAAAGCACAGCCGGGTGCGAATCCAACCTAAGGTGGCAAACTACTGGTCATTTCTCTTGTCAGAGATAAGAGCAGCCAAGCGCTTGTACAAAACTGTGCCAGCTTTCCCAGGACCACCATTGGCCGCCATGACGACTAGTGCGCAGGAGGCCCTCTCGAATTTCCGAGCTCTCTTCTCATATCTTTCCATCTTCTCGGGTTCATAATCGGCATTATTATTTATTATTATTATTATTTATTCTTCTTTTACTAGGGAATTCCCAACAGGCGTCAGCGCCTTTTTACAGGGAACCCTAGGTATAATTTGATGGATGAGCGAAATTCAGCTGGTGAACTAGACATGCAGCAAGCCGGTGGAAGTGTATTCCACCTGGCAGCGCCCAAATAAGAAATTGCACTAAAGCCATATCGGGTGTTAGCGGGGGGCAGAACAAGAGCAGCAGAGACTTGGCCACGGGTGGTGGCTGCAGTGCGAGCACCATGGGCGCGCAAGGTAAAGCGGTCTCGCAGAAGAGGACTAGCAAGTCCATTCAGGCAGCGGTAAACAAATACATAGGTTTTGAAGTTGAGACGTTTCTCAAGGGCGTACAAGTTAGTATGACTGTATAGAAGAGTGGTGGGAGTCATTCTATCCAACGAAAATATTCTCTTTAATGCTACGCGGCTGGCAGTAAGAAGCTTGTCATATAGGGTTTGTGATAAGCAATGAATATATGCAGTGCTGCCAAACTCAAATGTGGACTGAATGATCGATAAATAGAAAAGTCGCTTGCCAAAAATGCTGATATTCTGCTTTGCATGGACAAATGCTCCGACCTTCCTATTGACAGTTGCACATACTGCATCCACTTGGGTTGAGAAAGACAGATGTTCGTCAACCAGTATTCCTAAGTACCGAGCGTAAGCAGATGGGGCTATGGAAGTGAGGAAAATGTTATCAACTCCAAAGCACGAAAAAGGCCAAAAACTAAACCAAGAACATATGCAATAACATGTTATTTATAAAGACAGGACAAGTGAATAATTAGTCAGTCCATTGTTCATGATGATCTCCGACGATTACGTCGGCAAGCGAGCCTCCGCCACTGCCAAAGCAGCGTGGGCTCCGCAGGAGGGTGCAAATTTCAAACCAAAATTTAAACGCCTACAACCGCGAATGCACATGATACAGGATTTCAGAAGGCTGAAGGAAATCCTGCATCTAACAAATGCCATAACATGAGAGTAATGCTCACCCCTCTTCTCCGCCAACAGATGAGCAATTCGTTTGTACAGTGCTGTTGATGCTGGACCCATTCCGCCACTGGCTGACATGACCGCCGGAACAAAGGAGGCTTGCTCAACCTGCCTCACCCGCTCCTCATAGTGCCTTCTCTTTTCTTTTTCATGTCGCTGATACACAATAGTATGTGGTGCAGATCGATTTGAGCGTGAGTGAGGATTAAAAACCCGTATATCAATAAGTGTACGCTCAAAACGACTGCCCCACAAACCATTGGCAGCGACATCCAACCGGGCACGGTCTTCCACATTTGCGGTCCGGTAGCGAAGACGCTCCCCCGTCAGCGGTTGCAGCGAGGGCTCGATGGACACACTGGTGCACACCTCGTCCAGCAGCCGGGCCGTGACGTCCCGAATACCATTGTGTCTAATGGAGGGAAACCCTCCATAGGGGCACGACAGGGAATGCGCGACAGTTGCCTCTTGGCCGCAAGAGCAGTGTGACGGTACCCTGGCCGGTGTCCATCCGTAACGGAGGCAGAGTCCGTCCCAAAACTCTCCCTTTGTTAAATTAAAAGGCTATGGAAGTGCCCCGGCAGTTGACTGCGGTGCCAGGTGGCAGCTCCTTGCCCGGTCGCCTGCGCAGGACAAACTGAGTCTTGGAAGGGTTTAACACCAGTCCCTTCTGATCTAGGTAGCGATCCAGAGCGGCAAGGTCAGCACTCAGCTGGGTTGTG
Organism: Sycon ciliatum; assembly: GCF_964019385.1. NCBI lineage: Eukaryota > Metazoa > Porifera > Calcarea > Leucosolenida > Sycettidae > Sycon > Sycon ciliatum. The sequence continues at coordinate 5,510,893 of NC_088652.1, read as the reverse complement.
ATGATCTGGATGGACTTGTGCCTGATATACACAGCTGGGGTTGAGGCAGCATTATTCGAAGCACCGATGGGGTTGAAAAGCCATAAACCAAACTTTGTGCATTCTAACTGGCCAACCCCAAACCCACTGGTAGCGAAGTCGAGCCGAGCATTAATGTCCTCTAAGAAAGCAGACCGGAGGCTGAACTGCTCAGCAGGGAGCGATTGAAGTGGAGGTTCCACGGATTCCGATTGAGCCACCTAGCGAATGAGGTCGGCGGTGACGTCACGGATTTTATCGTGTCATGCGACTCAAATCCACCTGTCCGGCAGGATAATGCGTGTGAGACGTCGAAACCGCCGTCGTCACAATTGCAGGACGACGGCAAACGCTCTGAAACCCTACCATAGCCCAAATACAGACCATTTCTAAACTCAAACTTAGAGAGACGAAAGCCTTAGCAGAATAGAGGACGTGACGTCAGCCAAGCATAGCTACCACGCTCGGAAGAAAGCTCAAGCTGAGGCACATGTACCGCACCTTCACCGCTCAAAACCTCTCCTTCAGATGTTGCTGTGATACCCCTCCTTCAGATGTTGCTGTGATACCCCTCCTTCAGATGTTGCTGTGATACCCCTCCTTCAGATGTTGCTGTGATGCCCGAGCTGCAGTGCGTGCTTGACGTTTGGTGGTCTTGGTAGCGTATGCCACACAAGCTAGCGAGAGATCTGCCTTACCAATCCTTACTCTAAGTTCATTAGTGGTCATATTGGCGTGATTGGGCGGTGGGAATCGAGAGACCTAAACCGCCACCTCGACAAGGAGCCGAGAGCATAAGTCGCTCCACACTGGACGGAGGGACTCGACTAGTAAGGGATGGGATGAGGCGCTCCCTAATAACAGCTTCCAGACCACCAAACTCCTCAGATGACATCTCCAAGGTCCTTGACAAGAAAGATCAGTTGTTTTGTAGACCATGGACAAATGTGGAGTAGGCAGCAAAGGGTTTTGTCAGGACAAAATCGGATAGCCGCGACACCTGATGTGTCCAGTAGTTGACCTTTGCCTCTACGAAACTGTTAAAAAACTATGAGGTGCCCAAAATAGCTCTCAAGCTAAGACCGGTATTTCTGACTATCTGGAACCCGTGCCAGCAAAGACGGCAACCGCCTCATCGGATGCGCGCTCCTTCACCTGCAGCAAGGATTTGCTGTGCATTGGGTCGGTATCCATGGGTTTCTTTTCTCACTCACACGTCAGTACTGCACACATACTCACACACACACTCTCTCTCTCTCTCACATACACACACACACACACTCACACACACTCATCACAGAATAACAACTGCGGGGGGACAGCCACAGCAGCGGGGGGGGACAGCCACAGCAAGGCTGGTTGCACTCTTGTGTCCAGAACACAGACAGAAAAACGTCCAGCGAAAACAACACCTCATAGAGTGACAGCATTGTGCGAGGTGAATCATACAGAAAAGCACAGCAATCGACAGAGCATCCGCACATTCCACACCTCGCACAACTTATAACCTGTATTGTAGCAGCAATATTGAGAAATCTATCAGAGAGAGAGAGTAACGCAGCGCTCTCACAATCATGATCTGTGTGTGAAAACCGTACAAAGCTCCTCATTGGGAGGGAGGGTGGGAAACCAGCTTGCAAAGCAAGAAAACAAAAGATGAGGGACTGCGGCGTACCAGTACGCCCAAAACTGTTGGACCTCGGTCCCAGACCTGTTCGTTCGAAAAGAACAACATTTCTTGTTTATTTCGTAAAACTCAGCCAACAAGAAATGAAAACTTCTCCTTGCTCGGTCAGCCCATCCCACCAGGTGCGGAGGGCTCGAAGTTTTCCACCCCCTGAAGGATCATCTGCGTACCACACCTGGATGACGTCGGGCGAGCTGACTGCTTGGACCAAGCGTACGATGCCAAGGGCGTACTTCAGCATCGCAACCGGATCACCCTGCATGGGTGATGCCTTCACAGGATAACAAGCATTCACCATCCATAAAGAGGTTGGCCAGATGGCGGTATGTGTTGATGTTCGACTCAAATCGCATTGCTTTCTATGGAAGGTGTCAGTTAATTCTCCGAGTATATGGACTAATTAACAAGTTTGCAAACGTTTCGCATTGAGACACGATTGGCAAGAATTAAGTTACACATGTACCTGTAAGTCGGGTTTTTTATATTCCTCAGGTAGAGGTGTGCGTGATTGAGTGCCGCGCTGTCAGTTGGTAGACATTTTCTAGTATTACGGATTATGTTTAGATGAGTTTGACGGTAGCGTCAGCAATCACAATTTTTTCAGCCTTAAATAACTTCCATCCCTCAACTGGAAGAGGGATGCTAGTAAAGGATAAAACAAAGTATTTTATAGAAAAGGAAAAGGAACATCAGTGAGAAGGCATTATACTGCCTGTAATTTGTGTTGAAGTAAAACAAAGTAACAACAACAACAAGGAACTACAAGGTACGGTTTTGTGTCCACTAACACCACCTGTTACAATCAGGTCATGCTATATCAATAGGCGTTAGCCTTTGGGTAATCCTGAAATAAAGATTATTAGATTATTATTATCATTGCACGACGTTGACCAACTTTACTGACGTTCTACAAATAACTCGATAACAGCTCTAGCACATCTCGAATGCGGACTCCAACACATGCGTCCCACTCTCCTGTAATATTGATCTTATAAGATAGCACAAAAATCTTTAAAAGAAATACTTAGGCAGGATGGACACGATTTCTGGCAAAGGCAGGCAGACGTTACTGATGCCTCACGACATGACCCACGATCCTATCACAATGCAATCAGAAATCTAGGTCAAATTAAGGAACACCAACACTCCTCCTGTCGGGCTGGAAGACGTTGATGACTATTATCATGACAAACCCTCAATGGAATCTTGAAAAAATTAGTTTTTCCAGGGAATATTTTATCGCTTTGACCAACCCTGTGATTTCCGTGGCTCGCAATATATCAATGATGAGGAGGAATTGCCGTTTACCACCCAAGAAGTCACTTCAGCAATCAACAAACAAAAACGCTGAGTGGCTCCCCGAGTTCACCATTCCCAACTAACATGGGAGTGGTCCCGGGAGACTCGATGTCCCATATTACGTTCATAATATACTATGACGAAGGCACAATGCGCAAGATCAGGGAAAGATGCACAATTAGCTCACCAATGATTGCTCCGACAACGTAGTACTCTGACGATACTACCTTGCATAACTGAAATGACAATACTGAGTGTGAACCCATATTTAACGAAGACAACCTCAAATCTCAATATGCAGAAAACTGAATATGTTGATGGTAAGATAAACTGCAAAGAATTGAGATGAATAAAACTCCTGCGTTCCCTATTGGGCTTTACACAAGACATGGACAAAAGCACACAGTGTGATATTTTTTACCTTTACCTATCTATTTACTGCATCTATTTGACATCCTTCTCTCATGCAGACAGTATTCAAACTTCCTTGACACTTCGGTTCTTCTCACATTCTCAATAGTGTTCTCTCTATCACCCTGTGATATAACACAGGGCTCTTCTCGGTGGAAAGGGTGTGGCATTTCCAAGCTACGAATGCAATATATTATAGACAGGCCGTTTGGTTCAATTTCGTGGAGACGAAATTCATTTCAATCCCGACCGTGTATGTTTAACTGCCTCATAAAACGTTCATTCTATACAATTGCGTATTACGGACTCTGTCCACATTGCTCAACGACAAACTGGACAAATGGCAACGGAGGAGGCTACCCGTTCTGCTGAAGATAGTCTGCTGTAACGCATCACAAATAACAACTTATACTCAAAAACAAAACAATCTGCAGTTAGCGCCACATTCCGGCGACCCAGGCTGTTGTGGTTTGGCGATGTAGTGCGAGAGGGTCCCGCATCCGCTTCGATCAAAGCACTATAGCTATCCATCAACTCGAGCGACATAAAAAACTGTAAGCGTCACCCATTGCGGTGAATGGACACAATTCGGCATTATCTTAAGAGAGCCGTATCTCTCCGTGGAGAGCGCTCTCTCTGCCGCAGGAGATAGACTAACTTGGCTTGACACCGTTGACAGATGCATCTACTATGCACCTGTATAACAAGTTCAGGAAAGATTCAAGCTGGGTGTTATTAAATTTTATTAAGATTGATTGCTTTACACTTATAGGAAACTTCACTTCTCTACTAAAAACTGTCTTTTCACTGCTATTCAAAATGAAATTAAGATTAACATTACACATGTTTCATCATCTCATCATTCGTTTATCCGTTCTTCGTCTTTTAGTGTGGGAACCTGGATAATCTACTTTAGAAGGCAGCAATGCATGTCCATTCTGGCGAAGTAAAATGAATTATACCAACCAACCAATCTTTCATTATTACAGGGTGCGACAGAGCTCTCGGCCATTGCAGAAAATGTTCAGTCACCTCCACCACCACATTGCGCTCTTTAGCCGACTAGACCCCCCTGCACACAACCATCACCATTGCGAGGACACTTCCGTAGACGATATTGATAAACTCCTTCAGACAGCTGTTTCGCTAATACTTAGCTCATCCAATCTTTCGTTGTTACTTAACGCTTCATGCCCGTTGGCAATCATCACACAATTAAAATTGGATGTAGACCCAAGATCCGATAGTATAATCGGATCTGTGCATTTCTGTTACGCCGACCTTCGGCTATAAAGAACAAAATATGCTGCATAATTGGGTCCGTTGTATGAGGAGTTTGCTTTTCATGTACGTGTTTAATAAACATCAGTCTGTTTTCAGAACATTCGATGTAGTTTCAGTTCTTTTGCATTGATTCGCTCTGTGCAGCGACATGGAAAGACTGTGATCAAACCAACACCAGTACTTGGCAAGTCGATTGGACTTTTCAATTTGACCGCAAAACCTGGAAAGACGCCAACAAATCCTGTCGGTCACTTGGCGGATCACTGGCTACTGTTCAGACAATTGCTCATCTGCAGTGCGCCAACTCTACAGTCATGGGAACGACCGCTACGTGGGTAGGCCTGACTGGTACATGGAGCCCCGGGAACTGGAGTGCTTGGAAATGGGAAGCTGCATTGTCGACCGTTACCGCACAACTTCCATGGGCATCAACATTTCCAGCGATTCGGGATGATTACATATACGGATACTATCAGCCAGAAATTTCCAGATTACGGACGTGGGACAATAACCATACACTTCGGTACCTCTGTCAACGATATGTGCCTAAAAGTAGGTGTATGGCCTTTGAATGAACGGACATTGTAGTCACATAGTTTTTGAACCTATACAGTCAGTCTGTTGTGCATGTCTATTTTCGGCCATGAGGCATCAGTATTGAGGTTAAAACAGGTGGACCTAAACCATGCAACCCAAAGTGTAATGAATTCTTCATGTAATGAAGTCGGCTCCAGTGGAGCTTGGCAACATTAACTCTTTCCATGCCATGGATGCGTTTACCGTTTTTTTTAGTATGAGCCGATTGGCCATGGACGCGGTTACGCGTTCTGCCTGCAATTTACAGTACATATGTATCGCGGGTTATAGACGAGTGAACAAACCGTCATAACTCTTCAGGGGCGTCACGCAAGGTTCGAACACTACCACTATGGTCGTATCACTTTTCGTCCAGGATGGTCCACCGAATTCATCCAAAAATGCAATAAAAAATACAAGGATCTTCGGACTTGTACAAAGCATCGAAAAATACTTTCATCACAAGGAGCATACAGACTAGATGCCTAGCACTAGCAGCTAGCTATTGCCCAAGACTCCAGGCGACTATCCATTACGGTAGGCGGTTGGAGTCACGGGTAGAGACAACCGGAAGATGGATTCCTCACGGACGCATTCATTGCAAACTTGACGGAAACAGAGCTGAGCTGGCGGCGATCACTGGGTCCAGAACTAACATTTTCCAAGATCCACAATGTTACAATGGCGATCAGCACGGTCAAGAGACACTACATGTATGTCACTTGTAAGCTACAACAAGTTACATAATAATTATTATTACTTGTATATAATTTCCACAACAACACCTACCTGTATTACCTCTGGCTACTGACGATCTACTGCAAGCTGATGCGAAACTGCATTACACCCGCGACGGCATAGGCATAGGGAAGCGCTTCATTCTCCGACGTTGAAACGTGTTTGGAGTCGGCGACTCAACTTTGGACTGCTGCTCCACGGCGGCAGAATATTCTGCAGCTGTTCACCGACACTACCCACTTCGCCAACCCATTTACGATTGGATTGGATTGGATTTTTGTGTATAGTGGTGACTATAACAGACAATTGCCTAATAACAATAGACCCACTCGAGGGAAAGATGCAAAAAGATATGAATAATTAATATAATCGACTACCGGTATTGAATAGGTGATTATGTTCGCATTTTGCATAGCTGAAAGTCATAAGTACTAGCGTGAAAAAGCTAGGCATTGGGGTAACAGTTTCTTAAAGCGGGCGGAGTTATCCACACAGCGAGCTAGAGGGTGTAAATCATTCCACAGCTTGGAAGGAAGCGCCATGACGGGCAAAGGCAGTTCGGACCATGGGCAACTTAAGAGTGCGTGATAAAAGGCTGCGCGTTGCAAGACCATTATTTAAACGCTCGAACATTTGACTTAATGTGACACTAGAGCGGCCTTCCAAAAAGCGCCACGTCAGATGCAGCATTTTCTTGCAATACATGCATGCCAAACGATCTAGACCAAGTCTCGCAAATAAAGGGCTTGATGGGCTACAAAAACCAGTATCGTACACTGAACGCAAAGCTCGCTTTAGCATTTGATCGTTTCGTTCTCAGAGTTTTCTGGTAGCAGCAACAAGAATTGCGTCCGCGACGACAGGACGAAAGTCTCTCGCAAACTAAAGTCTTGTCGCTACGTAGAGAGAGAAGATTCCGCAAGCCCATTCATCTGCTTCCAGTGTTGTAGCTCTCCGGTCCACTCGCAGATTTTTCAATCCCGCCGAACAAAAAAAAGGATCTTCTTCTCTCTCTCAAAAACAACTAAAAGTACTTTGTACATAGTGCATGCGACGCGGTGCACTTTTGCAGAACATGACAAACGTTTTTGCACAGCGGTTTGCGCTTGAACGCGCAGCACGCTTTTACTTCAGATTTTGGGATTTTTTCGAGGGCAATCCCTTTTGCCTTGCTTGGCTACATAAGATGTACTGAAAATACCAACAAATCCATAAGATATATGTTTTTGGAGCTGGAGAGTGAGTGAGGTCGCCTATTAACTACCAGGGGAACCGTCCTTTGCGGCTGTAGAGTGCTAAAACGTGCCTTGGTAGCCGAAAAATCCTTATTTTTATCCCCGGGTACACCCCCTGACCACCGGTCCTACCACTCGCAGCCGCCCTGTCACGCCCCTGCTCTGTCTAAATATCTCAGATTGCTAATGTTGAGACACGGCTGGAAAGGTCTTGCGCTGAGCTTTACAGTGTTACAAAGTGTTACGCGATACGACAAGGTATGACCGAGCGGCGACAAATTTAACGGTCAGAATGCGCAAATTTCACCTTTTGACGATCGAGTCAAATTTTTGGTTCGCGACTTCCAGCGGGCTTGGAGATTTCCCCCAGATACACCGCGTTCGCAGTAAGCTTCAACAAAAGCGCTTGAATCTCAGCTTTCCAACGCAGTTTTGACTATGAGCAAGACGACGAAAGAAAACATGAGAGGCAATGATTTTGTTCTTTTCAGGCATTGTAGGGGGGCTTGGAGAGGAGATGAAAAGGGGCCTGATATGCCTGTCGCGCTGGGAGTCCCTAAAATCCATCAAATCCATCAAGGTACAGTGAAATAGGAATACATTTCGTTCTTAGCACCGCGTGCAGCTTTAAACAAGTGAGCGCAGCGCCTGAACAATGCGTGGCCAACACAGGAAAACATGCTGGCATGGAAAGGGTGAAGAAGTTTGTACGATCCACATCTATCAAGATATATCGTAAGTCTTCATACACAGAAAATTGCTTATGAAACGGTTCCACAATTAGGGCCGATTCCCACTACGGTAACGTGAATGCCGTGCCGACGATTTGGGTAGGTCACGTGTACCCCACAGAACGAGCTTGAAGCTGAGAGTGATTTACACCTGCGCACAGTCATTTTGTGCATTCCGTCGGCAGGCCGGTTCACCATTTTTTTAATCAATTTCTGACTTTGGTCCTGAGGGAAAATAGCGGGGGCCGGGGAGATGACTGGAGAAAGCCCAAGAATCAACCAATCGAAAAGCCAAAAGCGAAGAAAAAAACTTCGTACTTCGAAGTACCACAAATACAAAAGGAAGAAAAATCTTCCTTCCAGGGAGTAGTAAAATAAATACTTGAAGTACTACTCACTGCATTCGACATCGCGGAATACCACGGCATGCCATTCCCACCCCCCCCCAGAGGCCCCTCAGCACCGGAATGTCCACGGCGCGGTACAGCAGGAGCCACGGAATGAACTCGTGCCAAAACTGCCCCCTCACCTGAGCAAATCACCATGGGTACTCACGGCACGGCACTCACGGCACGGTAGTGGGATTCGGACCTTATAGGTCGTGTACGGTTAAGTTCTGGGATGTTGGGCTGTGGTGAAAACGCCATTTTCTCATAACGTGACGCCTCACTAGCCACGGGCCATTTCAAGGATGCTTCTAGCGCGAAAGCACTGTTATACTTGTTGTCGTTATCGTCGTCGTTGCCGTCGCCGTCGCCATCGTCGTCGTTGCCGTCATCGTCGTCGTCGTTATCTGTGTCGTTGTTGTTGTCGTTCGTTGTCGTTGTCATTGTCGTTGCCGTTGTCGTTCGTTGTCATTGTCGTTGTCGTTCGTTGTCGTTGTCGTTTGTTGTCGTTGTCCTTGTCGTTGTCGTTGTGTTTGTCGTTGTCGTTGTTGTTGTTGGTGTTGTTACTACTGTAGTAAACTGATACAGACAGCATACACATACAGACAGCATACACATACAGACAGCATACACATACAGACAGCATACACATACAGACAGCATACACATACAGACAGCATACACATACAGACAGCATACACATACAGACAGCATACACATACAGACAGCATACACATACAGACAGCATACACATACAGACAGCATACACATACAGACAGCATACACATACAGACAGCATACACATACAGACAGCATACACATACAGACAGCATACACATACAGACAGCATACACATACAGACAGCATACACATACAGACAGCATACACATACAGACAGCATACACATACAGACAGCATACACATACAGACAGCATACACATACAGACAGCATACACATACAGACAGCATACACATACAGACAGCATACACATACAGACAGCATACACATACAGACAGCATACACATACAGACAGCATACACATACAGACAGCATACACATACAGACAGCATACACATACAGACAGCATACACATACAGACAGCATACACATACAGACAGCATACACATACAGACAGCATACACATACAGACAGCATACACATACAGACAGCATACACATACAGACAGCATACACATACAGACAGCATACACATACAGACAGCATACACATACAGACAGCATACACATACAGACAGCATACACATACAGACAGCATACACATACAGACAGCTTTAAGTACTTCCTAGATAGGAGAGCGAGAACCGTACACCGGCGATTAGAGTCCACTCTCCAATAGTACCCCTGTCTCTCAGATAGCCGGTGGAAACAAAGATAACCCTCTCTTGAATAGTGCCCAGCCAATAGCCTGTGAATACTTGGCGTTGTTTGCTAACCATGCACGTAGGAAAGCTTGTTGTTGTTTTTCCAATAGACTTGTCCAGCCTATTACACTGGTGGTTTCAGATCAAAATCCCAGTTCCTGTGGCCGTTTCTGATGAGTCGTGAACTTTTACAGCAAATGTTTGGCTGCGCTTTCTTTGTTTTCTGTTGGATGACGTAAATGCAGCAGCATTAAAACAAAAGTGCCTCTCTTGAATGGTGTCATCTCTTGAAAAGTGTCCCATATATGCCAGTATGGTGTTTAGCTTGTGGATAATCGAACAAAAGCAATGCTCCATCTTGTCAGTCTCTGACCTCTACTCCCACCACGGACTTGACGGCTTTCATTTACCACCGTGGAACGGTGTTCTCACATAAATGAGCCCACTAAAATAATTACACTGCCCTACTGCACCCATTGTAATACGCATACAGTGTATTTGGCAAATTTCACATCAACACAAAAAAACAATAGTCTTCAAATTATCTGAGTGTTGAAATTTCAGAGTCTAAAATTTATTTAAACCACTGCCCGCCAATAAAACAATCTCCAACTTGTGTTGCTCGTTCCTGTGCTCCATGTGTCACTTTAACTTCAAAACCAATAATAGATTTGAAAGGCTCAGCTCTGAAGATAGCCGTGGAATGTATACGGGGAATAATTGTTGACTCACACCAGCAAGACTCGCAAACAAACGTCAGTGGAAAGTTGAAATGTCTGATGGTGCCCTCCCTAATAATTATGTGAGACTTCAAGTCGGAGCTGGACAATCCCTTTCCTTAGGTGTTCGTGCATGTCTTCCTGAACCATAAGCAATTTTGTGTATCGAGCAATCTAACCCATGTGCCTCGAATGTTTCTATGTTCATATGTCCATTGTTTCATCATGGCTGTATCGGAATGCAAACTGTGTTTTGTGAAGATAACTGGTACGTGTGCTCTGCGAACAAATCTCTTGGACGCATGGAGATACTTTACAATCCAACGCCTAAGACATATGATGAGGCCACCACCGATTGCGCAGGGAGATTCAGCATTCTCGCCAATATCCAAAGCTTAAACCATGCAGAGTGCGCAAGGTCAGTGCTTGGACCACGAAATGGTCAATGCAGCAGTTCCTCAAGTGATAATTGCAAGAATGCCTCGTTTGGCTGCAAAGCCAATACATGCAATGTGTGGGTTGCTCTACAACGAACATCTAAAAATTGGACATGGGTGTTACCAGTTCCATCCATACCGAGCACAGTTCCCTGGGTAAATTCAACAACAGGAGGTAGTGGAGAAAGAAAATGTGGTTATTATTCACCTGAAAAAGAGGGTTTCGGAGTCGAATCTTGCACAATGAAGCTAAGTTTCTACTGTCAAAGATATACACCAAATGGTAAGGTATACTAGGTAGGACTACACTAGCGTATAGATATCAGTTTACCTTTAGTAACATTGGTTTAAGAAATTCATGCCGACTTTCAAGCAACACTCTGCCCATTCACCGACCTAATATCGTATGCATTCACTGTGTGAAGAAGAAAACAATTCAAAATTATACTATGGGCTTTTGGCAATAAATGAAGTTTTGAAGGGTTAATCCACTTTAGCCAATCCACTATGTAACTCGGCCTGTGACGTTTGCAATGATCGCTACTACCATATCACAGCTATAGTGCTCACCAAGTATTAAATACTTGGTGATAAATTTTATCCTTTATACCTGGTATGAAGATGAAAGGAGATTTGCAGCACCAAAATGACTTAAACACAGTTCAGATAGGTAAACAAAATAAGTATAAACAGAATGAGATGAAGCGACATGTTACGTATGTAAAAAGGTGATGGACAAAGAAATCAAAGTATTATTATGTCCTCTCTCGTTATGTTTGACAGGGAAACTCTCGCGAGTTTCTACTCTTAATTCATCTTTATCTTTAAGAGAGCGTGTCTGAGAATACCAAAGTATGTGTGCAAGTGGATCTCTCCGATTTCTCTTGCAGTAAAGTCCCAAAACTACACGCAAAAATTCAGTCACTTTTGCATCAACTGTTGTACCGAAAATGTTGATGGCGCAAGGAGAAGCTTGTCGTTTGGAGTGACAAGTGATCACCGCTGCTTTTCCTTGTCAGAGTCAACAATACACTTTGTTCTGCAGCGTTGGGAGTGGTGTTGGAGTAGAAATTGCTGACTAGACGTCACGGAGGGGCGAGCTTTCCTGCGCAGGTATGAGTTTGGACGTATTTCAGAATGGTCGAGTGGAAAAATTCAAAACTGTTTATTTCAAGAAAACCCAAAAAGGATGATGGGGGACATGTCCTCAGTGCTAGAAGAGGTGTTCTACTATCTGCCGGTGTATAGTGTTTGCTAATTGAGGACGTAGCTCGCTGTTTTATCAGCGCTTGTAATCTGACTATTTTCAAGACGATCATTTGTGGCGTCAAGGGATGATTGCCTTCGTCTTCTGGGATGCTGGCGTTGCTTAGTGGTGCTGCCCCAAGAACTCTTCTAAGGTGAGGTAATGTGAGCTTGATGGAGTTTTGTTCGTCGCTTGTTCTTGTACGCTGTGCCGTTGCTCGTTTGCATACCCATAAATCGTGCCAATATTGGGCCAATAGTGAGGGGTATGCCAATTTCATGGTTGTCTTCAAACGATTTTGCGCGGGCTTTGGAATGTCGATCTACACCCCAAAGCAAACCTACCTGGAACATTTGAGCGAAATCTGAGAGATCGACTTGCACATATTTTCTGGTTTTCTCAGACATGCTGTCTTAATACTTTTGATACTTATAATGATCGTAGAGATACGAGATACGTGAAACTCGGAGTTGTGACAAAGCTTCCAAACTCTCTCTTGTGTACTTATAATAATATAATACAATGTAGCTAATGGGTATTGAAGATATGTCATTTATGAATATATTACAGGGTACCTCACTTCAAACTCTCCAACTACGGTCTCTTCGCTGCATAGGTTCACTTCACTTCCAAAATAAATTAATAATATTAGATACAAATGGAATGCACATTTATGAATATGTCTATAATTATGAATATTGCAGCCTGAGTGATAATGATAGCGCTATTTACTGAGTTTGACTGTTTCAGAATCTGTCGAAATATCACAATGCACAGACCCTCATGCATAGATATCGCCATGCTGGTCTGCCATGGGCAATGGCTTCCAGGGCCCCAGGCAAAAATATAGAGGTTCAATAAAAAAAAAATCCTTTTACATTGTCAGTTCAAACGGTCCATACTATGTTTTCTCCCATGTAGAACCCTCCAACATAGCTGTCGACTCCACTGAAACTGAGATCTTCGCACGTTTAGTGCAGCCACAGGTACTTCGGGAATGGATATCTCGATTCTGCTTTGTGTACACGGACAACATTAAAGCGGCTGTCACAACTTCGGTTTGTGGCACAAGTGAGTCTACCGTTTTGGCAAACCTGAGTACCAACACGACGTACCGAGTCCGAGCATTCTACACCACTACGACTGGAATAAACAGCAGCATCTCCCAAGATGTCTACATTACAACATTGCCTAAAGGTAATACAGTAGATACATTAATGGCAAACACAAGGACTAAGGAACTAAAAGTTAGGTTATACTGTCCACTAACGCCGCCAGTTACCTTTATGTAAAACAATCTGCTATAGAAAATGTTGAGTCACCGCCACCATTACACTGCCCTCTTTAGCCGACTAGACCCTCCTGCACACAACCATTACCATTGCGACTACACTTCCGTAGACGATATTGATAAACTCCTTCAGACAGCTGTTTCGCTAATACATAGCTCATCAGTGAAGGTAGATGTTAAATGAACAGCTGTCTGAAGGAGTTTATCAATATCTGTAATAATCTGCTATAGAATAGCAATTAAAAATATCATTTGTTCACTCATAACAATGTAGAAACCAATTAAAATGAAACAATTCCAGAACGTTTTCTCGTGACTATCATCAGCGGTACATCGTCACATAGTAAGAATCACTAAAACAACCAGTTATATAGCTAGAGTAATATGAAAAGAAGCGTGAGAATGCAGCAGCTCGCGGTTATGCATAACGCGTATAGTGTGAACTTATGCAGTGTATCTGAGAATGGTAGCAGTAGATTAATGTGGCAGCTGTGTCTCCGTGTGGACAAAATTGGTGAGTGCGTATATTTAAAAGTGTGAGTGCTACAACATTTTCTTTTTGCTTGCATAGTACAGGGTCACGTATACGAACATATAAAGCTTCCAACACCTACAACTGCTTAAAGAAACGTGCGCACCATATTTCAAACAGGAATCGTCCAACAACTTACGACAATCCGGACTGGACACCAAATGCTTGTAGATACCAGACTTGTTCTTGTCGATATCGAACTCCTACTCGTCAGTATCACTCTCATCCTCCACTTCCTGATCCTGATCGCCCTTGCTGTCCTCCTGATCATCCTGTTCGTCCCCGTCATTATGTTTTAGCACGCATAGTTTTAAATAATACGGACTGTTTTAGGCATTCTTACTATGTGACGATGTTCCACTGATGATAGTCCCGAAAAAACGTCCTGGAATTGTTTCATTTTAATTGTTTTATTGCAATTTCAAATTTGGACTTCACGGTGAATTTCAAAGTTTTAGGAAATTAGAGGCCACATGCCACGTACTGCTCTTTTCCCTCCGAAACTCAACACTTAAAAGCCCGATATGAAAAAAGAAAAAATCATCAGTCACACCACAGGGACTCGAACCAGGGACCTTGCTATTCGCGAGCAATGCTCTAACCAATTGAGCTACAGTATTACTCTTATTAGTTGTTTGGGTGCTGACAAGCCCATGTCCTTTCTTTTCTCTCTCCTCCTTTCTCCTTTCCTATCTCATCCTACCATCTCTGTCTTACTTTTCTGGGAAAATGACTAACAAATTGTTCCGACTGGCTTCGTGGAATGTCCGTAGCTGCTCCTCAATTTATCGACGGGAGCAACTCGCTCGCTCGCTCTCGGTTCGTGCTGTCGATGGGACTTACCACTGGGCTACCAACTCCTCACTATGTCGACAAGCAACAGGTTTGGCGGAGTTGGCGTGGCCGTGGGCCCTACTTTGCGGCCATTCTTGTCGTGCTGGAAAGCTGTGAGTGACAGAATTGGGTATGCCCTATTCTCGTTCCCTTCGTCAAATAAGTCGCCGCTTGCGTTTATTACGGCGTATGCTCCGACAATGCCAAAGTCATCGAGTAACCCTGAGCTCCGACACAACTTCTATGAGTCGCTAACCTCCCTCGTTCGAAGTTTTTCTCGCCGTACGGACGTTTTCGTCGGCGGTGACTTCAAGGGCAGACGCAATGACAACGGTGAATCACTCCTGTTGTGCGCGGATGAATTGGACATGAAGCTGTCAAACACCGTATTTCAACACCCAGCACGCCATATTGCGACGTGGACAGGAGCGTTCAAGCGCCAGGGTGATACAGTGCCTCAACCAATCTACAATCAAATCGACTTTATCCTTGTCCCCAATCACCTTGTTAGCGGCCTCAGAAACGGTAGGTCATACGCAGGTTGTGAATTATCGTCAGATCATAGGATGGTGGTTACTACCATGGTCAATCTCCATCAGATCCGCAGAACCAGCTTCGTCCGACGCAAGAAGAACCCCAGGATCTTAGTTGACAAATTACCAGGCAACAACGCACTGCAAGATGAATACAAACAGAAGCTAGAAACTGCGATCGCAACATCAGCAGCGGATTCTTGGGACAATCTCGCCACCATCATTAAGACAACGGCAGAGGAAGTGCTCGGAGTGAGTGATGCCACCGCACACCATCCAAACTACATAACGGATGACCCACAACTCACCACCCTCTCCAGTCAGCAGAAATCACTGCGCATCAAGATAGAGGCCTCGATCAATGTCAACGTGACGTCGCAGCTTAAAGCACAGCGCAACAAGGTCCTGTACGAGTTACGGTCAGAGATCAAGAAGAGATCAATATCCAAGCTGGAGTCAAGGGCTGCAGAAATAGAGACAATGAGAAATGATACAGCAAAGATGCATGCTGCAGTCAAGTCTCTAAGAAGGAAATCCACAGAGATCCACGTTCAGAACAGCGATGGCGCTCTGGTAAATCGTCCAGAGCAGAAAGCGGAACTTATATCAGGTCACTTTCAGACACAGTTTTCTCACTCCAGTGCGGAACCCCTTCCGAGCAAGGGTGATGTGGTCGTTACACAGGTTACACAGTCGGAGGTCTGCAAAGCCATGAGCAGGCTGAAGAATAGGCGTTCTCCAGGCCCTGATGGTGTCCACAATGAGCTACTGAAGTATGGTGTGTCCCCAGGCCTGTCATCTGCCGTCACCAAGATCCTCCAGAGTTCACTAGAGTCATCCACACCAGATCCTGCCATCGGATCGGGGCTGCTTATACCCTTGCAGAAGCCAGGAAAGCCAAGAGGACCCTGCACAAGTCTACGCCCCATAGTCCTACTCAATGGTGTGCGCAAAATTCTCTCGACCATCACTCTGGCAAGGATCTCCTCAGAGGTTGAGGACTACCTCCCTTCATCCCAGAGCGCGTACCGACGGGGCCGGGCCACAACTGATGTGGTGTTCACTCTACGGATCCTCAGCAGCATTGCTGAGACGAAGCGATGGTCTCTATACAGGCTAGGCATAGATCTCTCGAAGGCCTTCGACACGCCGCACCGCTCAGATCTCCTTAGCACGATTGTCAGCGTTGCTCCTACCACGCCGGATGTGCTACCCTTAGTCCACACTCTGCTGTCAGATACCACCCTTCAGGTACGTGTGCAGGGAAAAACAGCGCCCCCTTTTAGGTCGAACGTTGGCACACCACAGGGTGACAGTCTTAGTCCGATTCTGTTTACATGCTACTTTGAGAGTGCACTGCGACGTATCAGATCTGACTCCCCTCCTGACGACAACCTACCACCTGAACTGCAGTATGCGGATGATCTAGGCTTTATTGGAACTGATGAGCAAGAGCTAGAGGACGTTCATGATCAATGTGCAGAGACCCTCCCAAGCCATAACCTCACCGTTAATACCTCCAAAACTGAACGAACAAAGATATACCTGGCTGATGATCTGGAGGAGCGTGGTTCCGAAGCATGGAGAAATGCGAAGTCGCTGGGATCACGGCTAGGCTCAGCGCAAGATGTCCAAGCCAGAAAGGCTATAGCAACCCAGGCATTCTGTTCGTTGTACGCACTCTTCAAGCATCAATCTACCTCACTACTGTTTAGAGTTGCGCTGTACAATACCTATGTGAAGCCAGTGCTGTTGTACAACTGTGCGACATGAGGTCTCACAGATGCCACCACCAGAGGGATTGACACCTTTCATCGAAGGCATCTGAGAACAATGGCTGGCGTTAAGTTCCCGAACACAATTACCAACAAGCATCTGTACGACATCTGCGGCTCAGCACCAATTTCGCTCGAGATTAACCAACGGCGTTGGGAGTTCCTTGGTCACGTACTGAGAATGCAGAAGAGCTCTCCCCCACAGCGTGTGTTAGAGTTTTCAGCCACTGGGAGCCTGCGCGGTCGACTGGGCCGACCCAGGACAACTCTCCTCTCAGCTCTTTCTCAGGACTGCCTAGCCCGACTCGGCATTCGCCTGGGCACGCTTAGAGGCCTTAATCAGCTGCGGCAGTTGGCAGGGGACAAGTCACGGTGGAATGGCACCCCGCGGCACTCATCTTCCTCTGCCGAGCCGCGTCCTTGACTTATCCCCTGCAGGTTGCACATCGTGCACGCCGAACAGTCTACCATCTTTCTGACATTGCCACTCGAACTTGACAATAGATGCTGCTTTTCGTATGTGCAGTTACATTGAGCCATGGTGTTTTTGTCTTATGTTTGTGAATCCTTCCCGGAAGCAAATGCTGGTTTTTATGCATTCGTGTAATTACTCAGCGTTATTTGCAATAATAATAATAATAATTACTCTTATCAACAGTGATGGTAAATCTATCCTTCTTCGATCAATCCATATCTGTCTTGCATCATACTGGCAACTCACACCAATCACGAGCGCCCTCAGCCATTCGCTTGATATCATGGGGAGCGTATAAAACTATGTCCACTGCGAGCAAATACAAATTGCAATTTGAAATTTGGACTTCAAAGAAGGATAGATTTACCATCACCGTGGATAAGAGTAATTCTGTAGCTCAGTTGGTTAGAGCATTCCTCGCGAATAGCAAGGTCCCTGGTTCGAGTCCCGGTGGTGTGACTGACGATTTTTTCTTTTTTTCATATCTGGCTTGCAAGTGTGGAGTTTCGGAGAGAAAAGAGCAGTACGTGGCATATGGACTCAAATTTCCTAAAAGTTAATTGTTTTATACTTGGTTTTGAGTGCGCAAATGACGGCTTTGAGTAGCAAAGCCAAGTTAGCCCACGCATGCACGTGTTTTGTTACGGTTCCTCACGCGGCACATGAATAAAAATATTTTTTCCGAAAATGGTGGATGAAAAAATAAATCTTGCGTGGCCGCTTTGCCCTGCCTCGTGTCGGCAAAGCAACTTCCTTGTCAACAATTTCTGTCATCCAGTTAGCCAAAGTGACTCAAGGTTGTGTTTTCTGGTTTTTTCTTTTGTCTCTCCGCCAAGCTGTACAAGAGTATTAGTTGTGCTAGTCTGCGTAGACAAGCGCTGACTCGTGTGAGCTGGAAGCGCTTGAAAATTCACAACTTCAAACAGCGATCGATCGCGCTTGGTTGAAATATTTATTTGTTGCGTGGGCAGATAGAGTAGCTCATGGTCGCAGTAGTGAATTTCCTGGAGTTCACGAGGCCAAGCAAGAACTACTCGAAGCAGAGGACCAGTTATTTAGGCCTCGACATGGCGAGTGGCGTTGACGCCAACTCAGAAATGGCTGTGATTACCTGTCAAAAAATCTAGCCAAAGAAGTAGACAAGGAGCAGAGGCATTTACATGGACAACGTACGATGGTGATTTGCAACATGCTACTACTGCTGGAGCGACGTTGAGTGCAGGGACGATCGTTGATCATCTACGTATCAGGTGTGGTTGTCAAACGCTTGTGGCCTTTGATGTGGATATGAAGATTTTATGCTCACTCTGCGTTCGTTATGCACCACATCTGCTGTGCACGTGGCATTACCCTATCTCAGGGAGAAATCATCAACCCAGTCATTCTGGGTAAAACTATTCCTGATAGCTGTGCAGGCCAGCGCAAGAACCAGTACGCTGCACTAAACAAGGTGCTTATGTTCGTGTGCTTGAGAGTCAATGGAATGAGTTCAACTGAAAGCAACGGTTCCGCAGGTCTTCGACAACCTCAGCAAGGTTGTCGGCCCAGCAACAGTGGTGACGGTACTTGGCATAGAAGTCGACAGCGAGGACCAGGTGATGCGATTACTTGACAAGAAGTTATTTGCCTTTCTACCGGCTTTGAGTGAGTAGTCCACGCGCACTAGCTACACAACGCGGGAACTGCTGTCGCTGATCGGAACCTTGTCCTTGCCGCAAAGGTGGTTCCTCCTGGCAGGACCTTCATCCGTCAACTCCTGTATCGAATGGTCGCGCTCCCTTGCCGCAAACTGGAATGACCAATCCTTCTTCTGCGATGTCAAGTGTTCAAAGTCCCCTGACCTTGAGCTATTCACGGATGCCTCTGATGTTTGCTTCTGCGGTTTCTATCAAGGACAATCGTTTTTGGGGCAATGGGCCGCTGAGATGCAGCATGAACCTATTGTGATTACTCGCTTCCGAGAACTGGCTTCCACAGCCAACCAATGCCTGGCGCCAACTCCTCCGCTGAACTCGCCGCTCTGATTGCTACCAGCAATGATCTCATGAGCGACTCAGACCTTTAAGCCCGGTATTTGCGCACACATAATCTGATGTACCCAGTTTCGGCTGTGGCCGAGTTCCTGTCCCTGACCGCTACTGCCCGCAGCCCACGGCCAGTGTTTGCGTTCGTCGACGGGGGCTACTTCTCCCGAGTTTTCTCGACTAGGATCCTCAACTGCAACCGGGTGAGCTCCCATTCTGTGCGCATTGGCGGGGCCACACTCATGGCTCACCGGAGTACAAGTGTCTGTGAAGCAGCCATATGCCGTGCAGGCTGCTGGCCAAGTGCAGCATCCGATCACTATGTCAGGCGTGCAGCCGGTATACCCTCTGTGCAATGGCTAGCAGCAAAGACTGGAACAGCCCACGCCCATGTGGTGTTGAGAACAGAAGTGAGGTACATTTGTAGCGTTGTACAGTGTTGTGCCGTCCGCTTGTTGTGCAGTCCTTGTGCCGGTGTGGCTCTGTGGGTATCACTTAGGGGTTTGCCATGGTTACTTGCAGGAAGTTATGCTAATGAGCGATGCCGGGAGAAATGCTTGGTCGTAAACACTGGTTTTTGGGAGGGTCAAATGCATTTGCCTCTCAGTGTTGTGCTGTACTGTCTCAGTGTTGTGACCTTTGTATGTTGTTGTGTGGTTGACCCGCCGGTTTGAGGCATGGGTGGTCAACTGTGTATGTTGTATCGGTGTGTTCCCGTTTGAAGTTGCCGGGCCACCATGTGGTTGACCCGCCGGTTTGAGGCATGGGTGGTCAACTGTGTATGTTGTATCGGTGTGTTCCCGTTTGAAGTTGCCGGGCCACCATGTGGTTGACCCGCCGGTTTAAGGCATGGGTGGTCAACTGTGTCTATTGTATCGGTGTGTTCCCGTTTGAAGTTGCCGGGCCACCATGTGATTGACCTGCCGAAAATAGAGGCATAGGTGGTCAACTGTGTCTGTTGTATCGGTGTGTTCCCGTTTGAAGTTGCCGGGCCACCATGTGGTTGACCCGCCGAAAATGGAGGCATGGGTGGTCAATTGTGTCTGTTGTATCGGTGTGTTCCCGTTTGAAGTTGCCGGGCCACCATGTGGTTGACCCGCCGAAAATGGAGGCATGGGTGGTCAACCGTGTATATGTATCACTGAAGTTGCAATACTTGCATTGCTGTGACTCGCCCGATTGCTGTTGCCGGGCACCTACGCATTTATTTGCCTACTTGTGAAGAGATATCTCTTCTGGTTTATTGCATAATTCTTGGCTCAATGTTATCCACGGTGTCGCTCGATGCAAAGTCTCGTAAATATTTATTAGACAAAATTGAAGAAAAAAAACTATGGCAAACCCCACTTCCCTGTATTCTATCTGCTTGGTGTACATGTGTCCACGTTTTGTACGTTTGGCACGCACATGCGTGCGTGTGTATGTGAGAGTGTGTCTGGATAAATTTGCATATTGATGTTTTGGTTGTTTTAAGTTTTATTGTGTGTATGCGTGCATGCATGTGGGTTAATTGATATTTTTCATTGCTATTTTAAAACTGGTGTCTCCTCCTCGGTTATAAAGGTAACATTGCACGAAACTAATGTACCGTACTGACGTTCTACAGCTGACTGATTATTTACTCTAGCTAGTGTCCAGCGGGTAATGCTCCGAAAATGTTCCCATAAAGCTACTTCATAATGCTCCAAACCCAACCTTGTAATGCTGTTTTAATTGTTCAACAAGGGCTATAATGCTCTTGGTTTGGAACAAAAATGGAAGAAAGGCTGCACATTGTCAAACTTCCAGGAAAGGATTCCTTTTGGTCGATCTGCCTCTGAAGCTGCTATAATATCTCTCATGAGCTCCACGACTTCTTAGCACTAAATGCCATGATCTCGTCTCCATTGGCTGCTCTGCATTGCAACTTTGATGCAGGGATGAGGCTGAATAATGGGTGTATCAAATCTTTTCCCTTGCTTATCCATGTAGTGAGAGGTGAAACCATTATTACTCGTGATCATTTGGATGAAGGAAGTTCATCATGGGAAGAGGCATTCCTGCCTGCAGTAAAGCTGTCACTCCTTCCACTCTGTGAAAATGTCTCATCTGAAACAGCTCACGTGAGGCCAGTTCCTGAGAGACGATGTCAGGCCGATATCTCTCCCATTTGCAGAAAACCTCAAAACACGTCGTTGAACGTGCTTTTGCCGCTCTACATCCTCTGCTTGCCGCTGGCTGTCTTATTCTCCAGAGGTTGCGTAGAGACGAATGGTTAGCCACAATACCCTGCTTTTCTGATAGCACTTGACTGCAGGCCTTGCATTACAATCGTCCACGACGAACTGTACGTGCTTCACCGGGAAAGCAAGACGCGCGCTGCTGAGCACTTAAATCGACTTGGTACGGTCCATGAGAATTTCGAGTTCTTTTTGAGCCTGCTGAGGTGGACTTGGCAAAGGCAGTTATTTGGAACAAGCCTTTTCTGTTCGTAGCCGCCCAATCATCCAAGTTCAAATTTATCAATGGATCAGTGTTTACTTCAGTATCGATTGAGATGCTGTGGCCAGAGCCTATGGCATAAAAGGAAAACTTTTCTACGTCTAAATAACCTACGTGGAGATAATAATTTTAATATAGCTATGAATAGGATGAAGGCCGCAGACATCACGCAACTACATTACTTGTTTGACATGTATTACTGTGTATTTTATAACAAAAATATTAGTGAAAACCCAGAATCGATGTTCTCGTTCCTGTCATCAGTGGGGAAAACGGAACTAAGGGTACAACCAAAGAAACTGAAGTTAAGTACTGTAAATAGAAAGGTGTTAGAAATAACATCAAGATACAAGTGCAATAAAACCACTAGAGGAAACGCAAAAGGTAACAAGATTACATAACCAAAGGCGAGAAGGCACTGACCGAAGTGTCAACCTACGAATACAACTTCAGTGCAACAACGTGCTCTTTCTGCTTACACAAAACAGGCTTATGAAACAGGCTTATGAATACGTACGTTTTCGTTAATATTTTTGTTATAAAATACACAGTCATACATGTCAAACAAGTAACGTAGTTGCGTGATGTCTGCGGCCTTCATCCTATTCATAGCTATATTTTCTACGTCTGTTTGACATTCATTTCGCGTACGTCTAGTCTCCTCCGTGTCTCGCCATGATTTCTAAAATGAACTCCTCGTAAATCATCGTTACGCATTTTGTGTAACGTCCTCAGTTGCAACGTTGGGCATGCTACACCACGTGTACATTTGCCTGACTACATTGCTACATAAAGACTTAAGGTATCAATGGTATTACATGTACTTGAATGTAGTCAGGTAAATGTAGCATTCGTGCTATAGGTGTGACGTGTCTGCAATATCCCAAAAGCATGTTCCGGTACAATACATGGCGCTGCACCTCATGGCTTTAGCCGGTTGTTGCCAAAAATCTGAAATTTATCCACTATGAAACACGTTATGCCGCTCCAGCCTAACATAATGCTCGTCTTGTTCCTTTCTAATGCTCAATAATGTTTCTGATGCTCCGATAGTCTTATTATTGCCGAAAAATGCCGGCATTATCTGCTGGACGCTAGCTCTAGGACGTCCTACATGTCTCTTGGATGATAAATAACTGATAATGGCAGTGCATTGTAGAATAATTTTATTTCGCCAGCAGTCATTTTCCAACTGTGACTGGTCGCACGACTTTGCGTGCAACATGAGTTCCGCCTTCTTCTGATATACATTATTCATATGTACTTCGCACCTTTGCTGTGCCTGTGCAGGCTGAGTATGTATGTAGTGACCAGTCAAGGCCAAAACGCTCAGTCAAACAGTCACAAACCAGCCATGACCAGTCACAAAACAGTTTACAAATCACAAGGCCCCATAAGCAGCCCCAGAACGAGGAACAATGTCATGTACATGTACATGTGTAAAGTACGCACGACACAGAGCACCACAGATGATTCGTTTTAACTTAAGGTTTGATGCCCATAGGTTATCATCAGAAAACTAATGCTGCCTGAAGAGCCAAGATCCGCTTATTTAATCGGATCTCTGTAATTTCATCTCTGTTTAAGAGAGCATGTCTGAGAATACCAAAGTATGTGTGCAAGTGGATCTCTCCGATTTCGCTCAAATTTTGCAGGTAGGTTCCCTTTGGTGTGTGGATCGATTGTGCAAAGCCCTTGAAAAAGTTTCTGAAGGGAACCTTGAAATTTGCATACCCCTCAAAAATGGCGAAATATCACATTATTTATCGGCCTAGAAACGAGTCACGCCACAGCGTATCCGAACAAGCTATGAACAAAAATCCATCAAGCCTACATTGCCTCACATTAGAAGAATTCCTGGAGCAGTACCGCTTAGCCACGCCAGGATCCCAGAAGACGAGGTCCATCACCCCCTGACGCCACAAATGATCGTCTTGAAAATAGCCAATTTACAAGCGCTGGCAAAACAGCCAGCTACGTCCTCAATTGGCCAGAACTATACACCGGCAGATAGTAGAACACCTCTTCTAGCGCTGAGGACATGTCCCCCATCTTCCTTTTGGGGTTTTCTTGAAATAAACTTGTTTGAATTTTTCCACTCGACCATGCTGAAATACGGCCAAAGTCATACCTGCGCAGGAAAGCTCGCCCCTCCGCAACGTCTCCTCAGCAATTTCTACTCCAGCACTATTCCCAAGGCCGCAGAACAAAGTGCATTGTTGACTCTGACAAGGAAAAGCAGCGGTGATCACTTGTCACTCCAAACGACAAGCTTCTCTTCGCGCCACCAATAATTTTTTGTGCGACTGCCGATGCAAAAGTGACTGAAGTCCTGAGCGTAGTTTTTGAATTTTACTACAAAGAGGTTTGCCGGATGGCGGCATGTGTCGATGTTCGACTCAAATCGCAATACTTTTTTATGGTAGGTGTAAGTCAATTCTCCAAGCATATGGACTAATTAACAAGTGTGCAAACGTTTCGCATCGAGACACGAATGGCAAAAATGCATGCAGTTACACATGTAGCTGTAAGTCGGTGTTTTATATTCCTCAGGTAGAGGTGTGCGCGAATGAGTGCCGCGCAACCAGTTGGTAGACATTTTCTAGTATTACGGAATATGTTAGATGAGTTCATCGGTGGCGTCGACAATTTTTTTTTTTGTGCCTTATACGACTTCCATCATCAAGACCCTCAACAGGAAGAAGAGTGCTAGTAAAACCGTTCAGCGCTGATGTGCCTGCGTGGTGCACGCAAGTCATTGCTACCAACAATGGCCTCAGACTCGGCAGCGCTTGTTGTTGCTGAAGCAAGAACCTCAGCTTGAGGCTTACATTATTATTACTATCTGTCAATTGTCATTAATGACATTGTACATGATCATCACCGTGTGCGCTCGATCTAATCATTGATTGTCTTTATTTTATGTTTTGCCCGTACAAGAGGCATTAGCACTGCAAAAAAGTATAAAACTAAGTATTTGATAGAAAAGGAAAAGGAACATCAGTGAGAAGGCATTATACTGCCTGTAATGCTGGTGAAGCAAAATAAAGTAACAACAACAACAAGGAACTACAAGATACCGTTTTGTGTCCACTAACACTTTCTTCACTAACACTTTCTTTCTTTACGGAGTTGTTGTTGCTGTTCGTTTTGCTACTCTTTCTTTCTTTTTCCCTCCCCTCATGTCTATTAATTTTATTGCCGTGGTTGGCAATCACCCACTCTCGTAACATTGGCCGGTGTTTCCGCCGAGTCTTGAGATGTAATAAATAAAATAAAAAAACACCACCTGTTACCAAGCAATCAGATCATGCCATATCGTTGCACGAGGCTGGCCAATGGTACTGACGTTCTACTACGAATTGGCTAACAGCATTAGCACATCTTGGAGGCGCACACTAACACATGCGTCACATTGTGATATGTATCTTATAAGATCAGAACAACACTAAAACAGGATGGAGACTACTTCTGGCAAAGGCAGGCAGAAGCTTCTGATGCCTTACGACCAGACCCACGATCCTATTACGATGCAATTCGGAATCGGCGACAAATTAATATGGTGATGAATACACTCCAGGAATTATGGCTGTCATTACGCGCCTGCCCACACACGCTCTCTACGCTGCAAAGTTACTCTGGCACAGCTCACCTTCTCCACCAATATCACTTCACGCCTGGCGCCTATTCGATGAATGGTTAATGGTACTCAATATAGTAGAAAGTAGATCACATAGCAACGACATACTAGTAGCTCGATTGTAAGGCACGTTTCGTCCCCGCTGGACTCATGAGGCAATCTTCGTCTTGAAAGTCTTCGCATGAAGCCTGACGTGGGAGAATGATATTCCACTGCAGCTGTACTTATGTTGATTATTATCATGGAGATGGGCCTATGGGCCTATGAAAGAACGAGAGATTCTAGCACTACATCGGTGTGACCGACCTGAACATGGCGCAGCTGACCCAGCAGCTGCCTGGTGTAAAGGTGAATCACATAGCGCAATGAGGTCAGTAAGAACCCGCTACGCAGGCCCACAGTGTGACAGCTTAGCAATGCGGCTGGTCCACCATGGGCAAGCTATTCAGGCCTCTTTTATGGGCAAATTAACACGATGGATTAAAATGCAATATATCATACGCTGGAGAAGAAATCAGAAAATGCGTGTGGAAAATAAAGATTTTCAAACCCAACCCCAAAAAACCTGGGCCAGGTGTCGCTTGCCATCGGGCAATCAACCACGACTATTATGAACCCACAAGTTCTAAAGTGTGAAAGGCCTTCTCGCTTGTGACATTGTGTTCGTTTCAATGCAGTTGTATCTCGACCCCGCCGTGCCGATGATGTTTACGACGTGGTATACGCTACATGCGCTAGGTGCGATTTGCTGTGTGCGCTGTGTGTGTGTGTTGTATGCGTTTGCTTTTCTGATATTTGCTGTCATTTTTACTCTATAACTACCTGGTGGTTTTAGTGTTAGTTATTAGTTGATAGTGAAGATTTATAAGTTGATCGAAGTGAAAAATACTGTTGAAGAGTAGATAGTTGTCCTCGTGCCGTGTAGTCGTTCGTTCCTGACAATTTAGAGAATTAGAAGGGTTCACAACATTTGACGACTACGCCAGGTCCAAAACGAGCATGGCAGAGGAACAAACTAATTTGGAAGTCAGCTTTATCGCCAAAGGAAATCGGTACGGATTTGAAGGCGATAGGTTGATGGAACACGTGGAGAAGCGGCTCCAACAGTGCTAGGAGCGTAAAGACCAAGTCTATTCCAGTTTGTCCGGAAGCTTCGATCTCCCCAAGGCAACAGCAGAACGACTGTAACTCAGCTCTCTGTCGCTGGTACTCTATATTCTGACCATGTGGATGGGGCAGATGCTTTGAACGAACAGTTTATTGGTTTTGGAACACGAGATGATCCTTCATGGAATGTGCCAGACTTCAAGCCACCAGACGCCCCATCACGTGGAAGAACTACACCTACGTTGCAAGATGTCACCACCATGCCTTTTGCTGTGGCAAAGCAAATCCCCAACCTTAAGACCCGAAAGGCTGCGGGAGCGGACGGTATTTCTCATGCACTCCTGAAACTGTTTTGTTCCAGTATTTCATACCCTCTCAGCCTCATCTTTAACCTCACTTTTGCAACTGGTGCTTTCCCTGCTATTTGGAAACACGCAATTGTAACTCCGGTCTTTAAGAACAAGGGAAGTAAGCTCGATGCATCGAATTACCGCCCGATCTCGTTATTGTCAACAATCTCCAAGCTGTGTGAACGTATTATGTACAACCACTTATACACTTACCTGTCTCCTGTTCTACATCCGTCCCAGTCTGGATTCCGAAAAGGCGACTCTACGTCCTGGCAGCTTCTCAGACTTGTTCAATCGATGTCTTCTGTTCGTGAGAACGGCCATTACAGCATGCTATGTTTCTTTGATCTAAGCAAGGCCTTCGACACAGTATGGACACGCGGGCTCCTATACAAGCTGTCGCGCCATGGAATCCATGGTACTTGCTTCACGTTGCTCAGTACTTACCTGACGGGCAGACAGCAAAGGGTGCGTGTCAGCTCTGCTCTGTCTGCCAAAGGGCATGTACGGTCTTGAGTTCCTCAGGGATCAATCCTGGGGTCTCTCCTCTTTCTTATGTATGTAAACGATCTGGCAGAAATGGATCACACATCACTATATGCTGATGATACAGCACTACTTGTGACAGCACCCACTCTCCCCGAGGCTAGTGCCAAGTTACAGTCCAACATAGATCGCGTTATTCATTGGATGGAAAAATGGAAATTGCAGCCCAACTCTTCGAAAACTGCTGTAATGTGTATCCCCCCCAGTTGTTCCTGTGACCTATCTTCATTAGTAACCAGTCCCTTCACCTTTCCAGGCACCATAACCCCGCTCTGCATCGTTGAAAAACACAAGCATCTTGGCGTCATTATTGACCAACACTTAACCTGGAAATCCCAGATCGAACATTTAGACAGCCGTGTTAGCTCAGTAATGGGATTTCTCTCTTCACACATCACCCACCTCCACACCGACTGTCGCCATGTTATCTACACATCTAACATTCTGCCTATTTTTGATTACTGCTGCATAATTTGGGCTGGCATTTCTAAAACACTGATTGCTCGACTCGAAGTTATGCATAGGCGTCTTTTAAAAATATTATTTCGGCTTCCTCGCCTGACTCCAAGCGCAGAATTATACCGCCTTGCTTCTGCTGTGCTGCTCTCGGTCCGCGTGCGTTTTTTGGCATGCCAAACAATTCATAAAATTAAGCTGGGCATTGCTCCTCTTCATGCTCTCTCCTGCCTAAGCTGGTTTGCTCAATCTCAAGACATGCGCACCAGAAACTCTCTCCGCTTCCCTATTGCGCGGTCTGCCTCTATGATAACATCTCCTCTCTCCCTTGCTTACCGCCATTGGTCTCTCCTCCCACAACATCTAAAATCCTGCCAATGTTACAATTCATTCACACAGCTACTGCAGAATGCAACATACTAGTTGATATCCAGCCCTGCCCTAGCTTCTCTTGCTTTTCAGTTCCCCTTTCATTCTTTTTCTTTTTCCCCTCTAGCTCTATTACCGCCATGGCTGGCTATCGCCCACATCACCATTTCATTGGCTAGTGCCACGTGATTGTGAATAAATAAATAAATAAATAAGAGCGCAGTGACAGATGGCAGACTCTCTATTCTAAGTCCGTTGGGCAGTGCTGACGAAATTGGACAATGGGAGAAAAAGTTAGAACCCCGGTATAGGGCGGACACAGGGAGAAGCGTGTGGTAACTTCTAGAAAATAAACGTGCGGATGTCTTTGCGCTAACGGTTGCAATTTGTTCTTTCTTTTTTTTATCATTTCATTCTATTTCCTTCTCACGAAAGAATCTATAATATTATGTTTTCGCGCTAAAAGTCACCCTGGGCCACATATTTTTGTCCAGTACAAATGGGGGAGCACTATTCAAGAGAGAGAGAGAGAGAGCTGTTCGAAAGAGGGTATTAAGGGAATCTTCAAAGGGCAGAAGCCTAAGAAAACACCGAGCCGAATGCTTACTGTAAACTACTACGATTTACCGATACGACCACGAGAGCTGAGATTTTGATCCTGAAACTACGGGGGGAGGGGTTGAGGGGAGGGAGGGGATTATACTAATCAAGAGAGAGAGAGGGAGCTTGGTGTTTTCACTGTCTCTTAGAGATTGGGGCATAACTTGAGAAAGAGTGAACTATCCAAGAGATGGCTCTATTTGCGCGAGTACAGTATATGGAGATGTCTGTTGTATTCACCACTATAAACAACACGCGATCAAAATCCCGTTTCAGGGAGGTAAAAGAGTGTAAGGCAGTAGTTCTTAAAGTGAGAACGTTGAGTGCGGAAAAGTTCTTCTTCTGAATGCATAACCTGGGTTACGCAAATTAGGGACTCCACCATTGAGTGTACAAGCACAAGTAGCATACACAAAAACACAATACTTGTATACATCACAGTACATTGGGTTTCTCACAAATTAATTAAATGCTTCCCGGGATCCACAATAATATCGGGATCTGTACAATGTTCGCAATCAACCGAACCCTCCCTCTCCACCCCTGCGCTCACCACCATCATCATCCGAACTTGTTCCATCCTTCATTTCGCTCCTTTTTTCTGTTTACACTGCTCCCATATACATTATACTTGTGCTTGCTTCTGTATAATTTGTAATTCTGTGTAGTGAAATGGGATGCCTGTCCTCTAACCAGTGCTCGCACGTGGCAAGTCGATTGGACCTTTCGACTTGGACGTCAAACTTGGACAGAAGCAAAAGCAGAATGTCAATCATATGGCGGATCACTAGCGACTGTGCACACAATGGCTCAGGTGACGTGTGCAAACCGGACAGTGGAGGGAACTACCGCTGTGTGGGTAGGCTTGACTGGTATATGGACAGCAGGAAATTGGAGTGCTTGGAAATGGGAAGTGGCATCGTCCACCCGTACGACGAGACTTCCCTGGTCACCCCAGTATACACTTCCGGTTAAAAATTCTAATTATACTTACGGGTATTTGGATCCAAACAAGGGCTTAGTGAACTGGATAAACAACTTTCAATTAAGGTGCCTCTGTCAACGATATGTGCCTAAAGGTAGGTATATATCCATTGATTAAACTGAAGGAATACCTCTACTGATCTAGATCAGTACGGGCCACTCCTCTGATTAAATTAGACATTCCATTTACTCTTTAAACCACAATTCCCAAAAACGAAGACCGCGGATATACCTGAATAGATTTGAAAGAGAAATAGGGCACGGGATAGTGTTCTTCGGTGTTGGCGAATGGCAGGTTTCCGAATGTAACGAGGTGGCAATTTAATACACCATTTCACTCGCACCTGAAAGCAAAGCTTCACAGTCCTTGCATCTAAACTAATGATGCTTGTAAGATCAGAGCGCTCTATATATGTTCATGAATGCAAACCCTTTGTAGACAAGACTGCTCGACACTTGACTCATGCTTATATGCATGTACAAACAAGGCCAATCTAGGCTGCTCCAGGTGGAGAACTCAACGCACGACAGAGGCGAAAGGCTGTGCAGATGTAACTTTACATTTCACGTATTTCAGCAATCATCAGATAGCAGCATTTACAATCAAATCCTCGACGAGCAGGTCTAGCTATTTTGTGCTAGTGTGGAATAAAGTCTGTATGTGTGAAGTGTAGATGTGTCTATGGCAAAGTGCAGTTGAATTATTTATGACAGTTAACGAATATAGATGAGAATAGAGGGGATAACAGGGCAGTGCCACTGAGTAATCGAGGGCGATTGCGACAGTAACGCAAAGACATGCTGTATCAGGCGTGAAGAGGGAGAAAGAAAGCACCGTGACGCCAAACCTGGTACAGGTGGCGCCATGTTGAAAAGCCAATCATGTAACTGATGGTGAATATTTTAGACAAGTCAAACTTGTTTTCGTGTCTACAATTCGAGACCAGCTCCGATCTTGTGTTGATATTGACCATTTTGTCTGCATCCAGGGTCGCCGACTTGTTGGCCGGGTATAGAGCACGATGGGTTTCTAGTGTCCTCCAGGCGCAGTCGTGAGTCGGTTAAGTGTCTAGTCAGTCCGCAGGAAGCAGGAGTTCCTACGTTCAGAGCAGACAATGTCTTCACTGTTGCAGCGTCTTTCGTGCCATAATATCCATGTTCAACGGAAGAGACAAACACAGGACAAGAACGTCCCTGACAAACGATGTAGCTGCCGACAAAAAGCACCTGCTAACTGGACGGGGACCTCCAAGTACGATGCATCGTGCACAAGACAGCAGTACAGTACACAGGAAGAGAGCAGCGACACAGGTACCTCGGCTTTGCGGAAAACCCTTTAAGTAGAGATACAACAACCACGCGACCGAGACAAGGCATGAGAGAATGGAATAAAGCACGAAACTATCCAGGAGCATATGAAAGGTCGAGCAAACGAACACTCCACGGTCTGTCAAATGGGCCGTCGTCCCCCATCATCACGGTCCGGGGCTACTTGAACGCTGTCCACTATGCTGAGAAGTTGGAGACACTAGAAGCAGACACGGTGAACATCGACAAAAAGTCGAAGTTGGTATCGAAATACAGACACGAGCACAAGTGTTACCTGTCCAGATTCTATGACTCAGTTACACGAGTTGTGTGTCAACATGGTGCCACCTGTACCCGGTTTGGCGCCGTTGTGCTTTCCTTCTCTCTCTCTCGCTCTCACTCTTTCTCTCTCTCACTCTCGCTCTCTCTCTCTCTCTCTCTCTTCACCCCTTCTATGTTCTTCCACTACTGCCGTTCTTACCCTCGATGACATGGTAGCTCTGCCGTGCTCTCGTCTTTATTCTAATCTACATCCGTTGCCTCTCACCAACAACTCAATAGCACTGTCCCATTGCCACATCTACACACACACTAACTTTCAAACTAGCACCAAGTATCCACGCCTGCTCGAATAGCATCCCATAGTAAATGCCGCTGTCTGATGATTGTTGAAATGCGTGAAACGAAAAGTTACAGATACACGGCCTTTCACCTCTTTTGTGTGTATATGTATGTGTAATGGTAGCCGAGTGGTAGGCGCGGTGCATTTAACACGAGTTATCTTTTATTATTATTCTCTTAGGTACACACCTAGGATATATTAGAAGTTAAAGAAGAAGCGGCAAATAAATGACTTTCCCTCCGGTGCACACCTAGAGGTTGACTACTTCTTCTTCGAGTTAGCTTTGTTGTTGCTATCTAATCTCATCTCATTAAAACAGAAATGCGCAGCCGCTTTAATGCAGCAGACGCCGTACGCTTACATACGGAGATACACTAAATATACATCAGGCAAAGCTCCGTATTAGTTCCGTACTACTTCCGTATTGGTCGGGCACGGATACTACATATGTATACATTTTCCAAAAGTTCTGTCAGGAAAATGGTTATGAAATGATTACATGGTTATGTGGATGCGTCAGGCCCAGAATGGTTCGTTGTGGTGACTATTACCGTCATCAGAGAGGTTTCGCGAGGCTGTTCGCGTGCGTGACGCGTGCATGCGTGACGCGCCTGAGAAGAGCTTTCGCAGCAGGTAAACCTGCACACCCGACACCCACCAAACCTGCTCATCGAGTTCAGGGTTTTCCGTGCATCGAGATGATCCCGTTTTGAACGAGAGAGCTTAGAAGCTCAGGGCCCTACGCTATGCTTTTTTGCCTTGATGACCTAGGCAAAAAAAGGATAGGGATGTTATAAATTCTTTAAAAAATTCCTTTTTTAACCTGGGATTCGAATTCGCACTATCGCGCGCCCTGCATGCATCCCCCGATACACTTCGCATACATACTAATTCTTCCAAGTTGCTTCACGTTATGATCTTGCATTTGAAAGCCCTACTTAAATTATGCATTGTGGCCAGCCGTCTTTGATGGTACGGTACGGCATAGGTACGGGTCAGGTACGATCCAGGGCAACACGACACAGTCTACCGCCTTGATGACGGCAAAAAAGCATAGGGATTTTATACATTTTTCAATTCTCCTATTTCTTTTAAGGCATATCCTGGGATTCGAACCCGCACTATCGCCCTACATGCATTCCCCTATACACTTCGCATTCATACCCATTCTTCAAAGTTGCTTCACGTTACGATCTGGCGTTTGAAAGCTCTATTTGAATATTGCTGTCAGCTGTATGTTGCCAGCTGCGTTTGATGGTACGTTACGGTACGGGACAGATACGGGATAGCGCAAGGCATGTCACAAACACACAAACAAACACACAAATACCAAATTAAAGCTGTGTGGACCCTGGCTAGCGCCAGACGTTACTGAAGTAACGTCTTCTGCATAAATACGGGAATAAAATACAGTGATGAAGTTGGTTGCTCCAACGAGGAGCGCACGCTTCTTGCCGAACTTGACACTTGACTGACTCACGACTGCCATCCCGAGCACACTAGCGTGTGCTCCTCGTTGGAGCAACCAACGTCATGACTATTACCGCCGAAATTGCAACTTCTAAGTACGTAAAATACAGTGAGTTGTACAAAACGACTTCCTGATTTTTCTTGCTCTGTGCTGAAGACCGACTACTAAGTTCACGAAGCACGTCCGTTCTTCGGTCTGGGCATTCCTGCCTTTGACTCTTTGCTCATACATTTAATTTTCTTATTTGCATCTTTCGTCGTAGAACCTGACTCACATTATGCCATGTTGATGCCACGATGGTATGCTTTGAAAGAAGAATCGTTTGGACAAGAATGTTATTGTTTTTTGCTGCTCTTGACGACGATAATTACTATAGTGGTAAAGACACATCTGGCGATATGGCTTTAAATACACGTCTGCCAACATATCCTCGCCAGGCTGGATAGTTCTGGCACAGAGCTCTCCTTCTGACCCTAACCAACATCATATCGCGCTTGGTGCCTAGTCGATGCATGTTTTGAGGTATCAGACATGCCATGCTGGTATGTCAGTTAGCGCATGGCATAATAGATGACACAGCAACAGCGTAATTCGATTGGGACGTACGTTTTGACTCCTGAGAAGGAATTTGAAGACAACACGGCAGTTGTACTTATCGTCTATTAATATGGTGGTAAACACATACCTAGTCATATGGCAGTAAATACATGCCAGTCCACACCCGCTGTGGCACATAGCTCTCCTTCTTAAGAGAGACGTGTTTGATGTGTTGTTTCCCGGCGTTGTCGAGAAGGAGGATTATGTCAGCGTTCCGGCAAAGAACGCATACTCCTTTCAGATTGGACCGCCATGCCTTGTCGCGAACTTAGCCGCAGGTAAGTCGGGTCCTAAAGTGCCGTTACATATCCAGCCTGGATTGTTGAGGTGTAGAGATAACAAGGGTAAGAGAGTCGGTGGAGGATTGCTTCTTGGCGCCATTGGCAAAAAAGTGTCGCCATTTGCTCCATTCTCTGTCCTTAATACGCATCATTTATGTGCAATCAGGAGAACACACACTACTTGGGATTAGAATAGCGGGTGGCGAGAGATTGATGGATAATGAACTGTTCCATGCCTGCAGCGATGGTAATAGTAACTTTTAGGCAAGCCAACTCTGCATCGTGGGTGATACTGAAGGCCCAATGTACGGCATTGAGGTGTGCTCCGAGTCACCCTCAGCCAGGACGCTCTTAACGCCACACAGTTAGCGTATTGGTCTGTCCCCGGCTTGTTGAAATGGTCAGGAATTTATTTTATTACATTTCAGAGGTTCCAGCTCGATGCTCCAGTGTGTTAGGCCTTTCATCTCACATAATAAAACCCGAGATTTTTTAGTGACGTCAATAAACAAACACATCTTCGCGCCTTTATCCTCAGCTCCAACCTGACCCTCACTGGCCTTTTTTCTCTCGCTTTCGCTTTGTGTGGATGCCAAAAATTGTTCTCCTGGATCGAAATCCGTCTCTGGCCATGGCTACCTCCCCGTTGAACGTTGCTGATGGGCACCAATCCCCTGCTGCTACGCAGGATGTACCCGTGTTGAACATGGAAGTGGATGCGCCCCCATTGCTGGGGTTGTCATCCTTGCCGAACGACCCAATGGCTGGTCTGGCACATACGAACTCTGTTTTTCCAGATGGAATTTCTGCAAGCGCATCCCTGGAGCTGGGACTGTCGCATCTGCCGGAGGGCCCATTGGCTGGCCAGGCAACTCCCTTGGCTCGCCCACTGTTCGATCCCAAGGGCGAGGAGGCTGCCACGAAAAGGCATTTGTATAAAGTCTCTCCAGAAGTGCAGAGCTATGTAGAGCAGTATTTCCGGACAATCCAAAGTGATGCTGTAGTAAAGGAGATGACCTCCAAGGACCCACGTCCCGATACCGCAGCATGTGTTGTGCCCACGGTGGACGACGCCGTTGCGTCTTGGCTCGGGGAGAAACTCTCGAAGACCATGGATAGTGGCCTGCACAAATTACAGCAGAATTTTTTGTCAGCGTGTGGCCCACTGACCCAACTCTGGGAAGACATTATCAGCAACGGGGACAGTATGGACGTTCCCACGGATGTAGTCCTGGATGCTGTTCAGCGATCACTGGTACTGTTGGGGCATGCCAATGCCCGGATGACTGCTCATCGCCGTGCTGCCATCTTGGAGGGTGCAGGGCACAAGGCACTGGCGAAGGATGCGAAGGAGCTGCCGCTGCCGAAGGAGGGCACCTCCTTGTTTGGTGACACATTTTACAAGGAACTGGAGCAGAAAGGCGAGGTGAGGAAAACCCTCGCCAAGTCCACGTCAGCTTGGACCAACACCCGTCGTGATCGGTTGCCGACCCACCATCGCTCTTCGTCAGAGGGTTTTTCCTCCAGGCCCTGGCAAAGCCGCCCCGGGGCGTATTCCCGCGCGAGCCGACCTGCTCCATACAGGCCTCAACGGCCCGAGTGGTCCCGTCCGCCACAGCATCCCACAGGCGGTGCGAGCCGAGGACGTTCGGACTGGAAGAGGATCCCGTCCCGCAAACACAGCGCCCCGCCGCAGCAGTAGTGCGGACCGAAATGCCTGTTCCAACACCAGCGGCTTCCTCCCCCACCTTTCAGGCGGGTGGGGTAGGTCGAGCAGCGTCAGCATGGCAAGATGTCACCACCGACCCTTGGTTGATTGCTACTGTGCGGGGCTACCGGATCCCATTCCACTCCCGACCGGATCAGCACCGAGAGCCCCATCAGCCAGTGCTGTCATCTCCCGAACAACGGGCACTGTTGGAGGAGCTAAAGAAACTCGAGCAAACTGGTGCGATCGAACCGGTTGTGCCAGGCCAGGCCATGTTTGTGAGCCCATTGTTCGTGTTGCCAAAGCCGGATGGCGATTGGCGCGTCATCTTCAATCTCAAGAAGCTGAACGAATTTGTAGAGACCGACCACTTCAAGATGGAGACGCTGCGCGACCTACCCGATCTCCTGGAGCGGCATATGTACATGGCGAAGATCGACCTGAAGAGTGCCTATCATTCTGTTCCGGTCGACCCCAGGGATCGGCCGTACCTGTGTTTCCGTAATCCCCAGACGGGCCACCTTTGGCAGTTGACATGCCTTCCGTTTGGGCTGTCCGATGCCCCACGGGCATTCACGAAGGTTCTGGCACCTGTAGCTGCCCGGCTCCGCCGGTTGGGTTGTCGCTTGATGACATATCTAGACGACTGGCTGCTGGCCGCGAAATCTCCGGACCATGTCAAGCAGCTGAAAGCACAAGCGGTACACCTTCTAGAGACATTGGGCTTCGTGGTGAATCGCAAGAAATCAGTTCTGATGCCAACGATGACCGTGGCGTTCTCGGGGATGGTGATCAACACCGGCTCCATGATGATCAATTGGCCTGTGAACAAGGCCAAGAAGGTCCAACACGAGTGCCGGCGGATCCTCACCCATGGTTCCATCGCCGAACCCGAGTTACGCTGCCTGCTGGGAAAGATGGAGGCCGCCAGATTTGCCGTGAAGTCCGCTCCCCTCCATTTTCGCGGACTGCAGTACCTGCTGCTGGACCACTGGCCAATGAGTGGTGCTCCCACCAGTCACCAATACTTTCCGCTGTCACCATGGGCACAAGCCGATCTTCAATGGTGGTGCACCTCGAGCCAGATAACATTCACGAGTGCTATCCGTGTACCCCCTGTGTCGTTGACCTATGCAACAGATGCATCACTTCTGGGGTGGGGTGCAGTATGTGGCTCACACCAGTTAGGCGGCCGATGGCACCCAGACGAGTCCACACACCACATCAATTGGTTGGAACTGAGATCGGTGCAGCTGGGACTGCAAACGTTCGCATCGACGGCTCACCAGATATCCATTCGCCTGGAGGTCGACAACGTTCCGACTGTTGCATTCCTGAACCGGAAGGGCGGAACACGATCACAGCCACTATGTCAGCTCGCCCAAGAGATTTGGCAGTGGGCAATCGACAGAAACCTGGAGCTCATCGCAGTTCATGTCCCCGGGAAGGAGAATGTGGATGCGGACTTTCAGTCGCGTCACTTCCAACGCTCAACGTCGGATTGGATGTTGGACCCGGAGCTCTTCCAGGAACTGAACCGCTGTCTGGGACCATGCCAAGTCGATCTTTTTGCCGCCAGACACAACTGCCAACTGCCGACGTATTGCAGCTGGGATCGGGATCCGTGGGCGACAGGGATCGATGCGTTCTCCATGCCCCACCTATGGGAGAACGGCTATGCGTTTCCACCGTTTCGTCTCGTGGGCAGATGTCTGCAGATGGCGCGGACACAGCAGCTGCATCGTCTGGTCCTCGTTGCCCCGGCATGGCCGAATCAGCCTTGGTATCCCGTGCTTCTGTCAATGCTGGTGGACTACCCGGTACAACTGCTCAGTCCGACAGTGGTGCAGGGGCCAGACAACGAACAGCACCCGCTTCGTCACAGGCTTCAGCTGACCGCATGGGTCATCTCCGGCAGCAACTCCAAGAGCGTGGCTTTTCAGCGCACGCTGCCTGGCTGTGGTGTCAGGCATGGAGGTCTTCCACAAATCGGTCGTATGACAGTGCCTGGCGAAAGTGGCACAGCTGGTGTGGTCAACGGGCGGTTGATCCATTTCACGCGTCTCTGCCGATGATAGTAAACTTCCTGTCCGACACGTTCCAGAATGGTTATCAGTACCGCACACTCAATGTCTTCCGATCTGCCCTGTCTGCCATGCTGCCGTCGATAGCTGGCTGTCCGGTTGGTCAACAGCAGGACGTCGCGAAGGTGATGCGTGGTGCCTACAACAGCCGCCCACCACAGCCCAGATATACGTCAACTTGGAGCGTTAGTCAAGTTGTGTCGTCGATTCGGTCCTGGCGCCAGAATCCTGATCTTTCTCTCACGGAGTTGAGCCAGAAGCTGGTGCTTCTGTTGGCGCTAGCCAAAGCACCTCGCTCCCGCGAGCTCCAATTGCTGTGTTCAGGGCCGCTTCTACGGAAACCTGACGGAGTCTCGTTACCGTTGTCAGCGCCGACGAAGACCCAACATGCTGGGACATTGAAGGTTTTCTTCATTGCATCATTTGATGAATCCCAACTTTGCCCTGTGGCCTGCTTGTTGGAGTATCTCAAGCGCACTAGCACTCTCCGCAAAACATCACTATCGCAGCTGCTGCTGTCGCTCCACCAGCCTCATAACCCTGTTACGGCTGCTACAATTTCCCGCTGGTTGAAGTCTGCGCTGGGATTATGTGGAGTAGACACTGCACAGTTCTCTGGTCATTCAACTCGATCTGCCGCTACGTCTGCTGCTCGCTCTTCTGGTGTCCCCATGGAAGTTGTGCTTGCCGCCGCTGATTGGAGTGGTCCCAGCACGTTTATTTGGCATTACTACCGGCCATCTGCAATGGCCCAGTTCACCCAAGCTGTCCTGAATGCTGATTGATCGCTCAGTCCGGACCGACTGCAGTGTCTGCCTCTTCAGACCGATGTTAGGTTTTGTTCACTTTGAAGGACACACTGGAGCATCGAGCTGGAACCTCTGAAATGTAATCTGTAATTCTGCAAGAATTCTCTGAATTTGCAGTAGAATTATGGTTACATGAGGAGGTGAAAGCGAAGATGTGACAGTGTGTATTTTCGGGCTGATGGATTTTGGAAAGTCGACAGAATGAGGTTTAGTGGGGTGGCACCTCAAGCGAGCTCTCGAAAATATTTCGTTAGCTCGTGTGTGACACAAAGATCCTCAAGGCTATCCCCCAGAGAGTTTGATTTTTCGCTACCAAGCTAATATTAACAATGCACGTTGAAATCCCCCGCTAGAACTCCGTTTGGGGACAGTTCTTTGGCCTAAGGTAGTGTTTCGCCACGTGAACTGATGAGACAGAGGTTGGTGGGGCTACAGGAGTAGGTGAGGTACACAGAACCGATCACCAAACTTGCAACACATAGCCCAAAGTGTTGTATGTTCCGCGGACTGGAGTTAGTCTAGATTATCAGCAGCAAAGGAGGACTTGATCAATACATCGATACCACCTACGTGCTCGTTTAGGTCTCTGCCATATAAGAATCCTTGTCCAAGGATGTGAGATTCAAGGTTAGTTATTGCATCAGCAGAGAATACAGCTTCAATGATAATTTTTACATCTATGTCGTGCTTGATGAGTGCATACCTCAGGACGTCCAGTTGAAGGTGTCAACTGGAGCTGCCAAACAACCAAGCCCAATGGAGGAGACCAGCGTCGAAAATTACAAAGTCGTCCATCAATCATCATTAATATTTTTGTCGTGCAGTGCTAGTTGTCGGAAGTTGTAGCGTGATGCTATAATTATTAATATTAAACTTGTGGAAGCTTACACCTTTCTGTGTTAGAAGCGCTGTGTATTCCTAACATAGATCCAGGACTATGTATATAGAAGGAGGGTGTGTTCTCTTTGCAGATGCTTGGTGGCACACCTAGCTCAGGAAAGTGTGCCCAGTATTTCCTGATGTGTTGGCCATGTTTGCCTATAACTCGCAGGTTCCGTTTTTGGAGTTTTAGCACATTAATCATTTTTCAATTAGGTTAGAGTGTTTCCTTTTTTCTTTCTTTCCTTATTAAAAATTTATGTAGTTACATTTTTTCCAAATTACCAACATTCCCTGTACTATCTTGATGATTAGTGAGGGAAAACGTTGTATAGATGAAAGGAAATGCCTACTTGATAGTGTCGATTTGCGTCTCTGCATGCGAAGGTATAGATTGCGAAAATATATGGTGTGAATAGTTTTGTTCTAAAGTATGTAGTGCCACTCTCAAAACATTTGTTCCAATTTCCCCTGTCTGGTGACCACTGTCATGCCTGAAAATTCTCTTTGCACCTGATCTTGGCGCTTTTCCTGATATTTCTCTGGACATTTGTCTGTTTAGCACTCTAGTCGAGGTGCCTCCACCTTTTGTGGACATATACATGGAGTGGTTCCATTGGTTTATTGGATCATATCAATGTCTGTATAATCGCGTTTTTTTTTAAATACAAACTGTCAATTCTGCAGATAACTGGTACTTTTGCTCACAGGGCCAAGAAGCATCGGGAAGCCTCGAAACACTTTACATTCCCACACCTAAGACATACGATGATGCGTCTGCTGAGTGTGCCCGGAGAGGTAGCATTCTAGCGAATATCCAGAATAGATTTCATGGAGAGTGTGCAGGAGACCTGCTTGGACCCCGAAATGGTCAGTGCAACAGTTCTTCCAGTGAAAACTGCACGACTTCCTCGTACTTCTGCAAAACCAATACATGCAATGTGTGGGTTGCTCTTCAACGAACATCTGGATCCAAAACCTGGACATGGACGCTACCAGTTCCACTCGCTGCAAACAATGTTTCTTGGATTACTGCACCATTACAAGGAGGAGGTGGACACAACAAATGCGGGTATTACTCTCCAGAGAAGGAGACCTTCGGATTCGAATCTTGCTCAATGAAGCTAAGTTCCTATTGCCAAAGATATACACCACACGGTAGGGATCTCATAGATAATATTTTAGACATCCATCTGGCTACTCCTATACTTACCAAAATAGCCCTGCTGTATTCACCTACATATGCCGTAAAGGGGCTAATAGCCACCGTTAATTTGCAAACGAAGTGTCATACGTCCCCAGACACAACGGACAACGGAAACTGGTAGTTGGAAAGACATTTATTAAAGACGAAGAGACGGAGACCAAACAAATTACAAGGACTACATCATGGGAAAGAGAGAGAGAGAGGGGTGGAGAGAGAGAGAGAGAGAGAGAGAGAGAGAGAGAGAGAGAGAGAGAGAGAGAGATGGAGCCAGGTCGGCAAGATAATTGGCCTGGGTAGCTAGTATGGCAAATATGGGCGGAAAAGTAGCTATCCAGACCAACGCAACAAAAGATGACAAAAAATGAGACAAAACTTGAGCGCGAGGGTGAATGCTGGCCAACATTGAAACGATTGTAAGCACTGTAGTTGAAAGTCGAAAGCACATAGCCAAATCTATGTAGGCATGGGCGGTAAATGCTAGTTATCTGCCGCGATAATTCTAAAGGCATTGCTCATAATATGAGGATATAATGCCACTGAAAATGCTCACACTACTCCATAATGCCAGTTTGAAAGTTGGAAAAGTCGATTTAAGAAGGCCGTCTTAAATCAAGGCCAAAGCGTACAAGAACAAAACTTAAGCAGCAGTGAGCATATTGTCTGAAAAAAATCCACTACGAATGTTGATTTGCAACGTCAAGTCTCCAGACGAAGGCGGACGGGTTCAAATGCACGATTTTCGGAAGTGGACCTAGCCAGCTTCATGCATGACACCGTTGCCGACCGGCAATTATGCTTATAAGTCCAATTTTGCATGCAATATGGTGTTATAATGCCAGCATTATGCCACCTGGAAAAATGGACTGTATTGCCAGCCATAATGCTAGCATTACCCGCCCATGGCTAAATCCATGATCATTACCACTTCTACCATAATTATTACAAAGACCGTGATTGATGTACACTCCCGCTTTCAAAACTTTAGGCAGCCAATGACCACTTTGCGGTCAGAATGCAGGGATTTATAGCCTGTTTCGGGAGCAAGAAAATTTATAGAAAATCGAAAAAGGAAAAAGAAATAGTTGAGAACTTGTGGCAGGGGTACGTGGATGATGCTAATGGGGTTTCTCCGTCACGCGCTTCATCTGCCGGTAGGGTCTAATGGGTGTCCTGCCGTCTTGACCTCCAGTTGGAAACGGACACGATAATTTACTTTTTTATGCACGAAAGACTTGGGCAATTTGATGTTCTTAAAACCATTTCTGTGCAGAAGCACTTACTGCACGGTTGTCACTGCACGCAATGTCCACATTGGGCACTAGAAACATCGCCATTTCACTGCGCAGACGACATTGCTCTGTATGATTCAAAAGCTTCCGCTGGGGAAGTCTCCAAATCCGTCTCTTCAGCTGTCACTGATCTCGCCATATGGCTTAAGTCACGCGGCCTAATTTTAAACGCCTCCAAAAGCCAGGTAATGACTATCTCACCGCAACATGCCGGGCCTGAGGTCTCTATCGTGTGCTGCGATACCTCTCTACCGATAGTGAAGTCTGCGCGGTATCTTGGTGTCTTTCTTGACAACCGCCTGAGTTGGGATGTACACGTCAGCGCCATAGTGACCAAAGTTGCGAGGAAGATAGGCGCCTTGTGGAGAGCCCGTCGATGCCTCTCCCGCAGCTCGCGCAAGGTATATGTAAAGGCTATTGTCATGCCGGATATGATATATGGTGCCTGCAGCTTCTCTGCAGCCCTCCGCGTGACCCAACTTCAGCGTCTGCAAGCCATGCAAAACCGGGCGATCCGATGCATTGATGGCAGCCCGCCATGTTCCGCGATGCAGCCCCTCCTGGCTGCCAACTCGATTTACCGCGTCACTGAACTTTTCAAACAAAAGCTCCTGATCTTCATCTGGCGTTGTCTAAATGACTCCACTAGCCTTGCTCTAGCCCAGCTTCTCAAACCAGCAGCATGCAGCGGCAGAAGTACGCGCCATCAGCATGCCAATGGTCTGCTCAGCCAGCCAGCTCGCAGTCGGTGTGGCCAAACGAGATTCGCCACCGCAGGAGCATTGCTGTGGAACAGTTTGCCTAGAGAGGTGCGCACCGTATCCAGATTGCAAGATTTTAAGCTAGCCTGCCTTCCTTATGTATGCCTGAAATAGGTTGTGTTTCGTCAGGTTTGACATGTTTCTTTCGTCTCAGTATTCTCGCTCGCATAG
This sequence comes from Sycon ciliatum, assembly GCF_964019385.1. NCBI lineage: Eukaryota > Metazoa > Porifera > Calcarea > Leucosolenida > Sycettidae > Sycon > Sycon ciliatum. The sequence goes on along the minus strand of NC_088652.1, from coordinate 5,467,561 downwards.
TACTCCACTTCTATGATAACATTGCCTATGCTGTTGCTCATTAGGATTTTGGCAAATTCTATCCTTCGCTTTCATATAACTGGGCCAGGAACCCGTTTGAACTTGCGAAGTAAAATAAAATCAATCAATCAAAAATCACTCATTGATAGCGACATGACCTACCCATGGAATTTCAAGTTTTTCTCTGTTCAGTAGATACGATAGATTTGACCAGGCAGCAGTAGTGAAAATGTGTCAATATATAATGCATTATAAGAATTATTTCTGGCGACACATTTTCAGTTGAAAATACGGCATCTGGTGTGTTCTTTATTCTCGTTGGTTCTATACATCACTCGTTATCCGGTTCACATCTGCCTGCGGCCAACTACCCTTTCACTGTTTGATGAAGAGGGAGAGGGGATTTTAGATAGAAAGCCTCATAGACCTCCAGGCATAAAGATTGGTCTAGGTTTGTTGCACCAAACATTGAATAAAGTTGCAGAACAATCGGGGTCGGAAAATATGTTACCACTTTTTACAATTACGGAGCATCAGCAAATCGAATATTCGAATGAAATTCGAGAATCGTCACGAAAAGCACTCAATCAGTCGAAACTAGGGCTTTGTTCGACTGAAAAATGCCCACAAACAGAAAATACTTACGCGGCGCACTACGAGTACTCATTCTTGCGCATGTGGCTACTAGTTCTTACTAAAGCACTAGTCTGGACTTCTTGTCAATCTTGACGATTTCCTCTCTCTCGAACTGTGAAACGTTTTATCAAGTGTGCATTTTGTTTCATTTCAAGTATGCTGGAATCATGGCTTTGTCACCAACTACCAGCCCCGGTATGCCTCCTGCTCCCAGTACTGCAGTAGCCCTGCTGGCGTTGTCTCGGCATCTGCGTCTATCGTGAGTTCCCCGCAGGGAGAGGGCAACTCAAAGTGTGCCAAATATTTGAGGGTCGACCTTACCATGGACCTCATTCTGCTGAGGCAGTGTAGGGCCCACCCTCACCTATTCGTCCGCAAATCTCCTGATATGCAAGGGATAGCGGAGGAGCTCGGCCGAGATCCGCCTTTTCAAGGGGTCTCCAAGAGAGATCCTATCGCCAATAGCCTGAATCGGATGAAGCGTCCGCCGCTTCGCGTCATCCCCAAAGGCAATGAGAAACAACAGCAACTCCGTTCATTGCACATCCCAAAATCCCAGTCCTCAACTGCTCAAGCAAAAAAAATCGATTCGAAAATACTGGACTGCGCTACATGCTGAACCTCTTTTTCATTCAAATTTTCTCTCTGATTTTCTTTTTGCCATTCGAATAATCAAATCGAAAATTCGATTTGCTGATGCTCCGTATTAACAAGTGTGTTCGTTCTTCATCTTTGTCTTTAAACCGGTTGTTTGCTGATTCCAAACTTTAGTGAGGTTGGATTTCACGAATTCGTCTTTTGGAGGCACATGACATGAAATTGCTCATGTCTTCCAGACTTCTCTTCACCACAGCCGCTAGTCCTCTACCTTCTACAATATTCCACATCCAAATAATAATAAGAACTTAGAAGTTGCAACTTTTTCTCCGGTAATAGTCATGAAGTTGATTGTTCCAACTAGGAACACACGCTTCTTGCCGACCTTGACACTTGACTGACTCACGACTGCCATCCGGAGCACACGAGGAGCACGTCGCACCTTCCACTCGGCAAACCTGCAAGAAAGCACCACTCCCTGCTCAATACATGATGTTTCGGGGAATTCACCCTTCATCAGTTGAGCTTGAGTAGGCTGAGGAAGATTGTGCCTGAAAAGCACCACTTATATACTGCTCTCCAGGCCAAACCATCACCAGGGATACAAACTTACAGAGACGCTTTGTTTCCAGCGCGACAAACACCTCGTGAAGCTCCAGGTAGCAGCGTGAGTCAGAGTCGCTCATGGAGTTGTGTGTTTATCACAACTCCATGAGCGACTCTACAATTATTGAATGGAGTAGTGGCGGGCATCTGCCCTGCAACTGCTTCAACAAAAAATGATTTGATCTGAGAAACGGTAAGACCGCGAATCTCGGTTGAATATTGAGTATTTCAAGCCTTTTCACGACGAAGATGGAGTTCTTTTTGGAGATGGACGTCGCGGCAAAGGACATGGTGTCCGACTTCTGGCGTCTGGTGAAGCCAGGGATCATTTGTCCAGTCAGGTCGGCAGCCTAATCGTCGGTAAGCTTGTGTTTGGATCCCGTTCTGCTCGAAGTGGTAGATCACAAACAATTTGATATCGCACAAATTGATCTGTACGTCTACCCGAACTACTCGCGGCTCTACAACTCATAACATGAGTATCAATCGCTATAGATCTATGTCTGGCTTTCTGTCCTTTTCAAGTAAATCGGCTCTTGTTTGGAATTATTTACCAGACGACCTGAAGTCCTGCACTACTATCGCAGATTTCCGCGTCAAATTGGCTATTTGGCTAAAAGACAGCTTAACTCCTAATCATTGTTGTGATTTGCTTTCAAGCAATGTGCATAATCAGTAACTTGATGTTGCTGTTTTTTTTTGTTTTTTTGTTTTTTTGGTTTCCAGTTCTCGGGGCCTTCTATTCGGTACTCTTTGTAGTTGTACTTCTGTACTGTTGAGCTATCCGAATTCAAATAAACATAAAAAAAAAATCTCAGCATCGTGCGCACGGTATTTTATATTCAGAAAATCCCAAAGTGTCTCTGTGTGGCCGTCCTATGCCACGAGCAACTCCAATCAGGCTCCTATGTCCTCTGCCTTCATGATTGAATGTCCACTTCGTTTGAACAACGAACACAACAATCAAGGACGGCTTTGCAATGAAAAATACAGCTATACTGGAGCTGAAAAAAAGAAGACAAAAACGTGCTCAGGACGAGACTTGAGTACTCGCATACTCTCCCTGCAGGTGAAACGCAATTTTTTGTGAAAAATGCGTGTAGTAGTAGTAGTAGTAGTGGTAGTAGTAGTAGTAGAATTTATTATTTTACTAGGGAACTCCCAACAGGCGTTCCCTTTTTACTGGGAACCCTAGGAATGACTTGGTGCTTGTGACAAATGCAGAAAGGGGCTTAGCTTGACGACATCCAGGTGGAAGCACGTTCCATCTGTCTGCTGCCAAAAATGAAATAGCATTCAGGCCGTAACGAGACGTAGCTCTGGGTAGGTTCAGAGCGGCTGAAGCTTGACCGCGGGTAGCAGCAAGTGTCACTGACTGACAAGTAATTTCGCCTGACGTGAACCCGCACTATCGCCCTGCATGCATCCCCCGATACACTTCGCATACCTACTAATTTTTCCAAGTTACTTCACGTTATGATCTTGTATTTGAAAGCCCTATTTATAATAATCTTTATTAAAGGATCTCCCAGAGGCGATGGCCTGTCGAGGGGATCTCCTGATGCAAATCATGCAACAGAAATAAAGAGTGAGGAAAACTACACATGTTACAGTGTATGCTACATAATGAGCAATAAACACAGGGCTGGGTTGTTCAAAATAAAACAATTAATTGAAATGTCCAGGGATATACCACCACAGTCAAATTGAAAACTTTTCACGTGCAAGCGATATTGCTGCCGACATTTAGAAAGTGAATCTTGGGATGTCAGCCTTGGTGGAAGGCAGTTCCACAGCTTTCCGATTTTATGCAGAAAGAGAGAGGAAGAGATGCGGCCATGAGAATTGAAAATCAGTTTGTTTGGTCGGCGTGCGCTAGAAGAGATATTGATGTCAAAGCGGGATAGATAATCTGGGTGCCAATGGATATACTTGAACAAAACGGTGATGGAAATGTAAGTGCGTCGGAAGTGAAGGGATTCCAAATTACAAAGCCTATTTAAATTATTCTTCGATTCATAGCGATCAAAATCAATCTTCGCAGACCGCAGCAGGCATCTGCAGATCTTTGCTTGTAAAATGTCAAGCGATTCTAGCTGGCTAGCAGTAAGTCTGAAGCACCAGACAGGGATAGCGTACTCTACTGTGGGTCGTACATATGACTTGTAGAGTAGGGCAATATGTGCATGCGATAGATGACGGCCCATAAAGCATAACAAATTTACACGTTTGCGAAACTTTTTGAACACAGTAGTGAAATGGTCTTGGAATTTAAGATTAGTGCTGATCTCTACGCCTAGATGGATTACGGTACTTTTAACATTGAACGGTACGTTGTACATTTGGACAGACGAAGAGGGTGGAGGAGCATAGTTGGAGAACATGGTGGTCTTGGCCGCAGAAAACTCCCCGTGAATGCCTCTAGCCCAGCGCTGGCAGCTTGTTAAATCCAACTGGAAATTGGCCAGATTCTCACCAACAGGTAAACCGATGTTATGAGTGTTGAGCAGTGTCACATCATCAGCAAATAGATAAGGGGCGTTGTGGGTCAATGTGTCGGGAAGGGTATTGATGTAAGTTAAATACAGCAGGGGTGCAAGATGTGAGCCTTGAGGGACACCACAATTCAAAAGATATTGGGGAGAGATTGTCTCCTTAATCTTGACAGCCATCGTTCTCTGATTGAGGTAGCATTCAAACCATTTCACTGAGTTTCAAGTCATAAAAGCACTCAGCCTCTCAATCAGGGTTGGATGATGAACCTTATCGAAGGCTTTCCTGAGGTCAAGAAATGCACAATCATATCTGTTGTATTTGTCCGAGATACGAGCCATCTGGTGAGTAAGCAGGATAAGTTGGTCCGTTGCTGATCGCTGTGGAACATATGCAAATTGAGACGGTGATATTAATTTGTTGCGATGTAGGAAGCTGCTGAGACTCAGTGCTATCCGGTATTCGAAAAGGCGACTGACGGGATGCAGCAGTGAAATAGGACGATAATTTGTTGGTGAAGAGGCACTTCCTTTGCCTTTATATAATGGGGTAACAGAGGCCGATTTCCAGGAATTGGGGAAGCACGAAGTAGATAAGCTTAAGTTAAACAGGAATGAGAGGGATTCACACAGTAAATCTGCCATTGAGCGTAGTATCGGTATCATGTGATTTGCTGAGGTGGATTTTCGGGGGGATAGGTGTGTTAGGTCGTAATGGACTTGACTAGGACTAGATTTAGAAATGCTGTACAAAGTGGTGCAAGCACTTAATGATGGCGCTTGAGAGGGTTGTCCAGTCACTGCCGGTGGCACTGAACACTGGGCTGCAAAATGTTGAGCAAGAAGATCGCATTTTTCATGCTCCGTGGTGGCGCTGGCGTCACCATCTGTAAGATCAGGGACTGACGACTTGCTGCCAGCAATGTTACAAAACTGCTTGGCCCTTTTCCACCATACATATCCGCCCTTACTGCAATTCTTTGATATACTAGCAGCCTCACGGTCAAGGAAAGCGTGTGTGGCCGCTCTAAGCTTCTTTCTGTAAAAGTTCCGCGATAAGCAATAAGCTGCTTTCGCCTCAATACACTGAGGGTTGCGCAGGTAGGCACGGTACAGTACATTCTGTCTCCGCTTCAGTTTGTGTAGATTTGGCGTGTACCAGCTCTGCTTTCGACGCTCCTGTTGACTGGAAAAGATAGAAGATCTGTATACTAGATTCTGAAAATGAGATTCCCACGCTTCCCAAGCTGAATCCACAAGTTCAGTCCCCATTACGCGCTCAAGAAACGGTTCCTGTTCTATTAGTATGCGCAGCCTGGCGAAATCCGTTGTTCTGCGTAGTCGACATTCTCGACCCTGGGTTGGTGTGCAGAGAGATAGCGAGGCAATGACAGGACAATGATCAGATAAGGGCTGAAGTGTGTGTGTAGAGTATATAATGTCTGGTATGTTGGTTGCTATGATGTCGAACAACGGGTTTTGACCGCTTCTAAGATTAAGTCGTGTACCAGTCCCTTCATTCATCACATTGAAACCGAACTTCACGAAAGCCGACTGCAGAGCCCTACCATTGCAGTCTGTGGTGTCAGTGTCTTTCCAGGCTCGGTTTTTGGCATTGAAGTCGCCTACAATTATGCTATTGTGTTGGTCAAACAGATCTGAGAGCTGATCGAGCGTAGATATTAAAGAACGTATAGGTTGTCTGTACTGTACTGATGTACTGTATGACTAGTCGACTGGACAGGAACAATGCAAGTGCAGTTTTCAGTGCGTGGACTCGGCTACTAAAACATTTTGTGGAAGCAAACAAGCCTTCTTTATGATCTTTATGATCTTGGTCATTTTTCTCAATCGACTCTGCGCTTCCAGCTAGATGTGTCCGTGGGGTATTGCCCAACTAGAACTGTAGTCCTCACATGCCCCAGGTCGCGAGGAGCTAATCACTTTTGTCAGCAGAACTCCTGCTCGGGACTCGACACATTTATTCCGTCCGATGTCATCCCCGCTGCGAGTGGGGAGCTTCATGCCCACGATAAAAGAGAACGTCATGACATTTTTCTCAATCGACTCTGCGCTTCAAGCTAGATGTGTCCGTGGGGTATATACTATTGCCGAACTAGAACTGTAGTCCTCACATGCCCCAGGTCGCGAGGAGCTAATCACTTTTGTCAGCAGAACTCCTGCTCGGGACTCGACACATTTATTCCGTCCGATGTCATCTCCGCTGCGAGTGGGGAGCTTCATGCCCACGATAAAAGAGAACGTCATGATATATTTTGAATCCTTCATCAGAGAAAGCTATTCGAGCTCAAAACGACACAAGACAATGGCCATGATAAAGATACTCGTACAGATCGCGATGTGACTGGCCTCCAAAAGTGCTGCAAAAGACTTGAAGTATTTTTCAAAATAAGATTGTGAAAAAAAGGTGAGCGCTCGAGTGCGGCGAACACGGCCCAAACGCCATGTTTTCCTTGGTAACATGACGTCAGCCACATTATCACCATGGCGAGTTGCAGCGCTGATCTTGAAGTACAGCGGCACCAGAAAAGTGTCCTTATTCTACCTGAGCGTGAATGACGCTGCCGATGTTCTTGATGGCAATGCTCAGCTTGAGGCCTACGCGGACGATACGACACTATACAGTCTAGTATCCTCAGGTCAGTGCCCTCGGGACGCTGCACACACCTTACAGGTATCCACAAACCGCCTGCATGAGTGAGGTTGCCGGTGGAAAGTGTCTTTCGAGCCCACTAAGTCACAGGCTATGACTGCTACCCTCCGACGCACTGACCTAGACCTGCCCCAAATCCTGTTTGGTGGTACCCCTGTACCGGAGGAAACCAGCATATCACTGCTTGGTGTTCGATTTGACTCCAAATTGTCCTTCGCTAGTCACCTCAGGACCGTGACCATCCGCGCCCAGCAGCGCCTCGGCTTTCTCCGACGAGCGGGCCACATTTTAACGCCAGCTGGCCGAACGACTGTCTACAAGGCATTCGTGAGGCCCCTGATGGAGTATGCTCCGCTTGTGTGGATGGGCGCGCCAGCCAGCCACATCCAACGTCTGGATAATGTTCAACGCCGCGCACTGCGCATCATTGGCCCTGGTGCAATTCTCCCCAGTTTGGCTGTCCGCCGGACTGTTGCTGCTCTCTCGTGCACGTACAAATTACATTTCATCACTGGTCCTCCTCACCTACTTGCTGTATTGCCACTGCATCGCGTTTCTCCAGCCAACCCCAGAACCAGGAACCAGCACAATAATGCCACTACAGAATTGTTGCTGTGCTATCGTGACTTTCTTTAAAGCAATGTGTCTCTTTCATTCAGCAGTTACCTTTGTTACTGTCTCCCAGCCGAGGTCACACACACACACTAGTTCCAGCAATACAGTTATGGTAACAAGGGATTCACAGGTAACACGAGAATACAGGTAAAACAAAGTGGATGTCGGATAAGCTTGCGCCGAGCGCTCTCTCTACTCAAAGTCCTCAAGAAGCTTCGCCCCAAATCAACATCCGCGGGCAGCTCGACTCAGATCAGTTCGTGCATGCATTTCAAGCATTGGCATGGTAGTACACCAGAATAGAGTAATAATATTATAACACCAAATGACTTCGACAAAATAGGAAACAACTAATCTGGGAAACCCACGGCGCTCACATCTCTCCCCCTCTTTAGCGAGCTCACAGATCCATAACAGTTCTGGGCTTGTGAGTACGTGTCGACTTCCATGTCGTACTGGATGCAGACAATGGGGGTGTAGGCCGGGAGTCTTGGGAACTGGCAGGCCTGCAAATGGTCTGGTCTGTAGTGTGGTCAGCCGATGTGTCGGGCGTAGGGGTAGCCGCTGAATCGGCCGATGGTTCAAGGTTGCTCGGTGCTGGTCGTACGGTGTCCAGATGGCGGCGTCGTATGGATCCATCATCACCTTCTAACACCACCTCATGCGGCGTTGCAGACACCACAGTGGCTTGTCGTTAATCCGTAATTTGTCTCTTGACCTATGTGTTGAGAAGGAAAATGTTTTGTCTCGTCAGTTGTTTGGCGCTAATCCTCGTGAAAGTGCCAGGAGTGCTTCTCCCCACTGATGTTGTCTTTGTGTTTTAGTCATTTGGATCAAGGCGCAGATGCAGCTCCTAAGCGGTGGTAGGTGAGTAGATCAGACCCACCACAAAGTGGTCAAAGACCGAAATCCCATTCACTGCATCCATGTTTCCCTCGTGCCAGGCCACGAGTTCCCAATTAAGTGTGGGTCGCAGCACGGCTGGAAAAAATCCTTCCGCTTCCAAGCACGACTTGAACCTGCTACCCTCTGTTTCTCAATTATGGTCTTTGGCCTTTGGTCTGGGCCTTTGGCCGAGTCTCACGCGAACCGTGAAATATTAAATACAAATAATCTACGTGGAGATGAAAGTTTAATAATAGCTTTGAAAAGTATGAATGCCGCAGACATCACCAAACAACATGACAGTTTGTTCAAGGTTTTGTTTGTGTGTTTCCAAAATCGATTTTCAAGCTCCGATCATTAGTGGAAATACGGAACTAAAGTGATCAAGGGAAAAACAAAGGTTAAAAATCCAAAGAAGTGTGACACATGACGGGTAACTTGTGGTAAGTATTACAAAAAGTGAGAACTTAGATAAAGAGTAAGTGTGACAAATGGGCATGAACAGTGCAGAAACAACTCATGAACACGGGGTGCAAACTCACGAGAATAACGCTAAAACATGTTCTTTTTGCTTACACGAATCGGGCTTATGTGTAAGAATACAGACAGCTTCAAGGACCTTCAACTGCTGGACATAACGAGCACGACACAGTACAGAGAAGTGGGAATCATCATACACACTCAAATAATCGGGACGAGATAACAAATGCAAGTACACAGCTGACTTCTTACGAATTTCACCCTAATCAGCTCCATCACCTTCCCTGCCACCTAACTCCTCCTCGTCCGTTTTATCACCATCACCACCAGCCGTCTCATTGTCATCCGTCTCGTCGTCATCCGCCGCCTCGTCATCACCCGCCTCGTCGTCATCTGTATCCTCGCCCTCATCCGCCTCGTCGTCATCTGTATCCTCGTCATTTGACCTGTTCTGCTGAATTATTTTTTTTCCACACGTATAGCGTGAGGTTCTCGATCTATGCTTTTGCGGTAGCTCTATAAATTGCTTTATTTTTCCATTTTTCCATTATACCCTGTACTTACCCGTGATTCGAAGAGAACGAAAACGTTCGGTTACCAAATCGGCTTACTTCACTGTGTGGATTGCGTCGGTCCGGACACATTTTCTTTCAAAAATTGGATACGCCTCCAATTTGTCCTTGATGAAAATAATTTTTTATATTCTTGTATGACTTGCACTACTACGATGCATGTACAGGTAGTATCACTGTTGCCAATCAGTGGCAAGTTTTAGTTGCTGTGTGGTCACCAGGAACAGAGCTGAGCATTGGCTCCGAAATACAAAACAAGCACAGTTCTGTATGCTTCACCCACAATGATTGTCCTGGAAAACCTGGCAAATCTGGCAAAACTGGATAACCAGATTCCAAATGTTCTCAATTTCCTTCCGGCATTATCCGCCAGGTACCTCATGTATACTGGCACTGATTCATCTTTAGCCACTGGAAGGTGTAATAAAAATAATAATATTAACTGGTTTGAGGGAAAGAGACAAAGGGGAAAAGGCTGAAGAAAAAATTGACTGTCTCCACCAGGACTCGAACCAGGGACCCTCGCTTGTAGCCAACGATGCTCTAACCACTGAGCTATGGTGTAGTCGTCGTCCCAGCAGAGTTCAAAGTTTTCTTCAGACTTCGAAACTCACACTTCCTGTGAATCGACACAGGCGGGTGGGACGCAAATAATAATAATAATAATTTCAAATTTGTACTTAAATAATCGACGCGGAGACAACAATTTTATAATAGCTATAAAGAGAACAGGTTATGCAGTCATCACACCACACTACAACGAAGTCATGAAGGTTTACCAAAATAGATTTTCTTGTCACAATCATCAGTGGAAAGCCGTGACTGAAGAATAACCATGCCAAATCAATAATTTATATACATTCAATAATGTGTTACAAGAACAAAACAAAGTGCTAAAAATAGAATGAGGGAAGGTGAGACAATAAAAGTAAAGTGAGAGCTAAGTGCAACAGGGGTGAGGAACTAATTGCAACGCTAGGACTGTGTAGTGAGACAAACAATCATGCTGTGCACCTACGAAAACAATCTTAACGCAACTACATGTTTCTTCTGCTTACAAAGATCAGGCTTATGCAAACGAATACAAACAGCCTCAAGTACTTTCAACTGACTAGCGTACCGTGCACGACAAAGAGCAGAAAACTAAAATCATCATACACCTGCAGACACTTAGGGTGAGACAACAGATGAAGAAAAACGGCAGACTTCTTACGATCACAATCACCATACGATTCCTCACCGGTGAAGACACTGGGAACAGAAGATTTAGCAACAACAGGAACAACAACAATGACAACAACAACAATGGTAACAAATTACCATCAAGATCAAAGGAGGAGTCAACGAACAGAGGTTCAGCAACGTGAAGCGAGCCTGGGACCGATCGGTGGTGATGAGGAGAATGACACGGAGTACGACATGAGGACGAGTTGGAAGATGAGACAGGGGACGAGGTTGCGGTTGGTGGAGACGAGGAATCGGACGATGATTATGATCCTAAGAAGTCTGCCGTTTTTCTTCATCTGTTGTCTCACCCTAAGTGTCTGCAGGTGTATGAGGATTTTAGTTTTTCTGTTCTCTGTCGTGCACGGCACGCTAGTCAGTTGAAAGTACTGGGGGCTGTTTGTATTCGTTTGCATAAGCCTGATCTTTGTAAGCAGAAGAAACACTCAATCTGCGGACAGAACTGTTTCGTCCTTTGTGGACTCGTCAGCGCAGCACAGAGGAAATTAGGCCGAACCTGATAGCAATGGAAATAACTATTTACAATGTGGTCCGAATATACCTTGTCAGAGTGCTCAAACTGACAAGTCAGTGAGCTCTGCATAACGCAACCAGCAAAGGCACTACCCCACGCAAGAGTGCTCAACTGCTACAAGAGCAGGAGCGAAATACTCAATCTGCGGACAGAACTGTTTCGTCCGTTGTGGACTCGTCAGCGCAGCACAGAGGAAATGAGGCCGAACCTGATAGCAATGGAAATAAAAATTTCCAATCAGGTCCGAACGTACCTTGCCAGAGTGCTCAAACTGACAAGTCAGTGAGCTCTGCATAACGCAAACAGCAAAGGCACTACCCCACGCAAGAGTGCTCAACTGCTACAAGAGCAGGAGCGGAACACTCAATCTGCGGGCAGAACTGTTTCGTCCTTTGTGGACTCGTCAGCGCAGCACAGAGGAAATGAGGCCGAACCTGATAGCAATGGAAATAAAAATCAGAAGAAACATGTAGTTGCGTTAAGATTGTTTTCGTAGGTGCACAGCATGATTGTTTGTCTCACCACACAGTTCTGGCGTTGCAATTAGTTCCTCACCCCTGTTGCACTTAGCTCTCACCGTACTTCTATTGTCTCACCTTCCCTCATTCTATTTAGCACTTTGTTTTGTTCTTGTAACACATTATTGAATGTATATAAATTATTGATTTGACATGGTTATTCTTCAGTCACGGCTTTCCACTGATGATTGTGACAAGAAAATCGATTTTGGTAAACCTTCATGACTTTGTTGTAGTGTGGCGATGACAGCAGAATTTGTTCTCTTTATAGCTTTTATAAAATTTGTACTTACCGGAGAATTTCAAAGTTTTTAGGAAAATAGAGGCCACATGCCACGTACTGCTCTTTTCTCGCTGAAACTCAACACTTGCAAGCCAGGTATGAAAGAAAGAAAAAATCATCAGTCACACCACCGGGACTTGAACCAGGGGCCTTGCTATTCGCAAACAATGCTCTAGCCAACCGAGCTCCAGTATGACTCTTATCCACAGTGATGGTAAATCTATCCTTCTGCGATCAATTCATATCTGGCTTGCATCATGCTGGCAACTCCCACCAATCAAGAGGGCCCTGGGACATTCGCTTGATATCCTGGGGAGCGCATCAAACTATGTCCACTGCTGGAAAATACAAATTGAAATTTCAAATTTGGACTTCACGGAGAATTTCAAAGTTTTTAGGAAATTAGAGACCACGTGCCATGTACTGCTTTTTCTCTCCGAAGCTCAACACTTGCAAGCCAGATATGAAAGAAAGAAAAAATCATCAGTCACACCACCGGGACTCCAAGCAGGGGCCTTGCTATTCGCGAGCAATGACCTAACCAACTGAGCTACAGAATGACTCTTATCCACAGTGATGGTAAATCTAACCTTCTTCGATCAATTCATATCTGGCTTGCATTATAATGGAAACTGACACCAATCAAGAGGGCCCTCCGCCATTCGCTTGATATCATGGGGAGCGCATCAAACTATGTCCACTGCGAGCAAATACAAATTGCAATTTCAAATGTGGACTTCACGGAGAATTTTTCACTGATGATTTTTTCTTTCTTTCATATCTGACTTGCAAGTGTTGAGTTTCGGAGAGAAAAGAGCAGTACGTGGCATGTGGCCTCTAATTTCCTAACAACTTTGAAATTCTCCGTGAAGTCCAAATTTGAAATTGCAATTTGTATTTGCTCGCAGTGGACATAGTTTGATGCGCCCCCCATCATATCAAGCGAATGGCCCAGGGCCCTCTTGATTGGTCCGAGTTGCCAGCATGATGCAAGCCAGATACGAATTGATCCAAGACGGATAGATTTACCATCACTGTGGATAAGAGTCATACTGTAGCTCAGTTGGTTATAGCATTGTTCGCAAATAGCAAGGCCCCTGGTTCGAGTCCCGGTGGTGTGCTCGTTTGTACTCTATATTCTAGTCTTCTACCTCTTCTCCCCTATGAACATACTTTCTCATTTTCCATATTTAGTTAGGAGACTCCCTTCGATAGGCATGTGTCTGCCTCTGGAGGATCCGTGAAATTAAAATCAAGAAATCAATGATGGGGCGTTTATGGATCTGCCGCCTGAGGTCTCCGCAGCACGGCCAGAAACACGCTGTTATAAAGGTATCATTCGCAAAGGGAAAAAAACATGTATGTACATGTAGATGTATTGTTCAGTGGCATTCTGTGCGTGCTTCACTGTATCCTGTGCGTGCTTCACTGTGTTCTCTGCTTTATAGCGCCCTCAAGCATAGCTGTCAACTCAACGGACACTGGAATATATGCACGCATATTGCAGCCACAGATACTACGAGATTGGGTACCAGAATTCTGCTTTGTGTACGACAAAAATGACACTGTGGCTAAACCAACTGTAGTTTGTAACAATAATGAGTCAATCGTGTTGTCGGGCCTGGAAACCAATACTTTGTACAGGGTCAGAGCATTCTTCAAAACTACGATCGGACACAATAGTAGCATGTCCCCTGTAGTCAGCATTGGAACAGTGCCTAAAGGTAAGGGATATCATTATATCAAACACCGACCACGAACAGGGGTGAAGAAATTTGTGAGATTCGTATTGTACCTCGCACATTCCTTTTTGCATGGTCTCTTTCCCCAAATGACGTTCCTATGTCAATTGCATGATTCTCAGGTCAAGGATTGCTGAATCAGGTAAGGGATTAGTTACCCGTGTGCCCAATTCATTTGGTTGATGGTGCAGTGATCAAAGAGAAGAAGTTGAGAAATGAAAAAAAAACGTTTCTTCTCAATTATCCCATGGGAGATTTCCTTCTCCACAAAAATGCATTGGAATATTATCAGGCCTTTTTAATGCAGACCGCAAATACTATGTAACGTATGAACAATTTACTGATACATACGTGATCTGAATATGTTTTTATTAGCGCCAACATCGCCTGACAATTACGTCCTCTCAAGTACTACCATCACTGTCTTTATAGGCCGAACAGAAGGCAACAACCTTCCCATACTCCAGTATTGTGTGTACGGAAGGCCTGCAAATGATATGTCTGGGAATATGACATCGATACCAGTGTGCAACGCGTCTGAAAATGTTACCTTGATTGGCCTGGCTCCAGGCATGACCTATAATGTCACCACCTATGTAAGCAATGCCTATGGAGACAGTGCTCAATCGACCTCCACTCGCATCACCACGTTGCATCAAGGTTGGCACATTTGTTGCACATCTGTAGCCTCGAGTTGGCATGAATTTCACCCCTCAATAGATGGTGGAACGTTTCGTTCGAATCGTTCAAAACCCAACAACGTTACCGATTCTCCTCCTTCATACGTCTTGCTGTTCTCTTATATCAATTGAGTTAACTTCTCTTTATGATTCTACCTGTAACAGATTGGATTTTATGGTTACTGTATAACACGTTATGTTCGGTGGAACTGTATTTTCGGTATTTCCGGGGAATCTGGCAACTAAAAAGGTAGAATAGTCACTGTATGTAAAGAAAATGTTGGTCACCTACATCTACATTTCACCAGAAAACGATATGGTTCCTCGCACCAAAAATACTTATAAGATTATATGTTGTCCAGAATCTGTTCTTGGTGATGTTTTCCCTATTTTCATAGCACCAACAACTGATCAAGTCGACGCAACCAGTGGCTACCAAGGTAGCGCAAGCCGCTCCAAATCTGCAGCGATAATTGCGGGAGGGTCTGGCGCAGGACTGCTGGTGCTGGCTGCGACGGTTTTCCTGCTATGGAAATTAAAGTTGACACCCGCGAAACCTGATCCTGGTACGTAACGTCCAAATTTGGAGCTTCTGAATAGTAATAGGGTTCCTTTTCCTTCTTTTCTGGAAGAAAGCGAAATTGATACATTCAGAGGTTTCAAAACTTTACCAAATGGTACTACAGCATTCATCTTACAATTCCAAGAGTGATGTTCTGGACACGTTTCTTAGAAATACTTTACCATCGAAAAATGATCACGTAACCGCTTCAGTCTGGCCTCTCTAACTCGAAATTCCTGTGTGGAACAATAAGACATGCATTCCTACAGGCGTCAGTGCATTGTGCATCATGGGCAGATACCATCATAAACTTTATATACATCATCGATCATGAAAATAATGTCTCGCGATATATTGCTTAAATAGATTTTTGGTTGGAGGAAAGCAAATCAGCACACGAAGGACAGAAGCCATATTATTATTTCGACTAGGCCTTTCATTCCATTACTCTTCAGGTCGAATCCAATCATGATTGACAAGGTAATAAGCAAGTCCTCATAACCGACACTTTTGACGAGCAAGGCATTGACAATAATAGCACTTGAAAAATAGCGCTAGTGGCGCCAACAGCATATTTAGCGGTCAGAGCATAGACCAAATAGCACTTTAAAGATAGCGCTAGTGGCGCCAAGTACACAGTGAGACAATAAATATTACCAGTATCAGACAACAGTGGGGACTACGGTACTACAATGTCAAAACAGTGACAACTTTCGCACATACTTCTTTTGCACGCACAGTTCAGGCTTCAGCTTGGCAATGTACATTGCCTCCAGCACAGCAAGGTGGCATTTGTTGCGCGCACTCGCTTGAATGGTAAAGTGAGAGTGGGTGCCATTAGCGCTATTTTTCAAGTGTTTTTTTTTTGTCAATGCTCTGCCCGCCAAAAGTGCCGGTTATAAGTACTTGCTTACTACCTTGTCAATCATCATTGTATTCGACCTGAAGAGTAATGGAATGAAAGGCCGAGTCGAAAACATTATATGGCTTCTGTGCTTCGTGTGCT
The DNA here is from genome assembly GCF_964019385.1 of Sycon ciliatum. Taxonomy (NCBI): domain Eukaryota; kingdom Metazoa; phylum Porifera; class Calcarea; order Leucosolenida; family Sycettidae; genus Sycon; species Sycon ciliatum. The sequence continues at coordinate 5,451,454 of NC_088652.1, read as the reverse complement.
GATATATTGTTTATCGCTGGCAACTGCGCATCATGTGTGCTCGTAGAACTTAATCACACCCCAGAAGTCCATATTTAGCACTATAGACCTGCCCTTCATCTTACACTTATACATTCGGAATTGTGCATGATTTTCAGAAGGTTGTGAAAACATGCAACTCTATTTGCATTACTGAAAGGTGACACAAAGTTCATAGTTGGTATCTAATCCACGTATCCATCGTTCTGACAATATCATGTTTTCCTCTTTCAGTGCTGACTAACTGCGAACTGGACCTAAGAACTCAATCTGTTTCCCAAGATGATGAACTCGATTTGGTTCAGAACGCGTGCACTAGTATGGATCCCAATGAGGCGTACGAGAGCTGGATCCTGGCTAGGAATGATGCATATGGCTGTGTGGATTTGCGCGAGAATGATGTTCTTCGTGCCGGATGTGGAGCTGGGCGTGCAGAGGAAGGGGGACCGGCCACAGAAGAAGAGCATACTTATGTCAGCATCCAATAACGCCAAATGTTTTTCACAGCCCAGGAATTTTTAATTTTTACCGAATGATACATATCCTCAACGAAATGCAAATGATACAGTAGCATTTAACTCTGTTGTTGAGCCAATAGTAATATGTAAAGAGAAAAAGGACCTATAAGTTACTAGCTATGACTAACAGTCCACCAGGGTAAAGAGATAATATAAAGCCAGGTGGAGTGGCAGATCAGTGTCATGTCGTTAAATGTCTCAATATACTTGTCAGTCTTGTGCCGTGCTTTCTCACTATCTGATGTTAAAATTATTAATTCGTTGCGTTGGTGGACAGTTAATTATAACTAGTAACTTATAAGGCCTTTTTTTCTTTTTACACAAAACTGTATCATGGTATACTTTTTCACGGCAAACACGCCATATGTTGCAGTCTTTCTGAGTTTTTTCTTCATATCTCACTGCCTCAAACTCCAGTAGCGCATGCATTTATTACTGATATAGTTTCAAATATTCATTGCAGCTCTTGTGTCCTGATGTCACGCATCAGTATGGATATCATTTGTAACTTTCACAAGTAAGTTCAGTGCTAAACGGTTCGGAGCGAGATCTTTGAAGTAATTTGCTATACATGTACGTTCACGGTGATTCGTAACCGAATCTCAATATCTATATCACCGGAAGAATTACCATTGACATTATATATCCCACCTGTGCATTTCATCCCTGTCAGTAAATCCATTGCATAGCAGCAAATTGCAGCTCGTTCGTTATAAACTTGCAGCAGGTGTATATTTTTTGCTTATGTTTATGCTTCAAAAGTCGCTAGAATTTTATTCACACTTTGTTTCTTTTTGGTAGCACTTTTCTCTAAATTTCGCATGCATAATCAGTATATCCGTTCACTGTGGTTATGGATTGTTTTAAAAACATGTGCATAACAGTAGTGGTACTAGTGACGTGGATGGTATGAATATTGAGAACATGTTCGGGGTACTTCTCTCTGGTTTCCTCGGCCCTTATCTGACCCATCTAGTGTTACCAAATCCCTATGTATAGTATCGGGATTTTGTACTAAGGAAAATGTGGGGACCACTTTGCTAGGGAGCATGTGTCTTGAGTCTGATCTACTCACCTCCCACCGTTTAGGCGCTGCATCTGCGCCTTTTGATCCTAGAGGGTGGTGGCGTTCCCACGGCGGATGCGGAAAACTCGGCTTTCAGCCGAGTCTCACGCGAACCGTGAAATTTTTTATTTTTTATTTTTATGTGTCTTGCATCAACTCCTACGAAACACCACTGGCCCAGAGCTGTATGTGAGAAGTGCGAGTCTTCTTTGCCCACCATTCAAAATGTTGATTGTTTCGGCTTTGAGTTATCAGGATCATTTCCAGGTATGCATGCATTATCCAGCAGCACTCGGTCGAAGGCTGGAGATTGGCACCCATCCGACTTAGCATCCAACAGGCAAATATGGCGACATGATATGGATATTCAATAATGATTGTAGGTAAACAACAGAGAACCACACAAACCTTTAATTTTAATTTTTATTATTCTTATATTTCACGATGTCGTGACCCCAAGACGATTGATAAGTGTGATAAAACAGGTAGCGGTGATCACTTGTCACTCCAAACCACAACCAAAACCCCAAAAGGATGATGGGGGACATATCCTCAGTGCTAGAAGAGGTGTTTTTCTATCTCTCGGTGTATAGTGTTTGCTGATTGAGGACGTAGCTCGCTGTTTTATCAGCGCTTGTAATTTGGCTATTTTCAAGACGATCATTTGCGGCATCAAGGGATGATTGCCCTCGTCTTCTGGGATGCTAGCGTGGCTAAGTAGTGCTGCCCCAAGAACTCTTCCAAGGTGAGGTAATGTTGGCTTGACGGAGCTTCTTCTTCTACGCTGTGCCGTGGCAAGTTTGTAAACCCATACATCGTGCCCATAGTGGGCCAATATTGAGGGGCATGCCAATAAAATGGTTCGCTTCAAAAGATTTTGCGCGGGCTTTGAAACGACGATCTACATCCCAAAGCAAGCCTACCTGCAAAATGTGAGCGAAGTCTGAGAGATCTACTTGCAAATGTATTCTGGGTTTTCGCAGACAAGCTCTCATAATGCAAGTAAATATCTCCTGCACTGACAGAAGTTTCAGTCGCTGCCCCGAAACACTTTCGGTCGGGTCTTCTGAAAGAAGAGATTTTTGGTGTTTAATCCGGAGCTCGTCCCCTTTCCATCCGGGCAAACGGCGCATCCACGACTGGGGGATATGACTATTGTCCTATGTAATTGTTCACGAGTTAGTTGAAGTTGAAGTATCGGAAGACAAACACCAGACATCAGATAACAGTACCAGTATATTGTTTATATGACTGCCGCGTGCCTTGCAAGTAACCGCTGATCCGCACTGGAACCCATCCTGCATCTGCCTCTCACCGGACAGCCCTGTTTTACAAGCCCAGTGCATCCTATCAGGTTTTGCTGTCCTCTTGTACCGTCATAATAGTCGCCAAATGTGCCAAACCTTTGTCACCAGCTTATTCTTGTATTCATGCTAAAGAAGGGAAAAATCGGCCTAAAAATTTCATTACTAAAAGGCCGAGGTGGAACATATGGTTATCAAGACCCATCACCCTCCCCCCCCCCCCCAACACACACACTATAACTGCTTTGTAATGAGTATGACTTCTTAGTCTCTGCTGTACAAATGCCCTGTTTCACAAAACTGGGAGGAGGCAGTTTATGAACATTAAACACAATTCAAATAGTGTCGAACCAGATGAAAGCCAGGCACAAAACCTGCACCCGCTACCCTGAATACCTAAAACTCTACAAGTATAAAAGTACTAAACACCGATTGATGCCTCAGAAGCCGGCAAGCTGATGTTGATAACTTCGTTGTAGTTATTTTTAAATGTGCAAGGTCTAGAACCTCCAAGGCACACTATACAGGACCACTAGAAGGCCGCATAAATGGGGGCACTTATAAATTTCTAGACATGTACATACGGTTCACTACGACCAACAACGATGCAATTCACTTTTCAGGATGGTTGCAGAGCGATCAAAAAAACTTCCACGCTGCTTTGGCAGTGGCGGAGGCTCGATTGCCGGCGTAACCGTCGGAGACTATCATGAACAATCGACGGACTAAAAAGTCATTTGTCCTGTCTTTCTCAAAAACATGAGGTAAATGCGCCTGCACATGGATTAGTTTTTGACTTTTCTTTTGGGCTTTGAAGTTACTTGATTTTGGAGAAAAAATTGACAACAAATAAAACAGCAAAGTACCCACGGTATTGCATAGAGCAAGCTCGGACGCATTGATCTGCTCTGTGCGGGTCATGGTGAACATGCTTGTACAGCACCTGGCTTTAGGCTGCATTCACACACGGTGCAACAATTCGCGTTTACATGACGGTACAAGCCACTTGCAACGCCTGTGCATTCACACAGTCAAATGCAGTGCATGCCAAACACGTAAAAAGTGACCCGCGTGACCCATACTCCCATAGCGAAGAGCCGGAATTTTGATTTCTGCATGAGCTGAGCGCACCGTACCGGTACCGGTACGGCTAAACATTTCAAAAATACTATTTCTTGGTCCGCTGGTATGATCTTGGTGGAATGCCTCCACAACTGGTGTATTCCTCTGAGTGTGCTGGAGTTGTGAACGATAGCGGAATTAAAATATTTGATTTCTGCATGAGCTGAGCGCACCGGTACGGCTAAACATTTCAAAAATACTATTTCTTGGTCCGCTAGTATGATCTCGGTAGAACGCCTCCACAACTACCTGGTGTATTCCTCTGTGTGTGCTGGAGTTGTGAACGATAGCGGCCGTGGATAGGCCGTGTATATCATTTCCTGATCACTCCGGGTAGCTGCTTTGCGCACAGATTCAGCTCATCTGCAATACTCTTCTCGGCAACAGCTCTTTTCATCATAGTTTCACTTTTCTCGCTTGTATTTTCCCCATAGTTCTATCAGCCGTAGCTCCGCCTCGGCAGAAAAGACAACTCGAGGCATGGTACTAACGGACTCTCCAAAAACTAACGAAAACTCTGCGCACTCGACACACCAAACCACTTGTTTCGACTTGGCTGAAAACTAAAAGCCGAAATCCGCTTTCAAAGCCGACTTCAAAGCCGCTCCGGGATGGCTTTGAACGTTGATGTGATTTTTCCCTTTTCGCGCATGTTTCCATGCCCACTTCAAAGAACATGATGCTTGTATGCGGTTTTGTACCGTGTGTGAATGGCGCCTTACGCTTCAGTGACTACCACCTGATTAGCTATGTTGGTGGCGAGCTACTCGCAAGGAACGCAGTGTCACCTGAATTGCGTAACATGCTACTTCTTGCAAGGGTAGATGGTGCAGTTGCGCAGGCCATTGAAACATCCAGTGGTAATCAAGCATGATACAATCGTAACTAGATATTTCTTGCATGTACCAGAAAAGGGCGTGGGATATTGTGGATAGCCAGCTGGTCCGCAGCTGCTTCTTCAGAAACACAGCCGGTCACAGTTCCTGTTCAAGGCAGGCTTACCAGTCTCTATCTCTCAGTTAGTGTGCTCCACGTCATAATTAGGGCACAGGGCAGCTGACCTGTTCCATGCACGTTCTCTGCATAGCCAGCAATCGCATGGCATCATGTCCATTGAAAATCATCATAATTTGCGAATCGACCAGGCAAGCAGGTGATAAGAAGCTGTCAAGCAGGAAGCAAAGCTGTTGACGGAGTGCAGGTCACACTTTTCGTATCACGGACGTCACCTGAATAATGACTAGCAGTGTATATGACCTCGAGGCACTAAAAGGCATGTCGCTATTTGCGAACTGTCGTTATTCAGATAGTCGTTATATCTGAAGTCGTATGTATACAGGTAGATGGGACTTTGCTCTGGGCATGAAAATTTGGTCGTTATTCGCGAATTATCGTTATAACCGCAGTCGTTATAAGCGAAGTTGACTGCACTTATATGTACAGTAACACCTGCGACTAGCGACCACCCCTAAGGGCCAGATAAAGCGGTCTTTTGTGGCAGCTGGTTCTTAGAGGTTTGCACTTCATCGCAGATTATGAATGTGAGACCATCCGTGCCTGGCAAAGTGATCTGTAGTACTAAGCTGCTCGCTAGTCACGCTGGTCTTTAGGCACAGATTTTACTGTAGCTCCCTGAACCTCACCACCACTGCCACGATTCAGGTTGTGCGTGCTTCCCCTAGCTGCAGGTCATGTTTGGCATTTAAGTGTTCTTTGGAAAAAACACGGTACTCCTTGGAGCAAGCACGGACACATTGATCTGCTCTGTGCGGGTCTTGTCCCACTGCATGCTTGTACAGTACCTGGGTTTACACACCCCATGACTGCCACCTAATCACCTATGCTGATGGCGAGCTATTCGCAATGAACGCAGTGTCATCTGAATTGCGCAACCTGCTGCTTCTTGCAACGGTAGATGTTGCAGTTAAAGCAGACCATTGAACCATCCGCTGGTACTCAAACTTGTTGGACAGGGGATATGGAGGATGGGCAACTGCACCGCAGCTGCTCCTTTTCACACACTCTCCGTCACAGTAACAGTTCCTGCTCGAAGCAGGCTGACCAGTCACTCTTTCCTAGTTAGTATGCTCTAAGTCACAATTTCTGCGCAGGGCAGCTGACCTGTTCCGTTCCATTTCTCTGTTGCACTCCAGTGAGAGGTCCTGACATGTGCAGGGTGACTCATGCACGCCATGTGCTCAGCAGATATCACTGTGCAGTGTATGCAAAACAAACGAAATGTGCAGGGAATCTAAAAAGCAACAGTAGTAGTAGGAGTATGGGGCCAGTACTTAGCACGAAATCACGAGAAGAGTACATGACAGACGATGATGAGAACGAATGCAAGCGGGCAGATCTTTCTCCTTCATTTATGTTGGTAAAAAACCAAGCAGGTGGTAATGAGCTGTTAAGGAGGAAGCTAACCAGAGATGTGCTAATACGTGGTGTTAACAAAAGACAAGTGCAGGGAAGCTAAAAAGCAACACTAGTACATGTAGTAGGAGTATGGGGCCAGTACCTTGTACGAAATCACACGAACAGTACATGACAGACGATGATGAGAACGAATGCAAGCAGACAGATCTTTCTCCTTCTTTTCTGGTGGTAAAAAACCAAGCAGGTGGTAATAAGCTGTTAAGGAGGAAGCTAAGCAGAGATATGCTAATACGTGGTGGTAACAAAAGACAAGTGCAGGGAAGCTAAAAAGCAACACTAGTATATGTAGTAGGAGTATGGGGCCAGTACATTGTACGAAATCACACGAACAGTACATGACAGACGATGATGAGAACGAATGTAAGCGGACAGATCTTTCTCCTTCATTTCTGTTGGTACAAAACCAAGCAGGTGGTAATAAGCTGTAAGCTGGAAGCTAACCAGAGATGTGCTAATACGTCGTGTACTCTCCACTGTTGTACTAGCAGGTGACAAACAAAGCTGGTCACGGAGGGCTCATCGTACTTCTTTGTACCACGGACATCACGAGAAATCAGGACTACTTACATGTAGCTCGAAGTCTCTGGCACAACTAAAAGCGTAATGTTTTCAATAGTAGGTGAAGGCTACTTAATTCTCTGGGCATAGAGACGAGTGAAAAAGTTTGCAGACGTACTTCTCTGAGCATAGTGACGAGTGACCAGGTTTGTAGACGTTTCGCATCGAGACGCGAATGGCTGCATTGCAGATACCGGTACAGCTGTGGCTGTACATTGGGATTTTGGTCTACCTAAATTATGGGTGTGCACGTACCAGTGGCACGCAACCAGTCGGTAAGACATTATCTAACATAACGTATTATGTCTAGGTAACTTCGACAGTGCCGTCGACACTAACCATTTTATCTTATACTAGAGTCATCTTGAGAAAACCTCCACAGAAAGAGGGGTGCTAGAATACAGTTTTCTACATTTAGGAACCCTTGGGGCTGCGTCGCAACAGCCGGTATGGAATCACATAAAGCGTAAGTGGCGGTGTGTAAAGAAAAAATCATTGAACTATCGTTTGATTGATTAATTGATTGATTATATTTGGATTCCCGAGACCAAAGGAGCCGGAGTGCTCAATAACAGGGCAGCGAATGGTTGAGTTGTGCCATGTGACAATGTAGTGTGTGCGTTGGGTGGTGATGGTGGTGGGGAGAGGGGGGGGGGGGGCAGTAGAGGCCCAAGACAATGTAAGGCCGGGGATGGGAGGAGAGAAGGCCGGTGGAGAGTCAAACTCAGAAGAGGGAGGAGAGAATAGCTGAAGTTATTGTGCGAATTTAAATAAACCAAACAAACAGCAAAACGAGTACACAAACTCACGAGACTAATGAGGACTGGAGCACGGAATTGAACTGCTGAAGTACATAGCTGACGAGAATTAGGACAGGAGCACAGAAATGAACGTGAGGCATTCTACGAAGTGGTGGTACCATCAGTGCATGTCTCACGGTACATTATCAAAATATCGGCTTTGCAAAGCTCGTGGGTACGGAATACGTTTATGGCGTGATGGTAGCACTGCTATTGTAGTACTATAACACTGTCCACAAACCATGGTCCACAGTGCGTGTTCTTGTCCTAACAACCTAGGTATTAATAGATTACGGCTGCACCAAACATGTAGACTAGGGATAGAGCATCGCTGGCTATAAGCAAGAGGCTACGCGGAATAGGGCAGCATGATTATTGGCATAATTTGGTAGTCGAAATATTGGAGCATAAATTTGCACTCTTACAGGGGTAGGACCTTAATTTTAGTTTTAAATTATTAGCACTGAAGTGCAAAGACCTGCAGAGTACAGATTGGGAAGACAGGAACAAGATGGAGACCTGATAATACAGCGAGAAGCCGAAGCAGCCTGCTGATGAATTGGACCTACCTCCTCCGACTATATGTCTCACGTTCAGCTGCAGGACCAAGCACCAAATACAAGAAAAGATAGGTAGGACAGAAAATGAACATAATCAGGTATCACGATGTGATATAGGGAAACAAAATTAATGATAGTTCAAGAAGAACCCGTCAAGCTGTTCGCAGCGCGATCAAAAAATCGTTGAACGTCACAAATCGACCTTTTTCTTGAATTAATAACGAAACCTTTAAGGGTCGTTTTCGCTGATTGCGGCTCATATGGCGGATTTCCTGGTTTTCCATATGAAGTAGAGAGACTTGTGGGGGGGGGGGAGACTCGGAGTAGGTCTTATTATTATGGGGGTGGCTTTATTGGTTTTGTGTTTGTATTATGCAGCATCCCGGGTCATTTAAGACCATGGGAGAACTGCTATTGTATGTGAAGAAAATATAATAAGGGAGACTGAGAAAAAAGAAAGAAAGAAGAGAGAAAAACTGTGAACAGCAAATCTACAATTGTGCATGTACAATGTATTATACAACTAATCTGCGAGAATGAGACTTAACACAAGCAGGTACAGTAATAGCAAGAGAGCTAAATCAGAAAACAAAATCCGTTGAAAAGTAACCTTATTATTATTATTATTATTATTATTATTATTATTATTATTATTCAAAGTATCAGTCGGGGAAGTGAACTGCCTGAAAAGAGAAAAAACGCCAGACCCACCAGGACTCGAACCTGGGACCCTGCTTGTCATGAGCAATGCTCTAACCACTGAGCTATGGGACCAGGCTGAACCTAGAAGACGCTGACAAGTTTTTCACTCCAAAGGCAGCTCACAACACGTGCCACACATACTGATGGCACTTGGGTCTTTTTCCCTCCCCCAGGGGACCAACCACGGTCAGTTTCTGGAAACTACCAGAGGTGAAAGAAAGTGATTAAATTTGGAAAGGATTGGGAGAACTTCAAATTCAAAGTATCAGTCGGGGAAGTGAACTGCCTGAAAAGAGAAAAAACGCCAGACCCACCAGGACTCGAACCTGGTAAGACCCAAGTGCCATCAGTATGTGTGGCACGTGTTGTGAGCTGCCTTTGGAGTGAAAAACTTGTCAGCGTCTTCTAGGTTCAGCCTGGTCCCATAGCTCAGTGGTTAGAGCATTGCTCATGACAAGCAGGGTCCCAGGTTCGAGTCCTGGTGGGTCTGGCGTTTTTTCTCTTTTCAGGCAGTTCACTTCCCCGACTGATACTTTGAATTTGAAGTTCTCCCAATCCTTTCCAAATTATTATTATTATTATTATTATTATTATAAGTGCTAGTTTGTACGTGAAGTGTGTGGGTTACAGTGAGGGTTGCGACCCACCCGCCTGTGTGGATTCATAGGAGTTAGAATGTCTGAAGAAAATGTTGAACGGCCTCTGCTGGGATTATTATTATTATGGAGTTGGCTTTATTTCACTCACGTTGTCATGACATGAGGTAAGAACCCCATCAGCGGGCCAAAAGAGACCAAGGGTAATGAGAGAAAAAAAATAGATAAATGGCCAGCGCAATGAAGACCGAAGCAAAAAGGATTGTAAAAACCAAAGCAAAAATATTGAAAGCCGACGCAGAAACTGAGAGACGGACAGAAATAAGCAGAACGATGGAGGAGGCCAGGACATATTCGAATACAAAAAGATGGAGGAGGACAGGACATATTCGAATACAAAAAGAGTAATCACAAAAATGGACTACCAGTACAGGAATAGAAATAAAGGAAGAGATGAATGCCGGACATACTCAAATGGCAAGAGAAAAATCAGGTTGTGAGGACCGTCATACTGCACATTCATGGATGTCAAAGCAAATGCGGTATTGGAGGTTTATACGGACTAGCTCTACCCGTAACATGAGGAGCCTAATGCCGAATGCCAAGAACGGACTTGACAATGTTCAGCGTGCCCAGGATAGCACATTGCTGAGCCCTTTCAATGCGCAGAGTGCCTGCCAATGCCAACACAAAGTGTGACAGGGACACACCAGTCAGTCCACCAAGCGCCCCAACAACCAGGGGCACAACGCGGACATCATCCACATTCCGATTATTATTATTATTATTATTATTATTTCCGTTTGTCTCTTTCCCTCAAACCAGTTAACATTATTATTATTATTATTATTATTTGTAAAGGATTGGGAAAACTTCATATTCAAAGGATCAGTCGGGGAAGGGAACTGCCTGAAAAGAGAAAAAAACGCCAGACCCACCAGGACTCGAACCTGGGACCCTGCTTGTCATGAGCAATGCTCTAACCACTGAGCTATGGGACCAGGCTGAACCTAGAAGGCGCTGACAATTTTTTCACTCCAAATGCAGCTCACAACACGTGCCACACATACTGATGGCACTTGGGTCTTTTTCCCTCCCCCAGGGGACCAACCACGGTCAGTTTCTGGAAACTACCAGGAGTGAAAGAAAGTGATTAAATTTGGAAAGGATGGGAGAACTTCAAATTCAAAGGATCAGTCGGGGAAGTGAACTGCCTGAAAAGAGAAAAAACGCCAGACCAACCAGGACTCGAACCTGGGACCCTGCTTGTCATGAGCAATGCTCTAACCACTGAGCTATGGGACCAGGCTGAACCTAGAAGGCGCTGACAATTTGTTCACTCCAAATGCAGCTCACAACACGTGCCACACATACTGATGGCACTTGGGTCTTTTTCCCTCCCCCAGGGGACCAACCACGGTCAGTTTCTGGAAACTACCAGGAGTGAAAGAAAGTGATTAAATTTGGAAAGGATGGGAGAACTACAAATTCAAAGGATCAGTCGGGGAAGTGAACTGCCTGAAAAGAGAAAAAACGCCAGACCCACCAGGACTCGAACCTGGGACCCTGCTTGTCATGAGCAATGCTCTAACCACTGAGCTATGGGACCAGGCTGAACCTAGAAGGCGCTGACAATTTTTTCACTCCAAATGCAGCTCACAACACGTGCCACACATACTGATGGCACTTGGGTCTTTTTCCCTCCCCCAGGGGACCAACCACGGTCAGTTTCTGGAAACTACCAGGAGTGAAAGAAAGTGATTAAATTTGGAAAGGATGGGAGAACTTCAAATTCAAAGGATCAGTCGGGGAAGTGAACTGCCTGAAAAGAGAAAAAACGCCAGACCCACCAGGACTCGAACCTGGGACCCTGCTTGTCATGAGCAATGCTCTAACCACTGAGCTATGGGACCAGGCTGAACCTAGAAGGCGCTGACAATTTTTTCACTCCAAATGCAGCTCACAACACGTGCCACACATACTGATGGCACTTGGGTCTTTTTCCCTCCCCCAGGGGACCAACCACGGTCAGTTTCTGGAAACTACCAGGAGTGAAAGAAAGTGATTAAATTTGGAAAGGATGGGAGAACTTCAAATTCAAAGGATCAGTCGGGGAAGTGAACTGCCTGAAAAGAGAAAAAACGCCAGACCCACCAGGACTCGAACCTGGGACCCTGCTTGTCATGAGCAATGCTCTAACCACTGAGCTATGGGACCAGGCTGAACCTAGAAGGCGCTGACAATTTTTTCACTCCAAATGCAGCTCACAACACGTGCCACACATACTGATGGCACTTGGGTCTTTTTCCCTCCCCCAGGGGACCAACCACGGTCAGTTTCTGGAAACTACCAGGAGTGAAAGAAAGTGATTAAATTTGGAAAGGATGGGAGAACTTCAAATTCAAAGGATCAGTCGGGGAAGTGAACTGCCTGAAAAGAGAAAAAACGCCAGACCCACCAGGACTCGAACCTGGGACCCTGCTTGTCATGAGCAATGCTCTTACCACTGAGCTATGGGACCAGGCTGAACCTAGAAGGCGCTGACAATTTTTTCACTCCAAATGCAGCTCACAACACGTGCCACACATACTGATGGCACTTGGGTCTTTTTTCCCTCCCCCAGGGGACCAACCACGGTCAGTTTCTGGAAACTACCAGGAGTGAAAGAAAGTGATTAAATTTGGAAAGGATGGGAGAACTTCAAATTCAAAGGATCAGTCGGGGAAGTGAACTGCCTGAAAAGAGAAAAAAACGCCAGACCCACCAGGACTCGAACCTGGGACCCTGCTTGTCATGAGCAATGCTCTAACCACTGAGCTATGGGACCAGGCTGAACCTAGAAGGCGCTGACAATTTTTTTTTTTTTTTTTTTTTTCAGTATGTGTGGCACGTGTTGTGAGCTGCATTTGGAGTGAAAAAATTGTCAGCGCCTTCTAGGTTCAGCCTGGTCCCATAGCTCAGTGGTTAGAGCATTGCTCATGACAAGCAGGGTCCCAGGTTCGAGTCCTGGTGGGTCTGGCGTTTTTTCTCTTTTCAGGCAGTTCACTTCCCCGACTGATCCTTTGAATTTGAAGTTCTCCCATCCTTTCCAAATTTAATCACTTTCTTTCACTCCTGGTAGTTTCCAGAAACTGACCGTGGTTGGTCCCCTGGGGGAGGGAAAAAGACCCAAGTGCCATCAGTATGTGTGGCACGTGTTGTGAGCTGCATTTGGAGTGAAAAAATTGTCAGCGCCTTCTAGGTTCAGCCTGGTCCCATAGCTCAGTGGTTAGAGCATTGCTCATGACAAGCAGGGTCCCAGGTTCGAGGCCTGGTGGGTCTGGCGTTTTTCTCTTTTCAGGCAGTTCACTTCCCCGACTGATCCTTTGAATTTGAAGTTCTCCCATCCTTTCCAAATTTAATCACTTTCTTTCACTCCTGGTAGTTTCCAGAAACTGACCGTGGTTGGTCCCCTGGGGGAGGGAAAAAGACCCAAGTGCCATCAGTATGTGTGGCACGTGTTGTGAGCTGCATTTGGAGTGAAAAAATTGTCAGCGCCTTCTAGGTTCAGCCTGGTCCCATAGCTCAGTGGTTAGAGCATTGCTCATGACAAGCAGGGTCCCAGGTTCGAGTCCTGGTGGGTCTGGCGTTTTTTTCTCTTTTCAGGCAGTTCACTTCCCCGACTGATCCTTTGAATTTGAAGTTCTCCCATCCTTTCCAAATTTAATCACTTTCTTTCACTCCTGGTAGTTTCCAGAAACTGACCGTGGTTGGTCCCCTGGGGGAGGGAAAATGACCCAAGTGCCATCAGTATGTGTGGCACGTGTTGTGAGCTGCATTTGGAGTGAAAAAATTGTCAGCGCCTTCTAGGTTCAGCCTGGTCCCATAGCTCAGTGGTTAGAGCATTGCTCATGACAAGCAGGGTCCCAGGTTCGAGTCCTGGTGGGTCTGGCGTTTTTTCTCTTTTCAGGCAGTTCACTTCCCCGACTGATCCTTTGAATTTGAAGTTCTCCCATCCTTTCCAAATTATTATTATTATTATTATTTTAATAACGAAGGTACGTGTTGGGTCGTAGGTATCCACGCAAACACACATCCAGTCAAAATAAGGCACTTGTCAAAGTATCCGAACGTTTTCGGTCCCTTCTCATCAAGGATTATACAGGGAATGGCTCAAGTTGGAAAGACTAAAACTTATATAGCGTAAAGATATGAGATAACAACACTCGTGACAAGGTGGAAAAAGTATCAAGTTCAGCACGACACAAAACTCGAAGGAAATAATAATAGCGACAAGAACATAGTGAGCAAATTAAGTTACATTGTTAACACATCGACCCCTCATCTATTGCAGGACGAATTAGACAGACTGACATCAATATTTACGAACAACGGCTATCCAAAGGAATTTCTGGCCAAGCTTATCAACGAAAAACCGGCGACAGACAAGCCGATCCAATTTGGACCTGACCTTTGCCCAGTGGTGCTCCGTTTACCCTGGGTTGGCGCCGGTTCTGCGCGCGTGGAGAAGGATGTTCGTGGTATCGTATGTCCATCTTATCCGTGCGTCAAGCTGTACGTCATATTTGGGACAGTGCGTGCGTTCAGTGTGAAGAAGGATGTTCTACCTACCCTTAGTAAAAGTAACCTTATCTATTTCTTTCAATGCCGACAATGTGAAGATCGGTATGTAGGTAGAACCCTTCAGCACCTGGGCGCGCGCATTCGTCAACATGTGCCGTTAAGTTTTGTTCCGCTTGATGCGCGTGAGTGTCGTCCTCGCCGTGGTCGTCCTCCAAAATGTGCTGTCCAGTCCATCGGTGGATCTTCCTCTTCCTGTGAAGATATCACTGCATGCCCGTCCTCCTCCGCGTGTATAGCGCAGGGTCCAGCTGAGAACAGCGTGAAAGATGGTGAAAGACCGACACGTAAACCACCGAAATTGACAAAGGATCTGTCTGCGTCGGGAAGGGTTACGCGAAGCCAAGTAAAAATACGGACTGGTGAGGACGCACGTACAACGACAACGGAAGTGACAACAACAGTCAATATTCGAAAACGTGGTAGACCGCGAAAACGAACCTCAATATCGAACACCGGACAAGTTGGAGTAACCAGAAGATCAATAGAAATCCGCAATGGAGGAGACGAAGCTGAAAGGACACTGGGCATAGCGCACACAACGGCTAGTGTCAGAAAACGTGGAAGGCCGCGGAAAAGCAAAGAGGCGGATAGTGGTGATGCCGCGAAGAGGCGAGATGACGGGACATTGGAGGAGACTACACCCAACGGAGCTAAGAATCGCACTTCGTCCATCAAGCAACATCTGTCAGCCCGTACCAATTGTCGTGAGTTGTACAGTGATAATGTGTTCTCAATATTGTCACGTGGTAGATGTGCGTTGCATCTGGCTGTGTTAGAAGCTTTGTATATCCGTAAGTTAGATCCTGAACTTTGCGTACAGAAAGAAAATGTGTTGTCGCTACAATTGTTTGGTGTTACTCCTCGTCGATGTGTTAACAATGTAACTTAATTTGCTCACTATGTTCTTGTCGCTATTATTATTTCCTTCGAGTTTTGTGTCGTGCTGAACTTGATACTTTTTCCACCTTGTCACGAGTGTTGTTATCTCATATCTTTACGCTATATAAGTTTTAGTCTTTCCAACTTGAGCCATTCCCTGTATAATCCTTGATGAGAAGGGACCGAAAACGTTCGGATACTTTGACAAGTGCCTTATTTTGACTGGATGTGTGTTTGCGTGGATACCTACGACCCAACACGTACCTTCGTTATTAAAGTATTATCCGCCTCCGACTTCTTGTAAAATTATTATTATTATTATTATTATTATTATTATTATTATTATTATTATTAATATTTTGTTTTACATCGGAAGCTCAACAGTGCAGCTGCACAAATATGAAGAGGCCGATGGGACCAAAAAAATAAATAAAAAAATAAACAATGTATATACATCAGTGTAAATGTTCATACATCAATGTAAATGTTCAAATGTTTAGAAAAAAGGGGGATGAGTGGTGAACATAAAGAGAAAAGAAAAACGTATGCTGCATGAACCTGGGCAATATAATACATGTAGCTGGTGAGAGACTAAACGTTGCCAACGTTGTCAAACAAAATTGCACGATATCGTTCAAACCAAACTGGATCATCCAATAAGCGCTTAAAACCACGATCGAACTGAGAGGTAAACAAAGAGGATTTCAAGTCATTAGGTAGAGCATTAAAAAACAGAGCAGCACGAAGCACAAAGGATTTTGGACCGAGTGTTGTTCTGCATTTAAAATAAGGGATATCATGTGTGTCGCGATTACGCGTGCTCCGGGTAGATTGCGGGGCTGGGAATAACGATGTAAATACAGGCAAAGGGCGAAGAATATGATTAATGAAAATGAACTTCCCAGTTGACACCAGAAAATAGTAGTCCAGGGGCTTAACATCAAGGTTTTTCAGAAGACCAGAAAAACTGTCCCGGCTCGAAGCCCCACAAGCCGCTCGGATAGCTCTATTGTACACGCTTACTAGACGATTGTGATCCTTCGCGGGATGACGACTACACCATAGCTCAGTGGTTAGAGCATCGCTGGCTACAAGCGAAGGTCCCTGGTTCGAGTCCTGGTGGTGAAAGTCAATTTTTTCTTTAGACTTTTCCCGTTTGTCTCTTTCCCTCAAACCAGTAAATATTATTATTATTATTTTTTTCCCAAATTATTATTATTATTATTATTATAATGGGTGCAAGCCTCTTTTACGGGCAAAAATTAACACAATGTATTAAAATGCAAACAAACATACACTGGAGAAGAAATCAGTTCTGAGCAGAGCATGCAAGAAATATAATGCATCT
Organism: Sycon ciliatum; assembly: GCF_964019385.1. Taxonomy (NCBI): domain Eukaryota; kingdom Metazoa; phylum Porifera; class Calcarea; order Leucosolenida; family Sycettidae; genus Sycon; species Sycon ciliatum. Next base: position 5,434,924 of record NC_088652.1, on the reverse strand, counting down.
TACCTCCTCCCTCATGGTCCGTTTCGAATAGCGCCTCAGGAACGATCGCGGACGTGTGCATTGTGTCGTGTACCAGAAAGCATTATTCTACGTCACGATCCACGTGATTTCTTCATTCCTAGGTCCTCTTGCAGTAAAATCCAAAAAATACCCGCAAAAATTCAGTCACTCTTGCATCAACTGTTGCAACGAAAAATGTTGGTGGTGCAAGGAGAAGATTGTCGGTAGGAGTGACAATTGATCACCGCTGCCTTTCCTTGTCAGAGTCAGCAATACAGTTTGTTCTGCAGCGTTGGGAGTGGTGTTGGAGTAGAAATTGCTGACTAGACGTCGCGGAGGGGCGAGCTTTCCTGCGCAGGTATGAGTTTGGACGTATTTCAGAATGGTCGAGTGGAAAAATTCAAAATTGTTTATTTCAAGAAAACCCCAAAAGGATGATGGGGGACATGTCCTCAGTGCTAGAAGAGGTGTTCTACTATCTGCCGGTGTATAGTGTTTGCTAATTGAGGACGTAGCTCGCTGTTTTATTAGCGCTTGTAATTTGGCTATTTTCAAGACGATCATTTGTGGCGTCAAGGGATGATTGCCCTCGTCTTCTGGGATGCTGGCGTGGCTAAGTAGTGCTGCCCCAAGAACTCTTCTAAGGTGAGGTAATGATGGCTTGATGGAGTTTTTCTCGTAGCTTGTTCTTGCACGCTGTGCCGTGGCTCGTTTGTTGGCCTATAAATCGTGCCAATATTGGGCCAATATTGAGGGGTATACCAATTTCATGGTTCCGTTCAAAAGATTTTGTGCGGGCTTTGGAATGTCGATCTACACCCCCAAGGGAACCTACCTGCAAATTTTGAGCGAAATCTGAGCGATCAACTTGCACATATGTTCTGGTTTTCTCAGACATGCTCTCTTAAACACCAGTCGATGCCTCAGAAACCGGCAAGCTGATGTTGATAACTTCGTTGTAGTTCATTTGAAATGGTCAAGTCTTAGACTCTCCAAGGCACACTATACAGGACATTAGAAGGGCGCATAAATGGGGCTACTTATAAATTTCTGGACATGTACATACGGTTCACTACGACAAACAATGATGCAATTCACTTTTCAGAATGGTTGCAGAGCTATCAAAAAAACTTCCATGCTGATTTGGCTCGCTTGCCGGTGTAACCGTCGGAGAATATCATGAACTATCGACTGACTAATAAGTCATTTGTCCTGTCTTTCTAAAAAACATGAGTTTAATGCGCCTGCACATGGTTTAGTTTTTGACTTTTCTTTTGTGTTTTGAAGTTACTTGTTGTTTGTGGAGAAAAACAACAACAAATAAGACAGCAAGATGCACATGGTATTGCTTGGAGCAAGCACGTACACATTGATCTGCTCTGTGCAGACATGAAAAAAACTTCCACGCTGCTTTGGCAGTGGCGGAGGCTCGCTTGCCGGTGTAACAGTCGGAGACTATCATGAGCTATCGATTGACTAATAAGTCTATCTTGTATTTCTAAAAACATGAGTTTCATGCGCCTACAAATTCGATAGTTTTTGACTTTTCTTTTGTGCTTTGAAGTTACTTGATTTTGGAGAAAAAATCAACAGCAAATAAAAATCTACATTAATGACCTACCTACTACCATAATGCATTCCCATACCTTCCTGTTTGCGGACGATGTGACTTTACTCCACCCATACGAACACACTCCGTCCAGCCCAGCACTGTAAGCCGATATACAAGCGTGCAAAACCAGGGCTAGAGCTAGAGGAGGCGAGTTTTCCCCATCGAAAACCTCTGTCATCAGCTATTCCTACAAGTCGGTATCGCCGTACTGATGTGCTGAAACATCTGGGAATTCGCTTCACCGCTAATCTGAACTTCCACCAGCATTACATAGATATGAGTGGAAAATTCAAACAGAGAATTACGTTGCTATGTTACATGGCCCAGTGCCTTACTCCCAAAGCCATGATGCTCCTTTACAAGAGCTACGTTCGACCCGTTATAGAGTATGGTGTTGTGGTGTGGGCGTACCGGCTACCTGCTTCTGATTTGTGTGAGCTAGACAAACTCCAAGCAAGATTCATCAGGTCGTACTTGCGACGGCGTAAGTTTCGATTTGCCTTCGACACGCCAAAGCAAGATCTGAACGCATTCGCCAAACTAGAATCACTGCAGTACCGTAGACAATTCCTTAGCCTAGTTACATTGCACAAGTTTATTTTCAAATACCGGAACACCTTGGCTCAGTTCAGTTTTAATATTTCCCGTAGTGAGAGACGCCCTGACAAAATTATCCTCCCCAAAGCCTTGACAACATCCAAATCACTTTTTTATTCAAAACCTCCCTTTTATGGAATTGTCTCCCACCCACATTGACTTCGGAATCTTCTGTCCATGTATTCAAGAGAGAGCTGCGCAAACATTCTTGTCAGTATTCAGGTCTACTCACTGGCATGCCGTTACCCTGTTCATCGTAGCGTACCCCCCCCCCCCGCCCCCCCCCCGCCCCCCCCCCCCACCCCCCTTCCCAATCTGTACTCTCTTGTACCATCATCCTTCTATGCGACGGACCCACGATAGGCGGTCAGCCTTTGGGTCATCCTAATAAAGTTATTATTAAAACAGCAAGGTACACACGGTATTGCTTAGAGCAAGCTCGGACACATTGATCTGCTCTGTGCGGGTCATGGCAAACATGCTTGTACAGCACCTGGTTTTACGCTCCCATGACTACCACCTGATTAGCTATGCTGGTGGCGAGCTGCTCACAAGGAACGCAGTGTCATCTGAATTGCGCAACATGCTGCTTCTTGCAAGGGTAGATGGTGCAGTTGCGCAGGCCATTGAAACATCCGCTGGTAATCAAGCATGATACAATCGTAACTAGATATTTCTTGCATGTACCAAAATGAGCGTGGGACATTGAGGATAGACAGCCGGTCCGCAGCTGCTTCTTCTGAAACACAGCCGGTCACAGTTCCTGTTCAAGGCAGGCTGACCTGTGCCATGAACGTTCTCTGCATAGCCAGCAATCGCATGGCATCATGTCCATTGAAAATCATCATAATTTGCGAATCGACCAGGCAAGCAGGTGATAAGAAGCTGCCAAACAGGAAGCAAAGCTGTTCGTGGAGTGCAGGTCACACTTTTTCGTATCGCGGAGGTCACCTGAATATTGACTAGCAGTGTATATGACCTAGGGGCGCTAAAAGGCATGTCGCTACAGCGGCGTGCTCGGCCCCCGAACTAGCGGGGTGCATGGGAGCCGAGGCCCCCCCCCCGGCAATTTTCTGCAATTTGTTTGCAACCTTTCTTGAATTTTAGAGCATATTTGCATACATTACAATTGCAATTACCCAGATTGAAAATTTTTGGGGGGTGCACGTGCCCCCCCCCCCCCCGTGCCCAGCGCCGAGCACGCGCTTGCGCTATTTGCGAACTGTCGTTATTCAGATCGTCGTTATATCCGAAGTCGTATGTATACAGGTAGATGGGACTTTGCTCTGGGCATGAAAATTTGGTCGTTATTCGCGAATTGTCGTTATATCTGCAGTCGTTATTAGCGAAGTTGACTGTACTTACATGTACATTAACACCTGTGACTAACGACCACCCTAAGGGCCAGATAAAGCTGTCTTTAGTGGCACCTGGTCCTAAGTTAGAGGTTTGCACTTCATCGCATAATGAATGTGAGACCATCTGTGCCAGGCAAAGTGATCTGTAGTACCAGGCTGGTCGCCAATCACCCTGGTCTTTAGTTACAGATTCTACTGTAGCTCCAAATTTCTTGTTCAACTCAATAGGGTAATGCCGTCAAAGGTAGGTGCAGGTTATTGCTCTGATTACATGGTGGAGTGAAGAAGTTTGCAGAGGTTTTGCATGCTTCCACACACAGCCGTGGCTCTACATCGGAAATTTGGTCTACCTCAGTTGTAGGTGTGCGCGAACGAGTGCTGCTCAACCAGTCGTTGTTGCGTCTAGGTGGCCATGAAGTCGAGACCCTAGGTTGGCGGAGGTCCCTTAACCTCACCACCGCAGCCACGATTCCGGTTGTGCGTTCTTCCCCCTAGCTGCATCTCATGATTGGCAATCAGGGTAGCAGCCTACCCATAAATTCCATATGGCATTCAATTGACCGTAACTCTGGTGTCTCTCAATGGATTTGATTGCAATTCTCGCTACACACTCCTGCCACTATGCTGTGGACTTTATTTAAAAGTTCTTCCGCCTCAATGAAGGGCTTTCCTGGCCGGAAAAACTCAAAATTCCGGCATAGTGCCACGGTATGCGAGCCACCCAGGACCCAAAACAATGCATTTACAATTTTTTTAACATTTTCGTGGCCATTCAGTCCGTGCGCGGGATCCAAACCTAAAACAAGTCCAGAAGCAGCCATGGGTGGTGAGATAGGGGCCCTCAACGTGGCCCTGGAATCTGTCATCACGGCAGGAGTGGGCGTTCTGTCACAGACTCCCACAGAGGCAAATCAATTTTTGATTTTTTTTGGTTTAGCACATGCTACGAAAAACAGGGTTTATCGGGTGTTAGCGGCCGTCGTGAGTTCCCTTCGGGAACGGATACTGTTGTGAACCCTCTAAGATTCTCTAAATTGTCAGGATCGTACGACCACACGGCACGAGGACAACTCTTTTCCTTTACACAGTATATTTCACTTCATCGAATAATTAACAATGAACACTAATAACACCAGCTATTTATAGCATGCAAAAACAGCGTACATGCAAAACATACGCATATAAAACTGGACATAACAGCGTATACAGCAAAACACACACAGCGCATATAGCGTATGCCATCCAGCAACATCAGCGGTACGGCGGAGTCGAAAGACAACATTGCGACGAATACAATGCCATAAGTGCGAAGGCCTTTCCCAATTGAGAACTGGTGGTTTGCAACATTCTCCCCACCAAAAGGCTTCTCACCGCCGTACAACAATGCACACAAGTCAAAAACGATCCGGGGCTCTGACTATGCGCCCAGAACGTGTCATCTCCTGCTGCCGTGGTGGTGGTAACGGTGCTGACGGTTCATACGCTGGGTGCTGAGGGACGATAGCAGGTTGCGCGGTATCTGCAAGCCCAGGAGCCACGTCCTGTGACGATACTTCTAACGGCACTAACCTTTGGATCGGCCTCAACAGGGTACTGGTACTCAACTTAACCTTGGCAACACGACGCTTACCATATCGACAAGGGAATAACTCGATGATCCGTCCCAAACGCCAGAACTGTTTGCGCTTGGTATCATCGAGAACAAAGACAACATCACCCACAGCTTAAGGGCGCGACATGGTCTGTTGGTGTTTGTTCAGCTGACTTAGGTACTCCACCTCCCAACGATTCTTGACATGCTCCAGTGTCCGACTGAGGTAACGCAATCTCGATGACATCTGCGCAGCATCCAGGGTACCTGCTGGCTTCTCTGACGACATCCAGATGTCACCCATCATCATTGCAGGGGTTACTGGTGGCTCGTCCAGGCTATCAGACACATAAGTTAGCGGACGACTATTCACCACTGCTTCAACCTCATACAAGAGGGTCTCAAGCTCCTTGACCTTCAGAAACGCTGTTCCCATTACCTTTTTCAAGGCACTCTTCACTTTACCAACCATTCTCTCATAGAAGCCTCCATGCCATGGTGCAGCTGGAGGATTGAACATCCATGGCACACTCAGTTTGTCAGATGCCGCCTTGAACGTTGTAGCGTTGTCAGACCTGATCCGAGACGGCAAACTACGTCTCGCGACAAACTTCCGAAATGCTATCAAGAATGACTCAGTACTTAAACTATCGACCACCTCCAAGTGAACTGCTCTGGTGGTGGCACACACAAACAATGCTATCCATACCTTCGGAGATGACTCACCACGGCGCACGTACAACGGACCAGCATAGTCGATGCCGGTAGTTGCGAACGGCCTCTTGTGAACAACTCGGTCTTCCGGCAGCGGCGGGCAGACTTCTGAGGCAGCCTTAGCCTTGTAGCGGCGGCATGTAACACATCGCTGAGTAATGTTGCGTAGAGCCCGTCGACCACCGATAATCCAGAATTTCTGACGGATGAACGACAAGACTCCTTCTACACCTTGGTGCATCCTTTCAATATGCATTTTCTCCAACAGCAACTCGGTCAGATGATGTTTGCCTAACAGGACTGGGTGCTTGGCTCTATACGCCAACTCGCTGTGCTGAAGTCGTCCCCCGGCTCTGAGCACTCCATGCTCATCCAGAAACGGTGCAAGCTGATACACCTTCGACCCAGGCTTCACTGGTTGACCTTGCTTGATCAGCTCAAGATCCTCAGCGAAACATGCGGCTTGAACGATGCGGTACAATACGTTGTCTGCTGCAAAATAGAGTTCAGCACGAGGCTCAGTGTGCTTCCACTGCAACATCCGATTCACCATGCCCTGTGCCCTCGACCATTTACTGAATCGGAGCCACCATTCCTTATCAGATTCTCGACTACAGGTGGTGGCTGACACTCGTACTTCTACACTGGACTCATCTGTAGCTGCCGTTGAGGATGCGGTGGGCCAGTCATTGGGCTCCGTGATCCAGGGTGGTCCGCCCCTCCAGAACGGACTACTGATCTTTAGTGCACTACTCCCACGCGACGGTAAATCTGCTGGGTTGTGAAGGCCCGGGCAATGGTTCCACACAATGCCGACCTTTTTCGATATCTTTTGGACTTGACTGACGCGGTTAGCCACAAATGTTTTCCATTTGTACGATGGATTACTGATCCAATGAACGGTAGTGAGACTGTCAGTCCAGCCAAAGACTTGCGTGACGGTCACACGCAGCTCCTTCACCACAAACTCAGCGTAGCGAGCCGCTAGACATACTTCCTTGTAACTCAAGGCGGGCTAACGTGGGTGGAGACACGGGTACCACTTTAGCCTTGGCAAATACCAAGTGCGACTGTCCATTGACGACTGCATACAAACAACATCCAAACGCTTTCTCACTGGCATCGGCGAAGGCATGAAGCGCAATCGGCGTGTCAAGATTGCAGCAAATCCAACGTGGTATGTCAATGCTCACCACTTTGGCCAACTCTGCCCACCATTGCGCGCATGCGGCTGCGATGCCATCAGGCAACCTATCATCCCAGTCGCCTCCGACTTTCCAGGCTTGCTGTAGCAGTATCTTTCCGGGCACAATTGCCGGTGCTGCTAGACCTAGCGGATCAAACACTGACGCAACACACTTGAGGAGGGATCGCCGGGTCCAAACAGACGGCCTATCGGACTCGCCTAGCGCTGCTATGCTGAGCAAGTCATCACTGGTTTTCCATTTCAGACCGAGAACTTTATCTCCGGCCTCTGGATCGCACGGGACTTCGTTGCCTCGCCACTTGCGTAACTCCATGCCAGCATCCGTAAGCACACGCACGCTGAACTCTTGCATCTCCTTAGCTTCCAAGGCATTTGAGACACTAGAGACCAAATCGTCAACGTAGAAACTCGTGAGCAAGAGATCAATACGATCTCGCTCTTTGGGTGCAGACAACGCCCGTAGCTCCTTCAAGTGATGCTGAATCACCGCAGTAAGCATGTATGGCGAGCAGTTTACGCCAAATGGCAGTTTCGTTAGCCTCCAGGTTAACAGTTCATCGCTGTCGCTTCGACCGGGCCACAAGAAACGCAGGTACGGACGGTCTTCGGGATTAACCGCGACCATGAAGAAAGCCTTGCGGATGTGCGCTTGCAGCGCGCTCTTATATTCACGGAACCGTAATAGCATACCTGCGAGACTCGACAATAGCGACGGTCCAGGGTCAACCATGTCGTTCAACGACTTGCCATCTGGCGCCGTCGCCGAGGCATTGAACGCCACTCTTAACTTCGTGGTTGCAGCGTGCTCGCGGAATACACCATAATGCGGTACATAGTACCCGGCATCGCTCTCACATGGCTCCAGCTCAATTGCTCCAAGCTCGCGGTACTCCCTGATCAGCACATCATCATAGAGCGCACGCTTCCCATTCCTCTTCAGCTTTTCAAGAAGCCGCGTTGCGATGACTCTAGCTTGAGCATAGTTATCCGTTGGGCGACGCTCATTTCGCCACAAGAGACCCACTTGGTACCCGCTGCCCTGGCGACATAGCGGGAAAGATGGCAGGTGCTGATGTTGTTCTGGAGGTTCATCCAACTGCCATAGTTTGTCGATGTGGGCTGTGACACATGACACGGTCACCGGCTGACTGTTTCGACTTGGTGCAGACGCTGGACCAGATAATACATTACCTATCTCTGTGTTCCACACCGTCTCACCATTAACTTCCTTCTTGCTGTGCAGTACCGCGTTGATATAGTCTGCACCAATCAGCATATGTATTTCGTCTGATGTCCCTTGTTGAGGCTTGTCACTCAGCTCTACTCCCCAACTGTGCCACTGCGCAATGGTCTGCGGACTTGCGCACTTCAGGTCCAGCTCAAGCGTTGGTTTCACGAACGCGCGTACCCGAATGCTAGCGGAGCTACCCTGGATCGTGATGGCGTACTTATCCATGCGCTGTTGGGTTGGTTCCGCGCCGAACGGCTTCACCTCTACATTTTCAACCCCAACGTGTTCTGCATCGATTGCTGACACCAACGCTGCAGTCACGAATGACGCCTCAGCACCCGAGTCCAGGAACACGCGAACCTTCGCGTTTCGAGTTCTTCCCTCAACTCGTGCCACTCCGGTCATCAGCCGCACACTTGGCGAGTGTAGACAGTACGACCTAACATTCTTCTCCATAACTATCTCGGTCGGTTTCTCCCGGCTGTAACCTGCTCTATCCAACACATCATGTATTAGCAGGTGGTGTTTCCTCTGGCATTTCGTGCATCTCGAGCCTGACCGACATTCTCTGGCCATATGGCCATACTAAAGGCAGTTCCAGCAGAGTCTCTCTCGCTGCAGAAAACCCTTTCTCCCTTCCTGTGGCAGCGCCTTTAGCTGCTTCTCTGCATCTGCGACCGATATCGCCATGCACTGTGCCGACGCCGTGGGCCTTGGCACGGATCGTTCTACTGGCTTCCTGGCAGTATCACCCTGTCGTCCGTGCGCGACCTGGTAAGACGCGCCGTGCTCCTGTACCTGGCGCAGTGACATCCCGTAGCACTGCCGTTCGACCAGGTACGTCTTCATCTCAGGTCCGCATTGCTCCAAGATTACCTGCTTTGCCATTGCTTGCAGCACCGGGGACATTTTTCCTATATCGGCGCTATACTTGGTGTCCACCTCGCCATCTTCTGTCATAGCGAGTGTGGCCCACACCTCTACCTCTCGGCAAACACGGACAACGTATTGATGAAACGACTCATCTGACCGCTGCTTGCCTGTCAGCAATGTCTTCCACGCTTTATCCGGCGTCTTTCCGAGCGAGGCAAGCAACTCTCGTTTTGCTTCCTCGTAATTATTGCATCCAATACATATCCTCTCCGCTTTGCTACCCGCTAGCGCGATGCGCAGTCGCAGCAGCCATTCGCTTTCTTCGAACTCGTTCTTGGAACAGATGTCCTCGAACAGGTCAAGATAACCCTCCAATGGCTGCGTTCCATCATATGAGGGGATTTTCATCAACGGTTGACGCCCACCGCTGTGACTGGGAGATTCCTCTGTACCTCCCATCGCGGCTTTACCCTCACCCTCTTGCGCATTGGCGATGCGCTCGTTAATCTCCTTTAGTGTTTTGGCAAACTCGGTGCGGAGCGCCTCCTCTCGCCGTCTGGCACTGCGCTCCTCACGCTCCGCGTACTGTTGGAGACTCTGCTCCACATGTACCTTCAACAACTCGCTTTCTAATCCTAACCGCTCTCCATTGTCGATAAAGCTGGCTTCCAAATTGTTCCATAGTTCCTCTGCCATGCTCGCTCCTATCCTGGCGTGGTCGCCAAATGTTGTGAACCCTCTAAGATTCTCTAAATTGTCAGGATCGTACGACCACACGGCACGAGGACAACTCTTTTCCTTTAGTCTATTTCACTTCATCGAATAATTAACAATGAACACTAATAACACCAGCTATTTATAGCATGCAAAAACAGCGTACATGCAAAACATACGCATATAAAACTGGACATAACAGCGTATACAGCAAAACACACACAGCGCATATAGCGTATGCCATGCAGCAACATCAGCGGTACGGCGGAGTCGAAAGACAACATTGCGACGAATACAATGCCATAAGCGCGAAGGCCTTTCCCAATTGAGAACTGGTGGTTTGCAACAGATACGATAATTTACTTTTAATTTTTACATGCTACGAGGTCGTACCTTCGATACAACATCCAGTGCTGTGACCTCCACAGCAAGCCATTTCCACAGCGCTGCAACGTCGCGAGAATGCTGGCAAAAGTCCTGCTGCAGAGCGGCGGGCAAAGCCCGCCGCCGTGCAGTCCAAAAAACGTGATTTGTGGACTTTTTTGGCCTTGGAGCAAAATTCTGCACACTTTGGCGTGTTTCCATGATACGACAAGTTGCGCACGGTCTGCTAACATTTAAATATAGTGCTGCCAAAAATTGACAGCGTGCAACAAAAAAATCTTTCCTTCCAAGGGCACGTTTTGAGTCCTAACTCTTGAACGGCTGGTCAGTTCGAGACAAAAGTTTCGCAGATTTTCCAGCTATTCATGTTCTTTCACATGATGCAGCACGCGACATGAATTTACAAATTAGATTTGTCATTGAATTTTGGGATACGCTGCTACCTTAAGTGGTCTTTGTAAAAAAAGCACGGTCTTGGTTGGAGCAAGCATGGACACATTGATCTGCAATGTGCAGGACTCGCCCAACTGCATGCTTTTACAGTACCTGGATTAACACGCAAGTGACTGCCACCTGATCAGCTACGCTGCTGGCGAGCTACTCGCAGGGAACGCAGTGTCATCTGCGCAGTTAAAGCAGACCATTGAACCATCTGCTGGTAATCAAACATGTTAGACAGGGGATATGGAGGATGGGCAGCTGCACCGCAGCTGCTCCGTTTCACAAACTATCCGTCACAGTAACAGTTCCTGCTCGAAGCAGGCTGACCAGTCCCTCTTTCGTAGTTAGATGTAGTATGCTCTACGTCACAATTTCTGCGCCGGACAGCCGACCTGTTCCGTTCTCTTTCTCTGTTGCACTCCAGTGAGAACTCCTGACATCTGCAGGGTGACTCATGCACGCCATGTGCTCCACAGATATCACTGTACAGTGTATGCAAAACAAACGAAATGTGCATTGAAGCTAACAAGCAACAGTAGTAGTAGGAGTATGGGGCCAGTACTTTGCACGAAATCACGCGAACAGTACATGACAGACGATGATGAGAACGAATGCAAGCGGACAGATCTTTCACCTTCATTTCTGTTGGTACAAAACCAAGCAGGTGGTAATAAGCTGTTAAGGAGGAAGCTAATCGGAGATGTGCCAATACGTCGTGTACTCTCCACTGTTGTACTAGCAGGTGACACACAAAGCTGGTCACGAAGGGCTCATCGTACTTCTTTGTACCACGGACATCGCGAGAAATCAGGACTACTTACATGTAGCTCGAAGTCTCTTGCACAACTAAAAGCGTAATGTTTTCAATAGTAGGTGAAGGCTACTTACTTCCCTGAGCATAGAGACGTTAGAAGTACGTTCGCAGACATACTTCTCTGAGCAAAGTGACGAGTGACCAGGTTTGCAGACGTTCCACATCGAGACACGAATGGCTGCATCGCAGATACCGGTACAGCTGTGGCTGTACATTGGGATTTTGGTCTACCTTAATTATGGGTGTGCACGAACCAGTGGCGCGCAACCAGTCGGTAAGACATTATCTAACACAACGGATTAGGTTTAGATAACTTCGACAGTGCCGTCAAAACTCACCACTTTTGTTCTTTTACAATCGTCATCATGAGAAAACCTCCACAGGAAAAGGGTGCTAGAAAACAGTTTACTTCATTTAGGAACTCTTGGGGGCTGCATTGCAACAGCCGGTATGGAATCACAGAAAGCGTAAGTGTCGGTGTGTAAAGAAAAAATCATTGAACTATCATTTGATTGATTAATTGATTGATATTATTTTGGCAGCGAATGGTTGATTTGTGCCATGTGACAATGTAGTGTGTGCGTTGGGTGGTGATGGTGGTGGGGAGGGGGGGGGGGGTTGCAGAGGCCCAAGACAATGTAAGGCCGGGGATGGGTCAAACTCAGAAGAGGGGGAAGAGAAAAGCTGAAGTTATTGTGCGAATTCAAATATACCAAACAAACAGCAAAACGAGTACACAAACTCACGAGACTAAAGAGGACTGGAGCGCTGAATTGAACTGCTGAAGTACATAGCTGACGAGAATAAGGACAGGAGCACAGAAATGAACGGGAGACATTCTACGAAGTGGTGGTACCATCAGTGCATGTCTCACGGTACATTATCAAAATATCGGCTTTGCAAAGCTCGTGGGTACGGGATACGTTTATGGCGTGATGGTAGCACTGCTATTGTAGTACTATAACACTGTCCACAAACCATGGTCCACAGTGCGTGTTCTTGTCCTAACAACCTAGGTATTTACAGATTACGGCTGCACCAAACATGTAGACTAGGGGTAGAGCATCGCTGGCTATAAGCAAGAGGCTACGCGGAATAGGGCAGCATGATTATTGGCATAATATGGTAGTCAAAATATTGGAGCATAATTTTGCACTCGTACAGGGGTAGGACCTTAATTTTAGTTTTAAATTATTAGCACTGAAGTGCACAGACCTGCAGAGTACAGATTGGGAAGACAGGAACAAGATGGAGACCTGATAATACAGCGAGAAGCCGAAGCAGCCTGCTGATGAATTGGGCCTACCTCCTCCGACTATATGTCTCACGTTCAGCTGCAGGACCAAGCACCAAATACAAGAAAAGACAGGTAGGACAGAAAATGAACATAATCAGGTATCACGATGTGATATAGGGAAACAAAAATTAATGATATGGGCCTCAACCAGCGAAAACAGGCCTTAGGGTCAAAATTTTCAAAATTCCTTTTGGTTTGAAATTTGTTGAAATACATCTACTGAAGGACCTTAGCCAAGAAAAAGTTCAATATTCCGATATAAAACGGGTGTATACACCAATTTACAAGGTGTACTCCAAATTGGTGCAATGTATGCATACGATGTATGTTTACAATAAATATTCAGCAATCTAAGGTGGGTAGGCAGCTTGAATACCTTTGAAATAGTGCAGTAAGCAGCTAGAATGACAAAGAATAGCTGAAGAGTGCGGAGACATGATCAACTTATTTGCAGCTGCATCCTGCGTGGAGTCGTTCCGCAATGCCTTCCATTTCTTTCTCCGCGGCTGACGACACGACGTGGCTGCCGTCACTAGCCCCGACTCAGAATTTATCTCAGGTGATGACTCCTCATCTTCCGACTCTAACGAGTCATGGACCTCCTTGAGCCGCCACGCAGCAGGAGATGACGGCTGCGATTCCGCTTCGCTGTCAACATCGATGTCGGAACCAAAGAACGTCTCATCCTCACTCTGAACTTCAGCGCTCCGCTACTTCAGCATCCAACCCCCACAAGGCTCGAGCTAGCTGTACACAATGACTGCCGCGTGTGCTCTAAGAACAGCTCTGGCGTCCAATCGCAACAAGATCAAGGAACACTCGAGTCGCCACTCGACACCACTTCATCTAACTAACTAACTTCAAATAAATTCTAGCAAGGAGTTCAAGAAGAACGCGTCAAGCTGTTCGCAGCGCGATCAAAAAATCGTTGAACGTCACAAATCAACCTTTTTATTGAATTAATAACGAAACCTCTAAGGGTCGTTTTCGCTGATTGCGGCTCATATGGCGGATTTCCTGGTTTTCCATATGAAGTAGAGAGACTTGTGTGGGGGGGGGGAGACTCGGAGTAGGTCTTATTGTTATTATTATTATTATTTGTAAGAAAGGTTTGCTCCCCACACCGGAGCTCGCGCTATTCCGCCGACTTTACTTGACACTTGACTGACTCACGACTGCAATCCAGAGCACACGAGAAGTCCATCGAACCTTCGACTCGGCAAACCTGCAAGAAAGCACCACTCCCTGCTCAATACACAGTGTTTCGGGGAATTCACCCCTCATCAGTTGAGCTTGAGTAGGCTGAGGAAGATTGTGCCTGAAGCGCACCACTTATATAGTGCTCTCCAGGCACAAACATCACCAGGGATACAAACTTACAGAGACGCTCCGCTTCCAGCGCGATAAACACCTCGTAAACACCAGATAGCAGCGTGAGTCAGTGTCGCTCCTGGACGGTGAGACAGACGTCGAGGACCCTCGGTCATTCGCAACGCTGTCACCTCCAAGCCAACTAGTCGCAAGCCCGCGCTGGGCACAACAGTACGAAGTAGTGGTTGCGACTTCGGCGATGATTTGTAAGAAAGGTTTGCTCCCCACACCGGACCTCGCGCTATTCCGCCGACTTTACTTGACACTTGACTGACTCACGACTGCAATCCAGAGCACACGAGAAGTCCATCGAACCTTCGACTCGGCAAACCTGCAAGAAAGCACCACTCCCTGCTCAATACACAGTGTTTCGGGGAATTCACCCCTCATCAGTTGAGCTTGAGTAGGCTGAGGAAGATTGTGCCTGAAGAGCACCACTTATATAGTGCTCTCCAGGCACAAACATCACCAGGGATACAAACTTACAGAGACGCTCCGCTTCCAGCGCGATAAACACCTCGTAAACACCAGATAGCAGCGTGAGTCAGTGTCGCTCCTGGACGGTGAGACAGACGTCGAGGACCCTCGGTCTTTCGCAACGCTGTCACCTCCAAACCAACTAGTCGCAAGCCCGCGCTGGGCACAACAGTACGAAGTAGTGGTTGCGACTTCGGCGATGATTTGTAAGAAAGGTTTGCTCCCCACACCGGAGCTCGCGCTATTCCGCCGACTTTACTTGACACTTGACTTGACTTGACTTAAGCGACACTGACTCACGCTGCTATCTGGTGTTTACGAGGTGTTTATCGCGCTGGAAGCGGAGCGTCTCTGTAAGTTTGTATCCCTGGTGATGTTTGTGCCTGGAGAGCACTATATAAGTGGTGCTCTTCAGGCACAATCTTCCTCAGCCTACTCAAGCTCAACTGATGAGGGGTGAATTCCCCGAAACACTGTGTATTGAGCAGGGAGTGGTGCTTTCTTGCAGGTTTGCCGAGTCGAAGGTTCGATGGACTTCTCGTGTGCTCTGGATTGCAGTCGTGAGTCAGTCAAGTGTCAAGTAAAGTCGGCGGAATAGCGCGAGCTCCGGTGTGGGGAGCAAACCTTTCTTACAAATCATCGCCGAAGTCGCAACCACTACTTCGTATTATTATTATTATTATTATTATTATTATTGGTTTGAGGGAAAGAGACAAACGGGAAAAATCTGAAGAAAAAATTGACTGTCACCACCAGGACTCGAACCAGGGACCTTCGCTTGTAGCCAGCGATGCTCTAACCACTGAGCTATGGTGTAGTCGTCATCCAAGCAGAGGCCGTTCAACATTTTCTTCAGACTTCGTAATTATTATTATTATTCACACATATATGCCGGATGAGTACGCATGGCCCATGCACCATGGGGACCCACGAATACAAATGATGTACTAGCTGTGCTAGTACTTGTTAGCAACAATCCGAACTAGCGCACACACTGCACTGCATTGCTTTGTACTGCATTCAAGACTGACGTCATGCGCTTTGTTTTGCTGCGTAATCACAAATGGCACAAGCCCATTTTTGCGGAAAAGAAAAACAATTCTTGCTTGCCCTGTTGTGCTCTTCCAGACAACGGATCGTGCTTCAGCAGTGTTTCTTTTCCTTTCGTAGCTTTGCTGCCAGCCCGAGTGTCACCTCGACACTGTATTTCTTCAGTATGTCTGGCCTTACTGTCGACACTGTCAAGGCAATGCCTTGCCAAGCCCTCCGCGGCGAGCCTTCTCAGCGCGGCTTGAATCCGAAAGGAAACTTAGTAAAAGTATTTTACAGGACCGTTTGCTGGCACAACTAGCCCTTGGTAGTGAGGTCTGCTCCGGCCAGGAGAACCAGCAACATGACAGTGCGGACACGGCTCGCGAGCCCAGAAGCCCGACGTGCACCAATGCCTCCTCCGCCAGCTCAGGTGACGCGGGCTCATCAACGGATCTCTGCGCTCCTGTACGGGACGAGGTGTAGTCGGCTTTGTCGGCCGCCATTTTATCATTATCGGAGAGCATTGTGCCGCTCCTCACCCAAGGCCAAGGCAATGCGGCAGCTGCCGCCACTACGCCAGGCCAAGCTCCTGTAACCCACCCGATCAGCCACCTGCACCAGCTGTGCCCAAGGCTGTGCAAGAACGTATCTTGCGAGGGGAGTTCGTAGATTTTTCAAGTTTGTTGCCTGAAATTCTTGCACACTTCCGGCCCAACATTCCGGCTGGTGCACAGCCCGAATAACGATAGCCAGCTAAATATCGTTGAGTCGGATGACGCGAAGCAGGTGCGTCGCAAGGTTCACGATAATTACACATGTAGCTACCCGGCTCGAGGCATGAACCACATACATGTCTGTTATCACGGCTGCTGCCCTACACCGCACTGCTGAACTGATTGCGTACCAGCAGTTGATCCTGACTGCTAACTGCCAGTTCTTCCCAAGCGCGTGGCTAGAGTACGACCGCCAGCTGCGGATGCTCGTGGCCCAGTAACCAGGCACGAAGAGGTTGGACACCATCGACGTGAACCTATGGCAGATAGCCGTCACAGGCCATGCACACCCAAAATGCGCTCAATGTAAGACGGTCCATCCAGGGGCGGTTTGTGTCCTTTTCGTCCCGAAGCCAGCAGCATTTACCTCCAGTGGTCGCAACCATACCAGCGACGGCCAAGAAATCTGCCGCAACTTCAATGGAGGTCGCTGTTCTTCGTCGTCGTGCCGCTTCTCCCACACCTGCAGCCAGTGTGGCAAGGACCACCCATGCATCATGTGCAACCAGCAGCAGCGCGGAGCCAATCGGCCACCCCGCCGCTCCTAGCAGAATGGCTACTGAATCGCTTGACTCGGTACGTAGCTTCTTTCCTATACACTCTGCAGACACCACACTGCTAGCTGACCACTTTGCCCGCTTGTTACGTAACCACTCAGATCAATCATGTGTTGCGTATGTTCTCCATGGCCTGCGCCGTGGCTTTACTCTTGGATCTGCCGGCCAACACGACATTTCGGTTTTCTCTAATAATCTACCATTGGCTTTCACTCACTCGGCATTTATATCCGAGCAATTAGCTGCTTCCTGCGCCCGCAGCGAGACCACAGGCCCATTTCCGTCACCTCCATTTCAGTTCATGCGCCGCTCTGGTATTGGTGCCATCCCCAAAAAGAACGGCAAGCCGCGAATGATCCACCATCTGTCTAGTCCGGAAGGCACCGGCGAACGACAGCATTCCTGCCGAGCCGCTCTCTCTGCACTACGTGAGCATTGACAACGCGATCAACATCATCATGTCATGCCCACAGCCTGTGCATTTGTCCAAGCTCGATGTACGCAGTGCATTTCGGCAGATCCCAGTCCGCCGTCAGGACTTCGCTGGGAAGGCTCCTACTACTACGAGCGCTTTCTGCCTTTCGGCCTCCGCTCCAGCCCAGCCGTCTTTGACTCAGTAGCCACAGCAGTCAACTGGATCATGCAGCACGAGTTTGCTATAGATCACCGGCTTCACTACCTCGATGACTTTCTCGATATCTCCACTGGTTTGGCTGCAGCCAACCAGCAACTCACCATCCCCCTCCGGGCGTTCACGTATCTCGGCACTCCTCTTTGCTCCATCCCAGCTCAAAGGGCCATCATCATCATTGACCTTCCTTGGTATTGTCCTAGACTGCGAGCGCCACGAAGCTCGGCTACCAGAGGACAAGCTGTCCGAGATCCGTGCGCCACTCATGGCTACTATCAGCGAGCCCAGCATCGGCCAGCGTCAACTCGAGTCCCTCCTGGGGAAGCTCACTTTTGCTGCCCGAGTCATCGTTCCTGGACACACATTCATGCGTGAACTATGATCAGCGTGCCCTGAACTGTATCTGTGTATGCGAGTGCGGTGCATAAAGCCCACCTGAAGAATGGGTTTGCCGGCCCCTTAGTAGATGCGTGGCTTCTGAAGAGGGTGTTGAAGGGCATCCAGCGATGCCATGGTACGGCTGCACTCACCCCTCGCCTTCCTATAACTATGCCAATCCTACGACACCTGACGGATGCACGCCGGAAAAGTAGTGTCCTGAATGGCCATGACAAGCTGCTCTACCAAGCCACTCGTCGCGAGGGACCGGAGCAACTCTTGCTGCTTCTTTGGATTTCTTCGGTGCGCTGAATTCACTAATGGCATCACACGGGGCTGTACTAGCTCCCCTGGTGACGGACGCCTGCAACTCTTCCTGCTTTCATCCAAGACGGACCCATTCGGTAAAGGCGTTACTAGTGACATTGGCCCGTCTGTACCGCCGTACTGCCCGGTCCGTGCCATTGTTAGCTACCCATTTGTCACTCGTCGCGAGGGACCGGAGCAACTCTTGTTCGTACTCTCGAACAGACAGCAGCTGACCAGGCAGTCATTCACAGTAACAGTATGGTCTCTTGTCGCTGCGGCCGGTGTACCATCCCAGTCAAACTACTCCGGGCATTCGGTCCACATTGGTGTAGCCACCACCGCTGCTATGGCTAGTGCCCCCGACTCCTTCTTCCGAGTGGCAGGTCAGTGGAAAGAGCGATGCGTGTCTATGCTACATCCAGACTACAACAAGCGCATAGCGCCAGCTATCGTCCCGGCTTGCTGCCGTGCCATGGATGCCATGATCCCCAACTCGGGTGAGTAATGAGCTACTGAACTCTAGCTGCGCAATGCTTGCCTGTGCTGACATTAATTGACCCTTGCTGTGCGTCAATAGTGCTTAGCTAACGGAGTGCTGGTTTCATGGGTCCACTCTCACAACTGGTGTTATCTAGCTATTTGCTGCGGCTCTGCCTTGCGCTATATTACATCCATTTAGCATTGCAGCTCTACGTTGAGCTAACAGCAGCTCTACTTTGAGCTAACAGCAGCTCTACTTTGAGCTAACAGCAGCTCTACTTTGAGCTAACAGCAGCTCTACTTTGAGCTAACAGCAGCTCTACTTTGAGCTAACAGCAGCTCTACTTTGAGCTAACAGCAGCTCTACTTTGAGCTAACCGCAGCTCTACTTTGAGCTAACAGCAGCTCTACTTTGAGCTAACAGCAGCTCTACCTTGAGCTAACAGCAGCTCTACTTTGAGCTAACAGCAGCTCTACTTTGAGCTAACAGCAGCTCTACTTTGAGCTAATCGCAGCTCTACTTTGAGCTAACCGCAGCTCTACTTTGAGCTAACAGCAGCTCTACTTCGAGCTAACAGCAACTCTGCTCTGAGCTAACACCAGCTCTACTTTGAGCTTCAAACCAGTTGTTTCGAAACCAGCACTCCTCAATCCAAAGATGCCTCTTTGTTGACTTGTTTGTGTGAGGGATGGGGCTAATGGTGTACTAGCTGTGCTAGTACTTGTTAGCAACAATCCGAACTAGCGCACACACTGCACAGCATTGCTTTGTACTGCATTCAAGACTGACGTCATGCGCTTTGTTTTGCTGCGTAATCACAAATGGCACCAGCCCATTTTTGCGGAAAAGAAAAACAATTCTTGCTTGCCCTGTTGTGCTCTTCCAGACAACGGATCGTGCTTCAGCAGTGTTTCTTTTCCCACCATCCCTCCCTATCCAACTTATTCACACCATCATAATATAATCGTACCCACTAACCGGGTCCACTCTCACAACTGGTGTTATCTAGCTATTTGCTGCGGCTCTGCCTTGCGCTATATTACATCCATTTAGCATTGCAGCTCTACGTTGAGCTAACAGCAGCTCTACTTTGAGCTAACAGCAGCTCTACTTTGAGCTAACAGCAGCTCTACTTTGAGCTAACAGCAGCTCTACTTTGAGCTAACAGCAGCTCTACTTTGAGCTAACAGCAGCTCTACTTTGAGCTAACAGCAGCTCTACTTTGAGCTAACCGCAGCTCTACTTTGAGCTAACAGCAGCTCTACTTTGAGCTAACAGCAGCTCTACCTTGAGCTAACAGCAGCTCTACTTTGAGCTAACAGCAGCTCTACTTTGAGCTAACAGCAGCTCTACTTTGAGCTAATCGCAGCTCTACTTTGAGCTAACAGCAGCTCTACTTTGAGCTAACCGCAGCTCTACTTTGAGCTAACCGCAGCTCTACTTTGAGCTAACAGCAGCTCTACTTCGAGCTAACAGCAACTCTGCTCTGAGCTAACACCAGCTCTACTTTGAGCTTCAAACCAGTTGTTTCGAAACCAGCACTCCTCAATCCAAAGATGCCTCTTTGTTGACTTGTTTGTGTGAGGGATGGGGCTAACCAGCATATGTTCCCTCAGCAATACAAGCAAGCAAGCACGCAAAGATAAATGAGAGCCCAGGCAGCGAAAACAAAACGAAGAGAGATGAGGACATAGGCAACGAAAACAATTCCAAAGCATTGCCAGGGATTGAATGTGTGCATCTGGGTACGACAGTTAACACGGCTAGTGCAGCCGTACAGAGCGCAGCAAAATGAAAATACAAAAGTGCCACAGCAGCAGCAGCCAAGAGTGTGCCAACACTAAAAAAGAAGATCAGTCCATGAAAAAATTATTGTCGCCACAGGTAGACATCTCCGGCAAGAATGCATACGTGCGCACAAGTAGTCAGGCAAGCATGTCGGATGTAATCGTATTATTATGGCCAGGCTAATTAACAGTGCTGTTTCGCAATGAATTCCATCGGCATTTATCATGCGCCACCTTCCGAAGCTGGGCTAGGCCAGGTCGCGACAGAAGCACAAGCCCCAGCTTCTCCCGACAATCCAGTGAGAGAGTGGTTAGCAGTGTTGTTCTTGGTCTGTCTATCCTTCCCCGCAAGGCACCAGAAGCAGCAAAATCGAGAGCGACCTGTGGCGGTGCCCCTGATGGCATCCGGAGCACATGCCCCAGGAAGCTCCATCGCCTCGCCGCGATCTCCTTGGAGATGGGTTGGATGCGACAGCGGTTGTAGAGTTCCGTATTTTTGATTATATTTGGATACTTTATACGGAGTAGCGAGCGGAGGTGACGGCGGTGGCAAACGTCCAGAGACGTTCTGAGTGCCTCAGTGAGGCCCAAGGTAGCGCAGTTGTAAAGGAAAATGCTTAGAACTTAGCAATTGTACAGCCTCAGCTTCAACGTTAGGGAGATCCCTGATGACTGTAGAAGGCTTTGCATCCGGCCAAATGACTGCGATGCCAGAACCATTCGGTGTTTGATGTCCTCGGCAGTACCAGCTCTCGATCCAACCGACCTTGCCATCCGCCATTCTTCTTTTTACTCTTTTTTCCAGGTCTGCATCGAGGTAGAAGTGGGTCCGTCCAGTTTTCGCGCCGTTGACCATAAATTGGTGTTCTGGCAATTTCAGCACGCATACGTCATGGGTTTGTTCAAGATTTTGGTCATTTTCATCGAGGAAGTCAAGATCACATCTATGATAGTTTCAATAGTTTGTGTATATGTCTGTTATAGTAGTCTGCAGTGCTGCTTTTCTAATTCTCATTATGATTAGCATGCAATGTACTTTTTCTCCCCTCTCCTCTCACCCAAGCCATTCTGCATAAGCGAAGCTGTGGACGCAGCATACTGCTGCTACACTTCAACGCGGGAATGCGTATAATAATAATAATAATAATGCAATGTACTACCCGAAGTACTGAATTTACTTTTTCTGTACTCTATATTCTAATGACTTGTATCTTCTACCTCTTCTCCCTTACGAACATACTTTCTTATTTTCCATACTTACTTAGGAGACTCCCTTCGATAGGCATCTATTTGCCTCTGGAGGTTTCGTGAAATAAAAATCAATCCAAAAAATCAATCAATCATCTGCGTACTGAGGTTCAGGGATAGACGGTGCTAGGCCTGTACTTTCTCTTCGGAACTGATGTCTCAGCTGCTGCAGAACATGTTCAAAGTAGCACGTAAACAGAACAGGGCTCAGGCAATCTCCCTGTGGTGTGCCGATGCCAGATTCAAAGGCGTCTGCAGTCTGTCCGCATACTCGAACACTGAGCGTTGTGTCTACAAGCAGCGTTGAGACCATGGCTCGAGCATCAGGTACGCCAGGCGCTGCAGTCAGGATTGATTCAAGCAGGCTGTTTCTATGCGGAGTGTCAAAGGCCTTGGAGAGGTCGATGCCCAGCTTCTTGAATGACCACTGCTTATTTTCTACTAAACTGCTGAGAATACGAAGAGTGAATACAATATCACTCGTCGACCGGCCTGGTCTGTACGCACTCTGTGAGGATGGCAGGTACTGTTCCACCTGGTGTTGAATCCGTCGCAGTGTGATACTTGACAGGATCTTTCTAACTGAATTCAGAAGAACAATTGGACGAAGGCTGCTACATGAACCCTTCGGTTTCCCTGGCTTCTGCAGAGGTATCCGCACGCCAGCACCAATCGCAGGATCGGGTGTCGCCGACTCTACAGAAGTTTGTAGGATGTGAGCAATTGATGTACATAGAGGCTCATTGCAGGCATATTTAAGCATCTCGTCTGGAATTCCATCTGGCCCTGGTGGATTGCCATTCTTCAGTCCGCGTATGGCAGAGGCCACTTCTGCTGTCGTTATGTTATTGGTTAGAGTTGTTGTTTCCTTCTTTAACGGCTTACTGCTAGAGTCTGAGAACTGCCCACAAAAATGGTCTGAGACTCGCCTGGCTTGCTGTGCTGGGTTGCATATTCTTGCGCCGTTCCCATCATCAACAGCTATACCAGACCTTCTCGGCCTGCAGAGGGCAGCAACAGAAGCATGCATTTTTGAGGTGTCGTTTTTGATGCATTCTATTTCCACTGCCTCGGCTTCCAGACGGTCTACTTCACATTGCTTGACTTCAGCACTCAGCCGATGGAGCAGGCGATTTCTTTGCGTTTTCAGAGCAGTTTTTTCCTCGACATTTGGTGTTGCATTGATCTGGATTTGTACTTGTTTCTGGCGCGTAGATAGATCACTGATCGTTGGGTCATCGGTGACATAGCTGGAAAACTGCCTTCCACGGGTGTCTTTGCCCAGGACAGCCTCTGCTGAGCACTTGATAGTCTCTGCAAGCTTTTCCCATGTCACGCCATGGCCTTACTTTCTGTTATTTATTTAATGATGCATCAAAAGGCGGCTCGCCCATCGAGAGGGTTTCCTGTTTTCGGTTGAGTGACGAGATGGGTGGGCTAATACAACCGGTAAGAGGAAGAGAAAGAACAAATACCAGAAAAATTAAAGAAAAATTAAAGCATCATGGTCCAGTCATTGCAAAGGTATGTTTTATTTTTAATTTATTTATTTCACTCGAAATTTCGTAACTTCGTAACTCCATTGCTTCTTGAGCAAATTCCACAATCGAAGGGTGTACGTGGTAGCGGGAACTCCAAGCTGTCCAATGCAACAATCGCCGAAGAGTTACAATGTCGGGCGCCAGAGATATCGCACGCCGTATTCTTACCTCGGCAAATTCAAATTTTTGATCGATCATTTCGCCATTTTGGGGGAAAATCCCTTTTCGTGTGCTCTTTGAGCGACTGAGCACATGATAATGACGTAGCCGGCTGAATCGTCTCAAACAGATTTGAGCGTTCTGCGATGAAGGAGCGTAGAATGGCGTTGATGGTACGAATTTGCTTGCATATCAGGCTTGGAGACGACTTTGCTGTGTTACCGCGCCTGATTTGTGGCGGCCGGATAATGGAGATTGGTACCCTGACGTAGCTCTCGCCAAGAGCTTTCCAATGAGCCCTTGATTGTGAAAATCAAGTGAAGGACACCAAAGTTATGACATGGAAAAGTTGAAAATTGTACTGACATTTTGTAATTCTGGTGCATACTGTGCTAGTAATCCGTCCATAAAGGGATAAGAAGAGATTTATGTTGGATTTCAAGTTTGTTCACAAGCTGTTGACTTAGACTACACCAAGACTGACATGTATACTGGAAAATAGGTAATAGATACGAGCGATAAAACATAGAACGGCATGTATTTGGCAAATGAGAAGTACTTATGGCCAATTACAAGTACTAAAAAGGCAAAATTTCCGAACTTTGAGGCTCCATAATCACAACGAAGTGAATATGTATCCCCGCGTGCCAAAGCATAATAGGAGGATTTTGCGAGCATAATGCGAGAATCCATGAAAGCATAATTCCATGATTTCGCGGGCATAATCCGCCGGTGCCTACTGTATATGCTACGTTCATAATCATAATAACTATTGTTGGTTTTGCCCGTAGAAGAGGCTTGTTGTCTATGATACGAGAAAGTGTGATCCGCACACAGTGAACAGCTTTGTTTGTCACCTGCTCGTACAGCAGTAGCACATCCCTGGTCAGCTTCCTGCTTGACAGCTTCTTATCACCTGCTTGGTTTTGAACCAACAGAAATGGATGTTAAAGATCTGGAAGCTGAAATTCGTTCTTATCATGGTCTGTCACAACACCAGACCTACCTTATCTCAGTGAGTCAAGCCCAGCCACACCCACCTTTTGACTCAATCGCGTATACCAGTATGTCCAAGTTAACCCTGTCACCACAGGAGGGTACTGCCACCTGTCGACTAACGACAAGCGAAAATGGGTCTTTTTTTACTGAAGAAACGCCATCTACAACGTTCGTAACTCTGGCATCCATTCTCTAATTTACTAGATCTTAACCTTCCTGGAAAGCTGATGCGACGGGACAAACGATGGACTAAAGCACAAGCCGCCACAAGGTGGTACACCAGCCATAGAGTGAATCTGTCCCAAATTCATGACGCAGTCTCGCAAGTCAAAGAATCTGAGCTCTTACCCGCCTTTCCACTCTCCTTGCTCGTGTCGAGCTCTATATTCTTCTGCACACTCCCGCTAGTCTACTGCTCGATTTGAACTGCAGTTGCCAAGGCACCATGTGACAAAAATGCAGAAAGAATGAAATCCGAGGGCCCACGCATGGCACAAAATAGTGGGTCTGGCCGTGTGAAGCTGTGTAGCCGTCGAGCGCCATAACTCAAAGGTGCTATCGCTTCGACGATTGTTGCAATCAAAAGCTGATAAACATAACGGTGCATCGATTGTGGAAATCGAGTAAGAACCGATTTAGGTACGATTGTTCTTCTCTTCTCAATTTACAAACACCCGGATTACGGAGCGACGATCAATATACCTCGATCAGGCAGGGTTTAGCGCGCAAGTAAACTTTTTTTTAATACCATGGCCGCTTAATTTTCAATCTCTATTTTCACAAGATTGGAAAGTTCCTGAAATGATTTCCCCGAGCATTACCTCACCTCACATCGGCGCCGCTGTATTGCCGATTGCGCTTGTGCTCACTAGAAGCTATGTACTGCCAGCTCCTTGGCTACACTTGGGTAAATGCAGCACATTGCTTACCGATATGTTCAGTCCTCTTAATGCTGGCCGTGCTACACGTAGTCAGGGAAATCGAGGACTTAAATTTCCAGTACTCTACTCAGTATCTTCAGTATACCCAACTCGCAACACACTACCAGTCCTTGGCTACACCACGTACATATGAAATTGTCCAAATTTTCACCCAGGAGGGCATCATCAGGGATTATACTCAGTATCACTACCTTTAATGGCGTTTTATACTATATTCTCCTTTTTAGTCTATATCTGTTTGTTCTTGGACTCTAACTAAGACTATATTTGCAAGAAAACTAGTAGTGTCCTCGGCATACTATATCCTCATCAGATCAACCTGGAAAAGAGAAAACATTACTTCTTCTACTCATTAGTTGACTTCTTTTGCTTTGAAAGATGTTTTCCTTACCGTTGAAAACTGTCATGTTCAGCTGTCTTCGTAATCGTCATACTTTTTTTCTTTTTTTATTTTTTTATTGGGAACACAGCCCTACAAAGAGACATGTGGAGACAAACCCAAGACAAGACACAGGGGATGTACCGACGACGTGCCGATGTACAGGGACCAACTCGACCGACCAGGGGTCTCGGCGTTAGCGTTGCAACCTGGCATCGAAAAAAGGGGGGGTGCATGGTCAGGTAGCAAAAATAATAATTTAGTGCGAGAAAGGGGCGCTAGTATTGCACCAAATAATATAAATACGTGTAATGACTAAACCAGAAGGGAAAAGGAAGAAAGAGAACAATAATCATAACAGGCAAGTACTAGTAGAGAGGTTAATACTAAATGGGTCTCAATATCATCGTCACAGGTACTGTGTGGACCACAGCCATCTCTTTCGGATTAGATCCTTACATACGTTGACCTTGAAGGTCAAGGTCAAAGGAGGCGTCTTGAATGAGGCTCGTGAAGCAGGAGGTCCGCAGGCAGGTTGTTCCAGGGTGTGATGGCGAAGAAGGGGAAGGATCGCAGGAGGTAGTCAGGGGCTGTGCGAGGGGGTGTGCACTTCAGCTGAAAGGCATGATGCGTCTGACGTTTTTGCCGTGTGCACATGCTAGCTACGGCAGGGGGCTTGGTTGTAGGCAGCATGGCCTTTACCTGGGGAGGCCCTGGAATGTAGTGCAGCTATTACAAGTATGACAGGGCTGCCACCATCCGGCGAAGCTGAAGACTTTGGAGGATGGTTCCAGGTCCCAGGAAGTGCAGGGCACGTTGCTGAACCTTGTCCAGCTGGGCCATGTTAGTTGCGGCTGCGCTCGACCAGGCCGGTGGGGCATATTCAAGTAGGGGTCGCACGAATCCCTTGTAGACCGTCACTCGACCATGGTCGTCCAGGATGGGTGCTACCTTTCGTAGGACCCAGCCTTTGGAAAGGCGCGCAGTGCAACACTGCGAGTGTGCGCTCTGTAGGAGAGAGTAGGGTCGAGCATGACTCCCAGCAGCTTCAGGGTATCTGTCTCCTGGAGTGCTTCACCTCCAAAGGTGACTGGTGGAGTGCAGGGGGAACGTGCTTGCGATGTAGAGTCATGCGCTGTGTCTTGGCTGGCTCAAAACAGATACGCCACTTGCGGCCCCACTCCTCAAGACTGTTGTGGGACCCTTGGAGGGAGGCAGTGGACTGTTGGAGATCGTCAGTTGGCTGTACTAAGCTGTAGAGTGTGGTGTCGTCTGCAAAGCTGCTCAGCTGCGTACTTATCCAACCGATGTCACCCTAACCCTACGAATTATCATAATCAGCTCTTCTCTCCCGTAGCTCCAGCTCTCCTTCTATCATTACCGAACATCAACTATACCTCAATTTGTTTAATTATTAGAGCAATACCCATAGCCCGCACAGTCATAGCTGCTAGGATCCAGACGTCATGACTTCGTAACAAGCATAGTGTACATGTACGCGGAGTTTGGCGGACCACCCATCACTATCTCGTCCGCCCCGGGATACCTGATAAAGGCTGATTCACTCGCATCTTCTGCTACATGTGCTGTATCCGGTTGAGAAAGAACTTTGAGAAGACGAGTTCGAGCACACAAAATGTATTTCCATAATTTCTAGCCTGCTTTTCATTGAAAACACAATCTGCATGACCCCCGAACCCTTTACCATGCAGAACACCAGCTCGGATCAGGTGCATTGTACACAATAGTGTAGCCTACATACATGTACTAGAACTGTGATACAGTCATGTAGTTATGCTTCTACCTCGGCCGCGGAAAAGATGCCAATTTATGCTCCAAATTTTCAACCACCAAATTATGCCATATTTTTATAAGGTCAGCGAGTGCGACAAAATGGCACAAACCTGTCAAGGAGTACTGAGACATTCGGCGACCTGACACCTAGCTCCAACACTTCTCCAACGCGCAAACCAACAACCTTTCAACTTGGAAGGCTGAGGTTCGGAAAGTTCCAAGAGGGGAAGGAAAGCGCAACGAAAAAGAGCATGAACTACGCGCCACGGCAACAAAAAATGCCGAAAGTCACGAGATGATGTATGAAACTAGTATGACTGTTGGACATTCCCGCATTACTACACCTCGACGACGCAAAGCAACAAAGCACCCAACTTGGGAGGCTCAAGTTTATGTAGATGTAATAAACATATAAAGGGGAAGCAAAACGAAGACGAATTGTGACACATCGAAACGTCAACATCTTACTTATTAACGCCACTATCATGTAAATATGATGGGCTAGTTATGTACAATAACAAGTAGTTCCACACGATGTGCGTTTCTCCGTATAGATGATGACGGCTCATCAGGTGTGCAACGTTGAACTCCGATGGTGAGCCCAGATTATAATTATGATGAAGAAAGGAAAAGGTTGTTGGTTTGCGCCTTAGAGAAGTGTTGGAGCTAAGGGTCAGGTCGTCGAATGTTTCAGTACTCCTTGTCAGGTTTGTGCCATTTTGTCCCACTCGCTGATGGGATAAGATCTGCTTACGTTGGTGAACAGTTTGTCAACTTTCAAAATGTATTTTTTTTAGGCTAGTCAGATGACTGAGGCGTGCCTCTGCAATGAAAACCGCAACCGGATCTCGCTTCAGATAGCGGGAATTTAGAGGATTTGACACCACGAAAACACATGATGCTGGACCTTACCAGCGCAAAGCACAGCCGAGTGCGAATCCACCCCATAGTGGCAAAATCCTGATCATTTCTCTTGTCAGAGATAAGAGCAGCCAAGCGCTTCTCGACTTCCCGAGTGCTTCATAGTATAACAAGCATTCACCATCCACAAAGAGGTTTGCCGGATGGCAGCATGTGTCGATGTTCGACTCAAATCGCAATATATTTTTATGGTAGGTGTAAGTCAATTCTCGAAGCATATGGACTAATTAACAAGTGTGCAAACGTTTCGCATCGAGACACGAATGGCAAAAATGAATGCAGTTACACATGTAGCTGTAAGTCGGTGTTTTATATTCCTCAGGTAGAGGTGTGCGCGAATGAGTGCCGCGCAAACAAGTTGGTAGACATTTTCACATATTACGGAATATGTTAGATGAGTTCATCAGTGGCGTCGACAATTTTTTTTTTGTGCCTTATACGACTTCCATCATCAAGACCCTCAACAGGAAGAAGAGTGCTAGTAAAACCGTTCAGCGCTGATGTGCCTGCGTGGTGCACGCAAGTCACTGTTACCAACAATGGCCTCAGACTCGGCAGCGCTTGTTGTTGCTGAAGCGAGAACCTCAGCTTGAGGCTTACATTATTATTACTATCTGTCAATTGTCCTTAATGACATTGTACATGATCATCACCGCCTGCGCTCGATCTAATCATTGATTGTCTTTATTTTATGTTTTGCCCGTACAAGAGGCATTAGCACTGCAAAAAAGTATAAAACAAAGTATTTTATAGAAAAGGAAAAGAAACACCAGTGAGAAGGCATTATACTGCCTGTAATGCTGGTGAAGTAAAACAAAGGAACAACAACAACATGCTTAAAGACGCAGCGTCTTTTCAGAAGTATTTTGATCTTCTTTTCAGCAAACGGCCTCATTGATCTGCATCGCTTGTATTGTATACCTGTGTTTACTGCTTACTGCTTACTGCTGCTTTATTGTTCCAAGTATCAGTTTAGTTTAGTTTAAATATCTCTTATTATTATTATTTTTTCTCACCCCACACCCCTCTACTCTGTTATCGGCCCTCTTAAGAGTTGTGTTCATCACTGTTGAGGCTTGCGATGGAAAATAAAAGAATACTACTACTACTACTAACAAGGAACTACAAGATACGGTTTTGTGTCCACTAACACCACCTGTTAATAAGCAATCAGATCATGCCATATCATTGCACGAGGCTGGCCAATGTTACTGACGTTCTACTACGAACTGGCTAACAGCATTAGCACATATTGGAGGCGCACACCAACACATGCGTCACAATACCATGTAATATTTATCTTATAAGATCAGAGCAACACTAAAACAGGATGGAGACTACTTCTGGCACAGGCAGGCAGAAGGTACTGATGCCTTACGACCAGACCCACGATCCTATCACAATGCAATTGGGAATCTGCGACAAATTAATATGGTGATGAATACTCTCCAGGCATTATGGCTGTGATTACGCGCCTGCCCACACACGCTCTCTACGCTGCAAAGTTACTCTGGTACAGCTCACCTTCTCCACCAATATCACTTCACGCCTGGCGCCTAATCGATGAATGGTTAATGGTACTCAATATAGTAGAAAGTAGATCACACAGCAACGACATACTAGTAGCTTGATTGTAAGGCACGTTTCGTCCCCGCTGGACTCATGAGGCAATCAGTGGGAGAATGATATCCCACTGCAGCTGTACTTATGTTGATTATTATCATGGCCATGGGCCTATGGGCCTATGGAAGAACGAGAGAGTCTTGTACTACATCGGTATGACCGACCTGAACATGGTGCAGCTGACCCAGCAGCTGCCTGGTGTAAAGGTGAATCACATAGCGCAATGAGGTCAGTAAGAACCCGCTACGCAGGCCCACAGTGTGACAGCTTAGCAATGCGGCTGGTCCACCATGGGCCAGCTATTCAGGCCTCTTTTATGGGCAAATTAACACAATGGATTAAAATGCAATATATCATACGCTGGAGAAGAAATCAGAAAATGCGTGTGTAAAATAAAGATTTTCAAACCCAACCCCAAAAAACCTGGGCAAGCTGTCCCTTGCCATCGGGCAATCAACCACGACTATTATGAACCCACAAGTTCTCAAGTGCCTTCTCGCTTGTGACATTGTGTTCGTTTCAATGCAGTTGTATCTCGACCCCGCCGTGCCGATGATGTTTACGACGTGGTATACGCTACATGCACTAGGTGCGATTTGCTGTGTGCGCTGTATTTGTATGTTGTATGTGTATGCTTTTCTCATATACGCTGTCATTTTTACGCTATGACTACCT
Source organism: Sycon ciliatum (assembly GCF_964019385.1). Lineage (NCBI taxonomy): Eukaryota > Metazoa > Porifera > Calcarea > Leucosolenida > Sycettidae > Sycon > Sycon ciliatum. The sequence goes on along the minus strand of NC_088652.1, from coordinate 5,404,015 downwards.
GGTGGTTTCAGTGTTAGTTATTAGTTGATAGTGAAGATTTATAAGTTGATCGAAGTGAAAAATACTGTTGAAGAGTAGATAGTTGTCCTCGTACCGTGTAGTCGTTCGTTCCTGACAATTTAGAGAATCAGAAGGGTACAACATTTGACGACTACGCCAGGTCCGAAGCGAGCATGGCAGTGGAACAAACTAATTTGGAAGTCAGCTTTATCGCCTAAGGAATTCGGTACGGATTTGAAGGCGATAGGTTGACGGACCACGTGGAGAAGCGGCTCCGACAGTGCTAGGAGCGTGAAGAGCGCAGTGACAGATGGCAGACTCTCTATTCTAAGTCCGGTGGGCAGTGCTGACGAAATTGGACAATAGGAGAAAACGTTAGAACCCCGGTATAGGGCGAACACAGGGAGAAGCGTACGGTAACTTCTAGAAAATGAACGTGCGGATGTCCTTGCGCTAACGGTTGCAATTTTTTCTTTCTTTTCTTTTATCAGTTCATTCTTTTTCCTTCTCAGGAAAGAATCTATATTATGGGCCGCGATCAGCTAAAACATATCTTTGGGGTTTCGTAAAAAGTTGGGAAATGACGAAATGAAAAAAAAAGTTTTTTTTGGAGCGCGTTCACTCTGCACTTCATTCAAATGATTCATGATGTGGCGATCATCTTCTCAAATTTTGTTCAAACACTTTTTTGGCGTTCTACTTTAAGTAGCTGGCGAGCAAAGACTGACAATGTCCGCATCTAGTGATACAAGAGCAGCTCGCACGGCCAGACGATCGCTGTGCATGGTCCAGGTTTGTTCAGGTGTCTGCAAGTCCGTGGCGGCGGGTCTGCAGAGCGACGCTGACAATTTGTTGGTATCTCATTGATGTTGATGTCGACAGCGAAGCTGAATCGTCCCCGTCGTCTCCAGTAGCGAAGAGGCACAAGTTGTGGGCTAGTACATAATCATTTAGGCGGCGCACCGGCTGCCTTACGACGTTACTTGCTTTCAGCTCTCATGAGGCGTCTGACGCAGTTTGGGAAACGCAGGCGACGATCGAAAGTGTCACTGCCAGAATCGAAAGAGTATGTAAGTGCAACGCCGCCCATCGCATCGTGTTGCTTTCCAGGAAGAACTTGGGCCATGCCTTTGAACTGATGTCGTTGACATGCTCAAGTCGGTGTCAACATCTTTAGTTCCGTTGTATTGTGCTCCGCCACAAAAGCCACTAAGTAATAGTTTGTCGCTTTGTGTCAGACTGTGCGAAAACTGTCATTTTTTATTTCAAAATGTTGGGTTAGCTTTTGGGCTAACCCTAGTTAGTGATAAGACCGATGCGCTGCTCTCTATCTCGCGCTAGCTGCGACTGAGCTTGCTTTACACGTGCACTCAACTGCTGCGCAGGCGCGCCCAAATAGCCTTGGGTAGCTCTTGCTGTCCTGACTTTGACTTGCGCTTTCATTTGCAGTGTCACTGAGCAGCAACCCATGGCCAGCAATCGAGGACATCTGAGAGGTGTAATTTTTGTACTCCTCCGAGGTGTGATTTTTGACGTGCTGGGCCAAGCACAAGGAAGCCATCTGCAAAAAAACTGTAGAAAATGGTTGTTGTTTGATCCTTTGGTGTAATCTTTGTTTCTAGTCGAAGCTAGTTGCTGTTTGGAGCAGAAACGCTGAAATTGACTATTTTCTGCATGTACTCATTCATGTAGTCATGTACTCAGTCATGCAGTCTCACTCGTATTTTAGCTCTTTTTCTGGAATGGATGCTGCTCTGCGCCCCTTGGTGAACATTTCCTGCGCTCGTGGAGCAGCTGAAAAGGACCACTGGTATGTCTGGTTCCTGGTTTGAAAGTGGAGAGTCGACTTTTGTGCCTTGAAAAAGGAGTAGAGAGCGATTAAGGTACGTCTGTGGCTTATTTTTGAGTGCTCCTCGTACATTTTTGATCTTGATAGAAATTCTCAGACCAAAGTCAGCGCGATGATGGCCGTACAGTTTTCTTGTGGATTTTTTAGTCGTTTCATCTCTTATCTATGTCAGTATCGTGATGGTGAAGTGGAGAGGGTGATTTTCTTCCTCTAGGCTTCGTTCGGCCGACTTTGCTTCGTGCTCGTTGAAAAGTGATTCGGAAAAAGGTCGATTCGAAAAATTATGTTGATTTTCAAAGTACGTGGTGACATGCGATTGCTGGCTATGCGGAATTTGTTTGAGGAGAATAGAATTATTTATTCAGACTCCTAGTCCTTGTAGATTCCTCGCAGCCAAATACTGCACGCCAAACATGTTGTCTACCTCTGAAGCACGGCGTATGAACGTATCGGACTTGCGTGCCGAGCTGGAAGGCCGTGGGCTGAATTCCAGCGGAACAAAGCCCCAGCTTCTTGCCCGTTTGCTGCTCAGTATCCAGGACACGTCGAGCTCGGCGGCACGGGAACCTCGATCTCCGTCGGCCACGCCATCCTTGCGGCAGGAACATGAGCAAGAGCAGGATCTGGAGATTGTTGCAGCAGCTTCTCCGACTCTCCAGATCCCGGACCAGAGCAGGAATGACGATTTGCGCCAGTTTGTGCGGCAGGAAGTGCATTCAGGGCCGCCGTCACTGTTGCCTTGTCGGAGGCGATCGCTCCAATGCTGGCCACTATCAATGCCCCCGGACTGGGATTCACCCAGCTGCTGCCCGATACTATCGCCACCTCGTATTCTGCCCCACGCCAGCTTCAGCTGCAGTTCAGCAGTGGCGGCCACTGAGTCTCTGGAGGTGGTGGAAGGTGGAGCTGCCCAGCCCGTTCGTCGACGCGTCCACGACTTGCCGACATGGCTGGAGGCATGGACTCTCTTCATGAACGTCGTGTGTTCTGCCAACCCGTCCCGCCTGCAGGGGCTGGGTTTCCTACGAAAGGCAGCACCCATCCTGGACGACCATGGTCGAGTGACCGTCTACAAGGGATTCGTGCGACCCCTACTTGAATATGCCCCACTGGCCTGGTCGAGCACAGCCGCAACTAACATGGCCCTTCTGGACAAGGTTCAGCAACGTGCCCTGCATTTCCTGGGACCTGGAACCATCCTCCAAAGTCTTCAGCTTCGTCGGATGGTGGTAGCCCTGTCATACTTGTTCAAGCTATCGTGTTATTTTGAGGTCAGGTTGAGTTTTTAGAGCTCCGTAGTCTTTGTAGATTTCCAGTAGCCCAGCCGGCACCAGGCCGGTCTGGAGCATAGTAGCGGGTAGTAGTAGTTGGTAGGCATGGACTCTGACGCGTCGGAGGCCCAGGGGACCCAGGACTTAGCTTTGCTGGGATTCGACGACCTGCGGAAACTGGCTACAAAACACAGCATAGAGGGCGTGAGTAAGCTGTCCCGTGCTGAGCTGGTGGAGAGCCTCCGGGCATTTGGTGTGGATGCACGAGCCGGAACGTATGTATCCAGGCTAGAGAATGCATTATTATCTTTGACGACCTGTATTGAAAACCTGAGCATTGAAATAGTGGCACTGAAGGTTGGCCAAAAAGCCGAAATTTCAGCCCTCCACGCCGAAATTGAAGTTCTGAAGAGAGAAATTGGCAGTTCGGAATTCAAAAAGGTTACACCCGCACCTGACGCACCCGTACTTAGCGTACCCGTAGCAGAAGTCTCTCCTGAGCTGGATGCAGCAGCACAGGCACGGAATACGCACTCTGCAGTCAACCCGTACTCGTACAGTGCAAAAGTAGTATCTGCACGTCCCAAAGCTCACTTCCCATCGCATTCTCCCATGACACAGTCAGCTACCTTCAATACGGGGACACATACTGATCAAGCCCTCCGGACAAACGTCATTTCATACTACCAGCGCCCACCCCGCAAACATGAGCAACTGCGCAGTGCCCATCGTACCAAATGCAAAGCTGTTCATGTTGGAAGAATTCACCCTGGTTGCTCTGCTTCCTCCATCGCAAAATGGTGCGAAAACAAGCAAGTGACTGCACTGAAATGCTCCGTCTCTGAGACAAAGTACTTTGGCCTAGCGTACGCGCACGTAGTCGTCACAGAAGATGACTGGGAAGCTGTGCAAAACACTGACTTTTGGCCTGACGGAGTGACAGCTCGAGAATGGCGATTCAAGGCTGACAGAATAAGTACAGCTGACAACACAACCGTCGATCAGTCTGCACAATAATGAACCTCAACCCCCCCCCGATACTTCCTCACTGTTCCCCAAACATTACTACTAACAGCACACTTAATCCATTAGCTCACCCTTTTTACCCGCTTTCACAGCCAACCGCAGGATCACAGCCTATAATGTGCATCAATGCCAGGTCCATTAAGAACAAGACTGCCGAGCTGGCTCACATTTGTTCCACAGTTAAACCCCTCATTGTTTGCATAACGGAAACATGGCTCTCTCCACAGTCGTCTTTCACGGTCCCTGGATATGACTGTTTTCGCCGAGATCGTCCGCCAGATGAAAACAGGTCAGCTACCGATGCCACCCATGCATATGGCGGCGTCTGTATCATGGTACGGTCTGGGATGTTTCCAAAGGTCACCCATCGATCTGACCTCAGTATCCCTCTCCTGGAAGCCACATGGGTGGAAATAGCCCTGTCATCTGCTAACATACATTTCCCAGAGGCGCCTCATGTGAAGAAGTTGGTTATTGGTGCAGTATATCGACCCCCAGCCCTTACTCCATCAAGTATCAACACCGTCTGCAATTCCCTCCAGCACTGTCTAAGTACTCTTAAGAACCGAACAAAATCTATCATGTTGATGGGAGACTTTAATGCTAAGTCATGTCATTGGCATGGAACTACCACGGATGCCGCTGGTCGCCAGCTTCACAGTCTATTCGGCATGTTCTCTCTCACGCAGCTCGTAAATTTTCCAACACATGAGTCATTGTCTGGCATGGGGGCAGCTCTCGACCTAGTTGTCACTGATATACCGGACTCTATATCCTGCCTCCGTGCTACAGCACCACTTGGTCAATCCGATCATTCTATCGTGGTTGGCCACATCCGTACTGTACCCTGCCCAGAAATGCCCACATACCGTTCTCGTGATGCCCGCTCGACTCCCCTGGATGTCCCTGATTTTAGTGTATTTTCTTTGGATTCTCTAGACAGGAACACTGTCGCGAGTATGAATACTGCCATGTCCCACTTACATTGGCCAGCAGCTTTGAGCCTGGAGAGGCGCGACCCTGACATATCTGTGGACAACTTTTACTCTATCTTCCATAACATCTGTGCAAGATTTCTGCCCAGGCAGAAGCCGCCGGCTGTCAAGCGTATCCATATGAACCCCCCCTGGCTGACCAGTACCCTCCGACATCAAATAAAGAAAAAACGAGATTCGTATAGTGTTTACCGAAAGTTTCCCTCGGCTGACAACTTCGCTATTTACAGACGAGAGCGAAACGTTACTCGCAATATGTCTCGAACTGCCCATCGACTGTACATCTCATCCCTAAGTGCATCCACGGCAAGACCCGCATCACCAAGTTTATTCCAGTTTGTCCGGAAGCTTCGATCTCCCCAAGGCAACAGCAGAACGACTGTAACTCAGCTCTCAGTCGCTGGTACTCTATATTCTGACCCTGTGGATGTGGCAGATGCTTTGAACGAACAGTTTATTGGTTTTGGAACACAAGATGATCCTTCATGGAATGTGCCAGACTTCAAGCCACCCGACGCCCCATCACGTGGAAGAACTACACCTACGTTGCAAGATGTCACCACCACGCCTTCTGCTGTGGCAAAGCAAATCCGCAACCTTAAGACCCGAAAGGCTGCGGGAGCGGACGGTATTTCTCATGAACTCCTGAAACTATTTTGTTCCAGTATTGCATACCCTCTCAGCCTCATCTTTAACCTCACTTTTGCAACTGGTGCTTTCCCTGCTATTTGGAAACACGCAATTGTAACTCCGGTCTTTAAGAACAAGGGAAGTAAGCTCGATGCATCGAATTACCGCCCGATTTCGTTATTGTCAACAATCTCCAAGCTGTGTGAACGTATTATGTACAACCACTTATACACTTACCTGTCTCCTGTTCTACATCCGTCCCAGTCTGGATTCCGAAAAGGCGACTCTACGTCCTGGCAGCTTCTCAGACTTGTTCAATCGATGTCTTCTGTTCGTGAGAACGGCCATTACAGCATGCTATGTTTCTTTGATCTAAGCAAGGCCTTCGACACCGTATGGACACGCGGGCTCCTATACAAGCTGTCGCGCCATGGAATCCATGGTACTTGCTTCACGTGGCTCAGTACTTACCTGACGGGCAGACAGCAAAGGGTGCGTGTCGGCTCTGCTCTGTCTGCCAAAGGGCATGTACGGTCTGGAGTTCCTCAGGGATCAATCCTGGGGCCTCTCCTCTTCCTTATGTATGTAAACGATCTGGCAGAAATGGATCACACATCACTATATGCTGATGATACAGCACTACTTGTGACAGCACCCACTCTCCCCGAGGCTAGTGCCAAGTTACAGTCTAACATAGATGGCGTTATTCATTGGATGGAAAAATGGAAATTGCAACCCAACTCTTCGAAAACTGCTGTAATGTGTATCCCCCCCAGTTGTTCCTGTGACCTATCTTCATTAGTAACCAGTCCCTTCACCTTTCCAGGCACCACAACCCCGCTCTGCATCGTTGAAAAACACAAGCATCTTGGCGTCATTATTGACCAACACTTAACCTGGAAATCCCAGATCGAAAATTTAGACAGCCGTGTTAGCTCAGTAATGGGATTTCTCTCATCACACATCACCCACCTGCACACCGACTGTCGCCATGTTATCTACACATCTTACATTCTGCCTATTTTTGATTACTGCTGCATAATTTGGGCTGGCATTTCTAAAACACTGATTGCACGACTCGAAGTTATGCATAGGCGTCTTTTGAAAATATTATTTCGGCTTCCTCGCCTGACTCCAAGCGCAGACTTATACCGCCTTGCTTCTGCTGTGCCGCTCTCGGTCCGCGTGCGTTTTTTGGCATGCCAGACAATTCATAAAATTAAGCTGGGCATTGCTCCTCTTCATGCTCTCTCCTGCCTAAGCTGGTTTGCTCAATCTCAAGACATGCGCACCAGAAACTCTCTCCGCTTCCCTATTGCGCGGTCTGCCTCTATGCAAACATCTCCTCTCTTCCTTGCTTACCGCCATTGGTCTCTCCTCCCACAACATCTAAAATCCTGCCAATGTTACAATACATTCACACAGCTACTGCAGAATGCAACATACTAGTTGATATCCAGCCCTGCCCTAGCTTCTTTTGCTTTTCAGTTCCCCTTTCATTCTTTTTCTTTCCCCCCCTCTAGCTGTATTACCGCCATGGCTGGCTATCGCCCACATCACCATTTCATTGGCTAGTGCCACGTGATTGTGAATAAATAATAATAATAATAAAAAGCTGCACTCCCCAGGTAAAGGTCATGCTGCCACCAACCAAGCCCCCTGCCGTAGCTAGCATGTGCACAGGGCAAAAACGTCAGACGCACCATGCCTTTCAGCTGAAGTGGACACCCCCTCGCACAGCCCCTGACTACCTCCTGCGACCCTTCCCCTTCTTCGCCATCACACCCTGGAACAACCTGCCTGCGGACCTCCTGCTTCACGAGCCTCATTCAAGACGCCTCCAAACCTTCAAGGTCAACGTATGTAAGGATCTAATACGAAAGAGATGGCTGTGGTCCACACAGTACCTGTGACGATGATATTGAGATTTGAGACCCATTTAGTATTCACCTCTCTACTACTACTTGCTTGTTATGATTATTGTTCTCTTTCTTCATTTTCCCTTCTGGTTTAGTCATTACACGTATTTATATTATTTGGTGCAATACTAGCGCCCCTTTCTCGCACCAAATTATTATTTTTGCTACCTGCCCATGCACCCCCCCTTTTTGATGCCAGGTTGCAACGCTAACGCCGAGACCCCTGGTCGGTCGAGTTGCTCCCTGTACATCGGCACGTCGTCCCTACATCCCTGTGTCTTGTCTTGTGTTTGTCTCCACATGTCTCTTTGTAGGGCTGTGTTCCCAATAAAAAATAAAAAAATTAAAAAGGAGATGCTCTCATACCAAGCCACCATTGTTGCTGCCAACAGGCAATACTATCCGGAAGCTTGGCTGTCGTATGACACCCAGTTTCGCTCTGCCATTTCTGCTCAGCCAGGCAAGCGCTTTGACGTCATTGACATCAATCTGTGGCAAATGTCCGTGATTAGCCGATCAAGGCCCACGTGTGAGTCCTGCCACCTCGTCCATCCCGGAGGCGGCCAGTGTCCCTTTCGTCCCCACCGTAACAACCAGCAAGCCGTCAATGGAATCCGTGCGTTGTCTAATGGCCAACCGATCTGCCGCAACTTCAACGCTCGGCGTTGCAGTCTCAGCACGTGCAAGTACGCCCATGTCTGCAACCGCTGCGGGTCCAAGGACCACAACGGATCTAAGAGCGATAGGCGGCAGTAACTCTGCTGCTTTGGCTGCAGCTCCCGCGATTGTACATATTTCTCCCTGCACTTCACGTTCTACTGATTTCACAAGCGCATGTCCTACTGTCCACACACCCCTCTCTGTTTCTCGCTTCGAATCACTGCTCCGTAACCACCCTGACAGTTCTTTGGCTGCGTATGTTATTAACCCTTTCCATGCCAGCATGTTTTCCCGTGTTGGCCATGCATTGTTCAGGCGCTGAGCTCAACTGTTCAAAGCTGCACGCGCACCTCAGAACGAAATTTGTTGCTATTTCACTATACCTTGATGGATTTTCACGATCCATGGCTTGTTGGAAAGATCTGGACAACAGGAAGCCATTACAGGGACTCACAGCGCGACAAGCATACCAGGGCCACTTCCATCTCCTCTCAAAGTCCCCCTACCATGCCTGAAAGTAACAAAACGACTGCCTCTCATGTTTTCTTTCGTCTTCTTGCTCATTGTGAACTGATTTTCACGATTCAAACTGCGTTGGAAAGCTGAGATTCAAGCGCGTTTGTTGCAGCTGACTGCGCACGCGCTGTGTTTAGGGGAAATCCCCTAGCCCGCACGAAGTCGCGAACAAAAAATTTGAATCGATCGCCAAAAAATGAAATTTGAGCATTCTGGCCGTTCAATTTATCGCCGCTCGGTCATACCTTGTCGTATCGCGAAGAACTTTATATCCCTGGAAAGCTGAGCTCAAGACCTTTCCAGCGGTGTCTCAAACGTAGCAGTCCGAGATATTTGGACGGAGTTATGATAGTTTGTACACTCGTCCATAGCGCGCGATACACATGTACTGTACAGTGTACATTGTACAGTGTAGGCAGAACGCGTAAACGCGTCAGTGGCCAATCGGTTCATACTAAAAAACGCGTATACGCGTCCATGGCATGGAAAGGGTTAACGGCCTCCGCTGTGGCTTTGACATTGGCTTTACCGGCAACCGCATAACTAACCAGCACTCGTCCAACCTCTCATCAGCATTCCAGCACTCTACATTTGTGTCTCCACAGCTCACCGCCTCCTGCAACGCCGGCTACACGGCTGGCCCATTTGATTCGCCCCCATTCCCATTTATGTACTGCTCTGGCATTGGCGCCGTTCCGAAAAATAATGGCAAGCTACGCTTGATACACCACCTGTCCAGCCCTGCCGGCTCCAGCCTTAACGACGGGATCCATGCTGAGCCTTTCTCTTTGCAGTACATCAGCATTGATGAAGCCATTATTATCATGATGTCCTCCCCGTCTCCTGTTTATCTCTCTAAACTCGATGTGAAGAGCGCTTTTCGTCAAATACCTGTCCGCCCACAGGATTGGCATCTTCTCGGCATCCTGTGGCAGGGGAAGTACTACTACGACCGTGTCTTGCCATTTGGGCTCCGCTCTAGCCCGGCGGTGTTTGATGCCGTGGCAGCCACCATCGAATGGATAATGCACCACGAATTCTCCATCCCTAATTTGCCGCATTTCCTGGACGACTACTTGTGCGTGAGCGTGGGCCAGGCAGTGGCGAATCGGCAGCTGGCCATTCTTCTCCGTGCATTCTCATACCTCGGAGTCCCGCTCGCGCCTGCGAAGGTGGAAGGCCCGTCTCGTACCCTGACATTCCTGGGCATTATCCTGGATTGTGAGAAGATGGAAGCCCGGCTCCCTGATGACAAATTGGCTGACATCAAGTGCCTGTTGACTGCAGCGAGCATCAACTCCACCATGTCTCAACGCGAACTCGAATCTCTTCTGGGGTAACTCTCGTTCGCTGCAAGAGTCATCGTACCCGGCCGGACATTTATGCGGCGCCTGTGGTCTATTTGCAGTCGCTACCAGCAGCCTCACTACCGCATCAGTCTGACTACCGAGTGCCAGGAAGATATCCAATGGTGGCTACGGCTCCTGGAACAATGGAACCGGAAATCATTCCTCCTGTTCCCAGATTGGACGCCATCTCCAGACTTGGAGCGGTGCACTGATGCCAGTGGCACCCTGGGCTGGGGCGCATTCAACAGCGGCCGCTGGCTTCAAGGGACCTGGTCGCCTGAGCAACTCGCTCACTGCATTGAGTGAAAGGAGCTCTACGCGTTGGTCACAGCGTGCTGCACGTGGGGCAAGGAATGGCGCCAGCTTCGTTTCACAATGCACTGTGACAAAAAGGCGGTGGTAGATTGCATCCGCTCCGGCACATCCAAGTCACCGCCAGTGATGACCCTGATCAGGGAGCAGTTCTTTGTGTGCGCCCGCTTCAATTTCACCGTCGCGGCTGTTCACATTGCTGGCCAGTCGAACTACATTGCCGATTCGCTGTCTCGTTTCCGCATGGAGGAATTTCGGCGTCTCGCCCCGGCTGCTCAAGCACAACCAGACCGAGCAGTGCTGCCATTCCAGCCGATGTAATATAGCCTTGACATACAGGTACCGATTGTCATTGCTAAATTGCCGTATTGAGAACCTGCGTTGGATTTCATCCATCTGCATGCCTACCTTTATCTATCTCGTGCCTTAATCACTTGTTCTTAGCACTCGTGCATTGGTGGTGAACGCTTGCTGGGGTGCCGTGTGCTGGTTTTCTGGGAACAGCTTCCTTCAACTGGCTGCTTTGCTGCTACTATCTCTGCTTAAAATGGCATACTATAAGTCGGCTGTTTGCGACGCCAATCAGTAGTCATTGCACCCGGTCGCGGGTACTATTGCCGCTCAAGCACGAGCGATTGCTTTGGCCGTTTGCAACGCCAATTGCTTCACCCTGGTTGGCTGTTTGCAACGTCGATCAGGGAACTTTGCACCCGGTCGCGGGTACTGCTGCGGCTCAGTCGTGAGCCATCACTTTGGCTGTTTGCAACGCCAATCGCTTCACCAGTTGATCGAAACCAGCACACTGGTGTACCCCACTCATCCTTGTGCGGTGTTGTGAGAATACGTGGGTATGCATGCAGCTTTGCTCTGTGACTTTCCATTGCATGTAGTCACTTGGCTCTCCCATTTCCTATACACTGCTCTGATGCATTCGGGTGCAAGCGCTAAATGTTGGGTTAGCTTTTGGGCTAACCCTAGTTAGCGATAAGACCGATGCGCTGCTCTCTATCTCGTGCTAGCTGCGACTGAGCTGGCTTTACACGTGCACTCAACTGCTGCGCATGCGCGCCCAAATCGCCTTGGGTAGCTCTTGCTGTGCTGACTTTGGCTTGCGCTTTCCTTTGCAGTGTCACTGAGCAGCAACCGAAATTTGTTTGCCACCCACCCTCCCATTCCCACATTACATAGGTGGGAACAGCTTCCTTCAACTGGTTGCTTTGCTGCTACTATCTCTGCTTAAAATTGCATACTATTGGTCGGCTGTTTGTGACGCCAATCAGTAGTCATTACACCCGGTCGCTGGTGCTATTGCCGCTCAAACATGAGCGATTGCTTTGGCCGTTTGCAACGCCAATTGCTTCACCCTGGTTGGCTGTTTGCAACGTCGATCAGGGAACTTTGCAACCGGTCGCGGGTACTGCTGCGGCTCAGTCGTGAGCGATCACTTTGGCTGTTTGCAACGCCAATCGCTTCACCAGTTGATCGAAACCAGCACACTGGTGTACCCCACTCATCCTTGTGCGGTGTTGTGAGAATACGTGGGTATGCATGCAGCTTTGCTCTGTGACTTTCCATTGCATGTAGTCACTTGGCTACTACGATTCACCGATACGACAACGAGAGCTGAGATTTTGATCCTGAACTACGGGGGGAGGGTTTGAGGGGAGGGAGGGGATTATACTAATCAAGAGAGAGAGGGAGCTTGGTGTTTTCGCTGTCTCTTAGAGATTGGGGCATAACTTGAGAAAGAGTGAACTATCCAAGAGATGGCTGTATTTGCGCGAGTACAGTATAATATTATTATGGAGATGTCTGTTGTACTCACCACTATAAATAACACGCGATCAAAATCCCGTTTCAGGGAGGTCAAAGAGTGTAAGGCAGTAGTTCTTAAAGTGTTGAGTGCGGAAAAGTTCTTCTTCTGAATGCATAATCCTGGGTTACGCAAACTAGGGACTCCACCATTGAGTGTACAAGCACAAGTAGCATACACCAAAACACAATACTTGTATACATCACAGTACCTTGGGTTTCTCACAAATTAATTAAATACTTCCCGGGATCCACAATAATATCGGGATCTGTACAATGTTCGCAATCAACAGAACCCTCCCTCTCCACCCCTACGCTCACCACCATCATCATCCAATCTTGTTCCATCCTTCATTTCGCTCCTTTTTCTGTTTACACTGCTCCCATATACATATACTTGTGCTTGCTTCTGCGTAATTTGTAATTCTGTGTAGTGGAATGGGATGCCTGTCCTCTAACCAGTGCTCCCACGTGGCAAGTCGATTGGACCTTTCAATGTGAACGGAAAACTTGGACAGAAGCAAAAGCAGAATGTCAATCATATGGCGGATCACTAGCGACTGTGCACACAATGGCTCAGGTGACGTGTGCAAACCTGACAGTGACGGGAACTACCGCTGTGTGGGTAGGCTTGACTGGTACATGGACAGCTGGAGATTGGAGTGCTTGGAAATGGGAAGTGGCATCGTCCACCCGTACAACGAGACTTCCCTGGTCATCGCAGTATACATTTCCGGTTAAAAATTCTAGTTATACTTACGGGTATTTGGATCCAAACAAGGGCTTAGGGAACTGGATAAACAACCTACAAGGTAGATGCCTCTGTCAACGATATGTGCCTAAAGGTAGGTCTATATCAATTGATTAAACTGAAGGAATATATTTACTAATCTAGATCGGTACGGGCCACTCCTCTGATTAAATTAGACATTCCATTTACTCTTTAAACCACAAGTCCCAAAAATGAAGACCGCGGATATAACTAAATATATTTGAAAGAGAAAAAGGGCACGGGATAGTGTTCTTCGGTGTTGGCGAATGGTAGGTTTCCGAATGTAACGATGTGGCAATTTAATATACCATTTCACTCGTACCTGAAAGCAAAGCTTCACTGTACTTGCGTCTAAACTAATGATGCATGTAAGATCAGAGCGCTCTATATATGTTCATGAATGCAAACCCTTAGTAGACAAGACTGCTCGACATATGACTCATGCTTATATGCATGTACAAAAAGGCCAATATAGGCTGCTCCAGGTGGAGAACTCAACGCACGACAGAGGCGAAAGGCTGTGCAAATGTAACTTTTTATTTCACGCATTTCAGCAATCATCAGATAGCAGCATTTACAATCGAATCCTCGACGAGCAGGTCTAGCTATTTTGTGCTAGTGTGGAATAAAGTCTGTATGTGTGAAGTGTAGATGTGTCTATGGGAAAGTGCAGTTGAATTATTTATGACAGTTAACGAATAAAGATGAGAATAGAGGCGATAACAGGGCAGTGGCACTGAGTAATCGATGGCGATTACGACAGTAACGCAATGACATACTGTAACAGGCGTTAAGAGGGAGAGAGAAAGCACCGTGACGCCAAACCTGGTACAGGTGGCGCCATGTTGAAAAACCAATCATGTAACTGATGGTGAATTTTTCAGACAAGTAAAACTTGTTTTTGTGTCTACAATTCGAGACCAGCTCCGATCTTGTGTTGATATTGACCATTTTGTCTGCATCCAGGGTCGCCGAATTGTAAGCCGGGTATAGAGCACGATGGGTTTCTAGTGTGCTCCAGACGCAGTCGTGAGCCGGTCAAGTGTCTAGTCAGTCGGCAGGAAGCAGGAGCTCCTACGTTCAGAGCAGACAATTTCTTCACTGTTGCATCATCTTTCGTGCCATAATATCCATGTTCAAAGGGAGAGACAAACACAGGACAAGAGTGTCCCTGACAAACGATGTAGCTGCCGAAAAAAAGCACCTGCTCACTGGACGGGGACCTCCAAGTACTATGCATCGTGTACAAGGCGACAGTACAGTACACAGGAAGAAAGCAGCGACAGGGGTACCTCGGCTTTGCGGAAACACCCTTTAAACAGAGATACAACAACCATGCGACCGAGACAAGGCATGAAAGAATGGAAGAAAGCACGAAACTATCCTGGAGCATATGAAAGCTCGAGCAACAGAACACTCCACGGTCTGTCAAATGGGCCGTCGTCCCCCATCATCACGGTCCGGGGCTACTTGAACGCTGTCCACTATGCCGAGAAGTTCGAGACACTAGAAGCAGACACGGTGAACATCGACAAAAAGTTGTAGTTGGTACCGAAAGTCAGACAGGAGCACAAGTTATAGCTTTCCAAATTCTATGAATCAGTTACACGATTTTTGTGTCAACATGGTGCCACCTTTACGGGGTTTCGCGCGTTGTGCTTTCCCTCTCTCTCTCTCTCTCTCTCGCTCTCACTCTCTCTTTCTCTCACTCTCTCACTATCGCTGTCTTTCTCTTCACCCCTTCTATGTTCTTCCACTACTGTCGTTCTTGCCGTCGATGACTCGGTAGCACTGCCGTGTTGTCGTCTTTATTCTAATTTACATCCGTTGCCTCTCACCAACACTGTCCCATTGCCACATCTACACTTCACACACACACACACACACACACGTTACAGCTACACAGCCTTTCACCTCTTTTGTGTGTACAGTATGCATATCGCCTATAGTAATATATCGCCTATAGTGATATTTTCACGAAAATAAAACACCAACGCTATAGCCGATCCGTACTGTATATGTATGTGTACATTTCCCAAAAGTTCGGACAGAAAAATTGTTATGAAATGATTGCATGGTTATGTGGACGCGTCAGGCCCAGAATGGTTCGCTGTGGTGACTATAACCGTCATTAGAGAGGATTCGTGAGGCTGTTCGCGTGCGTGACGCGCCTGAGAAGAGCTTTCGCAGCAGTTAAACTTGCACACCGACACCCACCAGACCGGCTAATCGAGTTCAGGGTTTTCCGTGCATCGAGATGATCCCGTTTTATAAAAAATACAGGGAGTTGTACAAAACGACTTCTTGATTTTTCTTGGTCTGTGCTGAAGACCGACTACTACAGTCCATTTCAAAACTATAAACGCGTACCTAGGCAAAAACCGTTATGCCAGAATCTATACCACATAAAATCTGTGATCACTTTGTGCACTTTGTGCATATCACTTTGTGCATAAATTTTTCCAAATTGGGCGTCTGTTATCCAATCCTTTAGAACCTATATTAGAGTAATTGTGGAGCGATCCTGAGCAATATTCCGAAAACTATTCTCAAAAAGTTCCAGCTAAATTTGAAATATTTCAAAAACCCTACGCGTCTATAGTTTTGAAATGCACTGGTCACGAAGCACGTCCATTCCTTGGTCTGGGCATTTCTGCCTTAGACTCTTTGCTCATACATTTAATGTTCCCCTTTGCATCTTTCTGCGTAGAACCTGTCTCACATTATGCCGTGTTGATGCAAAGATGGTATGCTTTGAAAGAAGAATCGTTTAGACAAGAATGTTATTGATTTTTGCTGCTCTTGACGACGATAATTACTATGGTGGTAAAGACATATCTGGCAATATGGCTTTAAATATACGTCTGCCCACAAATCCTCGCCAGGCTGGAAAGTTCTGGCACAGAGCTCTCCTTCTAACCCTAACCAACAAGATATCGCGCTTGGTGCCTAGTCTATGCATGATTTGAGGTATCAGACATGCCATGCTGGTACGTCAGGCAGCGCATGGCATAATAGATGACACCGCAACAGCATAATTCGATTGGGACGTACGTTTCGTCCCCGCTGGACTCGCAAGGCAATCGTCTTCTAGGATGTCTTCAAATGGAGCTTGACTATTGAAAAGGAATTTGAAGACAACACGGCAGTTGAACTTATGGTCGATTTGATATGGTGGTAAACACATACCTAGTCATATAGCAGTAAATACATGCCAGGCCACACCCGCTGTAGCACATAGCTCTCCTTCTTACGAAAACCTGTTTGATGTGTTGGTTCCCGGCGTTGTCGAGAAGGAGGAATATGTCCGCGTTCCGGCCAAGAACGCATACTCCCTTCAGCGTACAAGAACAAGCTACGAACAAAACTCCATAAAGCCATCATTACCTCACCTTAGAAGAGTTCTTGGAGCAGCACCACTTAGCCACGCCAGCATCCCAGAAGACGAGGGCAATCACCCCTTGACGCCACAAATGATCGTCTTGAAAATAGCCAAATTACAAGCGCTGATAAAACAGCGAGCTACGTCCTCAATTACCAAACACTATACACCGGCAGATAGTAGAACACCTCTTCTAGCACTGAGTACATGTCCCCCATCATCCTTTTGGGGTTTTCTTGAAATAAATATTTTTGAATTTTTTCACTCGACCATTCTGAAAAACGTCCAAACTCATACCTGCGCAGGAAAGCTCGCCCCTCCGCGACGTCTAGTCAGCCATTTCTACTCCAACACCACTCCCAACGCTACAGAACAAAGTGTATTGTCGACTCTGACAAGGAAAAGCAGCGGTGATCACTTGTCACTCCAAACGACAAGCTTCTCCTTGCGCCACCAACATTTTTCGTTGCAACAGTTGATGCAAAAGTGACTGAATATTTGCGTTTTGGCGTCAAGGGATCATTTCCCTCGTCTTCTGGGATGCTGGCGTGGCTAAGTGGTGCTGCTCCAAGAACTCTTCTAAGGTGAGGTAATGATGGCTTTATGGAGTTTTGTTCGTAGCTTGTTCTTGTACGCTGTGCCGTGGCTCGTTTGTAGACCAATAAATCGTGCCAATATTGGGCCAATATTGAGGGTATGCCAATTTCATGGTTCCCTTCAAAAGATTTTGTGTGAGCTTTGGAATGTCGATCTACACCCCAAAGCAAACCTACCTGCAAAATATGAGCGAAATCTGAGAGATCGACTTGCACATATGTTCTGGTTTTCTCAGACTTGCTCTCTTAATACGCATCATTTATGTGCGATCAGGAGAACACACACCACTTGGGATTAGAATAGCGGATTTCGGGAGATTGATGGATAATGAACTGTTCCATGCCTGCAGCAATGGTAATAGCAACTTTAAGGCAAGCCAACTCTGCATCGTGGGTGATACTGAATGCCCAATGGACGGCCTTGAGGTGTGCTCCGAGTCACCCTCAGCCAGCACGCTCTTAACGCCGCACAGTTTGCGTGGTTGTCTGTCCCCGGCTTGTTGAAATGGTCAGGAAGTTAACTTATTGAGTTCCATGATTTTAGCGACCAAATTGGTCAAGTATATTCGTGCTGATGGATTTTGGAAAGTTGACAGGATGAGGTTTAGTGGTGTGGCACCTCAAGCGGGCTCTCGAACATGTTTCGTTAGCTCGTGTGTGACACAAAGATCCACAAGGCTATCCCCGAGAGGGTTTGATTTTTCGCTACCAAGCTAATCTTTACAATGCACGTTGAAATCCGCCGCTGGAACTACGTTTGGGGACAGTTCTTTGGCCTAAGGTAGTGTTTCGCTACGTGAATTGATGAGACAGAGGTTTGTGGGGCTACAGGAGTAGGAGCGGTACGCAGAACCAATCACCAAACTTGCAACACATAGCCCAAAATGTTGTATGTTCCGCGGACCGAAGTAAGTCTAGATTATCAGAAGCAAAGGTGGACTTGATCAACACATCAATACCACCTCCGTGCTCGTTTCGGTTCCTGCCATATGAGAATCCTTGTTCAAGAATGCACGAGTCAAGGCTAGTTATTGCATTAGCAGAGAATACAGCTTCAATGACATTTTCTACATCTAAGTCGTGCCGGATGAGTGCATGCCTCAGGACGTCCACTTGGAGGTGTCAACCGGAGCTGCCAAACAACCAAGCCCAATGGAGGAGACCAGCGTTGAAGGTTACAAAGTGAGCAGGTCGGATGTCCGCCATAAATCATCATTGCACGAGAGGCAGAAGAAGCTGCAGTACAGCGAAAGGATTGTCAATGTTGACCGTGGTAACTTTACCCCGCTTGTCTTCACCACGGCTGGCAGTGCATCCCCAGAATGCTTCCGGTTTTTTGAAGCGATTATGCGCTATGCTGGCACAGCATGATGGCAAGCCCTATGGCGAGGTTATGGCCTATGTCAGATGCTGTCTGTCGTTTGCACTCCTCCGAGCTGCAGTTATGTGCATCAGCGGGGCTCGCTCTGCATACCATCGACCGGTAAATGCATTGCGCCCACTAGCCATGGCTGAGGGACGGATGTAACAGTGGTGTGTATAACCTCGCTAATGGCAGTGTCCTCAATACTAATGGACGCGTCATGTTTTTGTTTATAATTTAAGGTGCAATTTAGCGCTGATGTGGGTATTTCTTTGCTTTTCGTCTTTTGGTCCTTTAAAATGAAGCGGAGTTTTATTTCCTTTTTCTTCCTTTCCACCGAGATATTATTTCTTGCTGTTTTTTACTGGATGTGTCACGACTTTGAATTGAATTGAATTTTCTTAAATTGATTTGATTTTTAGCGTTATGAGCGGCTTTATTGACATTGCTCTTCAGATTGGATTTTTTATTGGCCCGTAAAAGAGGCTCCTTTACATCCTAAATTCTGCACTATTCTGGTCGTGTGGACTTCACATGTGTGACTTGCACAAATTGTACCAGTATGCTGTGTCTTATACAGTACTATTCAGTTCAATTCTATCCGCAACTGATTATCCTCTGGTGAGCTGCTTTTAGTGAAATCATGAAACATCATTTGTCGTGCAGTGCTAGTTGTCGGAAGTTGTAGCGTGATGCTATATTTAAGATTTAAACTTGTGGAAGCTTACACCTTTCTGTGTTAGAAGCGCTGTGTATTCCTAACATAGATCCAGGACTATGTGTATAGAAGGAGAGTGTGTTATCTTTGCAGATGCTTGGTGGCACAGGAAAGTGTGCCCAGTATTTCATGATGTGTTGACCATGTTTGTCTACAACTCCCAGGTTCCGTTTTTGAGGTTTTGGCACTTTAATCATTTTTCAATTAGGTTGAGGTGTTTTCTTTTTTTCCTTATTAAAAACTTTACGTAGTTACATTTTTTCCAACATTCCCTGTGCTATCTTGATGAGGAGTGAAGGAAAGCGTTGTTTGGATGAAAAAGTGTCTACTTGATAGTGTCGATTTGCGTCTCTGCATGCGAAGGTATAGATTGCGAAAATATGGGGTTTTGTTCTAAAGTATGTAGTGCCGCTCTCAAAACATCTGTTTCAATTTCCCCTGTCTGGTGACCACTGCCATGCCTGAAACTTCTCTTTGCACCTGGTCTTGGCGCTTTTCCTGATATTTCTCTGGAAATTGGTCTGTTTAGCACTCTAATCGAGGTGCCTTTACCTTTTGTGGACATATACGTGGAGTGGTTGCATTGGTTGGTTGGATCACATCAATGTCTTTATAAAGGCTTATTTGGAATACAAACTGTCAATTCTGCAGATAACTGGTACTTTTGCTCACAGAGCCAAGAAGCATCGGGAAGCCTCGAAACACTTTATATTCCCACACCTAAGACATACGATGATGCGTCTGCTGAGTGTGCCCAGAGAGGTAGCATTCTGGCGAATATCCAGAATAGATTTCATGGAGAGTGTGCAAGAGAACTGCTTGGACCCCGAAACGGTCAGTGCAACAGTTCTTCCAGTGGTAACTGCACGACTTCCTCGTACTTCTGCAAAACCAATACATGCAATGTGTGGGTTGCTCTTCAACGACCATCTCCATCCAAAACCTGGACATGGATGTTACCTGTTCCAATCGCTGCAAAAAACGTTTCTTGGATTACTGCACCACTACAAGAAGGTGGTGGACGGAACGATTGCGGATATTATTCCCCGGAGAAAGACAGTTTTGGAATCGAATCTTGCTCTATGAAGCTAAGTTTCTATTGCCAAAGATATACACCAAAAGGTAGGGATCTCATAGAAATTCTTTCACACACCCATTAGGCTACTCTTATACTTGCCTTACAGCCTTTCCGTATTCACCTAACTATACACTAAAGGGGCTGATAATGTAACATTAATTTGTAAACAAAGGTTGCTTTTAAAACTTGCTAGCCCACTAAGGCCATTCAATGCACATTTTTCGATCCATGATCATTATCACAACTACCATAATACAAAGATCGGGATCGATGTACATTTCTTCTTCCAAAACCTTCCGGTTTGTTTTATTCCTAGGGAAAAATGGCTCGGGCAGGCAATTACCACTTGGCGCGGTGATTGGAGAGATTTATAGTCAGCTTCGGGAGTACGAAAATTTATAGAAAGAAAAATCGAAAAATGAAGAATGAAAAGTTGAAAACTTGTGGTCAGGTGCTTTTTCCAGGGGTACGTGGGTGCCGCTAATGGGGTTTCTCCCTCAAGCGCTCAATATCCCGCTAGGGTCTAATGGGGTAAGAGTCCGTCGAGAGTTCCCGTCGGACGCGGACACAACAATTTTCTTTAATATTTCCTCGAAATAGACTTGGGTATGTGTTAAATAATCTTAACGCTTGCAGTTCCGAAGCACGTGCTAGCTGGCATTACACGCGATAGTCACATTGGGCACTAGGAATATCGCCATTTCACTAACCAATATTGATATCAACAAATTAAGGAATTTCCAGTTTTTGCTCTTGGGCAATAAATACGATGATAGATTCGACCAGGCAATCCGGCAGTAGTTAACATGTGGCAAGATGTAATGCATTGTAGGAAGAAGTGCGAAAGCTGACAGGAAGGCGGGCGCGATGGGAGTATAATTATTATAGTTCTGTCCCCACTTGAAGTATTTTGCTCCTGCTCTTGAAGCAGTTGAGCGCTCTTGTCTTTGCTTTGTGCGTTATGCAGAGCTCCCTGACTTGTGAGTTTGAGCACTTTGGCAAGGTTCTGCATGTACCTCCGCCAACGTCCTTCACATCTAAGAGTTTCACGTTTCAGTCTTGTTTGCGCGCATCTTCCCCTCCTACTCCTATAACTTAGAACCTTTCAAGTTGGAAGGAGGTTGGAGTGCGATTCCAGTACATGCTGGAGTACGTGCTAGAGTTGACCGTCAGTACTGTTCAACAGTGTCGTTCAATTGCATTGCATGAGCTGATAGTCAAGCAACTAGTATTGGTGTTAGTGGACATTATAGCGTAACTTACATTTCCTGGATCATTTTCTTTCCTATCTATATAAATAAAAACCTGTTAAAGATTGCTGGAGTCTCAGTTCGAAAATCTTTTAGAATTCTGATTTTCTGGAAGCAGTCAAATAGTCTGTACATATACAACTATTTTTGCATTAGAAAGGTAATATTCGACAAACTAAAAACCATGTACTTGTACATGTCTTGTTCACTGGGATTCCATGCGTTCTTCACTATGCTCTTTCCCCTGTAGTGCCCTCCGCCTTAGCTGCAAACTCTACAGACACGCAAATCTACGCACAAATAGTGCAGCCTGAGATACTTCGAGATTGGGTTTCTGATTTCTGCTTTCTGTACGAGAAAAATGGAACTTCGGCTACCCCGACTGTAGTGTGCGACAAAAATGAATCAACTGTTCTGTCAGGCCTGGCAACAAATACTTTGTACCGGATCAGAGCATTCTTCAAAACTACGATCGGACACAACAGCAGCATGTCCTCTGAAATCATAATTGGAACATTGCCAAAAGGTAAGGGAGGCGGTTACATCATATACCGACACCAACAGGGTCAGGAGTTAAGAGAGCATGTCTGAGAAAACCAGAACATATGTGCAAGTCAACCCCCCAGATTTCGCTCAAATTTTGTAGGTAGGTTTGCTTTGGGGTGTAGATCGACATTCCAAAGCCC
Source organism: Sycon ciliatum (assembly GCF_964019385.1). NCBI lineage: Eukaryota > Metazoa > Porifera > Calcarea > Leucosolenida > Sycettidae > Sycon > Sycon ciliatum. Next base: position 5,381,831 of record NC_088652.1, on the reverse strand, counting down.
GCACAAAATCTTTTGAAGGGAACCATGAAATTGGCATACCCCTCAATATTGGCCCAATATTGGCACGATTTATGGGTCTACAAACCAGCTACGGCACAGCGTACAAGAACAAGCTACGAACAAAACTCCATCAAGTCAACATTACCTCACCTTAGAAGAGTTCTTGGGGCAGCACCACTTAGCCACGCCAGCATCCCAGAAGACGATGGCAATCATCCCTTGACGCCACAAATGATCGTCTTGAAAATAGCCAAATTACAAGCGCTGATAAAACAGCGAGCTACGTCCTCAATTAGCAAACACTAAACTCCGGCAGATAGTAGAACACCTCTTCTAGCACTGAGGACATGTCCCCCATCATCCTTTTTGGGTTTTCTTGAAATAAACAATTTTGAATTTGTCCACTCGACCATTCTGAAATACGTCCCAACTCATACCTGCGCAGGAAAGCTCGCCCCTCCGCGACGTCTAGTCAGCAATTTCTACTCCAACACCACTCCCAACGCTGCAGAACAAAGTGTATTGTTGACTCTGACAAGGAAAAGCAGCGGTGATCACTTGTCACTCCAAACGACAAGCTTCTCCTTGCGCCACCAACATTTTTCGGTGCAACAGTTGATGCAAAAGTGACTGAATTTTTGCGTGTAGTTTTTGGATTTTACTGCAAGAGGAATGATGAAATCACGTGCTTCGTGACACAAGAATGCCAGGTCTCGTACATCATGGTACACCACTGTTCAGCAGTTGTTCCGAGTCACCTTGATCAAGCGCACCTGCACTTACATGGATCAACCGTTGATCAAGATCGGATCAAGTGCATCTTGATGTCCAGCTCAAGAGCACGCATGTCGTGTTGTAGGCCTTTCAGCCGGGACTTTCCCTCAACATGCAGCACACAGACTAGGGCGAGTAGGGTCCAAATCACGTTGTTCATGACGTAGGAAATCTGCCATGTGGGCGCGCCACATACCCCATGCAACCAGTGTAGGCCGCGCGCTGGTCAACTCCAAGCGACCTAAGTTGATGGCATGAACAACGGTCATTCCTTGCTGTTGCAGATCTACGTGGATCATCAGCATGTAAACCAGCCGTAGTTCCTGTTGAACCATGTTCGGGAAGAGCGAGGTTAGTGTGAAAAAATGCATCCCTGTTCTTACTGCAAGAGGAAATATCTCAAAGAATTCTTGCCAATGCATTACTGCTAGTGCTATAACGATAGTTTCTGAATGTTCTGAGCATTGCATGCAAGAAATATAATGCATCTTACCTCCTCCCTCATGGTCCGTTTCGAATAGCGCCTCGGGAACGATCGTGATCATGTGCATTGTGTCGTGCACCAGAAAGCATTATTCTACGTCACGATGCACGTGATTTCTTCATTCCTCTTGCAGTAAAATCCAAAAACTACACGCAAAAATTCAGTCACTTTTGCATCAACTCTTGCACCGAAAAATGTTGGTGGCGCAAGGAGAAGCTTGTCGTTTGGAGTGACAAGTGATCACTGCTGCTTTTCCTTGTCAGAGTCAACAATACACTTTGTTCTGCAGCGTTGGGAGTGCTGTTGGAGTAGAAATTGCTGACTAGACATCGCGGAGGGGCGAGCTTTCCTGCGCAGGTATGAGTTGGGACGTATTTCAGAATGGTCGAGTGGACAAATTCAAAATTGTTTATTACAAGAAAACCCAAAAAGGATGATGGGGGACATGTCCTCAGTGCTAGAAGAGGTGTTCTACTATCTGCCGGTGTTTAGTGTTTGCTAATTGAGGACGTAGCTCGCAGTTTTATCAGCGCTTGTAATTTGGCTATTTTCAAGACGATCATTTGTGGCGTCAAGGGATGATTGCCATCGTCTTCTGGGATGCTGGCGTGGCTAAGTGGTGCTGCCCCAAGAACTCTTCTAAGGTAAGGTAATGTTGACTTGATGGAGTTTTGTTCGTAGCTTGTTCTTGTACGCTGTGCCGTAGCTCGTTTGTAGACCCATAAATCGTGCCAATATTGGGCCAATATTGAGGGGTATGCCAATTTCATGGTTCCCTTCAAAAGATTTTGTGCGGGCTTTGGAATGTCGATCTACACCCCAAAGCAAACCTACCTGCAAATTTTGAGCGAAATCTGAGAGATCGACTTGCACATATGTTCTGGTTTTCTCGGACATGCTCTCTTAAGAGTTTTGCGTGACTCTTTAAGGATTTGGTGAAATGAACATTCTTCTTATTGTTCCGGGCAAATTCGTTTTGCCAGGATCGATTTCTTTAAATGACAATCCCGCGGCCAAGTCAATTATTCCCTTTCCTTACCCATTGTGCAAGCTCAAGCTGGATACAGATCTATTTCATTCCTTGGTGCTGACGGCTTTAATGCGCTTCCCGAATCCCTTCGCACAAATCATATCCCCAATTCATTTCGCCAGGAACTTAACAATTTCATTCATCTTGGGCACCCTGTAAGACGACTTTAGGGTCTGTTGGGAATGCCCAGGTAAAATAATAAAATACAATACAAATACAATACATTCCATGTCACGCTTCACATAATATGCATTGCTGAATCGATTTAGGGTATAGCCTCTAATGTGCCCAAATTATTTCGTTGACAGGATGTGGAGATCTGGATGTGGAGCTAAATAAATTATTGTGAAAAGAAGAAGGACACAATGTTACGAGTTGGGGGACAGTTAGTCCTAACTCGTAACATTTTGTCCTTCTTCTTTTCACAATAGTTTCTTATCAGTGTTATTTTCACGTGCATGATCCTTAGTCACTGCCTTGCATGCAGTCTTTTCCTTTGTCACACCGGGTGTATACTTGGAAACTATTCCATTATCACGTAGCTCAACATCATCATCACCTTACTTGAATCTATACGGTACTAGAGAAACTGTGAGTGGACCTAATTGATCCGCAGACTGGAACGCGGCAGTGCTAAATTAATAATAATAAGAATAATTTGCTTCTTTCCCTCCAACCAAAAGAAGAATAGAAAGAATATGAATGATAATAATCCTTTGGTTAATTTTCTTCTAAACAAAACCATTTCCTTAGTCATTACACGTGATGTGGATGTGTTTTATATCAGCGCCAAATCCGCCTCTCAACCCCGTCATCTCAAGTACTACTATCACAGTATTTCTAGGTCGATTAGAAGAAGGCAACCTTCCAATACGCCAGTATTGTTTGCAAGGGATGCCTGCTAATGCTCTGTCCGGGAATATGCCATTGGTACCAGTATGCAGCGCCTCGAAAAATGTCAACTTACCTGGCCTAAAACCCAACATGAGCTATAATGTCACCGCCTATGTTAGCAATGCCTATGGAGACAGTGACCAGTCCAGCTCCACTCGCATTACCACGTTGCCCACAGGTGAGGATGAATTTTGTTTTAAGCATTGTATGTAGCTTTGGATGTGGCTAGCACTTAGAAGGTCATCACGCGAAGCACGGAAGCGTTATAGTTTCGAATAAGCCTTTCGAACCCTTACTTTCCAAGTCGAGTACAATTGTGAATAACACAGCAAACCGGTTTGAACAAAGTTGCAAGCAAATCCTTATAACCAGCATTTTGGAGGTCAGAGCATTTAAAAAATATCACTTATGAAATTTTGGAAAGCTACCTATACTAACTTTGAAAGTGTTGCCAGACATGATAACCTCTGTGTCAAGGTTACGCGTAAAAATAGAATATGGATGACTTAACAAAACAGATTATGAGTATTGCCAAGTGTTTACCTACATGTTGTCAGCAATCAACGCTTTCTTTATTCACAAGGTATGTGTGGCCTTAGCAAGGGCAGTGCAAACGCACAAACAATGAAAACAATAGACACAATCTTTTTTTCGTTACACAGAAAAACGAATATCGTTTTTGGTCTCTACATTGGTCTCTATAAATACATCTGAACTTGTCAACATTGTTATCTGCCAATTTTATAGTGCCATCATCAACAACACCCCCCACCTCGGGCAATGAAGCAAGCACCAGCGGGATCAGTGTTGGAGGATTCGTTGGCCTAGCCGTGGCAGGAGTCCTAACTGTAATCCTGGCTGTAGCCATTGCGGCCAACCGAAAAAGGATTTCTCGCTGGTTCTCATCGAAAGATTTTACAGGTACACAATTCACTGTCCTCCCTGTCTTGAAGCCTTTGTGTTCAATGCACGGTTCTTTTTCTCAGTATAAACAGCGCTAAATCCTGCGAGGCCCCCTTCACTGAAGCTAGAAAAGCTTTTGTTTAGTGAAGGATTCCTGCCCTAAGAGATCCTATAGCATAATATTATGATAAAGGAAATCATTACAATTAGCTGAACCGACATTTATTACAGGGTGCCACAGAGTTCTTGGCCATTGAAGAAAATGTGTTGAGTCTCCTCCACCACTACACTGCACTCGTTAGCTGACTAGACCCTCCTGCACACAGCCATCAACATTCCAAAGGACCCTTCCTTAGACGATATTGATAAACTGCTTCAGACAGCTGTTTTGCTAATACATAGCTCATCAGTGAAGGTAGATGTTGATTGGTTTAAATATAGACCAAACTGCTATTATAATTATAAGGTTTCCACATACAAAACTGGCATAGCTGAGGTGATAACGCGGGAAAGTGTGAAGTACTGTTGACGCGCATGGGACATGCATGCAGCGTTAGAAATTCGGCGCGGAAAATCAATCACTATGACTATCAGTGCAGAAATAACGTGCCAGAATCAGTGTACTGGGTAGCTAGTGAGAGTCTGTGTAACGCACTTGTCCGAGTTCCGTGGAGGCCGGCAAACGCCCCTCACCTCTGAGCAATAATAGGGACAAGACGAGTCAAGGGACAATCCGCAGGACGCAATACCATACGACCAACTGTTTTTTTCTACCAGCGTTATTGTACTGTCCACACACATCTGACGATGATATACTGGGCGAATGCCGCGGGGCCTCGCAGCGTGTCAGCGGCATTGGGTGATGGGCAGATAGCAAGGTAGCTTGCGGACAACATTGGTGGCATGAATACTAATGAGTGCCAAGCGTTTTGGCGCGACGGGCGACCAGTACAGTGCTTCAGGGGCTGCTGTGGCTGTTGATGTGGGCGAGTCGTGTGGTGTGTTTGCCGGCCTTCATGGCGCTCGGACAAGAGCCATACACAGACTCTCACTAGCTACGCAGTAAACTGATTCTGGCACGTTATTTCTGCATTGATAGTCATAATGATTGACTTTCCGTGCCGAATTTCTGACGCTGCATGCATGTCCCATGCGCGTCAACAAAACTTCACACTTTCGCGCGTTATCACCTCAGTTATGCCAGTTTTGTATGTGGAAACCTTTTATAATAGCAGTTTGGTCTACACTTTACTCAATCAACATCTTACATCACTGATGAGCTATGTATTAGCGAAACAGCTGTCTGAAGGAGTTTATCAATATCATGTACGGATGTGTCCTCGCAATGGTGATGGTTGTGTGCAGGAGCGTCTAGTCCGCTAAGGAGCGCAGTGTAATGGAGGTCACTCGACATGAACCGACATTTGTGTACGATATTCATGCAATGTAACAACAGTATAGTCGATGTGCAATAAAACGATGAAAATAAGAAGAAATGGTGTACATCGTCTCCACTGGTTTACCATTGCATGAATAAAGTACACAAATGTGGGTCTAGCTAATTTTATTGATTGCGGTTATCAAATTATTGTCCCCTCACCGTTTTCATAACATTATATTAATTTTAATGGGGATCGTATGCAGATAAAAATGCAGCTCTCTATCTTTGTTTCCTTATTTCTATGCCTTCGTCTGCCTCTCAGAAGTTTTCTGACCTTTTGCTCTTTCAGTCTATACCTCTTTCTGTCCGTCTTCCCTTCTCTTTCTCTCTTCATCTGTCACTTACCATTTCTCTCTGTCGGTCTCTTTGTCCCTCTAAACCTCTTTCTCTTTCCCTGCCTGTTCGTCTCTCGGTATGTCTCCCGATCTCTCTCCCTCTCCGCTCTTCTAAACGTCAACCAATGTGGTCATGTTAGCAGCATGAATTTCGCCAAGGGAATGTGTTTTCGAAGTAATGTGAATTCTGTGCTTTAACGCTACATGAAATGCTGGGTATATATGTTGGACTCAGTAGAGCGTCCAGCCCCTATATGATGTCCAACCCCTATATAAAGTCCATTGGTCCAAAATCCACTGTACAGAGTCCAAACTTTGAATCAACTGCAAGCTCAAAGTTTAGATGGACATCACTCCCTGTATAGAGTCCAGCCAATTGGCTTCACCCCTATATAGAGTCCATTGGTCCAAAATCAACTGTACGGAGTCCAAACTTTGAAATCAACTATAAAGAAACCTTATGTGGACAACACTCCCTGTATTAAGTCCAGCCAATTAGGCATCCCCTATCCAGAGTTCGAAATTTGACATAGGATCTGCTGTAAGCATTGAATATTAACCAGAAAACGGCCTCTCCCTTTAATCCTTTACATCATTCACTTCTCAAGATAAAAAATAAGTATTGAGGCGCCACTGCAGCCTCTTCATTACATGAAAAACCCTACAAACACAATCCTCAAATCAAGTGGTCTCTTCGCAGACGCTGCAAATTACAATATCTCAATTATGTAGTGTTGCCAAAGTATTGTGCACGCACACACACACATGCACACAACGCCAAGAAAATATCTAGAAAAAAGACCAAGAATTGAAAGAGAATAATGGAGAGCCAAGGATTAATTATTTGTTTTCAAATTATTGTGCGCGCGCACACACACACACAAACTTATACAACGCCAAGAAAACACCAAGAAAAGAGTAGAGACACAATACACACGCAACTCCAACAGCCATGCAAACGTCCACCGATTTACACGTAAGGTCAAGAGGGATAACAAATAGTTATACGAAACGAATGCATACGTGGGCGGATGCACACACGTTTACATACATGTAGTAGTGTAAGAGAGTAACATAGTGCAGTGGTCAGCATAATACTAGCACATGCTGAGAGTGCAATAGCAAGCTTCACCATTGCTCATGGCCATGCAAATGTTCAGCAGCACTCAGTTCCGCAAGCTTCTGAAGATCAGCACACCTGCAACAAAGAGATAGCACAAGGATACGCTTAGTACCGTAATGATGCATGGGAGCACACAACTACCAAGTTCTCAACAAATGTGATGCTCAATGAAAATCTATCCACTCCAAGACCTGTGAACAGGTGACGGTGGGGACAATAATCTATTAGTAATACGAGGAATAAGGTCGTTTGTGCACACTCAAGACGCACAGACACACCACCATACATGTAGTGTACACAGTGTTTCACTTCACTGTAACTAAATTAAAAGGAGATGATTTGAACAATCTGTACAGCGTTGCAGTCAGTCAGTCTTCCCCAAGATGTAAATGCAATGATTTGTTGTCACGAGGCAGTATCACTGACACAATGTCATGTTTGTTACATCAAAACGGTTACTTCATGGAATACGAGTACATGTATTAGCTTGAGAAGCTTTTTCTTGTCATCGGCATACAAGAAATCCTCCTCCTCCTCCTACTACTACTACTACTAGTACACTGGCACTGCGTTTGTGGATCCCATTGTATTTGACATCATACTAGAGCCTGGTAGAGGAAGAGTGTCGTGGAGTTCACATAATTATCACAGGGATAAAAATACATTTCTCATGAAATAAAATAATAATTGATAGCTGACGATCGTATACGATTGATGCAAAGTCCTTGCAGTCCTTGAGGATTATTACGAAGTGGTTGATTACTTTTAGGGCATTCATCCAAGCAACATCAAACAAACGCGATACGCTCCTTGAAAATGGAAACAAATCCAAGCATAACGACAGAACAGCAGACCAATCGAAACGAGTAAAAGCTTCCTTACCTCAGTCATCGTCCTGCCATGTAGTTGGACAGCTTTTTGACACGGTGGTACAGGCAGCTCTTGTCCAGTCGAACAGGGTATCCTTGTGGCGTCGAATGAAAGAGAGTGTCAGTGTATCTGACCGTCGTCAGATTGGAACTGTGCTGAACTTTTCTCGTTCTCGGCTTTCTGCTTTCATCCCTCGCTCTGATGAAACCGTTCAAACGTCTTCAACTGGCAGCAATGGCCAGCCAAACAGGGGATCTTTGTGGCGTTGAACGAAAGAGAGAGTCAGTGTACCTGACTCGTCAGATTTGAACTGTGCTGAACTTTTCTCGTTCTGCAATTTCTGCTTTCATCCCGCGCACTGATGAAACGTCTTCAGAGAACCACAATACGCTTTCCAGATTTGATTTTGAACGTCTCCTTATCCTCCTTGGTTACCTCGAGACAGATTACTGTCAGCAACGGCACAGCAGAACTGACAGGCATGGCTGACGTGAAGAAAGGAATGCGCTGCCACGAGGCAAGCAAAACTGAAAAGGTGTTCTTTCGGGCACAACACACAGTACAGGACGGCGTGACTGGATAAACTGGACTCCTGGACCGTGAATCGGGCCTTTCGGGGACTTGTAGAAAAAGTGTACTCCCGGGGATTGCGCGGCAGGATGAAGCTGATCAAAACTGAGTGGACTCCTGGACCCTGTATAGTGGATTTTGGACCAATGGACTCTATATAGGGTGCTGGACATCATATAGTGCATGGACTCTATACTGAGTCCTACATATATTCACAAGTCAATGTCGAATATCAATTATCAATCTCGACAGGGAATTTACCATTACATGCGATGTTTTCTTGTGTGTTCCGCTCTCCTTCTAATCATCAGTTCCAGAAGGGAGGCCACAGGTGAGTGCAGCGAGAAACACGTTTACATTATGCACCTTATCTGTCCTCATTCATCTGTTTTGGTCTAAATATCACACAGTATCGCCTATTGAGTACTTTGCACAAGAAAATCCATGTACGCCTTGCGAGCAATGTAGCGGCAGCATCTTCTCTATGGCTTTGTCTTTTCTTACGTCTTCTCCTTGACTGTGCACCTCAAAGTTAAATGATTTTTGAAAAACTAGCACTGTCGCAAAAGCGAAAAATGCTGGCCAACAACAACCTCCTTTGTATTTCGGAGAAAAACCATCGAACAATTTAGAATTACTTAGGTAGAGTATAGGTAACTCTTTACTGGCCAAGAAAGCGCCAAAGGAAGCTGCGATGCACCCCTGAGTCAAGTGACCTGATCCATTTGAAACTCTGCGTCGCAACATAGCTTCGTACCCCGCGATTGTGTGGACGACTGCGTTCTTGATCACATTTCAGTTTTTCGACAATGCCTCCTCCAAGTAGTTAGTTCTTGAGAAACATTTTCGACCTCCTTATATTGCACGGAGGGGAATCTGTGGAGCCCTAGGTAGCCTAGCGACATAATATTCTACAGAAACACAAGTAAAGTGTTAACTCTCACCAGAATATACTCTAGCGGTTTCGTACCCTTCCCGCACAGGAAGCTGATCCAATTGAACTTAACCAGTACGAGGATGTTCAACGCAATGATGAAGGAGAAGCCCACAGGCCGCAAGATCACGATGAACAGGTACGGAGAAGTAGGAACAAAAATAATTTTTTGGAAGTATAATTATATTTATGACATTTATTCAAGTGTAATCTCCATTAATTAAACATAGCCTTGAATGAAGGATTGACATGAAGAGGAGAGAATGAATTAGCGAGATTACATACAGAAAAATGAGTAGAGTGCTGACTCCCAAGCACATAATGAACGCATTTCAAAACTAGTATCTCGTTTTACTGGTCAGTTCAAGCCCATTTTGCAAGAGGAGATGGCTTTCAACAGCTTCAAATGTTGAATGACGAGGATTTTAGCGTGGGTCCAGCTTGGCGAATGGGGCCTCTAATTTTGCAATCTTCTGTTCAGGCTGTTTCACAGGAGTGTTCCGACGCTGCAGTTGGTTCTCGTATTAGAGACGAGAAACCTGCAGAAGCAGACACTGACGTGACAGGAACAGAACACAGCCACGACAAGGAGACAGAGGCGACAGCGGTAAGACCTATGGAGGAGAAGTGATGAAATTTGTTTGTTTTAGACTTGGATCTTGTATTAATTTTCTTTTTTGTCCGTATAACTGAACGGGAATTCGGCTCAGTTGGTGACAGCTTTCTTCCGTGCTCTTTCTACAGTTGCGCACATTGAAATCGGACACAATGTTTGCACAACCAGCGCCTTACACCAGATCTGACAACATCATTGCACTTCTACATGTGAGAGTCCTGAAATCCACACTATAATCGTGGCATTTCATCGACGTCAGGGTCCGCGCGAGTCTAGGGTGTGAAGTATGCTCTTTGAATCTGATTTCACCGAGAATAAAGGTATTTTGAAAGATAGCTGCTTTTCTAAGAGAAGGAGACCACACGTCACACAATCATCATGGTAACTACAACGACAATCACTATTTTCCACAAGATAGTTATCCACAGCAGACACATACACCGTGACAGCACTACCAGGCTCAGTACATGAGTTCGAGTTTCGAGACAATGGAACTGACTTGTTAGTCCGTCACCTTCTTGCCGATATTGGAGATACTTGGTCTCTTTCATGGAAAAAAAGGTGAAGTTCGCGCAACTGTGCGGCCCTCCACATTCTTGGCACTGATGTCCTCCTCCAGAGTTTGGCAGCAAGGAAATTGGTCGCCGCCCTCAGCTATAATTATAAAAGCTGATATGTCTGGCAGGGCCACCGCAACTAACGTCGCTGGTTCCCCCACTGCTTCCTCCACGAACATGTCCTCGAACTCGGTCCGACCACTCGGTGCGCCAGGAGTCTCAACTACAGAACGTCCTCCCGTCTTCCTCTCCTGACTACGTGTGATGCTGCTTCCCCTACAGCATCATTGACGAGTAGAACAACTTGCCCCCAACTGAGCTGCAGTCTCCTCCACGCCTGTCGTCCCTCCAGTTGTTCAAGGGCAAGGTGTATCAGCACCTACGACAAAGCCGCTGGTATCGGGCTACAGACTCGCTGGCACACCCCATACTACAGCCTCACTGTAACACCCCATGCTAGTCCCGCCTCACGGGCACAGGCTCCCTGAGAGCCCCTACTAGTACATTGTCTGTCGTTCTCCTTTGTTGTCTCGATCATTATTCTCTGTTGTCTTCTTCTTCTCCTCTCTTTGTAAAGTCTATCACGAGGAGGTGCATTCTGTAAAAAAGAAAACAGTGCTATAACCGGCTTGCGGCTGGGTTGAGAAACACAACCAGCTCAGAGAGGTGTTGCTTGTTCCAGGCCACCACCGTGCATGATTTTACCAAGGTGGCAGATGCAGGGCAATAAATGCCGAAGGTGAGGTGGTAAAACTCGTCACCAATGTTCGCTAACCCCCCCCCCCCCCACCACCACCACCACCACCACCACCACCACCACCCTTCGCTATCATAATTATTGGGAAACGATCCCGTTCGACTTTGCGAAGTAAAATAAAGAACACATACATAACAGGGGCGAACCTCGTTAGCTGAGTCAATGTTAACTTTACTCAGAACAGTGTCTGGTTTACGCAGTCAAAGACATTTGCGTGTTATGAAATCTATCTCCATGTTTACAACCAAACCAGACTTCCACAAACAGAAAAGGTTTTTACACTGGACACCGAATTGTTCTGTAAATCCGGCCCAGTTATCCTCTCCTTCTTGTTACAAAAGTTACTTTCTGGCTGAGAATGTATCTCATAATATACTCATTGTCACAGGATATTTTTGATTTGTATTATGACTGTCAGCGCTCATTATTGTTGCTTATGGCGCTTGTACTGGGTGCGCCCTATTCATTCTGTAATACCATTCCTATACTATCCTACGGAAGCCATTTGACGAATTATGTGGTTCTATAATTACTTCATGAAATCTAAAAAATTGGCCTTCTCGTGCCCAGCATCAATTACCGCCCGGAACAATTTCTTAACCAGATTTCGAGCATCTCTTCAATCAGAATTGCACGAAAACTGGTTTCGGAGTCCTCCTTGCCTCCAATTCAAATCGGCAGGAAAACCTCGAGCTCAGATGCAGGATCAACAAACATTTCCCCAAGTATCGCCGAAGTCGCAACAATCTCTTCTTCACATTTTTTTCCCGAGTGCGGGCTTGCGAATAAGATGGTTTGGAGGCAACAACATTGATCAGCACCTCCATGACCGACACTGACTCACGCTGCTATCTGGTATTCACAAGGTGTTTGCCGCGCTGGAAACGGAGCATATGTGTAAGTTTGTATCCCTGGTGATGTTTGTGCCTGGATAGCACTAGTGGTGCTCTTCTGGCACAATCTTTCACCACAATCTTCATCAGCCCACTCAAGCTGAAACACGAGTGGTGCTTTCTAGCAGGTATGCTGAGTGAGCGGTTCGATGGACTTCGTATGCTCTGGATGGCAGTCGTGAGTCTGCCACGTGTGAATTCAAGCTCGGGAAGAAAACTGCGAGCTCCCATGTAGGGAGCAACGCACAATTCCACAAAGAAGATTAAGAAGATAACAGAGAACAAATGGGCAGGGGTTTGCAGGCCCCTCATGGATGATGGCACAGTGTCTCACTTTATTGGTGATTTCATGCCCATATACATGAGTGGATGGCTTCCAGCACTGTCCCGCTTTGAATAAACAGCAAACTTATGCGATTGTAACCTGGAATATATTACTAGTATTATGGCCTCTTTTCATTCTTCTTCACAGGCATCGGGAGCGAGTGCACTGGAGTATACCTATGCCACGCCTGATAGTCGTAAAAGAGACGTGAACCATGCAGAGTTGGACACAGACGCACAGGGAGCGGAACACAGCGACAACAGCAAGGAACCAGCGACAGAGGTAAGAAGCTTTCATAACTAATGATGCCTGTTAATTTCAGACGTTGATCCGGTATTTGTCTTTTGGGGTGTAGTTTAGAACCTGTCTCTAGCTTAGCAATTTCATGCAGTGTTATATAATCTCTAAGGTTGCATTCACTGAAATCGCACTCAATGTGCAGAACATGCGCTATAAACCAGTTCTGATCTCATCACAGTACTTCTGCACGTGTGGGTGCAGCCGTCCAGCATAAATGGGCTGTGCAGGTCGAGGGCGCCAAATATGTCAGAAAGCAATATTAATTTGACAGTAATAAGGATTTATCATGCATCTATGTATACCGCTCTCCACTCTGGCGTATAGGATTTTCTTTCCATTCCCCTTCCAACCTCCCCTTCCCCTCGCCCTACCCTCTTCCCCTAGACAGACTCTGATTTCACTACATTTCATTAGGTTGTTCTACGACTCATATCCTTGCTATTGTCTTCGCTTTTCTTGGCCCTTATCTGTTGGCCCAGTCCAAGATTGGCTGTGAGAACGTGTTGGGCGAGTTTTCGTCACCGACTGATGTTGAAACCATTGAAATCAAGTATGCCGTTCTGGATCGATCCGAAATGAAGCCAACTTCGCAGTTAACAAGAAACCAAGATCCCAAGGTTGGTATTGACTATTCCTTGTCAGTTACAGAAGTAGAGAATAACTGGTGTGGCAAACCGACGCAATGGCTAAGCATAAACGCAGTGTGGGGCCATATTGGTGGATTTTAGTCTTGTCAAATGTAGTAAACGGCATTTATGTGCCTCTGCCTTTCCTTACATTCCATACGTAATTATTGCCTTTCACCCCCCCCCCCCCCCCCGCTTGATGATCTACGAAGCCCGGGACCGTCTAGACTTACATCCGGGAAGGAAATAAAAAGTTTGTCCGTTTGTTTCCCTTTTAAATTTACTTCATGAAGTTTAGGGAATGAACGATGAAGAACAGAAAGGCGTGTTGCGACTTTGAACTTTTCTGACTGAGGTGACTACCCAATACAAGGGCTATAGGAAGTTCGGTAGCTTCTCACACAGTTTCGGGCTGTGAGTATGGGCCATCTTGAGAATCATGGTCCTAAACCTTAGTAATTACAACCTACACTTGTCTCTGGCATATATTCGCAATATCAGGTTTCCTGAATAATATGTAAGTGATAACGAAAGAGATACAGAAGTATCGAATTTGTCCACCTATTTTTTGTATTGTCATGGCGTTTCGAAAGGGTTCCAAGCAGGATTTTACAATCATATCAATCGTTACCCCCCCCCCCTCCCCCCCCACCATCTCTTACTTTCTCTGCAACAGTTTGTATTTCAGTTGACCATTGAAGATGATTGCCGAGCTTTTCGTGTTACGTCATGGATTCTCCCTATCGTGTACATCAGTCAAACTACGCTACTTTGATTTGAAACCTGCATTCGTTTATTCCCCCCCCCCCCCCCAGGATGAAGAAGAGCGTGAGCATACGTCATATGCGACAATCTGCAACCCCACCTATGATGTTGTAGGAGATCCCCCATCAGTGAGTCCATTGCTTGATGATAAGATCACATACTGTTGGATCTACAAGTAAATGTAGCAAATAGTTCTTCTTAACGTAGCTATGCAAAAGACATTGCGTCTGGTGCTAGCCAGGGTCCACACAGCTCTATTTTTGTAATTGTTTATTGCATCGTCGGCCATGCCCGGCGCTATCCCGCACATTTCCCGTACCATACCATTTAACTTATTCAAAAAGGGCTTTCAAGTGAAAGATGATAACGTGAAGCAACTTGGAGGAAGGTATGTGAGCGAACAAAATTACATAACCCCCCAAGAGTGTGCAACTCCCACATACTCTGCTGTCTTATCAAAATTTCAAGTTGTTGAAGTCATTATTTATGATGCAATGCTACTTGCACTAGTGATGTACAAGATTTGTACGGGTGTCAACGCATCACAGATTTGTCTTTGTAATAATTTGTACCGGATCAGATGGGTTTTGGTTCACCAAAGGTTCCGGATTCTTCTGATAATCCGTGTAAAGTGCGCATTGCATCATTAAAATGACGTCAACTTGAAATTCTGTTGGGACAACACCTAGTCGTAGTACTAGTATTTATTACAAGTTTTTGACAAGGGAGTCCAAACAGGCATAGCCTTGTTACAGGGAATCCTAGGTGAACCTTTGTGAGGTGAGCAAAAGTACCAGCAAATTGTGCCTGACGACAGTTTGGAGGAAGAGTGCTCCACCGACCTGCCGCCAGAAACCCATATTCGAGTTACACACTCTTGGGAGTTATGTACTCTTGGTGCGAAGTGTATTGGGGGTGTTATGAAACCACAAACTCTCAAGAGTGACATTGTGTTCGTTTCAATGCAGTTGTATCTCGACTCCGCTGTACCGCTGAAGTTGACGACGTGGTATACGCTACATGCGCTATGTGCGATTTGCTACGTGTGCTGTAGTTGTATGTTGTATGTGTATGCTTTCTCATATACACTGTCATTTTCACGCTATAACTACCTGAACATGGTGGTTTAAGTGTTAGTTATTGCTCGATCAAGCGAAATATATCGTTGACGAGAAAATAGTTCACCTCGTGCCGTGTGGTCGTTCGTCCCTGACACTTTAAGAGAATCAGAAGGGTTCAGAATATTTGGCGACTACGCCAGGATCGAAGTGAGCATGGCAGAGGGACTGCATAATTTGGAAGCGAGCTTTATCGACAACGGAAGTCGGCATGGATTTGAAGGCGATAGGCTGATGGAATACGCGGAGAAGAAGCTCCAACAGTGCGAGGAGCTTGAAGAGCGCCGTGCCAAACGGCAAGAGGCTGCGCTAGGAATTGAGTTTAACGAAGAGCTCAAGAAGATGAACGAGCGCATCGCCAGGGTGTATGAAGGTAATGGTGACGCCGCGCGTGTGAGGTTGATGGGAGGTACAGTGGAAGCTACCAGTCACAGTGGTGGGCGTAGGTCTTTAATGCAAGTCCCGCATACGACGGAAGGCAGCCATTGGAGCATTATCTCGACCTGTTCAAGGACATCTTTGCCAAGAACGAGCTCGACGAAAACGAATGGCTGCTGCGATTGCGTATCGCGCTAACGGGTAGCACGGTAAAAAGGAACTTTTCACTCACAAAGTGACTGTTCAGTACATGGGGTAGTGGTCTACCAGAGCAATCACACTCACCACCGTGATGGTTTTCCAGAAATGGGTAGAAGCAAAAAACCACACTCGCAGCCACATAATATAAATAAATAGCCGAAAAACATCTAAATCCATCAAAGAACCGCCAGCAAGCGGGAGAAAAGGCCGTGAAATCAAATGAAACAGCATGGCCAGTGGTGAGCATGGGTGACTGGGCAGCAGGGGAGCGCCTGAAAAACAATGACTCCCTACATTCCTAGCCGCGACTGCTCAATCGGGCTAGAGGAAAAACACGCCTTTCGGCCAAAAAACCTTTCTATTTCATTAATTCCCGCCCCGCTACCAGTCAGACCCAAGAATAGAGATAGCAAGAAATGGTATGTAATAACCGGTGTATGTCATAATCATAAGCCACACACACACGCATAGATTGTCGAGAAGAACAGCGGACGACTCGCATGAAAACAGGGTGGGTGGGTGGGCAACTTCAACTACCACGAAGAAAAACAAAGACCACGATGGCAGGTTCAACGGAGTTGCGCGGAACAAGAGCAAATGCACGAAAATATTTATGAGTGAAAAATACGTTTTTTGCACTCTTTCGCTACGCTCAGCCGTGAAAAAACAAAACTGTATTGGCTGCAGTGCCTATGCGGAAGCAAAGCGAGATTTGCTTGCCTCGCTCGGAAGGACGCCAGACAAGGCGTGGAAGACTTCACTTACAGACAAGTAGCGGTCAGAGGAGTATTTGAAGCCAGTTAAGGCAAAATATTCAGTACAAGATTTTGGCCGGAAACAATTGACCACACCGTCCGTAAGTTGCGTTTTGCCGACGGTACCAACGTGACTGAACGTGGTGGTGATAATCCCTCGTCATAATCAAGTTGTCTATGTCTTCCCTCAGCTTGGATGCTACCCCATTTTCAGATCAGAATCCGACCTATCGCTGAAAACTGTGAATTGTCGCTGTCTCGTCAATAAATTTGCTGAACTTTCGATTGTTCTGGAGAGCAATAAGCCGAGTGTTGTTTGCCTCGCGGTGACCTGGCTGTGCCCATCTGTTTCCGTGCATGTACTGGGCTATGCCTGTTTAAGAAAAGACAGACCAGCACACGACAACTGTAATGCACACGCTTTCACTAGAGGATATGGTGGTCTCGCCGTGCTTGTCCGGACTGATGCTTTTCAACATGATCACACAGACCCGACCTGTAGCGTCAGGCCTGTGAATCTGCCTGGGTGGAAGTTAAGTCTCAATGCCCCTAACCATATTCTTGTATGTTGCATGTATCTACCCCCTTCCCAAACGGTGGAACAGTTGTCCTTCTTCTCGGATATGCTGGTCGTCGCTATACAGTCCTCTTGCTATGACGAGTGTGACGGACGATTTTAATGCAAAACACAATGATTGGTGCTCTTCTGACTCCATCTCTACAGTCGGTACCAACATACCAACGCACCAACATACTGACAGTTTTTCCATGTTTGGGCTCCAACAACTATTGAATTTCCCAACATACACTCCATCAGTGGGTGCCAACTCGTGTCTTGACTTGATGGTAACCAACAAACCCCGACATGTCCGCTCAGTTGATCATGCAGCACCTCTTCGCACATCTGATCACCTGCAGGTTGTTTGTACGCTCAACCATGCATCGTGCTCGACACCACAAGCGACGGCTTAATCGTCACTCAATCCCCGGGCTCAGTACAGGTTCAAACAAATGCCTACAAGTGTCTGTCAGGTTGTGAGTGAAGACTTGTCTAGATCGGACTGGTCATTACCTCATCGGCATTCCGATGTTGATGATGCCATTGTCCTGTTTGATGCTTTACTACAGCCAGCAATCCCTCGTCATCTGTTGCCTTACAAAGTTATTCCGCGGACCGGACACTACAGTAGGCCTCATCCTACTATGCGGAGTGCATCCGACCCTGGATCACTGCAGACCTCAAGTGCGCTGTGAAACTGAAGCGAGATTTGTATATCATTTATAGAAAATATCAAACCAGTGAAAACTTCATTGCCTTTAAGCGCAAGCGTAACGAAGTGAAATGTTTGTCACGTACCCTCCATCGTCAGTATGTACAGTCGGTTCATGCCACCCTGTCCTCCCATGATCGCCCTAGTCTCCATCATTTTCTCCGCCATCTCCGTAAGAATTGTAGTCGGTAGCCGATCCGATCAATGACAGCTGCAGACGGCACCGCAGCAACAGATCCTGCAGACTTAGCAGACATATTATTGTTATAATATAGCTGGCTGGTGACTAACGCATTTGGCCTCACCAACAAGCTGGGAGAGCTGCAGCAAGCACTGCTCAACGATAACGTCGACATAGCGGTTATCACAGCAGCGAAGTTTTCGGCCCAGACCGTAGCCTCTGAGACGATATTTCCAGGATACTCGCCTCCCATCCGATGTGACCGGGATGCATTTGGTGGCGGCATTGCTGTATGGATGAAGTGGTGCACCGCGACCAGATTCCCACTGATCACCTCGAAGTCCTCTGGCTCGCAGTCAGTCTTTCTACGCAACAATCTGTTGTGATCGGTGCCTTGTATCGGCCTGTATCCTGTGCGGACAACGACACCTGTCTGATTGAGTATCTTGGACCTGTACTAGACGTGGCCCGCACTCACGGCACTCACATAGTGCTAGCTGGGGATTTTAATGTCCACAACTGGACTTGGCTCTGCAGCAGCAAACAAACTGTAGCTGGAGAGGCCTTGGAAGAATTGTGTGTTGAGCATCACCTCCACCAGCATGTCTTGCAGCCGACTAGGGTCTGAACCGCATCCTTCACAACATGCCCGTTCCTATCGACAGCACTGTCACAGCGCCACTTGGTCGCTCAGACCATGGGGTTGTTCTTGCCGACTTTTATCTCGCCCCTGATGCTGAGCAAGCTACCTCCAGGCCTGTTTGTCGCTACAATCAGGCAGACTGTCTGGGCGCCTGCGGGCCATCTATCGCACTACTGACTGGTCCACCATTGTGACTGACGACCCTGAAGAGTCCTGCAGGAAACTAAGTGACGTCATATCAAGCGGCATGCAGAAATTTATCCCTGCCAAGCAGCTCATTACCCGCCCAGCAGACCCCAAATGGTGGATTCCTCAGTGCACCACAGCATTGAACACTTAAGCCAAGGCTTGGAAGGCCTGGAGACGAAATATTTTAAGCGAAGCCAACAAGGCTTGCTTCATGCGCCCAGTAGGAGATGCTATCCTCGCGAATGTGCAAGCGAGCACATTCTGGGAACTGAGAGTTCGTCGGAAACTGTCACGCAGAGGCCTGAGAGAAAAGCAATGGTGGTCGGTGCTCAAATCTGCTGCTGGCGCCAGTCATGGCTCGTCTATACCATGCTTGATGGATGACGCTGGTCACTAACTCCGTATGAATGCTGCCAAAGCGAACTGCCTTGGTCGCTACTTCGCCAATAAATGTAGCCTTGGAGATGATGACTTGGGCTCGGGGGATCCCCCTTGAGTCAAAAATGTGCAACACTCAGCACAAAACTGACTGATGATGTTATGACATTCAACGACCTGATACTTAGCTGCATCACGTCCAGAACACGCAAACCAGCAACCTTCCAATTTGGAAGGTTCTAAGTTATGAAGTAAGGTAAGATAGGGGAAGGTGAGCGCACTCTAGACAAAAACAAGCTACATATCACAACGAACAAAGAACGTTATCTTTACGGCGAAACGTACATGTACGTCGTGTGACACTACTTGGTATTGCCGTCTTTTAGTCCATCACAAGTTCCATTCCACATGTACATGTAGTATGTTCATGTAGTATTGATTGTCATGACATCATCAGTCAATTTTGTGCTAATTGTTGCACATTTTGACTCAACAATATTCTAATTATAACCGGTCGTTTGTTTTGGACAAAACGGATAACTTGTAAACTATTGGTCCTCTTTCTGAAATTTAATCCTTGGCGCTCCCGCCGAGTATTTTTGTAACATTTTGTCCTCCTTTTTTCACCATAATTTAATTGGTTCACCATCCGAGTTATTCGTATGTATTTGCAGGTATAATTATAAACGGAAATTATCGTGCCAGTTCCCGAAGGGAACTCACGACAGCCGCTAACACCCGGCAATAAATATTATCGAAGAACATTCTCGAATACCTGGGTGATACACGAATTTTGATAGTGCTCACTTCTGTTAATCGTTTTTCTTTGTAATTTTCCATTCATTTTCTGCTTTAATTCATATTTGCTTTGTTTTCTTAGCTTACTATTGCCGTGGCTGGCTCAACGCCCTTATCTCAGGGGATTCTGTCCCTGCATTAGCTATGCTTGTCACATGCTATGAGATTGTGTCTAATAATAATAATAAACCCTAGCGACAGCTGCAGTGCCTAACGATGGGGGTTAGTGGATAAGTCCCACAACCACTGGCACAAGTGCCGAGAAAGTTCCCATTATCCGCATCTATGTACCCCTTGTGCCTTGCCGTAAGTTCCCAGTTGACTGTGGGGTGCAGCACGGCTGAAAAAAAAACCACTCCATTGCAGGACTTGAACCAGGTGCCTCTCGTACCTTAATCATGGTCTTTGATCAACCCACTGTGCCTGCCTGGTTTCTGCATGTATTACCTCATAACTAGTCTGATCGTAGGGGCACCATGTGAGTCAAAAGGCAGCCCAAATGAACAGCAGAAAAAAAAATAATAATGCAAAACTATATAACTAAGCTGATACACAAGCTGCCTGTAAACACCACTATGGGCAGCGACGAGAGAAAGAGAATTGTACTATTCATTAGTCCAATCTTTATTGTTGGTGATTCAATTGTCAAGAGGCCGACCACGGGGTCTTGATACAGGGAACATTCCTTCCAAGAAATGGCGGGGCTAGCCATCGTGATGCCTTGCCCCATGTCCAACCACTTCAACATGATTCTCTTAACGGTAGAATCAAGGCATGGGAACGGACCAATAGTGGTTTTGACTTCCTACAATCCTTATTCATTAGTGCGATGCAATGATGGTGGTATTTCATGTGAAGCAGCTTACGCACATACCTTATTTAACTCAAAGCTCTAAGTTCATGCATTATGCAGATACCTTGTTAGAGGTCATCCGTAAATATATGGCCTCATTTCCTCTGTGTTGCGCTGACGAGTCCACAAAGGACGAAACAGCATGCTGTCCGCAGATTGAGTATTTCGCTCCTGCTCTTGTAGCAGTTGAGCACTCTTGCGTGGGGTAGTGCCTTTGCTGTTTGCAGCATGCTGTTTCGTTCTTTTTGAACTCATCAGCGCAGCACGGAGAAATGAGGCCGAACCTGATAGCAATGGAAATAAAAAAATTTGCTGATGAGTTCAAAAAGAACGAAACAGCATGCTGTCCGCAGATTGAGTATTTCGCTCCTGCTCTTGTAGCATTTGAGCACTCTTGCGTGGGGTAGTGCCTTTGCTGTTTGCGTTATGCAGAGCTCACTGACTTGTCAGTTTCAGCACTCTGGCAAGGTACGTTCGGGCCTGATTGGAAATTTATATATATATATATATATACTAGAAACGAAAACGAGGGGAAAAATATCGATGTACATTTTGCAAGCATGAGCATGACCAAACAAAGACCAAAAATTGATATCGAAACTATGTACAATTTGAATGTGTTCGTTTCTCATTGAGGGGGAGGTGGGGTGAAGAGAAACGACTAGTTTTCGTTTCTAAATAAATATCGGTATTTAAGGAAGGCCCCTTACTGCAGTCACACATTCAAACAGAAAGAAAGGAGCTGCTATTGCGATTCTGTTTCTCCTGATGATGTCAACTCTATGATCAATGTGTTGCAGAACACTGCTGACGGAATCAAAGCCGAACACATCTATGATGCCCCCGACAACCATGGTGTTGTTCGTGACAGAAAGCAAGGTTGACGTATCACTGCTTTCGACATGATTTCGAGTCACGACCATTAGTTCATTTCCACCAGTGATCAACTCACTTGCATGTTTCAATCTCCCCCTACCACCACTCTCTTTTTTCTCTTTATTTTCTCCCCAACCATCCTTCCCTGTAACGTAATGACATCTTTGCTGCCTTACAATTGAGCATTTGTGCTGGTTTGGATTAGCGAATTCAAATAAAGTATAAAAACCGACAAACAAACGACTATTGCCCCCCCCCCACCACGCCCCAATCACTGAATGACGTGTATATCTACCCCGTGCAGCGGTATACATTTTATGGAGTAAACCTCTATTCATGTCTTATTATAGAATGATGAAGTTTTTCTGGAATGGCAAATCAAAGCGAGTTGTTGTACCTGTAATCAGTTCTTTCCCACAACCAAGTAAAGATTCAAAAACACTGTTTAGGTGCCTTGCATTGTTCATACTTAGATTGAATATAAACTTTTCATTATTGCTAGTTTTGTTTATCAGTTTATCAGTTCACAGCCTTAACCAGAAGATAGGTCTAGCTTTTGTCAGGGTGTGTGACATGATGCTTGCAGATGATCATGTTTTAGCAGCACAGGATTCTCTTTGTTCTCTAATGATAGAAACCGATCTGTTCCCGAAGCTTAGCCATACACATGTCAGGTACTTGGCCTGGCAGTTTGTTGTAACCTCTTTTTTGGTGAGCTTTCTCTGTATGCTACTGAGGCTCGGACTGTTGATCGGATTAGCATGTTTGCACTGCTCTGGACCACATGCCATGTCGCTTTGTTCAAACTCTCGTGCTTTATAATACTGTAGAAGAAATACTGCCTCTCGCAGCTTCATTACACATAAAACAATTGCTGATAAGCATCTCACCTAAACTCAACCCAGTAGTTATTTCAGCTCATCATTTTCGATTTGTTTTCGCTATATAGTCTGTTTACAAATTATTAATAGCCTTCGGTCAAACTGAAACAAGCACTGCATTCAAACACGTATTGCAGCAGTTGTTTCGGCGCCTCAGGTATGTTGGGTATATCTATGCCGTCTTTGGACAAGCGTTTCGGATATAGCAACTTTAATACCGCAAACAACTGGACAGACTGTGAGGTACCCAGTATTTATGGAGGATGCAAAACTAAACTACATGTTACACACGGGTGGAGAACCAATGATTAATTAATATGTTAATGGACGTTACAGCGTAACTTGTACTTCCTTGGTCCTCATTTTCTTCTTATAAAGTACATGTTAGAGAGACAAAATGTGAGGTACTAAAGTAAAAGAAGGAAAAGTTCGGAACGGTTTTCCAGCTACGTTCATCAGTGAACGTACATTGGGTGAAATACGAAATGAACAATATAATAATTATTATGGAACGGCAATCAATAATTAAGATAAATTGTGCACTCATAACAGTAGCAAAAATTAAGAAAGTCAAGTTCCATAACGTTTTCTTGTGACTGTCATCAGTGGAACGCCGTCACATAAAAATGTAATAAGTAAAACACACACTTATATACATGTAGCTAATACGGTTTCAGGTAGAAATACAGCAGCTTACAAGTACAAAAAGCGAAGTTTGCACCTTTGCAATGTGTGAATATAGTGTATGTGAGAAAGGTAGTGGCTGATGAATGTGATACTGTGTGAATGAATATAATGGTGCGTGTGTATTACTTGAAGAGCGTGAGCGATACAACGTTTTCTTTCTGTTTACATAGCACAGGGTCACGCACGCACCATTACATCCATTCACACATTATCACATTCATCTGCCACTACCTTTCTCACATACAGTATATTCACACATTGCAAAGGTGCAAACTTCGCTTTTTGTACTTGTAAGCTGCTGTATGTCTACCTGAAACCATATTAGCTACATGTATATAAGTGTGTGTTTTAGTTATTACATTTTCATGTGACGGCGTTCCACTGATGACAGTCACAAGAAAACGTTATGGAACTTGACTTTCTTCATTTTTGCTGTTGTTATGAGTGCACAATTTATCTGATTTATTGCCATTTTACGACTACTGTCTCCTCGTCGATTGTTTGAACGGCAATCAGTTCGAAACAAAAGAAAGGCACTTAATTGTACATCGATGAGAATGACGTAACTCTAGAACAGCCAGCAGAGTCATGGATTCAGCTCAAATATCGTGATTTTTTCTAATTTTTCTTCCTCTTTCGTCTGCCATATACCTTTGATTTATTATTGATAAGGTACCACAACGGCAAGTATGTATACCTATGTATACCAATATTTCAAGTAGATGAAAATGATTTGAAGAGATTTCGAAGGCGTCGGTCATATTGAGTTGTTTTGTTTGCCGACCAGACAAAGGAAAGTTACATGGGCAGGAAAACTACGGAACACAGGACGGAATATACGATCAACATGCAACCGTCGAGCGAGATAATAATATAATAATCTTTATTTCAGGATTACCCAAAGGCTAACACCTATCTGAGGGATCTCCTATTTGTGTATGTACTAGTAACATAGTTAAGGATGCGAGAATCGCGAATTTGGAACGGGTGAACATTTAGATGTTCATTTTAGGCCTTGTTCGCCAACTATGACAGTTTGCTCCAGTTTCGTAATTCGAAAATGGGCAAAATAAAAATCAGACTACAATACCTTATCACTCTCCTCCCTCCCCCCACACCTGCGCAAACCCGAAACGGTGGTGCGCGTATGGGCTGCCTGGTCCCCAGATGCCTCCCTGATCCGCTACGGGGTATATTCCATGATCCAAGCACCTGTATCACTTCGTTGATCCAAAAGCGAATGCAGCATTGCCGGTCGCCCACCGCGCCGGGCTGCCGCCTACGCGACCAGCCTGAGACTGGCCCTGCCGCATTTGGCGCTTCTAAGCGCTGCGATGCGGTAGACAGGTCACGGGGCTGCCAATCACGTGACTGGCTTTAGGACAGTTTCATACTGCACGGCAAGGCGGCAAGCTCAGATCGCACGCGGCAGCGGCGTAAGCTGGGCGCCGTGAGTGCTGGTGATGACTATAGTTTCCTCCTTCCTCCTCCGGACACTTCCATTTACTACCGGCAGCGGCGTAAGCTGGGCGCCGTGAGGGCTGGTGATGACTATAGTTTCCTCCTTCCTCCTCCGGACACTTCCATTAAGTGCCTTCCAAGTTAGAGGTATATTGGAGTGCGCATCCAGGATGTGCTAGGGCTGTTAGGCCGCGGTCACACCGAGCTCGATTCAGCCGTTCAGCCGAAACAAGCGCTTGTGTACGTCACTATTACCATGGAAATGGCTGAAAAATGTCCTACAAGCGACTTTCAGCCGTGGCTGACTCTCATCCGTTTTTTTCCGGCTTGTTTCAGCCACAGCTTGTACAAGCGGCTGAAAGCCGAAATTCAAAAAATAATTTGAGTGCGCTTGGAGCTCCGGAGCACACCATGTAGCTAGTTGACATGATGAACTGATATTGATGTTCTTTCTTGTGTCCGTGGAACCGTGCTATCCCTGTGCCTTTGGTTTTGACCGTGAGTCTGTCTACCCCAACTACACTGTATTCAGTTTGATTTGGATATTGTCCGACGACCATGGATTTCTGCCGCTGTGCCTCTAGACTGCTGCGTAGATTGTTGGAGCTGTGGTTTGAGGCCAAGACAAGGCACCACACTCACGACCGAATTCATGAAGAAATCCGGGTACGAAGAAGAGAGTGGATTGCAACCGAGTTCAATAACGCCAAGTGGCGGGGCAGAAAGCTCGACATCAGGAAACACCACCTGAACCATCGCGTCCATGCACACCGAACAAATAAAAAGAGCACGACTTCGCAATTCAGAATCCGGGCTTCCTTTCCTTCTTCATCAAAACTGAACACTAGAACAAGTACAGTTTTAGATCGCGACCGTTCTGCTCTCCAGTTTCTTGCAAACATTGGTGTGTTTCGAGATATTCAATATTTGGCGGGTAAGAAAAACAAGCCATTCAAGCTTTGCACTCAAGGTCTGGTGTGACCGCGTCACAGGGATCACGCAAGCCAGCTGAGCGCCAGCGATAGCAAGCCCAAAGTGGCTTGTTTTGGTGTGACCGGGGCCTTAGCCAGTTAGTTGTAGGACGTCAGTACCGTCGGTCAGTGTCGTTCAGTGTTATCGCATGAGCTGATTGTTTAGTAACTGGTGGTGTTAGTGGACATTATAGTGTAAATTGTAGTTCTTTCGTCCGCTTTTCTTTTCTATTAATTAATCACTGTCTCTCCACAGGAGTACATTCTTGCGCACCTGATGAGCCGTCCTTATCTATACGGCGAAACGATCGTCGTGTGAAACTGCTACTTGTTACCGCTCCTTATTGTCCATCTAAATTGTTATAGTCGAAGTACGGTGCTGTTTTACGGAGGCGTTATGTTTTGCAAGATTCTTGTTCGCATAACTTCCCCTTTTATTGCTCTTCGCGTCTTCTGAGCAACACACGTGGTGTAGAATGTTGCTTTGCGTCCTTGAATCGTGGTTTGACCATATTGTCGTCATTGACATGAATGTACATCCTTACATTCGTTTTACCGCTTTCTTATCTCTGATATTGCTGACCCACTCAAGTTGGGTGGTGTGTTGCTTTGATGCTTCGAATTGTAGCTAGACCGCATTGCCGCTTTGTCAACTGGTCTCGTCATCGTCCTGTAATAGTCGGCATTCTTTGTTGCCGTGGGACTAAGGTTGTGCACATTTAGGATGAGCTCATCTTCTCCCCCCCCCCCCCCCTTGGTCGTACGCAACATTGTACCTTCCAAGTTGGAAGGCTGTTGGAGTGCACACTGAAGATGTGTTAGAGCTAGGTATTACATTGTTGAATGTCTCAGTGGCTTATCAGTTTTATGCCCTGTTATCGAACTTTCTGACTGCTTGTTATCATATTACCGTCGTGGATAGTTCTTTCAAAGCTCGTTTCCATGCGTTTTCTTCTTCCATTTAATATTTAATACTGGTGAAGCTCGGCTGGACTCGTTCCACCGCAGGCAGCTCCGACAAAATTAATCAATAACAGCGCCCTCTACAAGCGATGCGCAGCGCACTCGATAAGCCGGATCAAAAAAGGAGGGTGGAGGCTGTTCGTGCACGTACTACGTCTGCCAGACGGATGTCCACCTGTTATGGAAATGGAGAGTTATTTCCATGTGCAAGTTTCTCTTCGGGGTGGCAGACCACGCACAAACCGCCGGCTGTCCTGTCGCGGGACCTCCGTGGTGCAGGAAGGCAAGGCAACATAGGCCTGTCTGGCCTGCACTCCCTCAGAGACTTGTCGCGGGACCGCGGACAGTGGGCTGCCTTGTGCTGCGCCGTCTGCGGCTAACGTCGGGGATCTCATAGTGCTGGGAACTCTGTCGTTTTCTTCCTGCACAGCGCAACAATCTTTCGTCCTGGCATTTGTTTTTCTGTCTAGAACTGTCGTTTGTAGCAGTAATCTGCCTCTCGTGCCTTGATGTTGTGCCTCATGCTAGCTATTGGTCTGTTTTCTTGACCCTTGTCGTGTTGTATATTGTTGGCTGTCCTCTGCCCGTATCCATTCAGCATAATTGTGCGAATCTATGAGCATCTATTATGTAGAAATTGCTGACATTGACGCGGAAACGCGATTAATATTAATAATAATAATACAGCTCACAGACGCGTGTTGAATATTTTGGACCCGCTCTTAGCACTCCCTTCATGTTTCCTATAATATCGATTTCAGAAAACGTCACAGTGGTGCGATGGAACTGGTGCAATGGAACCGCGCGGTGCGAGGCAGAATGAGGGTTAAAACTGTACTAGTACGTCAGTAAGTAAGCGCTAGAAGCGACTGCCCCAGAATCCCCTGACACCATCATCAAAGATGTGGTTTGTGCATTTTCTCGAAATGTTCTGCATGTATCCGAGTGAGTGTCTCGCCTCTCAATCAGCAGCCGGGCGATATTATACCGTCTTGCTAAATCCCAGCCTACGGACTTTGTTCAACAGTTTGTAGCACTTATAGTAGAGCCTTTTCAGTAATGCTGAGACATGTTACTTTAGGGTATATGACTGCAATGTACCTGACAGCCGACCACGGTATATTGTTCTATAGTGCTGCTGAGTATTCCAGGACTGCCCAGCCCCACGCTCTCCGTGTGTTGGTATCCGCAATGAGCAACATCAACGTCTCACGGATACTAAGCTAAGTGACTTGCTCGCAACTTGCTAATTCATGTATGCCTCACCATTTTGACACGAGGTCTACAGTTTTTTGGTGTGGAGATCTCACTGCTGGCCTGAGGGCGCACTGAGGGGATATGATATGTCAAACAGTACTGGGCAGCTGTTATTGGCTTTCCTCTAGGAGGTCCACACGCTATTGCTTGGAGCGAGCACGGACGCATCTATCTACGTGCAATGGCTAACTATATTACTGTACAGTACCTGGCTTTACGCTCCCGTGACTACCACCGAGGAACGCAGTGTCATCTGAATTGCGCAACTTGCTGCTACTTTCACCGGTAGATGGCGCAGGTACGCAGGCCATTGAAATATCCGTTGTTTGTTAAGCATGATGCTACAATCGTACCTAAAAAGATTTTTTTAAGAGAACACAAACCTACAAACCATGTAAAAGACAGTAAGTACTGGATAGGCGCTATCCACAATGCCAGTTAATAGCTGTGGTGATGAAATACATGGACTCTGCCGACCATGGGTCTCGGCGTCACAGTGCCATGTATGCATATATGCATGAGATATTGCTTGAAGGTGCAATTACTAGAATGGGCATGGGACATTGAGGATGAGCAGCTGCTCCTTCCACACACTACCGGTCAAGGTTCCTGTTCAGGGCAGACTTGCCTTTGACTAGTCTAGCTTTCATAGTTACTGTGCTCCACGTCACAGTACGTGCGCATAGCAGCCGACCTGTTCCATGGTCTTTTCCGTGTGCTCCAGTGACAGCCCAGGACATCTGCAGGTTGAGTCGTGCACGCCTGGTTCTCCGCAGATAGTAATGTATGCTGAATAAACCACAAGACTTAGGGTACGCGGCCTAAAAAGAAGAAATAGAGTACAAGTAGAAGTGCAGGGCTAATACTTTGTACGGAATCAAACCAACATTCGCACCAACTTTCCATTTATTGTGACAGACGGTGACTTGAACGAATCTAAGCAGACTGGTCTTTTCTGTCAATTCCTGTTGGTACGAAACCAAGCAGGTGATAATAAGCTGTCGAGCAGGAAGCTAACCAGAGATGTACTAACATGTGTACTGTCTACAATTGTACTAGCAGGTGAAAAACCAGGCTGCCCACGGAGTGCAGATAACATTTTCTAGTATCACGGACATCGCGAGAAATCATGCCTACGTGCTTGTAGCTTGAATTCTCTCAAACCCTAATATTTTCAAAGGTACGTGGAGGTTACTTCTCTGAGCATATGGAAGAGTGAACAAGTTTACAGCCGTTTTGAACCGAGATACGTATGGCTACATCACAAATACAGCCGTGGCTGTACGCCGGGATTTTGATCTATCTCAGTTTTTGGTGTGCGCGAGCGAGCGACGCGCAACAAGCCGGTAAGACATTTTCTATTAATATGGAATATGTTTCTATGAATTTGTGGTGAACCTCAGCAATCACCACTTTTTTATTTTAGAGTGATGCTAGTACAAGTGAAAAGCTGTCAACAAAATGGATCTCTTCAGTGCCGCGGTCTATAAGCCTTCATGTGCTTACTATAAGTGTGAAGAAATATTGAAATATGGTTTCTAGCCAAAAATAGGTTTCTAGCCAAAAATAAATGAGTCTTGTGTTTTTATCCATAGTGGTAGAGTGCTTCTGGCCACAAGTCACGGTCGCCTGTTCGAGATCCGTCGTAACAGTCAAGGATACATTTCAGATGACGACTGCACAAAAGCAAAGTGGTAGAGCATCGGTGGCTATTTTTCTTCAGTCCTTTCCGTTTGCATCTTTCACTCAAAAACCGGAATAGTTTCTTCACCCCTTTCCGTTTTTCAACATCCTCGAAATATGGAACACCTTTTTTCGTCGTTGTAATTGTACGTAAAGATTTTTTTAAATCAAAAACTGGGAAAGGGCATATTTGAAGAGTGTCTGAATTGAATGGGGAGGTGGCATGAGCGCGAGTTTGTTCTCGCACCCATTTAGCCACCTTATATCAAAAGAGCAGGTCTAAGAAAACCAGAAAAGCTGGGCTTGGCGTTCTTTCTGATATCACTCGAAGTTTGCTGGAACTTCTCCTTTGAGGTCTAGAACACCCATGCAAAGAGTTTCTTTGAACAATTTGTATTGACACGGAGACCTTGGAACTTGAGACCACCTCGAAATGGACCCAAAGTATAATTGAATCTTGGGATCAAAAGGGAGCGCTGGTGCAGCGTACACAATGGAACAAAGAACAAACGACCACCTAGCCAAACTTACCTTACCTCATTAGTCTTCACATCATAACTACATTGAACCATCGCTATAGGCAATCGCCATCATCTCCAAATATCACTAATTTGCATCTATAACATGGCCGATTTTCAACGGCCATAACGGGAAACATTTGCAGCGTCCATTTTTCTGAACCATGCACTGCAATAATAATAATAATAATAATGTGGATTACTTTATTATAATATATATATGTAGAAGAGAAAAGGACATATGGATGCGAGTTAAGAGTAACTCTCCATCACTGTAACATGATACCATATACAGTCAGAAAGTGCAATAACTAGGCACAAAACTGACAGAGTACTGAGACATTCGACGTCCTGACACCTAGCTTCAACACATCTCCGTAGCGCTAACCGACAGCCTTCCAACATCCGAGTTTCAAATTGCACACCTGATGAGCCGTCACGAACCATACTGCGAAACGTACGTCGTGTGAAACAACTTGTTTTGTAGTCAACTAGTCCATCACAATGTCATGCATGAGGAGTACTGTAGGAGTTTGACTTTCGGCTTGTACAATTCGTTTTCGCAAAGCTTCCCCTTCTTTACTTATCTTTGATATTTATGACCCACCCAAGTTGGGTGGTGTGCTGCTTTGCTGCTTCGAATTGTAGTTAGACCGCTTTGTCAAATATCGTACTCGTCTCGTCATCGTCCAGTAACAATCGACATTCTTTGTTCCGTTGGGACTGTAGCTTTTGCTCGTTTTCGTTGCGCTTGCCTTCCCCTCTATGGTCTTTCCATAACCTTGAACCTTCCAAGTTGGAAGGCTGTCGGTTAGCGCTACGGAGATGTGTTGAAGCTAGGTGTCCGGACGTCGAATGTCTCAGTACTCTGTCAGTTTTGTGCCTAGTTATTGCACTTTCTGACTGTATATAGTATCATGTTACAGTGATGGAGAGTTACTCTTAACTCGCATCCATATGTCCTTTTCTCTTCTACATTTATTTATGGCTCAACATCCGAGTTTATAATATATATAATAATAATAATACGAAGTCTGAAGAAAATGTTGAACGGCCTCTGCTGGGATGACGACTACACCATAGCTCAGTGGTTAGAGCATCGCTGGCTACAAGCGAGGGTCCCTGGTTCGAGTCCTGGTGGTGACAGTCAATTTTTTCTTCAGACTTTTCCCGTTTGTCTCTTTCCCTCAAACCAGTTAATAATAATAATAATAATAATAATATTAACTGGTTTGAGGGAAAGAGACTAACGGGAAAAGTCTGAAGAAAAAATTGACTGTCACCACCAGGACTCGAACCAGGGACCTTCGCTTGTAGCCAGCGATGCTCTAACCACTGAGCTATGGTGTAGTCGTCATCCCAGCAGAGGCCGTTCAACATTTTCTTCAGACTTCGTAACTCACACTTCCTATGAATCCACACAGGCGGGTGGGACGCAGCCCTCACTGTAACCCACACACTTCACGTACAAACTAGCACGCGGGGAGCCCCAAGTCATAAAATATTAACTGGTTTGAGGGAAAGAGACAAACGGGAAAAGTCTGAAGAAAAAATTGACTGTCACCACCAGGACTCGAACCAGGGACCTTCGCTTGTTGCCAGCGATGCTCTAACCACTGAGCTATGGTGTAGTCGTCATCCCAGCAGAGGCCGTTCAACAATAATAATAATAATAATTTTAATATGGCAATAAGTAGGACGAGCTGAAGCGACATGTGGACTACTTTATTAACAATGTAAGCGATGGAGACGAGGCAAGAAACAATCTAAAGGGTAAGGAAAATACATGTAAGAAGAAAAAGGGCAATGGAAAAAAAGATGATTCGAACAAGTTTTCGTACAACACTCTTCAGGAATCACCGTTGTACTAAAGAACAAAATGAGAACAAAGGAAATAATATAGCAATCAAGGTAGGGTGACACGTTACAATGACAGCACTGGAATATCGAGGTGCGATTTTTCACAAAAGCGTGCACAACACAAGGGTATACAAGTAAGAACTAAGCGTGACTAGTGTGTATCAGCAACAAAAACAAAAAAGTTAGAACGAATGATAATAATAACAATAATAAACAAGAAGTTTACAAAACACATTTAGGCACAAGTGGCAACAACGTTGCCACACTACACAAAAGAAAATTATTTGAACAATTTTAGGGTAATAACACTATCTTTCTGGACACACAAATTCGGCTTATGAATGCGCTGACAAACATTGTGTTCTGCACGCTTTTGTGAGAAATCGCACCTCGATATTCCAGTGCACAGCTCAGTGGTTAGAGCAACGCTAGCTACAAGCGAGGGTCCCTGGTTCGAGTCCTGGTGGTGACAGTCAATTTTTTCTTCAGACTTTTCCCGTTTGTCTCTTTCCCTCAAACTAGTGAATAATAATAGTAATAATAATAATAATAATAATAATAATAAATGAAATAATAATTACACTCTAATAAGTTACATTGGTTTGCGAATGCCCATGGTTCGAACTATTAGTTGAAGCACCTATTTGCAGAAAATAATAATATTATGATCGTAATATTAATCACTTGCCAATAAAAAAGACAACAATAAAACCATCAGCCCCCATTCACCGGTTTTGACGGTGCTTCACTGATGTTGAATGAGAAGAATTATATTGCTGCCTTCAGTGCTATTGTGTCGCTGAAGGGCTCGATTTCAGATTTGATGACGGTTACTTTTCAACGGATTTTGTTTTCTGATTTAGCTCTCTTGCTATTACTGTACCTGCTTGTGTTAAGTCTCATTCTCGCAGATTAGTTGTATAATAGATTGTACATGCATCATTGTAGATTTGCTGTTCACAGTATTTCTCTCTTTTTTCTTTCTTTTTTCTCAGTCTTCCTTATTACATTTTCTTCACATACAACAGCAGTACTCCCCATGGTCTTAAATGACCCGGGATGCTGCATAATACAAACACAAAACCAATAAAGCCACCCCCATAATAATATTCCAGTCATCCTCTACTCCCTGTGCATCGTTGAGTGGACAAAGGCAGAGATTGAGGAACTCGACCGACAGACCCGCCAAGCACTGTTTAAAGAACACGCCCGCCACCCCAAGGACTCTGCCGCCAGGGTCCACCTGCCTCGTGACATGGGTGGTCGAGGAATTCTATCATTCCGGGATCTCCTGGATAGAACCCGTGTCCGGGTGGCGCGGTACCTACAAGCCCACCCAAACGTGCCACTGTTGGCTGCTGTTAAGCGCCATCACGACAATGATGTGGCACCGTCAAAATCAGTTACACGTCAAGCCTCCAGACTTCTGGGTGAACTTGACCTACCCGACTTGGAGACTGCCACAAAAGTCATTGTCAAGAAGGCCGTTGCTCTCCGGTGCCTGGCCGTTATCCAAGGTAAGCCTCTCCATGGCCAGTTCTGGAGAAGAGCTTCTGATGCTGGCTTGGACCTGGGCTTGAGTTTTCGCTGGCTGAAATCGCCAACGATCAGGCCTGCGACAGAGGGACTCTTGCTGGCTGCACAGGATCAGGCCATTGCGACCAGGCACTATCAGGTCACGGTCATTGGACGGGGAGACGTTGTGGACATTTGTCGAGTTTGCGGCACTCGCGGAGAAACAGGTGATCACATTGTGGCCTGTTGCCCAGCCCTAGCCAAAACACTGTATATCGAACGGCATGACACGCTCGTCAAGTTGGTGCATTGGGCACTATGCAAGCGGCATGGTCTGGGTCGGCCGGGAAGCAACCCGCTGAAGCATCATCTTGTGCCTGTCACCGAGAATCTTGACATGAAGCTCCTGTGGGAGTTCAATATCCCAACGGATACGCAAGTGCGCCACAACCGTCCAGACCTGGTGTTGCGGTCCAGCACACAGGTGCTGCTGATGGATGTCAGTGTTCCATTGGACCAGAATGTTCCCACAAAAATCGCCGAAAAAATAACAAAGTACGCTCCCCTTTGCCAAGAGCTGCGGCGCATCTGGCATGTGGATGATGTCCGCGTTGTACCCCTGGTTGTTGGGGCGCTTGGTGGACTGACTGGTGTGTCCCTGTCACACTTTGTGTTGGCATTGGCAGGCACTCTGCGCATTGAAAGGGCTCAGCAATGTGCTATCCTGGGCACGCTGAACATTATCAAGTCCGTTCTTGGCATTCGGCATTAGGCTCCTCATGTTACGGGTAGAGCTAGTCCGTATAAACCTCCAATACCGCATTTGCTTTGACATCCATGAATGTGCAGTATGACGGTCCTCACAACCTGATTTTTCTCTTGCCATTTGAGTATGTCCGGCATTCATCTCTTCCTTTATTTCTATTCCTGTACTGGTAGTCCATTTTTGTGATTACTCTTTTTGTATTCGAATATGTCCTGTCCTCCTCCATCTTTTTGTATTCGAATATGTCCTGGCCTCCTCCATCGTTCTGCTTATTTCTGTCCGTCTCTCAGTTTCTGCGTCGGCTTTCAATATTTTTGCTTTGGTTTTTACAATCCTTTTTGCTTCGGTCTTCATTGCTTTGGCCATTTATCTATTTTTTTTCTCTCATTACCCTTGGTCTCTTTTGGCCCGGTGATGGGGTTCTTACCTCATGTCATGACAACGTGAGTGAAATAAAGCCAACTCCATAATAATAATTTTTTTAAAGAGGTCGGAGGCGGATAATACTTTAAAACGAAGGTAAGTTATGGGTCGCAAATATCCACGCAAACACACACCCAGTCATAATAAGGCACTTGTCATAAGTATCCGAACGTTTTCGGTCCCTTCTCATCAAGGATTATACAGGGAATGGCTCAAGCAGGAAAGACTAAAACTTATATAGCGTAAAGATAATTAGATAACAACACTCGTGTAAAGGTGGAAAATTATCAAGTTTAGCACGACACAACACTCGAAGGAAAATAATAATAGTGACAACAACGTAGTGAGCAAATTAAGTTACATTGTTACCACCTCGACGAGGAGTAACACCAAACAATTATAGCGACAACACATTTTCTTTCTGTACGCAAAGTTCAGGATCTAATTTACGGATATACAAAGCTTCTAACACAGCCAAATGTAACGCACATCTACCACGTGACAATATTGAGAAAACATTATCACTGTACAACTCACGACAATTGGTACGGGCTGACAGATGTTGCTTGATTGACGAAGTGCGATTCTTAGCTCCATTGGGTGTTGTCTCCTCCAATGTCCCGTCATCTCGCCTCTTCGTGGCATCACCACTATCTGTCTCTTCGCGTTTCCGCGGCCTTCCACGTTTCTTGACACTAACCGTTGGGTGCGCAATACCCGGTGTCCTTTCCGTTACGTCTCCTCCATTGCGGATTTCTATTGAGCTTCTTACTCCAACTTGTCCGGTGTCCGATATTGAGGTTAGTTTTCGTGGTCTACCACGTTTTCGAATATTAACTGTTGTTGTCACTTCCGTTGTCGTTGTACGTTCGTCCTCATCAGTCCGTATTTTCACTTGGCTTCTCGTCACCCTTTCCGACGCCGACAGATCCTTTGTCAGTTTCGGTGGTTTACGTGTGGGTCTTTCACCATCTTTTATGCTGTCACGCCCATCTTTTATGCTGTCACGTGGTAGATGTGCGTTACATTTGGCTGTGTTAGAAGCTTTGTATATCCGTAAATTAGATCCTGAACTTTGCGTACAGAAAGAAAATGTGTTGTCGCTACAATTGTTTGGTGTTACTCCTCGTCGAGGTGGTAACAATGTAACTTAATTTGCTCACTACGTTGTTGTCACTATTATTATTTTCCTTCGAGTTTTGTGTCGTGCTAAACTTGATAATTTTCCACATTGTCACGAGTGTTGTTATCTAATTATCTTTACGCTATATAAGTTTTAGTCTTTCCTGATTCAGCCATTCCCTGTATAATCCTTGATGAGAAGGGACCGAAAACGTTCGGATACTTATGACAAGTGCCTTATTATGACTGGATGTGTGTTTGCGTGGATATTTGCGACCCATAACTTACCTTCGTTTTAAAATAATAATAATAATAATAATTTTTTAAAGGAGGTCGGAGGCGGATAATACTTTAAAACGAAGGTAAGTTATGGGTCGCAAATATCCACGCAAACACACATCCAGTCATAATAAGGCACTTGTCATAAGTATCCGAACGTTTTCGGTCCCTTCTCATCCAGGATTATACAGGGAATGGCTCAAGCTGGAAAGACTAAAACTTATATAGCGTGAAGATAATTAGATAACAACACTCGTGACAAGGTGGAAAATTATCAAGTTTAGCAGGACACAAAACTCGAAGGAAAATAATAATAGTGACAACAACATAGTGAGCAAATTAAGTTACATTGTTACCACCTCGACGAGGAGTAACACCAAACAATTGTAGCGACAGCACATTTTCTTTCTGTACGCAAGGTTCAGGATCTAACTTACGGATATACAAAGCTTCTAACACAGCCTAATGTAACGCACATCTACCACGTGACAATATTGAGAAAACATTATCACTGTACAACTCACGACAATTGGTACGGGCTGACAGATGTTGCTTGATTGACGAAGTGCGATTCTTAGCTCCATTGGGTGTTGTCTCCTCCAATGTCCCGTCATCTCGCCTCTTCGTGGCATCACCACTATCTGTCTCTTCGCGTTTCCGCGGCCTTCCACAATTCTTTTTTTGCGTACAGAAAGAAAATGTGTTGTCGCTACAATTGTTTGACGTTACTCCTCGTCGAGGTGGTAACAATGTAACTTAATTTGCTCACTATGTTGTTGTCACTATTATTATTTTCCTTCGAGTTTTGTGTCGTGCTGAACTTGATAATTTTCCACCTTGTCACGAGTGTTGTTATCTAATTATCTTTACGCTATATAAGTTTTAGTCTTTCCAGCTTGAGCCATTCCCTGTATAATCCTTGATGAGAAGGGACCGAAAACGTTCGGATACTTATGACAAGTGCCTTATTATGACTGGATGTGTGTTTGCGTGGATATTTGCGACCCATAACTTACCTTCGTTTTAAAATAATAATAATAATAATAATAATAGTACAGCACGCATATAGCTCATATGAAAAATCAAATGAGGGTCATGCATCAGTCGACAACGTCGAGCCAGTGCGTTCTGTCTGAGGCAAGTTGCTCCGCTTCCAAAAGAGACATATTGAGAAGTAAAAGGTCATTCCTAATGTTGTCTACCCATCTGGTCAGTGGGCGACCTCTGGGCTTCTGTATATCTGTTATATTCATTGCCATGTGAAGTGCTTTGTAGGACACAGCGTCCTTCCCTTTACGAATGACATGTCCAAACCATAATAAGCGCCGGCGTCTACAGACTGCACTTATTGGGCATTGAGCAGTTTTAGCATAAAGAGCATTATTTGAAATTTTATTGGGAAAGATGATTCCAAGTATGTATCTGAGTTTACGGCGGTGCCATACATCAATTTTGCTTTCTAAGGCTTTTGTTAGAGTCCATAGCGCGCAGTTATAATTATAGGAGAACTGGCAAAATGAGACAGTTGAACATGCTTAAGCGGGACTGCTGGGTATGGCATTTCCATGATACACTGGAAAATGCCCGGTTCGCTGCTATGATACGTGCATCAATGTCCTCCGCTGACCCCAGACGAGAACCCAACAGTTTGACCGACCTCCAGGAGGCATCTGACTTTGTAGCTGTTACAAATTGTGTTTTGCTGATGTTTAGTTTTAAGTTGTCTTCTGCGAAGATTGGTTCGCATTTCTCTACGGTTGCTTCAACTGCTGTCCGGCTGTGGTCATGCACTGTTGTATCATCTGAATACAGGGTGAACTTAGTAGGTAGATTAACTTGTTCTGGGCAGGCTTCTCTGATGCACTGCAAGACAGTGGACTATCTCCACTACAACCCCGAACTTGACTCGTAAAAAGTGTTTCATGTTTTCCGGAAAACACAAATTCATTATTTTCACTTCACCACATTGCGACATGGCCAATTTCCTACTTGACGACGCAAAGCGCCTCCTCTAGCTCCTCCACAAGGTACCACTCCAGACAACAGTACGCGCAACACTGCCGCGTGGTCACCTCCACTGAGTCTGACAAGAAACTTGCACTGAGAACCCTTGTCACTCCAAAAAACAAGCATATCCTCCCCTGAGCGACTCGATTTCACTAGCAGAAAAGCTCTTCAGAAGTGTAAGAAATATGCTTGCGTGATATGGCAGATCGATGGATCTGATCGAGTCGGTCAACAATCAAGATCAGAATCAAAATCTGAAAGATTTTTTTGATCAGCAATATGATTTTTACGATGCCAGGATTAATGATGGCATGCTAGTCACCTGTCCTTGCTCGTGAGAGGGCCTCTTGCACGGGCAAAGCGAAACGAAAGCATCACCAAGTGAGATTTTCGGCTAGGTTTTTGCAGATGTTCAAGTTTTAAAATGGTTTTCATTGAATTTAGGTTTTCAAGATAAAAGTAAGTTTAAAGTTTTCGCCATAAATCTCACTATGTGCATGGTCACCGATAGAGTTCGAATCTAATATGATTCACCTTT
The DNA here is from genome assembly GCF_964019385.1 of Sycon ciliatum. Taxonomy (NCBI): domain Eukaryota; kingdom Metazoa; phylum Porifera; class Calcarea; order Leucosolenida; family Sycettidae; genus Sycon; species Sycon ciliatum. The sequence continues at coordinate 5,343,062 of NC_088652.1, read as the reverse complement.
ATTCTTTTTTTCTTTTTCCATACTGTACAATGCATTGTTCTTTGTGGCAACCCAGTAAGAGTCATGGCTTTTCACGACTTACTATAGCAAACAGTTCTGAAGAAAGAAACGCTGCTGAAGTAGAATAGTATTTGAAGTATTTGAGACCATTTTGCACGACCATTTATTGCTTCGAACTATAGATTTGAATTTGAACGTCGTGTTCTTCGTTTGACATTTAGCTTACCGTTCTGTTCTTCTATCCATACTCTGCATTCTCCGCACCTGCTCTGTTCCTTTCTTTTCTTGCTACTTTCATGTGTCCTTTTTAGCTGGCTCATTGACTGTCAATTTGTCTAGTTTCAAATTGTTTTATGGTCTGCCTGATCGCAGAGATCGTTTCCTGCATCGCAGCTCACTGTTACTTTTGAACACATTTTTGCGTAGGCATTTTCACGAGTTGTGTTGACGTCATGCCCTATCAGCTACGGGTCATTATTGCGAGAATGCGCATTGCTTTTGCCTTCCGCTTTATCTGCATGCTGCTCTTGCTGCACAGATTATCGCCCCCACGCTTGCTGGCCGGAGCCCCACTGACCCCGCCGCGTGCGTACTCGCACACGTCAGCCGGGCTTCTCCACTTCGCCTTGCCCTGCCCCCGCCGGTTCCGTGGAGTTCCGGTTCTATATCTCCTTGTTGATTAGCTCTCCCAAGATTGAGTTGTTGTTTTCTCTATCCTTAGGTAATTAATTCATTTCCAAGTATCCTGATGAGAAGGCTTGAAAGTATACTTGTGAAGACAAAAACTTTCAAGATGTTTGTAATGAGCCTGAAGTGTGTCCTTTTTTGAGTATTATCGCATTTTTGTCTCAGAGGAAACTGTTTACCAAGTATCAGTCCTTTTATTTACACTACTTTCAGAGTTCGGCGTTGTGAGTCCTGTGTGCATGTGCGGAGTAGTAGTGGTGAATAATTGGTGTGCGTGCCCAACACAACAGAGTGGTGCCAAAACCCGCCTTGGATTTGAGGTTCGTTGGGTCGTTCGTATTGTAGTGTTCACCTGTGTTGGTGCGTTTGTGGCAGTGGTCGGTGCCCGTTCTTGTTTCCCGCAAGCGTGTACAGCTTCCAGAAGCGGATCAACTGAAGCACATGCAGCAAACTGGCGGAGGTGGACTTTGCAATCAAAGCACTTGCACTCATGGGCCACACGGACGATTGACTTTGAGCGCAGTCTGTCAAGCCAGTCGATGAAATCATCCGCGACTTCCTGCAGAACATCCGTCTTCAACGCTTTGCCTGACTGGAGGAGAGTTCGCTGTCCATCAAAAATAGATACGGACAGACCAGTCTTCTCCGATGCTGACTTCTGGATGCCACCACAAGGCAACACATACCTGGAAGAAGTCTTGCCATGCCCAGATGCAGCAGAACACAATAGATAAATGTATGGCAAAGACAAGGACCAAGGAACTACAAGTTACATCATATTGTCCACTAACGCCACCAATTACTCTTATGTAAAACAATCAGTTAATGCGATAAAATTGCACGACAATTAACTACCGTATTGACGTCCTACAACTGACTCGTTATTCGCTCTAGCACGTCTTAGATGTGTCTTGGATGACAAGTAACTTTTGATGGTAGTGCACATTATATTGGAAATTTTAGTTGAAGATGGATAAAGGATTGGCTGGGAGGTAACTGGACATCTCGAATCATTATTGTCAGCGGACATCTGAATGGGTTTCTATGATAGAAAATCTCTTGTTCCGTTTGCTTCATTCCGACAAATCAGTGAATGTCAAATTTGAGATTGTGGATAAATGTATCTATGTCAATAGCATGCTCACGATAATCTTTCTGCCAAAATAGTCTCTAACCGGACAAAGCACTTCAAAGGATCAGTTGGGAAAGTGGACTGCCTGAAATGAGAAAATAACGCCAGACTCACCAGGACTCGAACCGGAGAGTCCCCTTGCTGGGACCCTGCTTGCTATGAGCAATGCTCTAACCACTGATTATTATGAAATGTTATTCTTATAATGCTGGAATGACGACTACACCATAGCTCAGTGGTTAGAGTATCGCTGGCTACAACTTACAAGCGAGGGTCCCTGGTTCGAGTCCTGGTGGTGACAGTCAATTTTTTCTTCAGACTTTTCCGGGTTGTCTCTTTCCCTCAAAACCAGTTAATATTATTCTTTATTCTTTATTCTAGGGAATTCCCAACAGGAGGCGACAAACTCACAGTTTCTAAGGGAAAGGAACATCATCCGACAGAACGCAAAGGATATACACTCAAGATTGAAGTCGTCCAAAACTACAGCCCGGCCCACCGTGTGCTGGTTTCCGAATTATCCAGTAATACACGGTCTTTTTTACTCTCTTTCTCACTCCTGTGTGCAGCCACACCATAATGTGCCCCCACCCCTAACGCACCTCAGTCACATGCACAGTCACGTGCACACCCACATACACACGCACACAGCAACAACAAACAGCCTCTGCGGGGACAGCAGCAACAGCAAGAAGAAAAACAAGTCGTCCAAAACTACAGCCCAGCCCACCGTGTGCTGGTTTCCGAATTATCCTGTAATACACGGCGCGTGATGTTGCGCTCAATGATTTTATAACGAACAGCGCGTAATGCGAGAGAGAGAGAGTTAGGCTGCGTTTGCACGACAAAAATTGAATCGATTCGTGTTCACAAGACAACAAAGTACGACCTAAAGAGAACGAAATCGTTGCGCTTATCACTATCGTTTACACGAAAACGCCCTAAAGCGATACCTAAAAGGAGCGAAATGGAAACGCAATTTGAAGTGTTTTGAAACGTGTTCAAAACGTTTTCGTTCTCGTGTAAACGATGAGAACAATGAAGACAATTGGTCATAAAAAAATCATTCCGCGTGGGACTATATTTTGCGGGAAATACCCAACCCTTTCGACCACCACGTGTCAACTCCTGGTAATGTGTTACTTCTCGCCCTTGCGCCAAGCCAGCACGTGCTAACTCCAGCCTGATCGCCCGTTTTCCGTGTAAATGGTTCCAAATGATTTTGCCGTTCTGGTGTAAACGATTAGAAAACGATTCGAGGCCAGTCCGTTTTGTTCCGTTTTGTTCCGTTTCGTTTCGTTTGGTTGCGTTTCGTCTCCGTGTAAACGCAAAAGATATGGACATGACTAGATTTGGTTTTCCTTTTGTATTCAGTGTGATTTCGTTGCTTACATGTAAATTGGGCACAATGAGTCTTGGGCGAGTGGCTCAGATCCCAGAGCAGCCCAGGAACTGACAATTTTTCAATCTTTCCACCTTTTCTTTCGAAATTGAATACGCCTCCAATTTTTTCGTTGCAATAATAATAATACGAGCTCCAAAAGCGAGGGCGACCTAGAAAACAACCAGTAACCACACAGCCGTTGCCTACACAACCCGAGGATCCTGGCTCACATACTGTGCTTGCTCCGCCGTCGTTGGTGGCAGTGGTGGAGGAGAATGGGCGTGGTGGCTCATCGGGTCGGCTTGTGTCGCCGCCTTTGCTCCGGCCGTCGGTGGTTCTCTCGTCAGTGCCCCCGGCTGCTTTGGCTGAGGCGGTGCCGCTTGCGATCCCGGTCCCACTGCCTCCTCCTGATCCTCCGCCATCGGTTCTTGCGGCGGTGGAGCTTGCCAGTGGCAGACCGCGAGCAACACTGACAGCTGCATTAACACTACAAATGCCGACTCAAAAAGACCCACCTTGCATATCAGTAACTCCCACACCAACACCAACAACGCAATCTACAGCAACCACAACTAATCCACCATCCAAGCCCATAATTGAAAGACCAAGACGATCAACAGCCAACTACAACAGAAGCTACGCACTCAGCGGACGAGGGCGAAAGGAGGGACGTGATAGCAGGGGGACGGCCGAGTTGAGTTCAATGGACCCGGTCAGGCGGGATGGACGAGACAGAGAGAGGAAGCGGGGGATGGAACGGACGGCGGAGGGAGCAGTGAGTCGGAGAGCAGTGATGGGAGTGATGGTGAGAGTGCCGGTGAGAGTGTTAGTGTTGTGCGTAGTTTTCGTGGTAGCAAGTCTTCAGTGTACAATCATCTGCTGGCTAGTCCTGATTGTTGCGGTGCGTATTCCGACTCTTCGTTCACTGTATTGTGCCGTGGTCGTCATGGTTTTGGACTACAGTTAAAAGTGTTGGAAGCTATCTATCAACGTCTGTACAAGCCTAATTTGTGTGTACAGAAAGATAGTATAATTGGGTTGAAATTGTTCAAGTAACGTCGTGTTTAGTGCGGCCAAGCTTGGCCGTTAATGTTCTAGGTGTAATGTACTGCTGTTATGTGTTATCACGTTGTCTTTCCTTCCTTTCTCCTTTGTTCAGTTCTCGCTTTGATTGTTAAAATTCACAATTGTAAATTTTTACTGTTGTTGCTCCTAGTGTTATTTCTCTAACTTAGATTTTCGATAATAGTTCAATAATAATAATAATAATAATAATCTTCACTAGTTTGAGGGAAAGAGACAAACGGGAAAAGTCTGAAGAAAAAATAGACTGTCACCACCAGGATTCGAACCAGGGACCCTCGCTTGTAGCTAGCGATGCTCTAACCACTGAGCTATGGTGTAGTCGTCATCCCAGCAGAGACTGTTCAACATTTTCTTCAGACTTCGTAACTCACACTTCCTGTGAATCCACACAGGCGGGCGGGACGCAGCCCTCCCAGTACCCACACACTTCACGTACACTCTAGCACGCGGGGAGCCCCAAGTCATAACATCTTCACTAGTTTGAGGGAAATAGACAAACGGGAAAAGTCTGAAGAAAAAATTGACTGTCGCCACAAGGACTCGAACCAGGGACCCTCGCTTGTAGCTAGCGATGCTCTAACCACTGAGCTATGGTGTACTCGTCATCCCAGCAGAGACTGTTCAACATTTTCTTCAGACTTCGTAACTCACACTTCCTATGAATCCACACAGGCGGGTGGGACGCAGCCCTCACTGTACCCACACACTTCACGTACACTCTAGCACGCGGGGAGCCCCAAGTCATAACAACCTCACTAGTTTGAGGGAAAGAGACAAACGGGAAAAGTGTGAAGAAAAAATTGACTGTCACCGCCAGGACTCGAACCAGGGACCCTCGCTTGTAGCTAGCGATGCTCTAACCACTGAGCTATGGTGTAGTCGCCATCCCAGCGGAGACTGTTCAACATTTTCTTCAGACTTCGTAACTCACACTTCCTGTGAATTCACACAGGCGGGTGGGAAACAGCCCTCACTGTACCCACACACTTCACGTACACTCTAGCACGCGGGGAGCCCCAAGTCATAACATCTTCACTAGTTTGAGGGAAAGAGACAAACGGATAATAATAATAATAATAATGACAGTTCGTATATCACTCATTGCATGAGGTCAACGCATCTGTTGACAATTTTGAGCCAAGCAGCTCTATCAGAAGCAGATTGCACAGCATCCAGAAGCGAGAGATTAATGCATGTTAAGTCTTTCTTGATGAAGTCGATCCATCAGAAATCGAATTTCCACGTAATATACCAAGTTAAGCACGAGATGAAATTCTCAGCTATGAAGGACTATGGCGGATGTTCATGCAGGTCGATAACGATACTGGCAAGGCAATTGGATAATACTGTTGAGTTCGAAACAGGACGACTGACGACATATCCAGACATTACAACGGGAACAGGTTAGTGGGAACGACATTTATTATACTAGTAGACGACGAGACAAGAGACCAAGACGAACGAGACGACTACATTGAAGAGTGAGAAAGGAGAGAAAGAGATCAAGTCTAAACGGCAAGATAAAGGGCCTGGGTAGCTATGGCAAATATGGGCGCGCAAGTAGCTACCCAGGCCAACGGAGCAAAAGGAGACAAAAGGTGCGTACGCAAGTGCATGCAGGCCAGCTAGAAAATGTACGGGAGGTAGTACCTAACATACCACCCCTCCATGAAAAAATCCCGCGTCCTCGCGGAGAGAAAAAAAAGAGAGAAAAAGATTTAAAAAAACGACTGAAGGAGAAAAAAACACACACACACACACACAACGCACGGGCCTCACAAAAGTGTGTACTAAAAAAATGCACTACAGATCATTACAACCGTCAACGTTCCTGTACTACTCATACTATAGTGTGTACATTGCCAATAACAACGGGCCCAAACGCCCCTTCAAAACATGGCACAAAAAATAACTATTGGAGTTCGACGAGGGACTTGAATTGTATTCTGATGACTAGTATTTTGCACGGCTAATAGAGCCTAGTTACACTTTAATATACGACATAAATAAGAGAGCGTGGCTCACCTCGGACCCCTAATATTAATGAAGGACACCCGCGCGCACACACACTAACAAAAAATTCACGAAAATAAATTATTTGACGAAGAAGGAACGCATACAAAAAAAAGAAAGAGAGAAAGGTAGCTGACCTGCATGGCTTGAACGACACGAGGTTGATATAGACGAGACGAGGTTGGCGTAGGAGAGACGAGGTTGATAGAGACGAGACGAGGTTGGCGTAGGAGAGACGAGACTGACATGGACGAGACGAGGTTGACAAAGACGAGACGAATGGTGGTTGAGGACGGCTGGGCATGGGATGATCTCAGGGTCGTGGGTCGATCAATAATTGGGCGCCAATGTTGAGTTCGAAACAGGACGACTGACGACATATCCAGACATTACAACGGGAACAGGTTAGTGGGAAAGACATTTATTATACTAGTAGACGACGAGACAAGAGACCAAGACGAACGAGACGACTACATTGAAGAGTGAGAAAGGAGAGAAAGAGATCAAGTCTAAACGGCAAGATAAAGGGCCTGGGTAGCTATGGCAAATATGGGCGCGCAAGTAGCTACCCAGGCCAACGGAGCAAAAGGAGACAAAAGGTGCGTACGCAAGTGCATGCAGGCCAGCTAGAAATGTACGGGAGGTGGTACCTAACAATACGGTCAAGCCACGATTCAAAGACGCAAAGCAACATTCCACACAACTTGCTTGGCTCGAAAGATGCAAAGATCAGGAAAAAGGAAAGTTATGCGAACAAGAATCATGCAAAACCGAACGCAGCAGTAAAACAGCACTGCACTTCGACTATGATACTGTAACGTTGGAGGGAAAATAAGCAGAGGTAACAAACAGCAGTTTCACACGACAATCGTTTCGCCATATAGATCAGTCACCTTCCCTTCCTTATCAAGAGGAGGTTGGTGCGACTTGGGCGAAAGTAGTGTAAGAGTGTGTTGCTCCCTACATGTGATTGTTGTCCCCAGCGCGAGCTTGCGCCTTAGATGGTTTGGAGGCAACACCATTGTGAATGGCCAACGGTGCTCAGCGCTTGCTCAGCACCTCCATGAGCGACACTGACTCATGCTGCTATCTGGTGTTCACGAGGTGTTTGTCGCGCTGGAAACACAGCGTCTCTGTAAGTTTGGATCCCTAATGATGTTTGTGCCTGGAGAGCACTATATAAATGGTGCTCTTCAGACACAATCTTCCTCAGCTTACGCAAGGGCAACTGATGAGCGTTGAACTCCCCGAAACACTGTGTATTCAGCAGGGAGTGGTGCTTTCTTGCAGGTTTGCCGAGTGGACGGTTCGATGGACTTCTCGTGTGCTCTGGATGTCAGTCGTGAGTCAGTCAAGTGAGAATTGAAGTCGGCAGGAAAACCGCGAGCTCCCATGTAGGGGCAACACACTCTTCCCGTCCTTATGTTATTATTATTATTATTATCCATAACTTAAAATGAAATATGTTGTCATAACATCCAATGTAATTTCAGATGTTTTGAATTGATTCCCTCTGTGCAGTAAAATGGAATGCGTGTGCTCAAACCAGCACCAGCACTTGGCAAGTCGATTGGACTTTTCGATATGACGGAAAAACCTGGAAGGATGCCAACATATCCTGTCGGTCTTTTGGCGGATCACTGGCTACTGTTCATACAATGGCTCAGCTGACATGTGCTAACTCGACAGCAAAGGGAACATCCGCCACGTGGGTGGGCCTGACTGGTACATGGAGCGCCGGAAATTGGACTGCTTGGAAATGGGAAGCTGCATTGTCGCCCGTCACGGCACAACTTCCATGGGCATCACATTTTCCAACGATTCAGGATGATTACATATACGGATATTATCAGCCAGAAATTTTCAGATTACGGACGTGGGACAAAAACCATTCACTTCGTCACCTTTGTCAACGTTATGTGCCTAAAGGTAGGTAGGTGTATGGCCTTTGAATGGACGGACATTGTATTCACATATCTTTTTAAATCAATACAGTCCGTTCTGTTGTACATGTTATTTTCGGCCATGAGTCATCAGTATTAAGGGTAAAACAGGTGGACCTAAACCATGCAACCCAAATTGGAATGAAATATTTTATGGAATGAAGTCGGCTCCAGTGGAGCTTGGAAACATTAACCCTTTCCATGCCATTGACGCGTTTTTCAGTATGAGCCGATTGGCCATGGCCGCGTTCTGCCTACAATGTCCAGTACATGTGTATCGCTGGCAATAGACCAGTGTATAAACTGTCGTATCTCTATTTAAATATCTCGGTTTGCTAGGGTTAAAACCCTACTAGAGAGGTCTTGCGCTTAGCTCTCAAGGGATATACAGTTATGTGCGATACGACATGGTATGATCGAGCGGCGACAAATTGAACGGTCAAAATGCGCAGATTTCAACTTTTGGCAATCGAGTCAATTTTGGCGATTTCGTGCGGGTTTTAAGGATTTCCCTCAGAGACGCTACAAACGCCCACTTCGCAGCAAACGCCCACCCTAGCGGAACCATACTGTTTTCGTCTTTTTCAAGTCAATATAGTTATATAAAACTGGCATGAAGGTCGAATGCGTACGAAAACGGCTGTAATGCCTATGTAATGGGTAGCCGAGTGGTAGGCGCGGTGAAATCAACAAGAATTACTTTTATTCTACTTCTTTCAGGTACACACCTGGTTATATAATTATTAGTGAAAGAAGAAACGGCAAAATAACTGCATTTCTCTCCGGTGCACACCTGGAGGTTGAATAGCTCGTTATTAGGCCAAAACAAATAATGACCTTCGTGCGAGTCCTGGTGGCGACAGTCAATTTTTTCTTCAGACTTTTCCCGTTTGTCTCTTTCCCTCAAAATCTCATATTCATCAAAACAGAAATGCGCAGCCGCTTTTATGCAGCAGACACCGTACGCTTACATACGGAGATACACTAAATATACATCAGGCAAAGCTCCGTATTAGTTCCGTACTGCTTCCGTATTGGTCGGGCAGGGATACTACACCCTCCCTTCCTACAGATAATCACGCCCTCGTGATTTTCAAAAATTAGTGAAGAGTTATGAACACAGCGTCAACCGGAAGATGGCAAATTATATCGGAAATGATAACGTTTAGAGTAGACAGAAGAAATGAACTGATAACAAATCATAAAGTAGAAGCACACCAGGTTCACACGATCTCACGGGGTCAAAAGGGGAAAGAACTGTCCTCCAAATAGGACCTGAAAAACCACAGCACTCTTGCTGCACTACGCTGGCACAACCCGCCAGGAACATCGCAGTTCAAAAACCGAACTGAATACACTATAACTATAAGGGGCGTTGTCACACACATTGTCCCACGTTAGCTGGGTAAACCGTGGCTCACCATGATCAGACGCCTACCAAACTACACTGGATTCACACACTCGCATAAAGGAAGACTGAAAAGAACAGGGAGACTGAAGGAAGAGAGGAAAGAAAATGCCATACCTAGAATCAGCGTTAGTAACCACGGCGGCGGCTGAAGCTACGGCCGAGGGCAAGCCAGGTTTTATCTTCATCTTGGTTGAGCCGGTCACTCAGAGCGGCTAGCTCAGCGTCAGACAAATGACCTCCCTCCTCGTCTTGAATCGTGGTATTCACATTGTCGATAGCATTGCTTTGCGCGACGTAAAGAGTGATGGTATAGCCAGGAAGAGTGTTGACGAAAATCTGCATCCCACCACGGAGGCGAAGTACCAAATGAAGAGTGGGCTCCTGCTTCTGACTGCGTGCCGGCGAAAATCAAACGCTGCTGGTCTTGGGGAATACCCTCCTTGTCTTGGGTACCAGCCTGCCTGTTGTCGTCCTCATCAGCTTCGCCATCACCACCGGTAGTATACATCTAGGTAGCGGGTCGCTTGGAATCGCCATCGGAGTCTCCAGTGTGTCCCGTGCGGAGAGAAGGGTGATCCACGCTAGCACCCTGACTGAGCTGCAGGCTAATAAGCAGTGCCAGGCCGAGGAAGGCAAGAAACATGATTCTCGTCTTGATTCGTCGCACGGAGCTGTAGCGGGTTGAGCCATCGGAGCCTGGGGTCGAATCACGTTGTTTTATTTAAAACTACACCGCTGACACCAATGTAATGGGTAGCCGAGTGGTAGGCGCGGTGAAATCAACAAGAATTACTTTTAATCTACTTCTTTCAGGTACACACCTGGTTATATATTATTATTAGTGAAAGAAGAAACGGCAAAACGAGAGAGTTTGGAGACTCAGGGCCCTACTCTATGCTTTGTTACTTAGCTCATCGTGCATGTTGTGGGAACTGATGGAAATGTTTCCTGGGAAGGCGCTGACTCTGCCGAGCACGCGCGTTCTGGAGTCGACGGGATCACTCTGGCGACGTTTCCTGTGACCGGCGCTGACTCGCCCGTTCACGCCTATTTTGGAGACGACGGGATCTCTCTTCCAAAGTATGTTTTTGCTGACGCATCCTATCACCTATTCGGCAACTAACATCCATTCTAATTTCATTTCCTTCTCGTCTCCCTATTTCTTTCCAGAAAGTCTCTCTATACATCAGGGAGTCGTACTGTATTGGCAGCTACCCTAACGGGTCACGCCGCCCAACACCCAAGCATGGGTATGATGAGGGACAGTGGCAACAGAAAGCAAGAGAAAGACGGCGATAGTAGTACATCTGGTGTGCGACGTATAGAAAAGAGAGATGACAAGAGATGCGCACAAAATAGGAAACAATAATTATTTTTGCAGTTCCGAAACAATCAACCAGGTGATGGAGTGTGGGCACCCGAAGTCCCCCCTGGACTCCACTGGAAGAACATCCCACGCAGGGATATCAGCGATAGGCCAAGCGTTGAAAAACAGCCATGAGGACACATCGTCTAGAAGTCCACCGCGCTCGAACTGAAATTGCAGGTTCAAACAATTTCCCAAGCGGCGTCAGGCAGCGTAACTCTTCTCCCTGCATCACCATCCATCTCCAGCAACCGTCTCCACTCACAGCTAATGCCTCTGCCACCACTGTACTCCTCCGAGCTTCGCAGTTTGAAACCATTCGGGGGTCAGCTACACCACCGCGAATGGAGAGACGAGGACGACAACGATCGTGACTGAAAAGGCACTGCCTTGGCGACCGCGTCGCGGAACCCTCGCCCCAGCAAATGCAGAAATACGCCAGGGGCAACTCTGGTCGACCCAGAGCCACCCCCTTGGCAAGACTAGTAAGAGGAACGACTGAAAACTCAGATAAAACAGAGCTACAAAAAGTGCAACCGTCCCCTTCAAGCACAGTTGCAACACACAGGGAGTCATAATATTGTGGCCAGCTGTTTGTAGCCAGCTGTGTTTGATGGTACGGTACGGTACGGGACAGATACGGGAGCCAGCAAATGGCCAGCTGTGCGATACGGTACGGGACAGATACGGGATAGCGCCAGGCGTGACACAAACAAACAAACAAACAAACACCAAACGAGAGAGCTTGGAAGCTCATAGCCCTGCGCTATGCTTTGTTGCCTAGCTCATCGTGCATGTTGTTAGAACTGATGGAAATGCTTTTTCCTTTGATTAGCTACATCATTGAACGTTTCAATGAGATACTAGGGAGGTTTAGTTCCCACGTAACGGAAACGCGTACGTGGGTGATCCACGTAAAGTGGATGAAGGGCACCCACGTTGCAATGTTGTGTTTAGTCACACGGAACAAACAAAAGCATAAAGCTAAAGGCCAAAACCTGGTCAAAGACGAAGCTACCCCGGCCTTAGAAGCTCATCTAATATTTTGATTTCGTGCTTCGGAAACTTCTTCAGCTGAGCACCCTCACAGCTCGCACAATGCGCTCCATTCTGATTTTCACCCACGTTCTGGCGGAACGTGGGTGAGCCTCCATACACGGTATGTCGTGAATCAGAAAACGTCTGTACGTGGGTCATTGAGTATCACGTGGTACACCCACGTAAAGTACCCACGGATTACGTGGGACTAAACCTCCCTACTGAAGTACAAGTAACGTCTTCTGCATAGCTATGGGACCGGCGCTGACTCTGCCGATCACGGGCGTTCTGGAGTCGACGGGATGTCTGTTCTGACGTTTCCTGGGACCGGCGGTCCGGCGCTGACTCTGCCGATCACGGGCGTTCTTCTTCTTATTATTATTATACTGACGGCAACTAACATCCATTCTGATTGCATTTACTCGTCTCCCTACTTCGTATTTTTTCAGAAAATCTCCCCATACAGCAGGGAGTCGTTTACATAATAATATTATGACTCCCTTCTATAGATCTACATGACTGTAGATCCGTAGATACGTTATAATTATTATGCTATCGGCCTACATGCGATTCCCGGGCTGGTCGACAGGCGGCCCAGCCAGCCTGCTAGTGGGATCTCGGCCTCGCACACAAATCCACACAAAATGTTACTGCACTGAATGCATTCCCCCGATACACTTCGAATATATACTCATTCTCTTGATGGTACCGTACTCTTGATGGTACGGGACAGGTACTAGGTACGGGAAAGCGCCAGGCATGTGGATGGCACAAACAAAAATATTGTGGCCAGCTGTCTTTGCTGGTACGGTACAGTACGGGACAGATACGGGATAGCGCCAGGCGTGACACAAACAAACAAACAAACACCAAATTAAAGCTGTGTGGACCCTGGCTAGCGCCAGACGTTACTGAAGTAACGTCTTCTGCATAGCTTTTTTTTTTTTTTTTTTTTTTTTTTTTTTTTACTACGTTCACATAACCAGCTCGAAAAGAATAAGGAAAGACAATGGTACGGAGACTAGGACAAACGTGACAACTAATGAGCAGGCGCTACACCGAGACGCAGCAGTGATGGTGGGGCATTGATGACTCTGCCGACCTGAGGTCTCGGCGTCGCGGCCAAAAACACGCACCAAAAACAATGAAAAAGAAGAAGATAGAGCTGTACAGGTGAGAAAGATGCAAAAACCCAAGGCTTAACACGAGCGATTGTGGGGGAGAAACTGTCTTAGCGTCATACTATTCATAGGGAATCGACTGCCCAGAGCCAGTTTGTGCTGCGAAGATGGCGGTAAACATTCGTTTTGAATGATTGCATTCTCTTGCTGTGGGGAGGCTGGGATAGGAGAGCGGCAGGGAGGGAGTTCCAATCGCTGATGCTGCAGTGTGGGAACGAGCGCTTCAGTGCCAGCGGGGCAGATGCAGGCAGCTGGTGTTGGAGCTGGTGGTCATGGCCACTGACAGCACCGTGCTCGCTGCGAGTTCTGGGGTTGGCAGAGATGACGCGGCGCGGTGGCAACACAGAGAGCAGCTGCGGAGGACCAGGCAAGTAGTGCAGCTTGTACAGGCAGGCAAGCGAGGCAACAGTGCGGCGGATGGCCAGGCTGGGTAGGTGTGCCCCAGGGCCGATAGCATAAAGCGCGCGGCGCTGAACATTGTTCAGACGCTGGAGGTGACTCTGCGCAGCTCCCATCCATACAAGAGGCGCATACTCCATGACTGGCCGTACGAACGCCTTGTATACGGTCGTCCGGCCGGCGGGGGTGAGTATGTGGGCGGCTCTGTTTAGGACCCCAAGCCGTTGGCGTGCACGGGTGGCTACGGAGCGTAGGTGATCGCTGAAGGTCAACTTTGCGTCCACCTTCACACCAAGGAGGGTGATGGTGGTTGTCTCGGGCACCAGTGAGCCACCAAACAGGAGTGGGGGGAGATCTAAGCCGGTGCGTCTGAGGGTGGCTGTCATGGCCTGGGATTTGGTCGGTTCAAACATCACTTTCCATGTACGACCCCACTCGTGCAGTCGGTCAACGGACACCTGCAGTGACTGCGCGCCGACTGTTGGGGTCTGCTGGGAGGTGACTAAGCTGTACAAAGTTGTATCATCCGCATAGGCTTCCAAGCTGGCGCCGTCAGCGAGAACATCTGGCGCGTCGTTGACGTAGGCCAGGAAAAGCGTTGGTCCAAGGATGCTTCCCTGGGGGACTCCAGCGGAGGTCGTATACGTAGATGACGTCCGCCCTCCAACGAGGCACTGTAGGGAACGGGTGTCCAGGTATGACGCCAGCCATCTCTGAAGCGGACCATCTATGCCTAGGCTACGTACCTTGTGGAGGAGGCCGACATGCGAGACACGATCAAACGCTCCTGCGATGTCCACAGCAAGGATACGAGCCGCCCCTCCACAGCCCACAGCGTTTGCCCAGGCAGTTTGGAGAGCTTGCAAAGCGTCCGATGTTCCGAGGCCTCTGCGAAATCCAAACTGGTGCGACGTGAGCAGATGATGGTCTTCAAAATAGTTCACGATGCATCTGTTTACAAGAGTTTCCATTACTTTCGAGATTATGCACAGTAAGGATACGGGCCTGTAGTTCTTAAGGGTTGAGCGGGAAGATCGCTTGTGGATCGGAACCACGTTGGCCGTCTTCCACATCCTAGGTTGCACTCCAGACCGGAAGCATGAAGCAAATAACTTGGACAGTGGCTCTGCGAGCTCATGAGCACATTCCTTAAGGACGCGAGCAGAAATACCGTCAGGCCCGGTAGCCTTGGAGACGTCGAGCCTTGCCAGGAGGCGGCGGACAGCCTGTGGGCGGAAGCGGATGGTGCGAAGAGGTGGAGCCTCTGAGGGAGCAGGGTCCGGTAGGTCAGCCTCCACAAGGTCCGGACCGGCAACGCTACATTTCTTCGAGCAGAAGCGAGCAAATGCCTCTGCTTTCTCTGAGCCCACTCGCGGCCGTCAGAGTCGACAACTAGGGGAATTTCGGGCTGTGTGCGGTTGCCAGCAGCGTTCTTCAACTTCGTCCACCACTGTTTGTCTCTGAGGGACCCAGTTGAGAGGCTGCGACGGAGGCTGTCCTCCTTTGCACGTCGTGATCGGAACTGGGTGGCGATCGCTACAGTCACGGAATCGGTGAATGCCTGCTGAAGTGCTGGGTTATAAGGGTGTTTTCTCCAGTCGCGCCAGCACTTCTCCTTCTCCCTCTCGGTCTGGGTGCATTCAGGCGTCCACCATACCGGATCGGAAGGCCTCGTTTCCAGGACTTTGGATGGGACAAACTGTGCAACAGCTGCAGTAATCGAAGCGGTAACCTGCTCACAGGAAGTTTCTGGGTCCTCCGAGATGATATCACCCCATTCCACGTTGCGAAGGTGCGCCCTGAGGCGATCCCAGTCTGCCCTGTTGTAGCGAAATACTGTTCGCTTAACAGGGGGTTCACGTCTAGGGAGCACGGAAGAAAAGTCTGACAGTACAACTGCATGATCAGATCGACCGAGGGGCGGAAGTATACGTGTAGTTACTGGGGATGTGAACGTTGACATTATGAGATCTAGCGGGTTGTCTCCACGAGTCGGTACTGTGACATGCTGGACAAGAAGATGGGCAGCGCAGGTATCTTCGAGAGCCTCGCCTGCAGGCGTAGTTTTCGAGCTGTTCAGCCAAGCCCGGTTGTGCACGTTGAAATCGCCAGCTAGGATGATGTGGGAGCCCTGGTGTCTAGCTTCTGGGAGGATGTTGTCGAGATGATTGATTAAGGTAAGATCGCCAGGGGCACAGGACCCCGGCCGATACACTGCTCCCAAGACGGTGCGGAGACCTGGAGCCAGCTGGAGAGAAACCCAGATGATCTCATGTGCGGGGGACATGAGTTCAGGGATGAGCATGGAGGGGAGTGACGACTTCACCCAGATGGCTACCCCTCCCCCATGTGCCGTTCTGTCCAACCGAAGTGGTGAGCTGTATCCAGGGAAGCTAATGTCAGAGGGAAGCACTTTCTCCGCAGTGAACTTCGTTTCTGTCACAATTGCTACGTCGGGCTGATGCTGCAGGAGTGCGTGCTGTAGGTCGGGAAGTTTGCTGGCTAGGCCGAAAGCGTTTGTGCAGAGAATGCGAAGATGCTTGCTACCCTTCATTGCAGGAGGAAGTAATTAAAAAGGGGAGGGACATTTGGCGTAAGCGGGTGCATAGTTACATGTATGGCTAAGGGTCCTAAAATCTAATGAAGTACCTAAAAGGATCAAGCTAAAGATAAGAATGAGGAAGCTGGAGGAAGATACGAGGTTGAAGTAGGACATGGAAAACCAGATTGTGTTTGTATACCTAGGGCTACACAGGGGGAGAAGATGTTATCTGCGCCAAGTTATCTGCTTATTGCTTGACGCAGTGATCTTTTTCGCCTTCTTCTTCCTCTGGTTATCACTAGAAACTACCAATGGGGAGGTCGACTCCCGCGGCCTCTTGTGAAAGCAGTCTGCCAATATCGCCAATGCTCTAGCCTCATCGCCCCCTGAGAGTTTCCCCTCAGGTGGACAGTCCGACTCCTCGGCCCAGCTGCTGTCAGGAGACAGAGTCAGGTCAAGTTCCACGTGGTTGCTTTGTTTATCATGCTCAGGTCGCATTTTGACAGTTACGGCAGAAGCTGAGTCTTGACTGCCATGTGTACCCGTGCCCTCCTCCAGGGGTCTCGAGTCGACCTGACCAGCTGGAGAAGCGCCCAGGCTCTCGTGTTGTGGCTGATCCTCGCGCGCTTTGTCTGAACCGATGACCTCCTGGGGTCCCGATTTGACTGCAGAGGCTAGGCTTTCAGGCAGTGGCTGATCCTCGCGCCCTTTCTGGGGTCCCGATTTGACCCTGTTAGCGTACGTTTCACGAGGGGTGCGTGGCCTGGTGGGGCAGTCCGCGGCCAGGTGACCTGGGG
The DNA here is from genome assembly GCF_964019385.1 of Sycon ciliatum. Taxonomy (NCBI): domain Eukaryota; kingdom Metazoa; phylum Porifera; class Calcarea; order Leucosolenida; family Sycettidae; genus Sycon; species Sycon ciliatum. Next base: position 5,326,083 of record NC_088652.1, on the reverse strand, counting down.
ACTCGCATACCCTACAGGTACGGGGTTGATCCTTATACCGTACGGCAAAGACGTGACCCCCTGCCGTTTGAACGTAGGATGGAATGGAGGGGCATTGTTTCCCTAGCTTGAAGCTTAAAAAGCGTACCCCGGTTGTAACATCGAAGCCATGCTTTGTGGTGACTTGCCCGTATCGAACTGTTGAAGCGGGACTACCGTACGGTTTGAGAGCGTCTGTCAATGCAATGTCCGAGATCCAGACAGGGAGGTCAGATATATGCAGCTGGAGGATCGAATCCAGTACGTTTGAAACCAAAATAGTCTTATCCAATAGAGAAAAGCCCTCCCGAACAGCACGCTCTAGACTCGCAGTGGACATGAAGGTTACAATGCACTCATGCTGTGAACTTATCTGAACAGATGTGAGGTCGTTGTATCCAGCATCTCCCAGTGCATTCGCGACATCCATCACTTTGGTCCCCAGTGGGCAATCGAATTTCCCGGACGTCTCTCGCATCTGTTCCGAGGTCAGTGCCATCCATCGGGGTCTCGAGTTACCAGTGCTCGCCATGATTGGTGGTAAGGTTATAAGGGCACGCCCTAGATATGCTTGATAAGGATCCAAAAACTACCACATTCACAAAAGGATGCAGAGCTCTCAAAACTGCATCCGCTGTACACTGTGTTCGAGTGGCTACGGGAATTAAAGCTGTGTGGACCATGGCTAGCGCCAGACGTTACTGAAGTAACGTCTTCTGCATAGCTACGGGAATAACTGACTTTCTCTCCGGTGCACACCTGGAGGTTGAATAGCTCGTTATTATCAAAATCTCATATTCATCAAAACAGAAATGCGCAGCCGCTTTTATGCAGCAGACGCCGTAAGCTTACATACGGAGATACACTAAATATACATCAGGCAAAGCTCCGTATTGTATGTATGTATGTATGTATATTTTTATTTGAATTCGCAAGTACACACGGGCTACAAGCCCAATTACATGGAAGCGAATTCCATAATGAGGCCAATGAAGAAAAGAAAAAAAGGTGGAGGAAGGAGGAGGACGGTAGCAAAGCAATAGGGAGGACAATTCAGGACCAAAATCAACAATTGCACAAATGTGAGAGCACCTGAGACCGGGGGTACCTGTGGAGCGATAAAATGCCAAGGAAACAGAAGAAAGGAAATCACAAGCCAATACACGCTAAACTGCACTTGAGTTAGAATGAAGGGGAAAACCGGAGCTCAACAAAATATTAGTTCCGTACTGCTTCCGTATTGGTCGGGCAGGGATACTACACCTACAAACTGCCTATGTCTTACAAGGAGGCTCTGCAAAAGCGATTACCATTATCTTGCTGCAAAGAAAAAACTTCTGTGGAAAATTTCCTTCCATTTGATAATTTTTTGAAACTCGGATGTTGCGCCAATAACAAATGTAGAAAGGAAAAGGAAATATTGATACGAGTTAAGAATAACTCTCCATCGCTGTAACCAGATACTATATACAGTCAGAAACCCAAGTTGGGTGGTGTGCTGCTTTGCTGCTTCGAATTGTAGTTATACCACTTTGTCAAATATCCTACTGGTCTCGTCATAGTTCAGTAACAATCGACATTCTTTGTTCCGTTGGGACTATAGCTTGTGCTCATTTTCGTTGCGCTTGCCTTCCCCTCTTTGGTCTTTCCCAAATCTTTAACCTTCCTATTTGGAAGGCTGTCGGTTAGCGCCACGGAGATGTGTTGAAGCTAGGTGTGAGGACGTCGAATGTCTCAGTACTCTATCAGTTTTGTGCCTAGCTTTTGCACTTTCTGACTGTATATATGTAGGACTCAGTATAGAGTCCATGCACTATATGATGTCCAGCACCCTATATAGAGTCCATTGGTCCAAAATCCACTATACAGAGTCCAGGAGTCCACTCAGTTTTTATCAGCTTCATCCTGCCGCGCAATCCCCTATAAGGAGTACGCTTTTTCTACGAATCCCCTGTTCACAGTCCAGAAGTCCAGTTTATCCATTCACACCGTCCTGTGTGTTGTGCCCGAAAGAGAACAAACACATTTTCAGTTTTGCTTGCCTCGTGACAGCGCATTCCTTTCTTCACTTCAGCCATGGCTGCCAGTTCTGCTGTGCAGTTGCTGACAGTAATTTGTCTCGAGGTAACTAAGGAGGATAAGGAGACGTTCAAAATCAAATCTGGAAAGCGTCTTGTGATTCTCTGAAGACGTTTCATCAGTGCGCGGGATGAAAGCAGAAATTGCAGAACGAGAAAAGTTCAGCACAGTTCAAATCTGACGAGTCAGGTACACTCTTTTTCGTTCGACGCCACAATGATCCCCTGTTTGGCTGGCCATTGCTGCCAGTACGACGTTTGAATGGTTTCATCAGAGCGAGGGATGAAAGCAGAAAGCGGAGAAAGAGAAAAGTTCAGGACAGTTCCAATCTGACGAGTCAGATACACTGACACTCTCTTTCGTTCGTCGCCACAAGGATACCCCTGTTTGACTGGACAAGAGCTGCCTGTACCACCGTGTCAAAAGGCTGTCCAACCACATGGCAGGACGATGACTGAGGTAAGGAAGCTTTTACTGGTTTCGATTGGTCTGCTGTTCTGTCGTTATGCTTGAATTTGTTTCCATTTTCAAGGAGCGTATCGCGTTTGTTTGATGTTGCTTGAATGAATGCCCTAAAAGTAATCAACCACTTCGTAATAGTCCTCAAGGACCGCAACTGTGCAAGGACTTTGCATCAATCGTATAAGATCGTCTAGCTATCATCATTTATTATTATATTTCATGAGAAATGTATTTTTATCCCTGTGATAATTATGTGAACCCCACGACACTCTTCCTCTAGTATGATGTCAAATACAATGGGATCCACAAACGCAGTGCCAGTGTACTAGTAGTAGGAGGAGGATTGCTTGAATGCCAATGACAAGAAAAAGCTTCTCAAGCTAATACTCGTATTCCCTGAAGTAACCGTTTTGATGTCACGAACATGACATTGTGTCAGTGAAACTGCCTCGTGACAACAAATCGTTTCATTTCCATCTTGGGGAAGACTGACTGACAGCAACGCTGTACAGACTGTTTAAATCATTTCATTTCAATTTAGTTGCATTGAAGTGAAACACTGTGTGCACTACATGTATGTTGGTGTGCATGTGCGTCTTGAGTGTGCACAAACGATCTTATTCCTCGTATTACTAATAGATTATTGTCCCCACCGTCACCTGTTCACAGGTCTTTGAGTGGATGGATTTTCATTGAGCATCACATTCGTTGAGAACTTGGTAGTTGTGTGCTCCCATGCACCATTAAGGTAATAAGCGTATCCTTGTGCTATCTATTTGTTGCAGGTGTGCTGAAGCTTGCAGAACTGAGTGCTGCTGAACATTTGCATGGCCATGAGCAATGGTGAAGCTTGCTATTGCACTCTCAGCATGTGCTAGTATTATGCTGACCACTGCACTATGTTACTCTCTTACACTACTACGTGTATGTAAACGTACGTGCACCCGTCCCCGTATGCATTCGTTTCGTATAATTATTTGTTATCCCTCTTGACTTTACGTGTAAATGGGTGGCCGTTTGCATGGCTGTTGGACTTGCGTGTGTATTGTGTCTCTACTCTTTTCTTGGTGTTTTCTTGGCATTGTATAAGTTTGTGTGTGTGTGTGTGTGTGTGTGGGCGTTTGTGCGCGCGCGCACAATCATTTGAAAACAAAATGCCGAATTTTTGTGCACGCACACACACTTGCACACACCCACACAATGCCAAGAAAATACCTAGAAAAAAACCAAGAATCGAAAGAGAATAATGGAGAGCCCAGGATTAATTATTTAATAATTAATCCTGGGCTCTCCATTATTCTCTTTCGATTCTTGGTTTTTTTCTAGGTATTTTCTTGGCATTGTGTGGGTGTGTGCAAGTGTGTGTGCGTGCACAAAAATTCGGCAACACTACATGATTGAGATATTGTAATTTGCAGCGTCGGCGAAGAGACCACTTGATTTGAGGAAGGTGTTTGTAGGGTTTTTCATGTAATGAAGTGGCTACAGTGGCGCCTCAATACTTATTTTTTATCTTGATTGATGTAAAATGATGTAAAGGATTAAAGGGAGAGGCCGTTTTCTGCTTAATATTCACTGCTTAGGCCACCCTTTCTTTTTTCGTTGTTTAACGTCCGCGCCCGCGTACCTTTTTGCCTGCGACCGGAAAAAAAAAACAAGAAAGTAGTAGTACCAATAATATGCGAAGTTGTAAATACATGATTGTGTAGTTTCACAGTGTGTCGATCATGACCTTAAACTTATAATCTTGCCTCCCGGGCATGCCTTTGTCTTGTTTTCTTTTTCTTTTTTTGTTGGCTTTTAAATATCTTACGGTGTGTGTCCTAGTAAAAATCCAGATGTGATGAATTCATGACATGCTAACTCCATGCTATGTACCTGTTTTGTTGGATTCATCAGGCATGTGCTCCAATGTACCATCAACGAGTGTTGTTCTATGCCTGCAAGTGCCGTTAGACCCAGATATATTGTATATATCACATGCTTTACTGGTCAAAATGTTTGATTGGGGTTTCCAGTTTTTCCAGTTTCCAGTTTTTGGAATGGGCTTTTGTTTTTTTTCGCCCTCCCGCGTACCTTTTGGCGAAAAAAAGGAAGTTAAACCATGAATTAACAAAGGGTGGCCTTACAGCAGATCCTATGTCTAATTTCGAACTTGATAGGGGATGCCTTATTGCCTGGACTTTATACAGGGAGTGTTGTCCACATAAAGACTCTTCATAGTAGATTTCAAAGTTTGGACTCCGTACAGTTGATTTTGGACCAATGGACTCTATATAGGGGTGAAACCAATTGGCTGGACTCTATACAGGGAGTGATGTCCATCTAAACTTTGAGCTCACAGTTGATTCCAAGTTTGGACTCTGCACAGTGGATTTTGGACCAATGGACTCTATTATAGGGGTTGGACATTATATAGGGGCTGGACGCTCTAATGAGTCCAACATATAGTATCTGGTTACAGTGATAGAGAGTTACTCTCAACTCGTATCTATATTTCCTTTTCCTTTCTATATTCGATAAATGAGTCGTCTTTATGGTAGTTTGCCCTCCATGTGGTAATGTCGTAGAATCCATCTGGGTTTCTTGAAATGTCTGCAGTGTCACAATATCGCGCTTTCAGAACGAAACGGTGATTGTTCTGACGAAGTGTCATTCAACGACTTGACTGGTCGCAGTATTGCAGTTGCAAGTCGAGCAGGGTATGTCACAGAAGCTGCACCTACAAATTCGCTGCTAACTTGTTGAAAACTCTGAAGTGCTCAAGAAAAACACTTGGCTTTGAACTTTATCTGACTTTGAAAGGATGGCTTGAAACACCGCCAGAAGTGTATTAATTATAGTTCCTGCAATACTCTGTTCTTCGCTACCTTCTTATTCGGAAGAAACTCCCATTTGGATTTGCGAAGAAAAACAACCACCATTATAGAATCAAAATGAGGTAGCTCGAGGCTAGTGCCCAAAAACCAGGAAAGTGGACATAGTTCAGGGCTGTGGAGGCCCAATACAATGTAAGGCCGAGGATGGGAGGAAAGAAGGCCAGATGAGAGTCAAACTCAGAAGGGGGAGGAGACAATAGCTGAAGAATACGTTTACTGTGAGAATTCAAATATACCAAACAAACAGCAAAACGAGTACACAAACTCACGAATAAAGACCGGAGCACAGAAATAAACTGGAGACAGTCTACGAAGTTGGATCATATCAATTTTTTTATAAAGGTGTTTGTTTGGAATACAAACTGTCAATTCTGCAGATAACTGGTACTTATGTTCACAGGATCAAGAAGCATCGGGAAGCCTCCAAACACTTTACATTCCAATACCTAAGACATACGATGAAGCGTCTGCTGAGTGTGTCCGAAGAGGTAGCATTCTTGCAAATATCCAGAATAGATATCATGGAGAGTGTGCAGGAGACCTGCTTGGACCCCGAAACGGTCAGTGTAACAGTTCTTCAAGTGATAACTGCAAGACTTCCTCGTACATCTGCAAAACCAATACATGCAATGTGTGGGTTTCTCTTCAACGACCATCTCAATCCAAAACCTGGACATGGATGTTACCTGTTCCAATCTCAGCAAACAATGTTTCTTGGATTACTGCACCACTACAAGGAGGAGGTGGACGGAACGAATGCGGACATTATTTCCCCGAGAAAGAGAGTTTTGGAATCGAATCTTGCTCAATGAAGCTAAGTTTCTATTGCCAAAGATATACACCAAAAGGTAGGGATCTCATAATATGAGATCCCTACCTTTTGGTAGGGGTATAAACTATTTTACACACCCATTAGGCAACTCTTATATTTGCCTAACAACCTTTCCGTATTCACCTAACTATGCACTAAAGGGGCTAATATGTAACATTAATTTGTAAACAAAGGTTGTATAAAACTTAATAACCCACTAAGGCCATTCAAAGCACATTTTTCGATCCGTGATCATTAGCACAACTACCATAATACAAAGATCGCGATCGATGTACATTTCGTCTTCCAAAAACTTCGGCTTTGTTTTATTCCTAGGGAGACATGGCTCGGGTAGGCAATTACCACTTTGCGCGGTGATTGGAGGGTTTTATAGCCAGCTTCGGGAGTACGAAAATGTATAGAAAAAAATTGAAAAATGAAGAAGGAAAAGTTGAAAACTTGTGGTCGGGTGCTTTTGGCAGGGGTACATGGGTGCTGCTAATGGGGTTTCTCCCTGAAGCGCTCCATCTCCCGCTAGGGTCTAATGGGGTTAGCGTCCGTCGAGAGTTCCCGGCGGACACTGACACAACAATTATCTTTAATATTTCCTCGAAATAGACTTGGGTATGTGTTAAATAATCTTGACCCTTGCAGTTCCGAAGCACGTACTAGCTGGCATTACACGCGATATTCACATTGGGCACTAGGAATATCGCCTTTTTACTAACCAATATTGATATCACCCAATTAACCCTAGGACGGCCACCACTTTCAGCACTCCTAGAACGGCCAAACGGTGTCATTTGACCCCTGCAAACATTTCCATGTCCAAGACCTATGATATAGGTTATTATAGTTTCGGTTTTCAGTGCTGGCTATCACTAGCGGCATTTGTGATGTACACAACAATATAGCATTCACCCAGACACTATTGTTGGCTATACGCAACTAAAATACAATGTACGCGTAACGGGAATTGCGAAGGATGAACTCAATTACTGGCAAAACTTCAATTACTTGCATAGGAATTTCTTATAATCATAGAGTAACAATAACAAGCAATGTGTCAACGTCACTGGGCACATGAGGAACTGCTTTTCGGGGAATATATGCTTTTGGCATAATCGGATTACTCGACCGTCACGATGAATGAAACACAGCAACAAGTACAAACATGGACTGACTATGAGCATCGTTTTTTTTACCAAGCTGACACATATGCTGCTAGAGATGGTTTAGGCTAGTAACGATTGCATTTTAGACTCTTTCAAAGAGGTATACCCTTCTCCTCTCCTTGGCTGGCACATAACAACCAGATGCCATGACTTTCTACAAGCTTATTGACCAGTGCAGGAATGAGCGTGTTCCGGATGTGCATGAACTAGCAAAGGTCTGGGATATTGTGAAGGCGTTGATTCCTGTCACATCTATTCATTTATGTAACCGCCTTGCAGGAGGACATCTTCTGGAATAGTCTTTGTTGAGTAGATCCACCACATTCCATCGAAACGGTCAAGGGTAATTATCTCGTGTTTTGCTAGAATTGGACGATGTGGGGCTTCCTACTCTCACCATGTAAGACATATGGCTCTAGGTGGTCTACACTAGGCGGACCATTGATCATTCTTGCTACTTCTACCTTCTATGTCTACCATCTTTGCATCCTACAATGTAATCTTGAAAAACAAAATGCAATCCACGATTATTGGCAATGAGGTTAGATGGTAGTTCACTTCAATTTCCCAAAGTGGTTCATATTGCAACTCTTTATTCTCCAACAGTTTCTTGACCAGTAATGCACTGATGATGAAGTTATCAGTTATGACTTAGCAATCACCTTCTGCAGCATCTGGGGCCAATAAAGAGAGAGGAGGCATCCCAGCGGCTGCCTACCCGTTTACCCTGAAGCGGGGGAGGAACAGGTTTGGTTCAAGAGCCTTATTAGCTCGTCAAGTAGTTAGAAAAGATTATCTACACAGCTGCATCCTTGCGATAATGCGGTGTACCATCTCCAGGTTGCAGAGTTGCGATTCCTCTTCCTCAACACTATCCATTTATGGGTCTCCACCACTCCTGCAACTGTTTCTGACAATTCCTTGTCTGGACTATCCCGCAATCCTCGTCCGCTGACTGGAGGCTCGTAAACCTCAACACATTCTGAATCCACAGGTGGTACTCAGATGTTGTGACAGTACAATTCGCCCTCATATGACAGACCAGATCCACCACTGCCAATGGTCACTACACTTGAACATCTTTCAAAGGAATATAAAGTGGGCAATTTCGCTTTCTTGGTCATTAGATTCATGCATGGTCATAGGCTACATCTGTTCTAGCATTTCCTTCGCCGTCAGACCGCGATGGCTCCTCTGGGGCAATTTACAGGAAAATGAAAGGGAATGAGCAGTATCAAGGACATTAGCTGAAGAGTGTTTGTGTAATCTGTGCACTAATGGTTACCCGCCCCAAATTCGCAATTCTCGCCCGACGGTTGTATGGTGATCATATATTTCGTCCTGTATTCAGCGATTTTCCTGCCCATGCACCTTTCTTTTGTCTGGTTGGCATACGAGCAACTCGATATGGCCGACACCTTCGAAATGTGTTCATATTGTTTCTATCTAGCTGCAATAATGGCTTTTTATAGTGCAGGTGTCAAATGACACTGGTTGGCCGTTCTAGGTATACCTACTCGCCATTATGGTACCTCATCAATTACAAATCAAAGGTTTATGGCAGACGAAAGAGGAAGCAAAATTAGGAAAAGTCACAAGATTTGAGCTTATTCTGATTAGCCATATTTCAGTAATTCCAAAAGTTTGACTCGCGTGGTGTCAAGTGACACCGTTGGCTGTTCTAGGGTTAAGGAATTTCCAGCTTTTTCTCTTGGGCAGTAAATACGATAGATTTGACCAGGCAATACGGCAGTAGTTAACATGTGACAAGATATAATGCATTTTAGGAAGAAGAGCGAAAGCTGACAGGAAGATGGGCGCGATGGGAGTATAATTATTATAGTTCTGTCCCCACTTGAAGTTTTTTGCTCCTGCTCTTGAAGCAGTTGAGCGCTCTTGTCTTTGCTGTGTGCGTTATGCAGAGGTCCCTGACTTGTCAGTTTGAGCACTCTGGCAAGGTTCTGCATATACCTCCACCAACGTCCTTCACATCTAAGAGTTTCACGTTTCAGTCTTGTTTGCGCGCATCTTCCCCTCCTACTCCTATAACTTAGAACATTTCAAGTTGGAAGGTGGTTGGAGTGCGATTCCAATAGAAGCTCGAATACGTGCTAGAGTTTACTGGCAATTGGTTGTTGACCGTCAGTACTGTTCAACAGTGTCGTTCAATTGCATTGCATGAGTTGATAGCCAAGCAACTAATGTTGTTGTTAATGGACAATATAGCGTAACTTGCATTTCCTGGATCATTTTCTTTCCTATCTATATATTTTATATACCTGTTAAAGATTGCTGGAGTCTCGGTTCGAAAATCTGTTTGAATTCTGATTTTCTGGAAGCAGTCAAATAGTCCGTGCATATACAACTATTCTTGCATTAGAAAGGTGATATTCGACAAACTAAAAACCATTTACTTGTATATGTCTTGTTCACTGGTATTCCATGCGTTCTTCAATATGCTCTTTCCCCTGTAGCGCCCTCCGCCATAGCTGTCAACTCTACAGACACGCACATCTACGCACGCATAGTACAGCCTAAGATACTTCGACATTGGGTTTCTGATTTCTGCTTTCTGTACGAGAAAAATGGAACTGCGGCTACCCCGACGGTAGTGTGCGACAAAAATGAATCAACTGTTCTGTCAGGCCTGGCAACAAATACTTTGTACCGGATCAGAGCATTCTTCAAGACTACGATCGGACACAATAGCAGCATGTCCTCCGAAATCAAAATTGGAACATTGCCGAAAGGTAAGGGATGCGGTTACATCATAATTATACCGACAATCACAGGGTCAGGAGTTAAGAGTTTTGCGTGACTCTTTAAGGATTTGGTGAAATGAACATTCTTCTTATTGTTCCGGGCAAATTCGTTTTGCCACGATCGATTTCCTCAAATGACATTCCATGTCACGCCTCACATAATATGAATTGCTGATTCGATCTAGGGTATAGCCACAAATGTGCCCAAATTATTTCGTTGGCAGGGAGAGGTGTAAGCGAAAACATGAAAATACGATTACAGAAATAATCTACGTGGAGATAAAAATTTTGTTTTTTCACGGCTGAGCGTAGCGAAAGAGTGCAAAAAACGTATTTTTCACTCACAAATATTTTCGTGCATTTGCTCTTGTTCTGCGCAACTCCGTTGAACCTGCCATCGTGGTCTTTGCTTTTCCTCGTTGTAGTTGAAGTTGCCCGCCCACTCACCCTGGGTTCATGGGAGTCGTCCGCTGTTCTTCTTGACAATCTATGCCTATGTGTGTGGCTTATGATTATGACATACACCGGTTATTACATACCATTTCTTGCTATACCTATTCTTGGGTCCGACTGGCAGTGGGGCAGGAATTAATGAAATAGAAAGGTTTTTGGGCCAAAAGGCGTGTTTTTCCTCTAGCCCGGTTGAGCGGTCACGGCTAGGAATGTAGGGAGTCATTGTTTTTCAGGCGCTCCCCTGCTGCCCAGTCACCCATGCTCACCACTGGCCATGCTGTTCACTGGATTTCACGCCTTTTTCTCCCGCTTGCTGGCGGTTCTTTGATTATTATTATTGTGAACAGTTTCGCGTACTTGAGGACCAGCCTCTTTCCGCCTCTGTGTTCCTGAGCAATAGAAGGAGAGAGACAAAACTATACTATTATGATGATGACAAGGGAAGACATGGACTGCAAGGTACGGTTTACAAATCGACAATAAGCAAATAGCACTGAGAAGGATGGGCAACTTCTGTTTCGTCAGTGTTCACTGTGCGTTTTTTACGAAGGCCTTCCACACTTGCCTGTCGGATGCCTTCTGCCGGAGGCTCTGCAGATGCGGGCTCCCCTTGAGTGGCGTTTGTCTGTGGACGCAGTCTTGCTGGATCTGGGTGACTAAAGTAGTCAGAGGTCTTCCTGGCTTGGCTGTGTTCGGTGGATTGAAGTAGAGTGCCATGGCTTGTTGCGGTGGTGTGTCTTCGGGTAGGCGTAGGGCATGTCCCAGCATGGTCATTCTTCGTCTGTGGACTTCCTCGGAGATGGGCTGGCTCTGACATCTCCGGTATAACTCGATGTTTGTGATACAATTGGGGTAATGTAGCCAGCGAGCGAAGCGAGCGAAGCTGTTGCCTGTGGAACACGTCCAGCATGTCACTGACTGCCTTTGTTGATCCCCATGTACAGCAATTGTACAATAGGGTCGGCAGAACATATGCGTTGTAGAGGCGAACTCTGCGAGCTTCTGAGACATGTTCTTTGATGGATTTAGATATTTTTCAGCTATTTATCTATTATGTGGCTGCGAGTGTGGTTTTTTGCTTCTACTCGTTTCTGGAAAACCACCACGGTGGTGAGTGTGATTGCTCTGGTAGACCACTACCCCATGTACTGAACAGTCGCTTTGTGAGTGAAAAGTTTAATAATAGCTATGAAAAGTATGAATGCCGCAGACATCACCACGCAACATGACAATTTGTTCAAGGTTTGGTTTTGTGTGTTTCCAAAATCGATTTTCACGCCCCGATCATCAGTGGAAATACGGAACTAAAGAGATCAAGGGAAAAACAAAGGTTAAAAGGTTTCTGCACTGTTCATGCCCTTTTGTCACACTTACTCTTTATTTTAGTTCTCACTTTTTGTAATACTTACCACAAGTTACCCGTCATGTGTCACACTTCTTTGGATTTTTCACCTTTGTTTTTCCCTTGATCTCTTTAGGCCCGTATTTCCACTGATGATTGGAGCATGAAAATCGATTTTGGAAACAAACAAAACCAAACCTTGAACAAATTATCATGTTGCATGGTGATGTCTTCGGCATTCATACTTTTCATACCTATTATACGATTATAGTTTCTTTTTTTAACTCGGATGTGGAGCTTATTAAATTATTGTGAAAAGAAGAAGGACACAATGTTACGAGTTGAGGGACAGTTAGGAATAACTCGTAACATTTTGTCCTTCTTCTTTTCACAATAGTTTCTTATCAGTGTTATTTTCACGTGCATGATCCTTAGTCACTGCCTTGCATGCAGTCTTTTCCCTTGTCACACCGGGTGTATATTTGGAAACTATTCCATTATCACGTAGCTCAACATCATTATCACCTTACTTGAATCTATACGGTACCAGAGAAACTATGAGTGGACCTAATTGATCCATAGACTTGAACGCGGCAGTGCTAAATTAATAATAATAATAATAATTTGTGTCTTTCCCTCAAACTAACGAAGAATAAGAAAAATATGAATGATAATAATCCTTTGGTTAATTTTCTTCTTAACAAAACAATTTCCTTAGTCATTACACGTGATGTGGATGTGTTTTATATCAGCACCAAATCCGCCTCTCAACCCCGTCATCTCAAGTACTACTATCACGGTGTTTCTAGGGCAAATAGAAGAAGGCAACCTTCCCACACGCCAGTATTGTGTGCACGGAATACCTGCTAATGATCTGTCCGGGAATATGCCATTGGTACCAGTATGCAGCGCCTCGAAAAATGTCACCTTACCTGGCCTAAAACCCAACATGAGCTATAATGTCATTGCGTATGTTAGCAATGCCTATGGAGACAGTGACCAGTCCAGCTCCACTCGCATTACCACGTGGCCCACAGGTGAGGATGAATTTTGTTTTAAGCATTGTACGTAGCTTTGGATGTGGCTAGCACTTAGAAGGTCATCACACGAAGCAGGGAAGCGATATGGTTTCGAATAAGCCTTTCGAACCCTTACTTTCCAAGTCGAGTACAATAGTGAATAACACAGCAACCCGGTTTGAACAAAGTTGCAAGCAAATCCTTATAACCGGCACTTTGGAGGTCAGAGCATTTAAAAAATATCACTTATGAAATTTTGGAAAACTACCTACACTAAGTTTGAAAGTGTTGCCAGACATGATAACCTCTGTGTCAAGGTTATGCGTAAAATAGAATATGGATGACTTAGCAAAACAGATTATGAGTATTGCCAAGTGTTTAGCTACATGTTGTCAGCAATCAACGCTTTCTTTCTTCACAAGGTATGTGCGGCCTTAGCAAGGGCAGTGCAAACGCACAAAAATTGAAAACAACAGACACAATCTTTTTTTCGTTACACAGAAAAACGATATCGTTTTTGGTCTCTACATTGGTCACTATATATACATCTGAACTTGTCAACATTGTTATCTGCCAATTTTATAGTGCCATCTTCAACAACACCCCCGACCTCGGGCAATGAAGCAAGCACCAGCGGGATCAGTGTTGGAGGATTCGTCGGCCTAGCTGTGGCAGGAGTCCTAACTGTAATCCTGGCTGTAGCCATGGCGGCCAACCGAAAAAGGATTTCTCGCTGGTTCTCATCGAAAGATTTTACAGGTACACAATCCACTGTCCTCCCTGTCTTGAAGCCTTTGTGTTCAATGCACGGTCGATTCTTTTTCTCAGTATAAACAGCGCTAAATCCTGCAATGCCCCCTTCACTGAAGCTAGAAAAGCTTTTGTTTAGTCAAGGATTCCTGCCCTAAGAGATCCTAAAGCATAATATTATGATAAAGGCAATCATTACAATTAGCTGAACTGACATTTATTACAGGGTGCCACAGAGTTCTTGGCCATTGAAGAAAATGTGTTGAGTCACCTCCACCATTACACTGCACTTGTTAGCTGACTAGACCCTCCTGCACACAGCCATCCACATTCCGAGGACACTTCCTTAGACGATATTGATAAACTGCTTCAGACAGCTGTTTCGCTAATACATAGCTCATCAGTGAAGGTATATGTTGATTGATTTAAATATAGACCAAACTGATATTATAATTGTAAGGTTTCCACATACAAAACTGGCATAGCTGAGGTGATAACGCGGGAAAGTGTGAAGCACTGTTGACGCGCATCGGAGATGCATGCAGCGTTAGAAATTTGGCGCGGAAAATCAATCACTATGACTATCAGTGCAGAAATAACGTGCCAGAATCAGTGTACTGCGTAGCTAGTGAGAGTCTGAGTATCGCACTTGTCCGAGTGCCGTGGAGGCCGGCAAACGCCCCTCGCGTCAGAGCAATAAGAGGGACAAGACGAGTCAAGGGACAATCCGCAGGACGCAATACCATACGACCAACTGTTTTTTTCTACCAGCGTTATTGTACTGTCCACACACATCTGACGACGATATACTGGGTGAATGCCGCGAGGCCTCGCAGCGTGTCAGCGGCATTGGGTGATGGGCAGATAACAAGGTAGCTTGCGGACAACATTGGTGGCATGAATACTAATGAGTGCCAAGCGTTTTGGCGCGAAGGGCGACCAGTACAGTTCTTCAGGGGCTGCTGTGGCTGTTGACGTGGGCGAGTCGTGAGGTGTGTTTGCCGGCCTTCATGGCGCTCGGACTAGAGCCATACACAGACTCTCACTAGCTACGCAGTACACTTATTCTGGCACGTTATTTCTGCATTGATAGTCATAATGATTGATTTTCCGTGCCGAATTTCTGACGCTGCATGCATGTCCCATGCGCGTCAACAAAACTTCACACTTTCCCGCGTTATAATCTGAGTTATGCCAGTTTTGTATGTGGAAACCTTTTATAATAGCAGTTTGGTCTACACTTTAATCAATCAACATCTACCTTCACTGATGAGCTATGTATTAGCGAAACAGCTGTCTGAAGGAGTTTATCAATATCATGTACGGAAGTGTCCTCGCAATGGTGATGGTTGTGTGCAGGAGCGTCTAGTCGGCTAAGGAGCGCAGTGTAATGTTTGAGGTCACTCAACATGAACCGACATTTGTGTACGATATTAATGTAATGTAAAAACAGTATAATAATAATAATAATAATAATAATAATAATGACAGTTCGCATTTCACTCATTGCATGAGGTCAACGCATCTGTTAACAATTTCGAGCCAAGCAGCTCTATCAGAAGCAGATTGCACAGCATCCAGAAGCGACAGATTAATGCATTGTAAGTCTTTCTTGACAACGTCGATCCATCTCAGACGTGGTCGTCCTCGGGGTCGTCGTATGTCTGTTGTGTTGATTGACATTAGGAGGGCTTGGAACGAGGACGATTCTTCGCCTTCCCTCACTACATGGCCGAACCACAGCAGTCTCCGTTGCCTGCAGACTTGAGATAGTGGGGTCTGCTCGGTTCTGGCATACAGCGCTGTGTTCGAGATTCGTTGTGGGTACGTGATACCAATGATGGTACGTAGTTTTTTCCGGTGCCATACATTGACGACGTCGGTTAATGTTTGCGATAAGGTCCAAAGCGCACAATTATACAGCAAGACAGGCAATATCAGGCAGGAAAACTGCTTGCAAATGCCCGATTTGCAGCAGACACTCTGGCTGCTATGTCTTCTGCTGTGCCTAGCATACTCCCCAGCAGCTTCACCGATTTCCAGGAATCATCTTCCTTGGTCACAGTGAAATATTGAGTTTTTGCCACGTTCAGCTTCAGATTGTCATCCGAGAAAACGGGTTCACACACACGGACGGTTTCTTCCACAGATGATCGCTCGTTCTGATGGGCAGTGGTGTCGTCTGCGTATTGTGTTAAAGTTGCTGGTAGGTCTGACGCGGGTAGAGCTTGCTCTCGGATCCTACGCATGGAACCTTCGGCGTAAGTTATAAACATTATTGGTGACATTGGGTCACCCTGGACGACGCCGATGTTCGTTGGAAATGGTTTGCTTAGTTGTTTACCAAGCTTCGTGCGGGCTGTTGTGTTTGATACTAGGACTGCAGTGGTGGACGTTGGTGCGCCAGCAGTGGCTAACCTCTCCAGAGCAACCTGACGAATGACAGTGTCAAACGCACCGCTGAAGTCCAATAGTGCCGATAAATACGACCAGTCGCCAAGTAGTGCTCGCTCACACATCGTCCTGGCGTAAAAGACACCATCCGTGGTCGATCTGCCAGGGCGGAAACCAGCTTGGCTCTCTGCCACATATGACTGCACATGGAGCGTGTGTCGTCGGGTGAGTATTGACGTCAAGATCTTACGGACGACGGAAAGGAGCATAACGGGGCGGTAGCTTTTTGGATGTCCCAGAGGCTTGCCGGCTTTGTAGATGGGAACGATGAGGCCGCAGCGCATGTCGTCAGGACAGTACTCTGTAGCTTGAACAGCGTTGAAGAAATTCGTCAGCCAGGGTGCGAAAAGGTTTTTAGCTGACTTAAAAGCATCAGCACTGATACCATCAGGACCGACAGCACCACCAGACTTCTGCTTGATAATTGCAGACCGTACTTCTTAGATTGTGAATGGATCTTCCTCATTCGATTGCTGCCTGAGGTCGAGTGGCTGGCCATCAGTGTAAAATACCGATTCATAATATTCATTAAAGGCATTAAGATTCCATGAGATGTCTGCCATGATTCTGCCGTCTGCGTCAGCAAGACGCACAGGCGCAGCCTTCTTCCCAGAGCGTAGTTGGCGTAAGTTGTTGATGGCGTTGAAGTAGGACCGTGGGTCAGGGCGTAAAGCATCTAGTCGATGTGCAATAAAACGATGAAAATAAGAAGAAATGGTGTACATCGTCTCCACTGGTTTACCATTGCATGAACAAAGTACACAAATGTCGGTCTAGCTAATTTTATTGATTGCGGTTATCAAATTATTGTCCCCTCACCGTTTGCATAACATTATATTAATTTTAATTGGGATCGTATGGAGATAAAAATGCAGCTCTCTATCTTTGTTTCCATATTTCTATGCCTTCGTCTGCCTCTCAGAAGTTTTCTGACCTTTTGCTCTTTCAGCCTATACCTCTTTCTGTCAGTCTTCCCTTCTCTTTCTCTCTTCATCTGTCACTTACCATTTCTCTCTGTCGGTCTCTTTGTCCCTCTAAACCTCTTTCTCTTTCCCTGCCTGTTCGTCTCTCGGTATGTCTCCCGATCTCTCTCCCTCTCCGCTCTTCTAAACGTCAACCAATGTGGTCATGTTAGCAGCATGAATTTCGCTGAGGGCATGTGTTTTCGAAGTAATGTGAATTCTGTGCTTTAACGCTACAAGAAATGCTGGGTATACATTCACGAGTCAATGTGGAATATCAATTATCAATCTCGACAGGGAATTTACTATTACATGCGATGTTTTCTTGTGTGTTCCGCTCTCCTTCTAATCATCAGTTCCAGAAGAGAGGCCACAGGTGAGTGCAGCGAGGAACACGTTTACATTATGCACCTTATCTGTCCTCATTCATCTGTTTTGGTCTAAATATCACACAGTATCGCCTATTGAGTACTATGCACAAGTAAATCCACGTACGCCTTGCGAGTAATGTTGCGGCAGCATCTTCTCTATGGCTTTGTCTTTTCTTACGTCTTCTCCTTGACTGTGCACCTCAATGTTAAATGATTTTTGAAAAACTAGCACTGTCGCAAAAGCGGAAAATGCTGGCCAACCACGACCTCTTTTGTACTTCGGAGAAAAACCATCGAACAGTTTAGAATTACTTAGGTAGAGTATAGGTAGCTCTTTATTTTATTTTATTTTTTTATTTATTTCTGCACCTCGTGGCATGTCAAGACAGCCAATTGAATTGAGGAGAGGGTGAGACCAACCACGGAAGAAGAGAAAAAAAGAAAATTAAGAGCACGTACACAAAGTGGGAAGGGATTAGCAACTTACAAAGCAATGGGATGCTCAGCGAGCTATGCAGCGGAAGTGGTGACTGTGACTTTGTTTACTGGGAGATACTGAAGTGCTGTCTTTACTGGCCAAGAAAGCGCCAAAGGAAGCTGCGATGAACCTCTGAGTCAAGTGACCTGATCCATTTGAAACTCTGCGTCGCAACATAGCTTCGTACCCCGCGGTTGTGTGGACGACTGCGTTCTTGATCACATTTCAGTGGTTGGACAATGCTACCTCCATGCAGTTAGTTCTTGAGACAAATTTTTGACCTCCTTATATCGCATGAAGGGGAATCTGTGGAGCCCTAGGTAACCTAGCGACATAATATTCTACATACACACAAGTAAAGTGTTGACTATTATACTCTAGCGGTTTTGTACCATTCCCGCACAGGAAGCTGATCCAATTGAACTTAACCAGTACGAGGATGTTCAACGCAATGATGAAGGAGAAGCCCACAGGCCGCAAGATCACGATGAACAGGTACGGAGAAGTAGGAACAAACATAATTTTTTGAAAGTATAATTATAATTATGACATTTACTCAAGTGTAATCTCCATTAAACATAGCCTTGAATGAAGGATTGACATGAAGAGGAGAGAATGAATTAGCGAGATTACGTACAGAAAAATGAGTAGAGTGCTGACTCTCATGCACATAATGAACGCAATTCAAATTAGTATCTCGTTTTACTGGTCAATTCAAGCCCATTTTGCACGACGAGATGGCTTTCAGCAGCTTCACATGTTGAATGACGAGGATTTTAGCGTGGTTGCAGCTTGGCGAATGGGGCCTCTAATTTTGCAATCTTCTGTTCAGGCTGTTTCACAGGAGTATTCCTACGCTGCAGTTCGTGCTCGTATTAGAAACGAGAAAACTGCAGAAGCAGACACTGACGTGACGGTAGCAGAACACAGCCATTACAATGAGACAGAGGCGACAGCGGTAAGACCTGTGGAGGAGAAGTGAGGATAATTCTTTTGTTTTAGACTTGGATCTTGTATTAATTTTCTTTTTTGTCCGTATAACTGAACGGGTGTTCAGCTCAGTTGGTTACAGCTTTCTTCCGTGCTCTTTCTACAGTTACGCACACTGAAATCGGACACAATGTGTGCACAACTAGCGCTTTACACCAGATCTGGCAACATCATTGCACCTCTAAATGTGAGAGTCCTGAAATCCACACTATAATCGTGGCATTTCATTGACGTCAGGGTCCGCGCGAGCGTAGGGTGTGAAGTATGCTCTTTGAATCTGATTTCACCGAGGATAACGGTATTATGAAAGATAGCTGCTTTTCTATGAGAAGGAGACCACACGTCACACAATCATCAGTGTAACTACAACGACAATCACTATTTTCCACAAGATAGTTATCAACAGCAGACTCATACTCCGTGACAGCACTACCAGGCTCAGTACATGAGTTCGAGTTACGAGACAATGGAACTGACTTGTTAGTCCGTGACCTTCTTGCCGATATTGGAGATACTTGGTCTCTTTCATGGAAAAAAGGTGAAGTTCGCGCAACTGTGCGGCCCTCCACATTCTTGGCACAGACGTTAGTTGCGGCGGCCCTGCCAGACACATCAGCTTTTACATATAGCTGAGGGCGGCGACCAATTTCCTTGCTGCCAAACTCTGGAGGAGGCTCCAGAGTTTGGCAGCAAGGAAATTGGTCGCCGCCCTCAGCCATATGTAAAAGCTGATGTGTCTGCCAGGGCCGCCGCAACTAACGTCGCTGGTTCCCCCACTGCTTCCTCCACGAACATGTCCTCGAACTCGGTCCGACTACTCGGTGCGCCACGAGTCTCAACTACAGAACGTCCTCCCGGCTTCCTCTCCTGACTACGTGTGACCCTGCTTCCCCTACAGCATCATTGACGAGTGGAACAACTTGCCCCCAACTGAGCTGCAGTCTCCGCCACGCCTGACGTCTCTCCAGTTGTTCAAGGGCAAGATGTATCAGCACCTACGACAAAGCCGCTGGTATCGGGCTACAGACTCGCTGGCACACCCCATACTACAAACTCGCTGTAACACCCCGTATATCCACAACCAGCTCCCTCCCATTCACTTATTTATTTCCATTTGTTTCGTAATCCCGCCCATGTTGCGCCGGATAGCGCTAACGCCGAGACCCTAGGTCGGCGTTGCTAGTCCCGCCTCACGGGCACAGGCTCCCTGAGAGCCCCTACTAGTACATTGTCTGTCGTTCTCCTTTGTTGTCTCGTTCATTATTTTCTTTTGTCTTCTTCTTCTCCTCTCTTTGTATAGTCTATCAATAGGAGGTGCATTCTGTAAAAAAACAACAGTGCTATAACCGGCTTGCGGCTGGGTTGAGAAACACAACCAGCTCAGAGAGGTGTTGCTTGTTCCAGGCCACCACCGTGCATGATTTTACCAAGGTGGCAGATGCAGCGCAATAAATACCGAAGTTGAGGTGGAAAAACTCGTCACCAATGTCCGCTAACCCCCCCCCCCCCCACCCACCACCACCCTTCGCTATCATATTATTGGAAAACGATCCCGTTCGACTTTGCGAAGTAAAATAAAGAACACATACATAACGGAGGCGAACATCGTTAGCTGAATCAATGTTAACTTTACTCAGAACAGTGTCTGGTTTACGCAGTCAAAGACATTTACGTGTTATGAAATCTATCTCAATGTTTACAACCAAACCAGACTTCCACAAACAGAAAAGGTTTTTACACTGGACACCGAATTGTTCTGTAAATCCGGCCCAGTTATCCTCTCCTTCTTGTTAGAAAATTTACTTTCTGGTTGTGAATGTGTACTTCCCCAAGAAGCTAGGGACCTTTCTTCCCTCCGCCTTTTTAAGAGCCTTGTCGCGCCTTGACTTTGATTTTGTGTTTCTTATTTTGTTGCAATCACTACTTATCCATGCCGTTCCTTTTTCTTCTCCTCCCCTTCTCCCTTCCTTGCCGTGGTTGGCTAAGACCCTCTCTCTTTGTATTGGCCGGTGTTCTCACTGTGCTATGAGATGCTGCAATAAATATACTTTGAAGTATAAATAAATAATAAATAAATGTATCTCATAATATACTCATTGATTGTCACAGGATATTTTGGATTTGTATTATTACTGTCAGCGCTCATTATTGTTGCTTAGGGCGCTTGCACTGGGTGCGCCCTATTCATTCTGTAATAACATTCCTATAATATCCTACGGAAGCCATTTGACGAATTATGTGGTTCTATAATTAATTCATGAAATCTAAAAATTTGGCCTTCTCATGCCCAGCATCAATTACTGGCCAGAACAATTTCTTAACCAGATTTCGAGCATCGCTTTAATCGGAAATGCACGAAAACTGGTTTCGGAGTCCTCCTTGCCTCCGATTCAAATCGGCAGGAAAACCGCGAGCTCAGATCCAGGTTCAACAAACATTTTCCCAAGTATCGCCGAAGTCGCAACAATCTCTTCTTCACATTGTTTTCCCGAGCGCGGGCTTGCGAATTAGATGGTTTGGAGGCAACAACGTTGTTCAGCACCTCCATGACCGACACTGATTCACGCTGCTATCTGGTATTCACGAGGTGTTTGCCGCGCTGGAAACGGAGCATATGTGTAAGTTTGTATCCCTGATGATGTTTGTGCCTGGATCTTCTGGCACAATCTTCATCAGCCCACTCAAGCTGAAACACGAGTGGTGCTTTCTAGCAGGTATGCTGAGTGAGCGGTTCGATGGACTTAGTATGCTCTGGATGGCAGTCGTGAATCCGCCACGTGCGAATTCAAGTCGGAAAGAAAACTGCGAGCTCCCATGTAGGGAGCAACACACAATTCTACAAACAAGATTAAGAAGATAACAGAGAACAAATGGGCAGGGGTTTGCAGGACCCTCATGGATGATGGCACAGTGTCTCACTTTATTGGTGAATTCATGCCCATATACGTGAGTGGATGGCTTCCAGCACTGTCCCGCTTTGAACAAACAGCAATCTAATGCGATTGTAACCTGGAATATATTACTAGTATTATGGCCTCTTTTCATTCTTCTCCACAGGCATCGGGAGCGAGTGCACTGGAGTATACCTATGCCACGCCTGTTAGTCGTAAAAGAGACGTGAAACATGCAGAGTTGGACACAGACGCACAGGGAGAGGAGCACAGCGACAACAGCGAGGAACCAGCGACAGAGGTAAGAAGCTATCATAACTAATGATGCCTGTTAATTTCAGACGTTGTACCCGTATTTGTCTTTTGGGGTGTAGTTTAGAACCTGTCTCTAGCTTAGCAATTTCATGCAGTGTTTTATATCTCTAAGGTTGCATTCAATGAAATCGCACTCAATGTGCAATACATGCGCTATAAATCAGTTCTGATCACATCACAGTACGTTTGCACGTGTGGGTACAGCCGTCCAGCATAAATGGGCTGTGCAGGTCGAGGGCGCCAAATATGTCAGAAAGCAACTTTAATTTGACAGTAATAAGGATTTATCATGCATCTATGTATACCGCTCTCCACTCTGGCATATAGGATTTTCTTTCCATTCCCCTTCCAACCTCCCCTTCCCCTCGCCCTACCCTCTTCCCCCATACAGACCCTGATTTCACTAGATTTCATTAGGTTGTTCTACGACTCATATCCTTGCTATTGTCTTCGCTTTTCCTGTCCCTTATCAGTTGGCCCAGTCCAAGATTGGCTGTGAGAACGTGTTGGGCGAGGTTTTGTCACCGACTCATGGAGAAACCATTGAAATCAAGTATGCCGTTCTGGATCGATCAGAAATGAAGCCAACTTCGCAGTTAACAAGAAGCCAAGATCCCAAGGTGGGTATTGACTATTCTTTGTCAGTTTGCTTAGGGCGCTTGCACTGGGTGCGCCCTATTCATTCTGTAATAACATTCCTATAATATCCTACGGAAGCCATTTGACGAATTATGTGGTTCTATAATTAATTCATGAAATCTAAAAATTTGGCTTTCTCATGCCCAGCATCAATTACTGGCCAGAACAATTTCTTAACCAGATTTCGAGCATCGCTTTAATCGGAAATGCACGAAAACTGGTTTCGGAGTCCTCCTTGCCTCCGATTCAAATCGGCAGGAAAATCGCGAGCTCAGATCCAGGTTCAACAAACATTTTCCCAAGTATCGCCGAAGTCGCAACAATCTCTTCTTCACATTGTTTTCCCGAGCGCGGGCTTGCGAATTAGATGGTTTGGAGGCAACAACGTTGTTCAGCACCTCCATGACCGACACTGACTCACGCTGCTATCTGGTATTCACGAGGTGTTTGCCGCGCTGGAAACGGAGCATATGTGTAAGTTTGTATCCCTGATGATGTTTGTGCCTGGATAGCACTAGTGGTGCTCTTCTGGCACAATCTTCATCAGCCCACTCAAGCTGAAACACGAGTGGTGCTTTCTAGCAGGTATGCTGAGTGAGCGGTTCGATGGACTTAGTATGCTCTGGATAGCAGTCGTGAATCCGCCTCGTGCGAATTCAAGTCGGAAAGAAAACTGCGAGCTCCCATGTAGGGAGCAACACACAATTCTACAAAGAAGATTAAGAAGATAACAGAGCACAAATGGGCAGGGGTTTGCAGGACCCTCATGGATGATGGCACAGTGTCTCACTTTATTGGTGAATTCATGCCCATATACGTGAGTGGATGGCTTCCAGCACTGTCCCGCTTTGAACAAACAGCAATCTAATGCGATTGTAACCTGGAATATATTACTAGTATTATGGCCTCTTTTCATTCTTCTCCACAGGCATCGGGAGCGAGTGCACTGGAGTATACCTATGCCACGCCTGTTAGTCGTAAAAGAGACGTGAAACATGCAGAGTTGGACACAGACGCACAGGGAGCGGAGCACAGCGACAACAGCGAGGAACCAGCGACAGAGGTAAGAAGCTATCATAACTAATGATGCCTGTTAATTTCAGACGTTGTACCGGTATTTGTCTTTTGGGGTGTAGTTTAGAACCTGTCTCTAGCTTAGCAATTTCATGCAGTGTTTTATATCTCTAAGGTTGCATTCAATGAAATCGCACTCAATGTGCAATACATGCGCTATAAATCAGTTCTGATCACATCACAGTACGTTTGCACGTGTGGGTACAGCCGTCCAGCATAAATGGGCTGTGCAGGTCGAGGGCGCCAAATATGTCAGAAAGCAACTTTAATTTGACAGTAATAAGGATTTATCATGCATCTATGTATACCGCTCTCCACTCTGGCATATAGGATTTTCTTTCCATTCCCCTTCCAACCTCCCCTTCCCCTCGCCCTACCCTCCTCCCCCATACAGACCCTGATTTCACTAGATTTCATTAGGTTGTTCTACGACTCATATCCTTGCTATTGTCTTCGCTTTTCCTGTCCCTTATCAGTTGGCCCAGTCCAAGATTGGCTGTGAGAACGTGTTGGGCGAGGTTTTGTCACCGACTCATGGAGAAACCATTGAAATCAAGTATGCCGTTCTGGATCGATCAGAAATGAAGCCAACTTCGCAGTTAACAAGAAGCCAAGATCCCAAGGTGGGTATTGACTATTCTTTGTCAGTTTGCTTAGGGCGCTTGCACTGGGTGCGCCCTATTCATTCTGTAATAACATTCCTATAATATCCTACGGAAGCCATTTGACGAATTATGTGGTTCTATAATTAATTCATGAAATCTAAAAATTTGGCTTTCTCATGCCCAGCATCAATTACTGGCCAGAACAATTTCTTAACCAGATTTCGAGCATCGCTTTAATCGGAAATGCACGAAAACTGGTTTCGGAGTCCTCCTTGCCTCCGATTCAAATCGGCAGGAAAATCGCGAGCTCAGATCCAGGTTCAACAAACATTTTCCCAAGTATCGCCGAAGTCGCAACAATCTCTTCTTCACATTGTTTTCCCGAGCGCGGGCTTGCGAATTAGATGGTTTGGAGGCAACAACGTTGTTCAGCACCTCCATGACCGACACTGACTCACGCTGCTATCTGGTATTCACGAGGTGTTTGCCGCGCTGGAAACGGAGCATATGTGTAAGTTTGTATCCCTGATGATGTTTGTGCCTGGATAGCACTAGTGGTGCTCTTCTGGCACAATCTTCATCAGCCCACTCAAGCTGAAACACGAGTGGTGCTTTCTAGCAGGTATGCTGAGTGAGCGGTTCGATGGACTTAGTATGCTCTGGATAGCAGTCGTGAATCCGCCTCGTGCGAATTCAAGTCGGAAAGAAAACTGCGAGCTCCCATGTAGGGAGCAACACACAATTCTACAAAGAAGATTAAGAAGATAACAGAGCACAAATGGGCAGGGGTTTGCAGGACCCTCATGGATGATGGCACAGTGTCTCACTTTATTGGTGAATTCATGCCCATATACGTGAGTGGATGGCTTCCAGCACTGTCCCGCTTTGAACAAACAGCAATCTAATGCGATTGTAACCTGGAATATATTACTAGTATTATGGCCTCTTTTCATTCTTCTCCACAGGCATCGGGAGCGAGTGCACTGGAGTATACCTATGCCACGCCTGTTAGTCGTAAAAGAGACGTGAAACATGCAGAGTTGGACACAGACGCACAGGGAGCGGAACACAGCGACAACAGCGAGGAACCAGCGACAGAGGTAAGAAGCTATCATAACTAATGATGCCTGTTAATTTCAGACGTTGTACCGGTATTTGTCTTTTGGGGTGTAGTTTAGAACCTGTCTCTAGCTTAGCAATTTCATGCAGTGTTTTATATCTCTAAGGTTGCATTCAATGAAATCGCACTCAATGTGCAATACATACGCTATAAATCAGTTCTGATCACATCACAGTGAGTTTGCACGTGTGGGTACAGCCGTCCAGCATAAATGGGCTGTGCAGGTCGAGGGCGCCAAATATGTCAGAAAGCAACTTTAATTTGACAGTAATAACGATTTATCATGCATCTATGTATACCGCTCTCCACTCTGGCATATAGGATTTTCTTTCCATTCCCCTTCCAACCTCCCCTTCCCCTCGCCCTACCCTCTTCCCCCATACAGACCCTGATTTCACTAGATTTCATTAGGTTGTTCTACGACTCATATCCATGCTATTCTCTTCGTTTTTCCTGTCCCTTATCAGTTGGCCCAGTCCAAGATTGGCTGTGAGAACGTGTTGGGCGAGTTTTTGTCACCGACTGATGATGAAACCATTGAAATCAAGTATGCCGTTCTGGATCGATCAGAAATGAAGCCAACTTCGCAGTTAACAAGAAGCCAAGATCCCAAGGTGGGTATTGAATCCTCCTTGTCAGTTACAGAAGTAGAGAATAACTGGTGTGGCAAACCGACGCAATGGGTGAGCATAAATGTAGTGTGGGGCCATATTGGTGAATTTTTGTCTTGTCAAATGTAGTAAATGGCATTTAAGTGCCTCTGCCTTTCCTTTTCTTCCATACGTAATTATTGCCTTTCACCCCCCCCCCCCTCCCCCCCCCCCCCCCCGCTTGATGATCTAGGAAGCTGGGGACCGTCTAGACTTACATCCGGGAAGGAAATAAAAAGTTTTTCCGTTTGTTTACCTTTTAAATTTACTTCATGAGGTTTAGGGAATGAACGAGGAGGAACAGAAAGGCGTGTTGCGACTTTGAACTTTTGTGACTGAGGTGACAACCCAATACGAGGGCTATAAGAAGTTCGGTAGCTTCTGACACAGCGTCGGGCTGTGAGTATGGGCCATCTTGAGAGTCATGGTCCTAAACATCAGTAACTACACCCTACACTTGTCTCGGGCAGATATTCGCAATATCAGGTTTCCTGAATAATATGTAAGTGATTACGAAAGAGATACAGAAGCATCGAATTTGTCCACCAATTTTTTTGTATTGTCATGGCGTTTCGAAAGGGTTCCACGCAGGATTTTACAATCATATCGATCGTTTCCCCCCCCCCTCCCCCCCCCCCCCACCATCTCTCTCTTTCTCAGCAACAGTTTGTATTTCAGTTGACCGTTGAAGATGATTGCCGAGCCTTTCGTGTTACGTCATGGATTCTCCCTATCGTGTAC
Source organism: Sycon ciliatum (assembly GCF_964019385.1). Lineage (NCBI taxonomy): Eukaryota > Metazoa > Porifera > Calcarea > Leucosolenida > Sycettidae > Sycon > Sycon ciliatum. The sequence continues at coordinate 5,299,043 of NC_088652.1, read as the reverse complement.
ATCAGTCAAACTACGCTACTTTGATTTGAAACTTGCATTCGTTTATCCCCCCCCCCCAGGATGAAGAAGAGCGTGAGCATACGTCATATGCGACAATCTCCAACCCCACCTATGATGTTGCAGGAGATCTCCCATCAGTGAGTTCATTGCTTGATGATAAGATCACATTCTGTGGGATCTAAATGTAGCAAATAGGGTAGCTATGCAAAAGACATTGCGTCTGGTGCTAGCCAAGGTCCACACAGCTCTATTTTTGTAATTGTTTATTGCATCGTCGGCCATGCCCGGCGCTATCCCGCACGTTTCCCGTACCATACCATTTAACTTATTCAAAAAGGGCTTTCAACTGAAAGATGATAACGTGAAGCAACTTGCAGGAATGTGTATGTAAGCGAACAAAATTACATAACCCCCCAAGAGTGTGCAACTCCCACATACTCTGCTGTCTTATCAAAATTTCAAGTTGTTGAAGTCATTATTTATGATGCAATGCTACTTGCACTAGTGATGTACAAGATTTGTAAGGGTGTCAATGCATCACAGATTTGTCTTTGTAATAATATGTACCAGAGCAGATAGGTTTTGGTCCACCAAAGGTTCCGGATTCTTCTGATAATCCGTGTAAAGTGCGCATTGCATCATTAAAATGACGTCAACTTGAAATTCTGTTGGGACAACACCTAGTAGTAGTACTAGTATTTATTACAAGTATTTGACAAGGGAGTCCTAACAGGCATGGCCTTTTTACAGGGAATCATAGGTGAATCTTTGGGAGGTGAGCAAAAGTACCAGCAAATTGTGCCGGACGACAGTTTGGAGGAAGAGTGCTCCACCGACCTGCCGCCATAAACCCATAATCGAGTTACACACTCTTGGGAGCTATGTACTCTTGGTGCGAAGTGTATTGGGAGTGTTATGAAACCACAAATTCTCAAGAGTGACACTGTGTTCGTTTCAATGCAGTTGTATCTCGACTCAGCTGTACCGCTGAAGTTGACGACGTGGTATACGCTACATGCGCTATGTGCGACTTGCTATGTGCGCTGTAGTTGTATGTTGCTTTCTCATATACACTGTCAGTTTCACGTTTTAACTACCTGAACATGGTGGTTTAAGTGTTAGTTATTGCTCGATCAAGCGAAATATCGTTGACGAATAAATAGTTGACCTTGTGCCGTGTGGTCGTTCGTCCCTGACACTTTAAGAGAATCAGAAGGGTTCAGAATATTTGGCGACTACGCCAGGATCGAAGTGAGCATGGCAGAGGGACTGCATAATTTGGAAGCGAGCTTTATCGACAACGGAATTCGGCATGGATTTGAAGGCGATATAGGCTGATGGAGTACGCGGAGAAGAAGCTCCAACAGTGCGAGGAGCTTGAAGAGCGCCGTGCCAAACGGCAAGAGGGTGCGCTAGGCATACAGTTTAACGAAGAGCTCAAGAAGATGAACGAGCGCATCGCCAGGTTGTATGAAGGTAATGGTGACGCCGCGCGTGTGAGGTTGATGGGAGGTACAGTGGAAACTACCAGTCACAGCGGTGGGCGTAGGTCTTTAATGCAAGTCCCGCATACGACGGAAGGCAGCCACTGGAGCATTATCTCGACCTGTTCGAGGACATCTCCGCCAAGAACGAGCTCGACGAAAACGAATCGCTGCTGCGATTGCGTATCGCGCTAACGGGTAGCACGGTAAAAAGGAACTTTTCACTCACAAAGCGACTGTTCAGTACATGGGGTAGTGGTCGACCAGAGCAATCACACACACCACCATGGTGGTTTTCCAGAAATGAGTAGAAGCAAAAAACACACTCGCAGCCACATAATAGATAAATAGCCGAAAAACATCTAAATCCATCAAAGAACCGCCAGCAAGCGGGAGAAAAGGCCGTGAAATCAAGTGAAACAGCATGGCCAGTGGTGAACATGGGCGACTGGGCAGCAGGGGAGCGACTGAAAAACAATGACTCCCTACATTCCTAGCCGCGACTGCTCAACCGGGCTAGAGGAAAAACACGCCTTTCGGCCAAAAAACCTTTCTATTTCATTAATTCCTGCCCCGCTACCAGTCAGACCCAAGAATAGAGATAGCAAGAAATGGTATGTAATAACCGGTGTATGTCATAATCATAAGGCACACACATAGGCATAGATTGTCAAGAAGAACAGCGGACGACTCGCATGAAACCAGGGTGGGTGGGCGGGCAACTTCAACTACCACGAGGAAAAACAAAGACCACGATGGCAGGTTCAACGGAGTTGCGCAGAACAATGGCAAATGCACGAAAATATTTGTGAGTGAAAAATACGTTTTTTGCACTCTTTCGCTACGCTCAGCCGTGAAAAAACAAAACTGTATTGGCTGCAGTGCCTATGCGGAAGCAAAGCGAGATTTGCTTGCTTCGCTCGAAAGGACGCAAGACAAGGCGTGGAAGACTTCACTTACAGACAAGCAGCGGTCAGAGGAGTATTTGAAGCCAGTTAAGGCAAAATATTCAGTACAGGATTTTGGCCGGAAACAATTGACCACACCGTCCGTAAGTTGCATTTTGCCGACGGTACCAACGTGACTGAACGTGGTGCTGATAATCCCTCGTCATAATCATGTTGTCTATGTCTTCCCTCAACTTGGATGCCACCCCATTTTCAGCTCAGAATCCGACCTATTGCTGAAAACTGTGAATTGTCGCTCTCTGGTCAATAAATTTGCTGAACTTTCGATTGTTCTGGAGAGCACTAAGCGGAGTATTGTTTGCCTCACGGTGACCTGGCTGTGCCCATCTGTTTCCGTGCATGTACTGGGCTATGCCTGTTTAAGAAAAGACAGACCAGCACACGACAACTGTAATGCACACGCTTTCACTAGAGGATATGGTGGTCTCGCCGTGCTTGTCCGGACTGATGCTTTTTAACATGATCACACAGACCTGACCTGTAGCGTCAGGCCTGTGAATCTGCCTGAGTGGAAGTCAAGTCTCAATGCCCCTAAACATATTCTTGTATGTTGCATGTATCTACCCCCTTCCCAAACGGTGGAACAATTGTCCTTCTTCTCGGATATGCTGGTCGTCGCTATACAGTCCTTTTGCTATGACGAGTGTGACTTCTTCCTGACGGGGGATTTTAATGCAAAACACAATGATTGGTGCTCTTCTGACTCCATCTCTACAGTCGGTACCAACATACCAACGTACCAACATACAGACAGTTTTTTCCAATTTTGGGCTCCAACAACTATTGAATTTCCCAACATACACTCCATCAGTGGGTGCCAACTCGTGTCTTGACTTGATGGTAACCAACAAACCCCGACATGTCCGCTCAGTTGATCATGCAGCACCTCTTCACACATCTGATCACCTGCCGGTTGTTTGTACGCTCAACTTTGCATCGTGCTCGACACCACAAGCGACGGCTAAATCGTCACTCCATCCCCGGGCTCAGTACAGGTATAAACAAATGCCTACAAGTGTCTGTCAGGTTGTGAATGAAGACTTGTCTCGATCGGACTGGTCATTACCTCATCGGCATTCCGACGTTGATGATGCCATTGTCCTGTTTGATGCTTTACTACAACCAGCAATCCGTCGTCATCTGTTGCCTTACAAAGTTATTCCGCGGTCCGGACACTACAGTAGGCCTCATCCTACTATGCGGAATGCATCCGACCCTGGATCACTGCAGACCTCAAGTGCGCTGTGAAACTGAAGCGAGATTTGTGTATCATTTATAGGAAGTATCAAACCAGTGAGAACTTCATTGCCTTTAAGCGCAAGCGTAACGAAGTGAAATGTTTGTCACGTACCCTCCATCGTCAGTATGTACAGTCGGTTCATGCCACCCTGTCTTCCCATGATCGCCCTAGTCTCCATCAATTTCTCCGCCATCTCCATAAGAATTGTAGTCTGTAGCCGATCCGATCAATTACAGCTGCAGACGGCACCGCAGCAACAGATCCTGCAGACATAGCAGACATTATACTATAATTATTATAATATAGCTGGCTGGTGACTAACGCATTTGGCCTTACCAACAAGCTGGGAGAGCTGCAGCAAGCACTGCTCAACGATAACGTCGATATAGCGGTTATCACAGAAGCGAAGTTTTCGGCCCAGACCGTAGCCTCTGAGACGATATTTCCAGGATACTCGCCTCCCATCCGATGTTACCGGGATGCATTTGGTGGCGCCATTGCTGTAAGGATGAAGTGGTGCACCGCGACCAGATTCCCACTGATCACCACGAAGTCCTCTGGCTCGCAGTCAGTCTTTCTACGCAACAATCTGTTGTGATCGGTGCCTTGTATCGGCCTGTATCCTGTGCGGACAACGACACCTGTCTGATTGAGTATCTTGGACCTGCACTAGACGTGGCCTGCACTCACGGCACTCACATAGTGCTAGCTGGGGATTTTAATGTCCACCACGAGACTTGGCTCTACAGCAGCAAACAAACTGTAGCTGGAGAGGCCTTGGAAGAATTGTGTGTTGAGCATCACCTCCACCAGCATGTCTTGCAGCCGACTAGGGTCTGAATCGCATCCTTCACAACATGCCCGTTCCTATCGACAGCACTGTCACAGCGCCACTTGGTCGCTCAGACCATGGGGTTGTTCTTGCCGACTTTTATCTCGCCCCTGATGCTGAGCAAGCTACCTCCAGGCCTGTCTGGCGCTACAATCAGGCAGACTGTCAGGGCGCCTGCGGGCCGTCTATCGCACTACTGACTGGTCCACCCTTGTGACTGACCACCCTGAAGAGTCATGCAGGACACTAAGTGACGTCATATCCAGCGGCATGCAGAAATTTATCCCTGCCAAGCAGCTCATCACCCGCCCAGCAGACCCCAAATGGTGGATTCCTGAGTGCACCACAGCATTGAACGCTAAAGCCAAGGCTTCGAAGGCCTGGAGACGCAATATTTTCAGGGAAGCCAACAAGGCTTGCTTCATGCGCCCAGTAGAAGATGCTATCCTCGCGAATGTGCAAGCGAGCACATCCTGGGAACTGAGAGTTCGTCGGAAACTGTCACGCAGAGGCCTGAGAGAAAAGCAATGGTGGTCGGTGCTCAAATCTGCTGCTGGCGCCAGTCATGGCTCGTCTATACCATGCTTGATGGATGACGCTGGTCACTAAATCCGTATGAATGCTGCCAAAGCGAACTGCCTTGGTCGCTACTTCGCCACTAAATGTAGCCTTGGAGATGATTATTTGGGTTCGGGGGATCCCCCTTGAGTCAAAAATGTGCAACACTTAGCACAAAACTGACTGATGATGTTATGACATTCAACGACCTGATGCTTAGCTGCATCACGTCCAGAATGCGCAAACCAGTAGCCTTCCAATTTGGAAGGTTCTAAGTTATGAAGTAAGGTAAGAAAGGGGAAGGTGAGTGCACTCTAGACAAAAGCAAGCTACATATCACAACGAACAAAGAACGTTATCTTTACGGCGAAACGTACGTCGTGTGACACTACTTGTTATTGCCGTCTTTTAGTCCATCACAAGTTCCATTCCACATGTACATGTAGTATGTACATGTATTATTGATTTTCATGACATCATCAGTCAGGTTTGTGCAAATTGTTGCACATTTTGACTCAACAATATTCTGCTTATAACCGGTCGTTTGTGTTGGACAAAACGGATAACTTGTAAACTTTTGGTCCTCTTTCTGAATTTTAATCCTTGGCGCTCCCACCGAGTCTTTTTGTAACATTTTGTCCTCCTTTTTTCACCATAATTTAATTGGTTCACCATCCGAGTTATTCGTATGTATTTGCAGGTATAATTATAAACGGAAATTATCGTGCCAGTTCCCGAAGGGAACTCACGACAGCCGCTAACACCCGGCAATAATTATTATCGAAGAACATTCTCGAATACCTGGGTGATACACGAATTTTGATAGTGCTCACTTCTGTTAATCGTTTTTCTTTGTAATTTTCCATTCATTTTCTGCTTTAATTCATATTTGCTTTGTTTTCTTAGCTTACTATTGCCGTGGCTGGCTCAACGTCCTTATCTCAGGGGATTCTGTCCCTGCATTAGCTATGCTTCTCACATGCTATGAGATTGTGTCTAATAATAATAATAAACCCTAGCGACAGCTGCAGTGCCTAACGATGGGGGTTAGTGGATAAGTCCCACAACCACTGGCACAAGTGCCGAGAAAGTTCCCATTATCCGCATCTATGTACCCCTTGTGCCTTGCCGTAAGTTCCCAGTTGACTGTTGGTTGCATCACGGCTGAAAAAAAAACACTCCATTGCAGGACTTGAACCAGGTGCCTCTCGTACCTCAATCATGGTCTTTGATCAACCCACTGTGCCTGCCTGGTTTCTGCATGTATTACCTCATAACTAGTCTGATCGTAGGGGCACCATGCGTGTCAAAAGGCAGCCCAAATGAACAGCAGAAAAAATTAAAATAATGCAAAACTATATAACTAAGCTGATACACAAGCTGCCTGTAAATACCACTATGAGCAGCGACGAGAGAAAGAGAATTGTACTATTCATTAGTCAAATCTTTATTGTTGGTGATTTAATTGTCAAGAGGCCGACCACGGGGTCTTGATACAGGGAACATTCCTTCCAAGAAATGGCGGGGCTAGCCATCGTGATGCCTTGTCCCATGTCCAACCACTTCAACATGATTCTCTTAACGGTAGAATCAAGGCATGGGAACGGACCAATAGTGGTTTTGACTTCCTACAATCCTTATTCATTAGTGCGATGCAATGATGGTAGTATTTCATGTGAAGCAGCTTACGCACATACCTTATTCAACTCAAAGCTTTAAGTTCATGCATTATGTAGATACCTTGTTAGAGGTCATCCGTAAATATATGGCCTCATTTCCTCTGTGTTGCGCTGACGAGTCCACAAAGGACGAAACAGTTCTGTCCGCAGATTGAGTATTTCGCTCCTGCTCTTGTAGCAGTTGAGCACTCTTGCGTGGCGTAGTGCCTTTGCTGTTTGCAGTATGTTGTTTCGTTCTTTTTGAACTCATCAGCGCAGCACAGAGAAATGAGGCCGAACCTGATAGCAATGGAAATAAAAAAAATTGCTGATGAGTTCCAAAAGAACGAAACAGCATGCTGTCCGCAGATTGAGTAATTCGCTCCTGCTCTTGTAGCAGTTGAGCACTCTTGCGTGGGGTAGTGCCTTTGCTGTTTGCAGCATGCTGTTTCGTTCTTTTTCAACTCATCAGCGCAGCACAGAGAAATGAGGCCGAACCTGATAGCAATGGAAACAAAAAAAATTGCTAATGAGTTCAAAATGAACGAAACAGCATGCTGTCCGCAGATTGAGTCTTTCGCTCCTGCTCTTGTAGCAGTTGAGCACTCTTGCGTGGGGTAGTGCCTTTGCTGTTTGCGTTATGCAGAGCTCACTGACTTGTCAGTTTGAGCACTCTGGCAAGGTACGTTCGGGCCTGATTGGAAATTTTTATTTCCATTGCTATCAGGTTCGGCCTCATTTCTCTGTGCTGCGCTGATGAGTTCAAAAAGAACGAAACAGCATGCTGTCCGCAGATTGAGTATTTCGCTCCTGCTCTTGTAGCAGTTGAGCACTCTTGCGTGGGTTAGTGCCTTTGCTGTTTGCGTTATGCAGAGCTCACTGACTTGTCAGTTTGAGCACTCTGGCAAGGTACGTTCGGGCCTGATTGGAAATATATATATGACCCGCGCTCTGCGAAAACCGACCTTAGGTGCTTCGTAATTTTTTCGAGAAAAAGAACAAAACGTCACGATCTGTCGATTTTTGAAGATTACAAAGTGAGAGTCATGGCGGAACGAAGCAGAAGACGGTCGCTAGCTCAAATTGCTGTGGGCTTCTCCCCAGAGGTTTTAGCCGAAATCCTTCACGATGAATAGTCATTTTTTTGGCCTGGTCCAATCGCAGTTCTGATGACAGCAGTGCCGAGGAGAGTCGGATGTGGAATCGCACGATTATCGCAGGACGTAACGCTGATCGAGCTGGTCGGTGATGCGGAGGAGAATTTCGATCAGGCGTCGGTTCTGCCACCAGCCCAGCCCCTCAATGCCGGCAATATACAGAGTGCAGACCAAGAAAAATCGGTTCAAGTACTGTCTACAATCCAGGAGGCGCGTGACAAGTTTGACAAGCGCTGTAGGTGTTCCGCACTGGTGCTGTTTCAAGAGCGTGACACTTGAAACCTTGCTTACACTTACAGCGCACAAAGACAGATCGCTGCTTGTGTGTAGGCGGAAAGCTAGACGTGCTCAGGAGACGTGGTGAGGCTACCCAGTGCGTCCAGCATGCTGGGAGATGTGATAGATGGGGCTCAACAATACTACTCTGAACTACTGAAGTACAGTCAGTGGCTGGTGTGGAAGTCATGTACATGCATGTCAGGAAGTCTTTGTGTGTGCCTCCAGGCCTGGGTGCTGAAATCTACAGGCTGCTGTCAGTGCAAGTGAAATCAGCCCAACACAGAACTCTGGAATGCACTGCCTGTGGAAGATGTTGTGGAGCTGAAGCATTTTATAGAGCATTATGCTATGCTAGTATTATGCTATAGTTCATGGCCTCCCTTAATAACCATCGGCTCCACATGGGCACAACAAGCCAGTACCAACCCACATGTATTTGCCCAGTATCACTACGAAGAAGCTTGTTCACCAGGCGTTCACAAAGCCTGGTGGCAAAGCTGCATACAGTACGTTTGGCAAGATTTGGATTTGATATCACCGATTACGAAACAATGTGTGTGGCTGATGTAGACATAACTAGATGTTCTAACTACCAGTACCAGATAAAACTATCAATATCCTTTAACCCGGCATTAATCCTAGCTTCTTCACTACTTTGCACCTGCCTCTACGCATCATTTCGGCTGGCATATCCTCAAACAGAGCCAAATACCTCTCCCACCAGATTCGTGAGCAACACCATCCACAGAACAGAGATAGAATGTGTCTATCTCCACAACAGGAAGATCCAATGCCATCATAAACCTTTCCTTTTGAGGATTATGACATACAGATTTATTCTGCAAAGTTTGGTTGCAATCATCCTGCTTGAATTCTCACAGCATTGGTTCCAAAATGTAGCATAAAATCCTGGATTTTTGCTATTTTTCCTCCAAAAATTGCAGAAAAATTGCAAAGAAATTGTCATTGTATCTAACTGAATATGTATGCAATCCACCTAAAACTTCACCAGAAGTTGAAGAAAGGGTCATGGGTCAACAATCCAGCACAAACTCAATTTCGCCAAAATAGCACCTAAGGTCGGTTTTCGCAGAGCACTGGTCATATTATATATATTAGAAACGAAAACTAGGGGAAAAATATCCATGTACATTTTGCAAGCATGAGCATGTCCAAACAAAGACCAAAAATTGATATCGAAACTATGTACAATTTGAATGTGTTCGTTTCTCAGTGAGGGGGAGGTGGGGTGAAGAGAAACGACTAGTTGTCGTTTCTAAATAAATATCGGTATTTAAGGAAGGCCCCTTACTGCAGTCACACATTCAAACAGAAAGAAAGGAGCTGCTATTGCGATTCTGTTTCTCCTGATGATGTCAACTCTATGATCAATGTGTTGCAGAACACTGCTGACGGAATCAAAGCCGAACACATCTATGATGCCCCCGACAACCATGGTGTTGTTCGTGACAGAAAGCAAGGTTGACGTATCACCGCTTTCGACATGCTTTCGAGTCACGACCATTAGTTCATTTCCACCTGTGATCAACTCACTTGCATGTTTCAATCTCTCCCTACCACCACTCTCTTTTTTCTCTTTATTTTCTCCCCAACCATCCTTCCCTGTAACGTAATGACATTTCTGCTGCCTTGCAATTGAGCATTTGTGCTCGTTTGGATTAGCGAATTCAAATATAGTATAAAACCGACAAACAAACGACTATTGCCCCCCCCCCACCACCACCACCACGCCCCGATCACTGAATGACGTGTATATCTACCCCGGGCAGCGGTATACATTTTATGGAGTAAACCTCTATTCATGTATTATTATAGAATGATGAAGTTTTCTGGAATGGCAAATCAAAGCGAGTTGTTATACCTGTAATCATTTCTTTCCCACAACCAAGATAAGATTCAAAAACACTGTTTAGGTGCCTTGCATTGTTCATACTTAGATTGAATATAAACTTTGCATTATTGTTAGTTTTGTTTATCAGTTCACAGCCTTACCCCAGAAGATAGGTCTAGCTTTTGTCAGGGTGTGTGACATGATGCTTGCAGATGATCATGTTTTAGCAGCACAGGATTCTCTTTGTTCTGTATTGATAGAAACCGATCTGTTCCCGAAGCTTAGCCATACAGATGTCAGGTACTTGGCCTGGCAGTTTGTTGTAACCTTTTTTTGGTGAGCTTTCTCTGTATGCTACTGAGGCTCGGACTGGTGATCGGATTAGCATGTTTGCAATGCTCTGGACTAAATGCCTTGTCGCTTTGTTCAAACTCTCGTGCTTTATAATACTGTAGAAAAAATACTGCCTCTCGCAGCTTCATTACACATAAAACAATTGCTGATAGGCAACTCACCTAAACTCAATCCAGTAGTTATTTGAACGCATCATTTCCAGTTGCTATCGCTATACAGTCTGTTTACAAATTATTATTAGCCTTCGGTCACACTGAAACAAGCACTGCATTTTAACACGCATTGCAGCAGTTGTTTCGGCGCCTCATGTATGTTTGGTATATCTACGCCGTCTTTGCACAAGCGTTTCGGAGATAGCAACTTTAATACCGCAAACAAGAGGACAGACTGTGAGGTACCCAGTATTGATGCAGGATGCAAAACTAAAAGACATGTTACACTCGGGTGGAGAGCCAATGATTAATTGACATGTTAATGGACGTTACAGCGTAACTTGTAGTTCCTTGGTCCTCATTTCTTCTTATAAAGTACATGTTAGAGAGATAAAATGTTAATGTACAAAAGTAAAAGGAGGAAATGTTCGGAACGGTTTTCCAGCTACGTTCATCAGTGAACGTACATTGGGTGAAATGCGAAATGAACAATAATAATTATTATGGAACGGCAATCAGTTCGAAACAAAAGAAAGGCACTGAATTGAGCAATACATGTACATCGATGAGAATGACATAACTCTAGAACAGCCAGCAGTATCATTTGACACCGAGCGTGTTGAACCTTTGGGATTTAATACTGAAATATGATTCATCAGATTCAGGTCAATTCCTTTTTTAGTCTGTTGCTCACTCCTGTGTGCAGCCACACCATACATGCTCCCACCCCTAATACACCTCACTTACATGCACACCAACATACACACGCACCCAGCAAAAACAAATAGCCTGTGTGGGGACAGCAACAACAGCAAAAGAAAAAGAACATCACTGAACGTACATTGGGCGAAATACTCTACGAACATTATAATGGAACGGCATTCGGTTCGAAACACAAAGAAAAGCGCGGAATTGAGCACTACATCGATGAGAATGACATAACTCTAGAACAGCCAGCAGTGTCATGGATTCAGCTCAAATATCGTGACTATTCCTAATTTTTCTTCCTCTTTCGTCTGCCATATACCTTTGATTTCTTATTGATGAGGTACCACAACGGCAAGTATGTATACCTAGAAAGGTCAACCAATATTTCAAGTAGATGAAAATGATTTGAAGAGATTTCGAAGGCGTCGGTCATATTGAGTTTTTTTTTTTGCCGACCAGACAAAGGAAAGTTACATGGGCAGGAAAACTACGGAACACAGGACGGAATATACGATCAACATGCAACCGTCGAGCGAGATAATAATATAAGAATTATCTATTTCAGTATTACCCAAAGGCTAACGCCTATCTGGGGATCTTCTTTTAAATTTTGTGTATGTACTAGTAACATAGTTAAGGATGCGAGAATCGCGAATTTGGAACGGGTGAACATTTAATTGTTCACTTTAGGCCTTATTCGCCAACTATGACAGTTTGCTCCAGTTTCGTCATTCGAAACTGGGCAAAATAAAAATCAGACTACAATAACTTATCACTCCCCCCACCACCTGCGCAGACCTGAAACGGTGGTGCGCTTATGGGCTGCATGGGCCCCAGATGCCTCCCTGATGCGCCACGGGGTGCAGTCCATGATCCAAGCACCTGTATCACTTCGTTGATCCAAAAGCGAATGCAGCATTGCCGGTCGCCCGCCGGCCTGCCGCCTACGCGACCAGCCTGAGACTGGCCCTGCCGCATGTGGCGCTTCTAAGCGCTGCGATGTGGAGACAGGTCACTGGGCTGTCAATTACGTGACTGGCTTGAGGACAGTTCCATACTGCACGGCTAGGCGGAAAGCAGAGGTCGCACGCGGCAGCGGCGTAAGCTGGGCGCCGCGAGGGCTGGTAATAACTACAGTTTCCTCCTTCCTCCTCAGGACACTTCCATTTAGTACCTTCCAAGTTAGAGGTATATTGGAGTGCGCATCCAGGATGTGCTAGGGCTGTTAGCCAGTTACATGTAGTTGTAGGACGTCAGTACAGTCGGTCAGTGTCGTTCAGTGTTATCGCATGAGCTGATTGTTTCGTAACTGGTGGTGTTAGTGGACATTATAATGTAAATTGTAGTTCTTTCGTCCTCTTTTCTTTTCTATTAATTAAACACTGTCTCTCCACAGGAGTTCATGCTTGCGCACCTGATGAGCCCTCCTTATCTATACGCCGAAACGATCGTCGTGTGAAACTGCTACTTGTTACCGCTACTTATTGTCCATCTAAATTGTTATAGTCGAAGTACGGTGCAGTTTTACGGAGAGGTTATATTTTGCATGATTCTTGTTCGCATAACTTCCCCTTTTATTGCTCTTCGCGTCTTCTGAGCAACACAAGTGGTGTAGAATGTTGCTTTGCGTCCTTGAATCGTGGTTTGACCATATTGTCGTCATTGACATGCATGTACATTCTTACATTCGTTTTCCCGCTTTCTTATCTCTGATATTACTGACCCACTAAGTTGGGTGGTGTGTTGCTTGGCTGCTTCGAATTGTAGCTAGACCGCATTGCCATGTTTTCAACTGGTCTGGTCATCGTCCTGTAACAGTCGGCATTCTTTGTGGTCGTGGGACTGAGATTGTGCACATTTAGGATGAGCTCATCTTCCCCCTTGGTTGTACGCAACATTGTACCTTCCAAGTTGGAAGCCTGTTGGATTGCACACTGAAGATGTGTTAGAGCTAGGGCTTACGTTGTTGAATGTCTCAGTGGATTGTCCGTTTTGTGCCCTGTTATCGAACTTTCTGACCGCTTGTTATCATATTACCGTCGTGGATAGTTCTTACAAAGCCCGTTTCCATATGTTTTCTTCTTCCATTAAATAATTAATACTGGTGAAGCTCGGCTGGACTCGTTCCACCGCAGGCAGCTCCGGCAAAATCAATCAATAACAGCGCCCTCTACAAGCGGGGCGCAGCGCACCCGATAAGCCGGATCAAAAAAGGAGGTTGGAGGCTGTTCGTTCACGTACTACGTCTGCCAGACGGATGTCCACCTGTTATGGAAATGGCGAGTTATTTCCATGTGAAAGCTTCTCTTCGGCGTGGCAGACCACCTACAAACCGCCGGCTGTCCTGTCCCGGGACCTCCGTGGTGCAGGGAGGCAAGGCAACATAGGCCTGTCTGGCCTGCACTCCCGCAGAGACTTGTCCCGAGACCGAGGACAGTGGGCTGCCTTGTGCCGCTCCGTCTGCGGCTAACGTCGGGGATCTCATAGTGCTGGGAACTCTGTCGTTTTCTTCCGGCGCAACAATTTTTCGTCCTGGCATTTGTTTGTCTGTCTAAAACTGTCGTTTGTAGCAGTACTCTGCCTGTCGTGCCTTGATGTTGTGCCTCGTGCTAGCTATTGGTCTGTTTTTCTTGACCCTTGTCGTGTTGTCTATTGTTGGCTGTCCTCTTCCCGTATCCATTCAGCATATGCGAATCTGTGGGCATCTATCATGTAGAAATTGCTGACATTGACACGGAAACGCGATTAATATTAATAATAACAGCTCACAGACGCGTGTTGAATATTTTGGACCCGCTCTTAGCACTCCCTTTATGTTTCCTATAATATCGATTTCAGAAAACAGCACAGTGGTGCAATGGAACCGCGCGGTGCGAGGCAGAGTGAGGGTTAAAACTGTACTACAGTAGTACGTCAGTAAGTAAGCGCTCGAAGCGACTGCCCCAGAATCCCCTGACACCATCATCAAAGATGTGGTTTGTGCATTTTCTCGAAATGTTCTGCATGTATCCGAGTGAGTGTCTCGCCTCTCAATCAGCAGCCGGGCGATAGTAAACCGTCTTGCTAAATCCCAGCTTACGGACTTTGTTCTACAGTTTGCAGCACTTATCGTAGAGCCTTCCTCCCGCTGGACATATTAACAGTAATACTGAGACATGTTACTGTAGGGTATATGACTGCAATGTACCTGACAGCCGACCACGGTATATTGTCCTATAGTGCTGCTGAGTATTCCAGGACTGCCCAGCCCCACGCTCTCCGTGTGTTGGTTTCCGCAATGAGCAACATCAACGTCTCACGGATACTAAGCTAAGTGACTTGCTCGCAACTTGCTAATTCATGTATGGCTCACCATTTTGACACGAGGTCAACAGTTTTTTTGGTGTGGAGATCTCACTGCTGGCCTGAGGGCGCACTGAGGGGATATGATGTGTCAAACAGTACTGGGCAGCTGTTATTGGCTTTCCTCTAGGAGGTCCACACGCTATTGCTTGGAGCGAGCACGGACGCATCTATCTACGTGCAATGGCAAACTACATGACTGTACAGTACCTGGCTTTACGCTCACGTGACTACCACCGAGGAACGCAGTGTCATCTTAATTGCGCAACTTGCTGCTACTTTCACCGGTAGATGGCGCAGGTACGCAGTCCATTGAAATATCCGTTGTTTGTCAAGCATGATGCTACAATCGTACCTAAAAAGATTTTTTTAAGAGAACACAAACCTACAAACCATGTAAAAGACAATAAGTACTGGATAGGCGCTATCCACAATGCCAGTTGATAGCTGTGGCGATGAAATACATGGACTCTGCCGATCATGGGTCTCGGAGTCACAGTGCCATGTATGCATGTACGTTCGGACCTGATTGGAAATTTTTATTACCATTGCTGTCAGGTTCGGCCTCATTTCCTCTGTGCTGCGCTGATGAGTTCAAAAAGAACGAAAGAGCATGCTGTCCGCAGATTGAGTATTTCGCTCCTGCTCTTGTAGCAGTTGAGCACTCTTGCGTGGGGTAGTGCCTTTGCTGTTTGCGTTATGCAGAGCTCACTGACTTGTCAGTTTGAGCACTCTGGCAAGGTACGTTCGGGCCTGATTGGAAATTTTTATTTCCATTGCTGTCAGGTTCGGCCTCATTTCCTCTGTGCTGCGCTGATGAGTTCAAAAAGAACGAAAGAGCATGCTGTCCGCAGATTGAGTATTTCGCTCCTGCTCTTGTAGCAGTTGAGCACTCTTGCGTGGGGTAGTGCCTTTGATGTTTGCGTTATGCAGAGCTCACTGACTTGTCAGTTTGAGCACTCTGGCAAGGTACGTTCGGGCCTGATTGGAAATTTTTATTTCCATTGCTGTCAGGTTCGGCCTCATTTCCTCTGTGCTGCGCTGATGAGTTCAAAAAGAACGAAACAGCATGCTGTCCGCAGATTGAGTATTTCGCTCCTGCTCTTGTAGCAGTTGAGCACTCTTGCGTGGGGTAGTGCCTTTGCTGTTTGCGTTATGCAGAGCTCACTGACTTGTCAGTTTGAGCACTCTGGCAAGGTAAGTTCGGGCCTGACTGGGAATTTTTATTTCCATTGCTGTCAGGTTCGGCCTCATTTCCTCTGTGCTGCGCTGATGAGTTCAAAAAGAACGAAACAGCATGCTGTCCGCAGATTGAGTGTATGCATTAGATATTGCTTGAATGTGCCATTACTAGAATGGACATGGGACATTGAGGATGGTCAGCTGCTCCTTCCACACACTACCGGTC
This sequence comes from Sycon ciliatum, assembly GCF_964019385.1. Taxonomy (NCBI): domain Eukaryota; kingdom Metazoa; phylum Porifera; class Calcarea; order Leucosolenida; family Sycettidae; genus Sycon; species Sycon ciliatum. Next base: position 5,283,051 of record NC_088652.1, on the reverse strand, counting down.
AAGGTTCCTGTTCAGGGCAGACTTGCCTTTGACTAGTCTAGCTTTCATAGTTACTGTGCTTCACGTCACAGTACGTGCGCCTAGCAGCCGACCTGTTCCATGGTCTTTTCCGTGTGCTCCAGTGACAGCCCAGGACATCTGCAGGTTGAGTCGTGCACGCCTGGTCCTCCGCAGATAGTATTGTATGCTGAATAAACCACAAGACTTAGGGTACGCGGCCTAAAAAGAAGAAATAGAGTACAAGTAGAAGTGCAGGGCTAATACTTTGTACGGAATCAAACCAACATTCGCACCAACTTTCCATTTATTGTGACAGACGGTGACTTGAACGAATGTAAGCAGATTGGTCTTTTCTGTCAATTTCGGTTGGTACGAAACCAAGCAGGTGATAATAAGTTGTCGAGCAGGAAGCTAACCAGATGTACTAACATGTGTACTGTCTACAATTGCACTAGCAGGTGAAAAACCAGGCTGCCCATGGAGTGCAGATAACACTTTCTAGTATCACGGACATCGCGAGAAATCATCATCGGACAGAACGCAAAGGATATACACTCAAGATTGAAGTCGTCCAAAACTACAGCCCAGCCCATCGTGTGCTGGTTTCCGAATAATCCTGTAATACACGGCGCGTGATGTTGTGCTCAATGATTTTATAACCAACAGCGCGTAATGTGAGAGAGAGAGTTAGGCTGCGTTTGCGCGACAACAATTGAAAACGATTCGTGTTTACAAAACAACGAAGTACGACCTAAAGAGAACGAAATCGTTTCGCTTATTACTATTGTTTACACGACAACGCCCTAAAACGATACCTAAAAGTAGCGAAATGGAAACGCACGTTAAAGTGTTTTGAAACGTGTTCAAAACGTTTTCGTTCTCGTGTAAACGGTGAGAACAATGAAGACAATTGGTCATGGAAATCACTCCGCGTGGGACTATATTTTGCGGGAAATACCCAACCCTTTCGACCACCAGCACGTGTCAACTCCTAGTAACGTGTTACTTCCCGCCCTTGCGCCAAGCCAGCACGTGCTAACTCCAGCCCAGTCGCCCGTTTTCCGTGTAAATGGTTCCAAACGATTTTGCCGTTCTGGTGTGAACGATTTGAAAACGATTCGAGGCCAGCCCGTTTTGTTCCGTTTCGTTTCGTCTCCGTGAAAACGCAAAAGATATGGACATGACTAGATTTGTGTTTCCATTTGTATTCAGTTTGACTTCGTTGCTCTCTCTTTCTCTCTCTCTCTATCTTTCCTTATCTCTCTCTCTCCTCTCTCTCTCTCTCTCTCTCTCTCTCTCTCTCCCTCTCTCTCTCTCTCTCTCTCCCTCTCTCTTTCTCTCTCTCTCTCTCCCTCTCTCTCTCTCTCTCTCTCTCTCTCTCTCTCTCTCTCTCTCTCTCTCTCCATCTCCCTCTCTCTCGCTCTCTCTCTCTCTCTCACTTGATCTCCTTCCCTCCCTAGCTGCATTCCTATCGATGCCTGGTCGTAGGCTAAGATTCCGAGACCTCCGGTTGGATGAGCCTCGCCAACCACATCGGCACATCGCCCCTACTCCCCTTTGTCTTGTTGTGCAGCGTCATTTCAGTTGTCCTCTTCCCCTGATTATTAGTAGGGCTGTGTTCGCTAGTAAAAAAAATGCATTCTTACACGCATTGCACCAGTTGTTTCGGCGCGTCATGTGTATTTGGTATATCTATGCAGTCTATGATCAAGCGTTTCGGAGTTAGCAACGGAAATATCGCAAACAAGTGGACAGACAGTGAGCATCAGAGGTACCCAATATTCAGGGAGGATGCATAGCTAAACTACACGTTACACTCGGGTGGAGAGCCTAGGATTTAATTTATTAAGCTACGGTCATCATTAAACGTACATAACAATGGGTGAAATAATCAATGAAAAATATTGTTATGGAACAGAAATCAGGGCGAAACTAACAAAAAAAGGAAAAAAAGGAAATTATCGTGTCCGGTCTCTCACGACGGGTGCTAAAGCCCGGTAAACCGTACAACTCGGTGAAATGAATGATAGTGGCATGCACAAAACACGCTAGGCGAAAAGGAAAAATAAAAAGTGTTGTTCGCCCCACCTCAATTCACTGTTATCGTGGTAGTTTAAACCCCAACGCGTTTTCTCCTTTTAGAGACCCACTGACTTCCTACAATATACACATTTTCGTCAGTTCTCATTGGACGAATCATAGATCAGAAACCATTCACTTTGTCAAAATAGCAACATATATGTTTTCTGAAAGGTAATACATCAAGGAATCCGAAAATCACATCTACTTGAGCATTGGCTCGAGATATGTTGCCAAAACTGATGCGAAACCTTTATATCCAGCACAAGAACATCGTCCCGGCTTTTGTCACTGGCACCAACAAAATGTGCAGTACTAAAAAGACAGGAGAAGACAGGAGAAGTAGTAACAAGTGTTCAGCAAACACTGGTCGACGAGAACAATGGGAACGTTAACCAACTTTTGCAAGTGATACCGATCGAAACAGTCTTGCTCACCGACGTGCAGCAACACTCGGCAGACTTTGCAGTACGTGACAACCCGGAACTCTTTTCCCCCTTGGGCACAAAAGGCACATCGTTTTCTCTGCACATCATACTTCACAGTATGCATGAGCGCTGCTGCAGGCTGGTTGGCTGGTGGCTCTTCCGGAGCTCCTCAGAAGGAACGATTGGGAGGAGGTTCGTCGACTGCAATTCCGGTAAGTTGTCTGATAAGATGATCCTGGAATGAGTTGTGCAGATTGCGTGCTGAGCGTGTGGTGTTACCTGGATATGCTGCTAACCAGATGCCAAACATCCTGTGGCTATCTACGATATCGTAGAATATGCTTTTCTAAGTCTTCCTGGTACTCCGGAGCGTCCTGTACGTTTCTGCCATTTGGTCGAAGGTCTCAACTCCACCCAGTGCTCTGTTGTAGTCGGAGACGACTTTCGGCTGATTCAGTTCCAGTTGGATGTGGTGACAATCTGCATCTTTGCCATGCATGTTGACAGTAACGTGGTCATCGCCATGGTGTGCGGTTGACAACATGGTGACGACCTGCTTGTCACGCCACTGCTCATAAAGATTAGCATTGTCCCGCACGTACCGTATAGTGCCATGCTCTGCAACGAGCTCAAAAGTCTTGGTGTCTTGCTAGCTTCATGATGTTGGGAAAGCCACGGCGGTTGGTACGTACATTGTTGACAAGGTGGATGTTTTGACTTTCAGTGATGTAGCGAGCTTGGCAGACATGTAAAAAAACCATTAAGTTAACATGCTGCTGGTCTTCCAGGCCATTGGCGAGCCAAATTATTACATCGTGTGCGAGTCCACCTTCCGTATTGGCTTCCCCTGTGTACATTTCAAAATCTCACAGAATAGCACTGGCACTATCGCAGGCTGCACATGCCTTGAATCCCCATTTTGTCGGCTTCGCTGGCATGTATTGGCGCATCACGCTACGTCCTTTGCACTGGATCATCCGCTCATCAACTGCGATGTGCTGGGCTGGCTTGAAGAGACTGCGAGCCTTAGCACGAAACGCATCCTACAGGTAGCGAACTTTGCGCAAGCGGTCACCAGGATCTTCTGATGTATGGTCAACGATTTTCAGGAAACACAACAAGGCCTTGAACCTTCTGCAAGATGGTATCATCTTCCGCGCGTAGTTGCCGTTGTGAAGAGAGGATGTATTCCAGAAATCTTCGGTCTGTGGGAGCTGGTGCCATGCCATGTGGAGGAGTAGGCCCAGGAATGTTGAGAAAACGCTAAATTTCTGTAAGACTGGTCTCAGTCCATTCTCCATTCTTGTTGGCATATGATCTCTTCTGATGGATATGTGCATGCCCATACGCATTCGTGAAGCCCTTGAACTTTGAAACAATTTCAGCACAGAAGTACAACTTGAAAAAAGAGACTTCTGATGCTGGCACAAAACCAGGTGGCAGTTTCAGACCAGCTTCGGAATCAGGCTCAAACGCAGGGAAGTTTGCTGGACCACCGTCGTCCGGATCGTTGATTCCTTTCAGTGGACTATACACTGCACCACGCCACGTCCCTGCGCAAGAACTCGTCCAGGCAAATTTTTCTGTTGCTGTTCCGCTGCATTAGCTCCTGCGCGTCTTCTACCTGGAACGCCACGACCATGGCCACGACGACACCTGCCGCCGCGAGCATTACCAGCCAGGTCTTTCTGATGATCAGCTGATGAACTACTTAACTCATCATCATCAGAAGACGAGAGTGCATCACTCGCGCTGTAATCTTCATCGGTTCAGTTTTCACCAGGAGAAACTAGTTCTGCGTCAAGTTGGTCTTCCTCGTCTGAAGAGAGAATGTCATCCTCATCCAACAGATCGTCCAACCCTTCGCTGTCGCTCCCGGAAACTAAAGGAGCTCCCTCCTCGTCAAGGTCATCAAGCAAAGCAAGTGCATCAGCCGCGTCCATTCTCAAATTTTGACAAGAACTTGAATTGCAGCACAAATCACGTCCTTTTTATTCACGCGAAGAGATCGATCGAGTACGCGACCTTTTTGTATGGTGACCCCGGGTTTTTTGCGGGATTTGATTTCACCTGTCCTGTGGGCATTTTGCCCAAAATTCAGAGTTCGACGATCTAGGGAGCACTCAGCATGAATGCTTGAGTGCGGAGCTGTCAACGCCCGTCAAAATCGACGGAAGCACTCTAAAGTCGCGACTCACGACTGTAAACTTCAGGAACACTCTCCATGGAAACCCTGGTAGCGTGATTGGTAAGTGAGAGGGATCGCGGTGAAATCGGCCAACGTTGTTTGGCGGACAAGAAAGTTAGTTGCTGAACAGTCACCACTACAGCGTCGAGCTGGAAGGACGTGTCAAGCAAGTTAATCGCTACTGGTGTTACAAGTGCAAGGCCCAAGAGATGCTTTTTCCAGTCAATTGACCCTTGACAAGGAGACCACCAGGTAACAGCGACCATATATTGAAGGTTCCCTGAGCAGTCGTCTTAGACTGTTTTTGCCAGCTAGCTGGCCTCTGCGTACACCGCAGACACACCCACACACACAACAGAAAGATACAGATCACAGTAGCAGTATGGTCTTTGTTCACTCACGGTGGAAGATGGAAGAGCTTAGCATAGTGTATACATGAGCAAGAAGAAGGGCATGCCACCTCACGCATATACATGTCCACGTATTAGTGGGCAAATCCAGGTTTGAACAGTGCTCAACACCACAATAGCGGAGAGCAACCACAAATGTAAAAAGAATCGTTTCACCAATTATATATGCATACGTTGTAACGCTGCATTTCATGTGCATGTATTTAACCGACCAACATGATGGAAAACTGAACCACTGTGTTGAATGGGGCCGCCGGGTAATTAACCAGGCCCGAAGCTGGCGGAAAAAAATCTCAGGACCCCGGCGGAGGCACAACCCTGAGGAAAAACCGGTTAGCATAACCCCATAAGATCAATGAACAAAACGTAGCATGCAGGACCTATCCAGAAGTGAGAATAAAGGGGAGGGTTGGTGGGAAACTACAACAAAAAGAGAAAGACCACGATGAAGAGAAAGGTTTGATAACATTGACAAAAAAACAGCTGACGCAATCCTGGTGCCGTAACTATGATGAAAATTCTCACAAAAAATACACGTAGGACTCAGTGACCAGTCAAGGCCCCATGACCAATCACGGTCCCCGTAACCAGTCAAACAGTCACAAAGCCCCATGACCAGTCACAAATTTGTTTACCAGTCACAATGCCCCATGACCAGTCACAAATCACCATACATGTACATGTGTGACGTACACAGTTCGTGACTGCTCGCAGAGTGCTTCGTACTGCAAGATTTGTTGTGGAAACTATAATTCCCTATGAGCGGTCACAGAATGCAGTTGTGACCACTATAACTCCATGCGAACAGTTACACGCGGAATGTACAGTTGTGATCACTCTTTCTCTGTGAGTAGTTACAGGCAGAATTTAGATATTTCTGTTTTACAAGAGAGATTGGAGGCTTTGTCACAACTCTGAGTTTCATGTATTCACGTTTCACATACACATACACTTACACTCGCGTACACGCGCACACACACACTCATTCTCTAAATCCTTCTCTCACACACACACACACGCATTCATTCTCTATATCATACACACACACATCCACACACATACAAACACATCCACGCACGCATGCGCGCATGCACACAGAAACACACACACACACATTCTCTAAATCTCTCTCTCTCTCACACACACACACACACATTCTCTCTCTAACACACACACACGCACAATCTTTCTCACGCATGCACACAAACACCTTGACCTTGAGCTCACACACACACACACACACACACACACACACACACACACACATAGGCAACGGGACTAGAAGCTATATTCACTTGACCTTGCGGACAAATTTACCGAGGTAGAACCTGTTTTCATTACGATACTTGAACACCAAGTATTTCTGTATTATTGTTTATCTCTTTTCAACCAATCCACAAGCCAAGAAGAGATGCGTAGACGGAAGAACCGTACTCTTGGTAATAATGATCGCAAACATGATTAATTCCTCCAGGCCATTGGGCACCCAATTCTAAACCTTATCAAACCTAAGTTCTTGTCCAAGCAGCATGCCAGTTAGGAACATCTCGTCCGACATACATATCGATACATGTCGGCCCGGTGAACTTTCACTAAAAATCAGGCATCGCAGGCTACATTCGCACCAGCAATCAAAAGAAGTTGTAGTGAGTGAATATTTCTATAAAATTAATAATTAGAAGGAAAATACGTAATGGTCAAATGAAGGTGTGGAGGATCGCCCGAAAACACTGACAAAGAGACAGTAAACGGTACAGAGTACTGAGTACTCGTATGCATGTACTTATAATACACGTTATAGCAGCACAACGAGAAAGATCATGTACCATAATGTTGCACCAATAAATTTTACAGAGTTATTTTGGGAGTAAGAATGAAGATGTATTCGAAGCAGTAAACTGCGTAAGCACTACGTTGAACCAGAATATTGAAATACAGTTTCCTGCAGTCAAAACAAGACACTCACACTTCTCTGGTCTAGTTCGCCATTATTGTCGATAACATGACTTGATTTAATTTCTTACAATAGTTCTTGAGAATGGATCAATGATGTCTTGAATAGATGTCTTCCCTGAACGACTTCAACTGAGAGGCAGTTTCAGTTTCAACAAGCTGGACATTGTTTTTCTGTGGAGTCTTCCACAAGAAAGACACAGTTACACACACGAAGGTGCTTGATGTACTCAATACCTTCTTGGACATGAAGATAATTTCATTTCCATCTTCATTATACTTTTCGTCTCTGTATCCTCGACGATGTCCACTTCTGACTCCGTAATCTTGTCACCCAACCTCTCCAAAAACACAAAGCGAGTGCTGCTTGTAAGCTGGATTAGTTGAAGTCATTCTCTGTAGATCGGCATGCAAAAAATTACATGACTGAAAATATTCCGAAATAGCTTTTATGAACGACGAAGTTTGTTCTTCAAATATGATGAATAGCACAATCTACTAGCCAGAACGTCCTCACAAAAGAGATTCTATCTGAAGCCTGCAAGATTTTCGACCACCCTTCGTTTTGGAGAGGAGCTCACACACACCAGACTGGAGCTACAAGTAAACTACGCGGAGATCGAGAGTTGATCGAAATCTTTCTTGCTCACTTCTGAAACCTGTGAAGGAAAAAAGTATGCTTATCACGTACAGTTGAGTCGTAATATTTTGACGTGGATCCTGTGACCGTTCACAGAGAAAGTCGTGGCTGTTTGTGACTTGTCATCGGGATACAAACTGGTGTGTGACTTTATGACTGCTCTTCGGGGATTTGTGACTGTTTGATTGGTCACGGGGATCGTGATCGGTCATCGAGACGTGACTGCTCACGGAGTCCTACATACATTTTTCGTTTCATTCGCTACGCTCAGCCAACCAAAAACAACACATTTCACTGTAAATGTACATCAAACACCCAAGCACAGCCGTTACTTAGTGCACGTGCACGACTCCTGGAGGTTGGACGACAAAGGCCAAGAACATGTACCGCTACTCTGCAACTGCATGCTCTACTCAGCTTAGTCGAGATATGTGCGCTACCAGGCTTTCTACGTTTGCAGCAACGAGTTGTAGATACCCATAAATTACCTCTGTCAGATCCTGTGCCAGTTGTGCCATTCGACAACCTTCTCAGAAGCATACAATCATGCAGATGACGGACTATCGGCCTTGGATAAGCCACAGCAAGAGCCAGCCGACACGCTGATGTTTTCTGATGCCGCTTGTTATGAACCATCTCTGATTTTCTAGTGGCAGAGATTAATAATGTTCCAGATTGATAACAGGATTAATTTTGTTCAGCAAAAGGAGAATGTCTTCTTCATTCAGGACTGGTCTAAAGAATATATCAATAGGAAGTTTCAACGTTAGAGGTATTTCTAGTCAGGTGAAGCGGGAGCAGCTTGCTCGGGATATCGCGAGGTACCGAGTCGATGTTTGTTGTCTTTAAGAAACGAAAATAGTAAATTCTTTTGATGAAACGCTGGTCAACGGAACGAGAATCATCTGCCTGTCGTCAGAGTGCAGGCATTACGGTATGGGCTTTGCCGTTAGAGGCGCCCTCAAGGACTGTATGAGCAGGTATTGGCGTATTTCTGACAGAGCGGCCGGTATTCAATTCAAATTTCCCAATAGCAAAAAATCATCGTTGACGGTCATCAACGCCTACGGTCCAACAACAGAAGGCTGCGGGCAAGCCCGGATGAACAAAGTAAGTTCTTTGACAGTTTGGCGAACGCCGTGACTGACTACGCTTCCAGTGGATTATTGTTCGTAGCTGGTGACTTCAACTCGAAGCTAGGGATACGCAAAAGTGGCGAGTCCTTTCTTGGACGCCATGGCCGCGGTCAACGAAACTTGAGTGGTGGAGTTTTTGCTAGTTTCTTTGAAGCTCACAACCCGTTCGCTGGCAACACAGCATTTCAGCACAGCGCTAGACATAAAACAACGTGGCAAGGCCCTTGCGGTGACAATTCCGGTGTTCCTGTTTACAATATGATAGATTACCTCTGCTGCCGTCAGAACCAGAGTCCCCTTCTACCAGACGCAAGGTCGTATGCGGGAACATATGTATTCTCCGACCATCGCCTAGTTGTGGCGAGACTGGACATGTCGAGATTCTATGGTGTTCTGGGTATGCACCAACGCAAGACCACTGCCGGCAACATCCGCCCTGGCACTGGAAAGCTTGCTTCAGATGTTGCAATTCGGGAATCCTACAAGAGAACTGTGGAGACCCAGGTCCAGTGCAGCGTGTAATCAGAAGCCAACAGCACCCAAGCAGTCTGGGAATCCTTATCTGAAGTCCTCAGCAAATCAGCACTGGATTCGGCCGGCACTCAGCAGAGACAACATCACCGCCATGACTTCTCCCCTGAAATTGAGTTGCTGTCACGCAAGCAGAAAGATCTTCGCCTGGCGATTGGAGAGTGCAGGGATGACCAGAAAAGACAATCACTAAAAAATCAAAGAAATCGCACAATGCATGAAATTCGTGATATTGCATCTGACAATGCCAAGAGAGCCTTGGCTCGTCAAGCAGAGGAAGTGGAGCGACTGCATGATAGTGGGGCAAGGATGTTCCGTGCTGTCCAGCTACTGAAGCGAAAACCGTACAGCCAGCCTGTTATTCATGATGAGAAGCAGCGGGTCGTTATCAACCCTGCAGACCAGCAGGCGTTCATCATCAAACATTATGAAAGCCAATTCCATGATAAATCCCTCCCTGACATTCCACAATTCCTAGGTGATCCCAGCCCTCTCCCCAATCAAATCACATCGTCCGAAGTTAGGAGGGCTTTCCAAAGCCTGAATAACGGGAGAGCGGCAGGCCCTGACCATCTCTCCGGAGAGTTACTCAAGTACAGTCCTCCCATTGTCGCTGAGATGACTTCCGACATCTTGAACCGAGCTATTGAGACACATGACCCACTCGAAGTTGGCAGAGGAACCCTAATACTGCTGCAGAAGCCCGGTAAACCACTAGGGCCGCTTACTAGTACGCGCCCTATCGTACTGCTCTCGGCGTTGAGAAAGACGCTGTCCCTGATTGTGCTGAAGAGGATACAGCCAGCGGTTGATCAGTACCTGGCTACATCCCAAAGTGCTTTTCGCCGTGGCCGCAGCACAAGTGATGTGGTGTGGTGCCATAGATGGCTATGTAGTATGACGCAGCGATTCAATACGTCCATCCACATATTGGGAAATGACATGAGTAAAGCATTCGACACTGTCCGCCGCGATGTCCTGATGAGGATCCTTGAATCCTTCCTCCAAGAAAGTGAGCTCCGAATGATCCGTATACTGTTGACTGAAACCTGGCTTGAACCTCGTGTGAAAGGTGAATCGAAAAGCTCCTTCAAGACTATTATCGGAGTCCCTCAAGGGGACAGTCTCTCTCCAGTGCTTTTCACCATTTACCTGGAGGCTGCTCTCCGGGACCTACGACAGGAGCTGCCATCTCGCCCTGCTGTGGACAATGACCTGCCGCTGGATATCGCATACGTGGACGATGTTGATTTTGTGAGCCGGGATGAGACGTTTCTCAGTGAAGTTGAACAACAAGCTCCAGCAGTTCTTGCGAGATGGAACCTGAACGTTAATCCCTCCAAGACAGAGCATACCACCGTCGCCCGATTTCCCGATAGGAACCAAGAAACGTGGCGTACTGTCCGCAAACTAGGCTCCCTCCTGGGTGACGCCGAAGATGCTGCTCGGAGGCGTCAACTGGCCGCCGCGGCCTTCAACTCACTCCTCAAGATCTGGACCCGGAGGCGCCAGATCAGTGAAGGTCTTCGGCTGAGGCTCTACAACGCCTACGTCATCCCAGTCCTTACCTACAACTGCGGCACTTGGGGCCTGCCGATGTCGGAGCTCGCGCGAATGGATTCGTTCCACAGGACCCAGCTAAGGAGCATCATCGACATGCGGTACCCTAAACGAATTAGCAATGACACTCTGTATAAGCGCTGCGGAGCTGTCCCCATCAGCGAGATGATCACAAGGCAGCGCTACAGTCTCGCTGGCCATATCTCTCTTTTGGCCCCAACTGCTCCTCCACAGTTGGCAGTGGATATGTATCTTCGCCTGGCCAACGACTAGGGCACTGAACGCTTCAGGGGTCGACCTCGGACGACTTTGGTAACGGTCTTGCAGACGGAACTGTTATCATTGCATGGACTTACCCTCCACCAGCCGCTAGATGTTGACGCAGTCCACACAATGGCAGCGGACCGACAGGCATGGCGTGGAGCACGCCCCACCTAACAGGACTGACCAGACATGTTGTATGCATATTCTATTTTATTTTATACTTTGGATGAAGTTTTCCATTAGTCATATTGGTGTTGTTGCTAACGGCTTTTGTTGACTTCACTTTTGTCATTTCATTGTATCGTATTACTCTTCAGACATCAATCCTGAATGGCATAAGCGAAAGTGGCACCCCCGCAACCTACGCGGACATGATTTTAATAATAATAATAATATAAGTCATGCTCTACGAAACAGAAAAAATACAAGAAGCACAGTATTATTATTATGATGAAGGAAGGAAAAGAACAAAATGGTACGATTATGACAAACTGTCCACCAACGTACGCAGATATATTAAAGAATAGCGCCAAACTGACAAGGAGTACTGAGAAATTCGGCGACCTGACACCTAGCTCCAACACTTCTCCAAGGCGCACACCAACAACCTTCTAACTTGGAAGGTTCAGGTTCGGAAGTGTTGGAGCTAGGTGTCAGGTCGCCGAATGTCTCAGTACTCCTTGTCAGTATTGTGCCATTTTGTGGCACTCGCTGACTGTATAAGATCTGGTTACGTTGGTGGACAGTTGGTCATAACTCGTAACATTTGTCCTTTTCCTTTCTTCATCATAACTATACTAGCTCACCATCCGAAAATTATTATAACTCAGCAGGCAAAAGCGCGGTAGTACAGCAGTCAAGAGGGCCATGTCAATCTTCACGAAAATCCCATATTTTGCAATAAGATGCTACTTTTCGGAAGAACATGCTGATTTTCGTCTGCATTTTTGAGCAAGATTATTCAAGTTTTCTGCAAAACTTGACGGACTATGCTTGCGTTATGCTAGTTTCCAGAAAACGCTAGTTGGTATGCTAGATATACTGATCATTATCCACCAGGGCGAAATCGTGATGTGGGTCATGTTAAACCCTTTAAACATACTGTGAGCATTTATACTACACACTGCGAAAAGATCCACCCAAAAAGATGTAAAAGTAAATATTAATAAAACATTGGGAAAAATTGGATGCGTAACCAATTTCGAAAGAAAAGGTTTCAGCAGCGACACATTCCACACACCCAAGTAAACCAATTGTATCAAAAATGTATTCTTTATAGACAAAAGAGTGGTATATTTGATAAATGAATGAGAGTGGATAATCAGCGGCTTATCCACCAACTCTTAAACAAATTTTGTAACCAAGCGTTTCCGTTCCCTTCTATGCTTTTGCTGTAGCTCCATAAGTTCCGGGTTCTTTTTTTCCATTATTTCTTGTACTTACCCATGATGAGAAAGGAACGAAAACGTTCGGTTACAAAATTGGCTTACTTGATTGTGTGGATTGCGTCTGTCCGACACATTTTCTTTCCACTTACTAACATAGAAGTATTTACCGCCGGCACTGATAGAATTTTCAGGCGGTGGGGCAAAACACTGTCGGTCGGGTTCTCTGAGACAAGAGACTTTTTCGGTCTAGTGCAGAGCTTGTCCGCTTCCCATTCCGGTAAGCGCAGGCGCATATATTTTCGGGCTATAATTTTATGAATAAAAAATATGGAGCGAGTTACATGTATAAAACAACTATCTACGACTCTACCGAGATGATAAGCAGCCAGAACGTGCGATAACAGGGCACAAATTGACAGCTAGGCTAGTGAAATGTATGTATTGTGAAATTACTTGCTATCATAGTCAACTCGTCCACAAAAGCGGCTTGCAGGAGAAGTTCCGTTAGAATGTGGCGTCCGGTTTTGTACAATTCGTTTTCGCAAAGGTTTACCCCTAAAATGGTCTCTGAAGACGCACCCGACTTTCGTGATGTGTTGCTTTGCTGCTTAGAATTGTAGCATTGCCATGTTATTAACTGGACTCGTCTTCGTCCTGTAACAGTCAGCATTCTTTGTTGCCTTGTGATTTAGCTCGTGTACATTTCCGCTTCGCTCACCTTCTCCCATTTGATCATACGCCACATTTTGCATTCCAAGTTGGAAAGCTGGTGGCGTGCACATTGATAATGTGCTAGTGCTAGGTCTTAGGTCGTTGAATGTATCAGTAGCTTGTCAGCGGTGTGCACTGTCATCGCACGGTCGGACTGGTTATTATCTTGTTACAGTCGTGGATAGTGGCTTCATAACGTGTTCCCATGTGAAGTCCTTTTCTATTGTACATTTAATACTGGCTCATTACCCGAGTCATATGTAATTGTTCACGATCGCCCTAGTTGAAGTATCGTTAGACGAGGCAACATACATGAATAGTATAATTATGCCTTAGTTACCTCATCTGACCCCGAGTCTTTGACATTTGGAGTGCCCCAGGGCTCCATTTTAGGTCCCCTGCTCTTCTTCACATACGTTAATGACCTCCCCAATTCAATTCCCAATATTTCTTTGTTTGCAGATGATACCACTGTCCTTGCTTCCTCCCCATCTCACGCCACCCTGTACCCCAAAGTTCAGACCTGTATCAACGACATTGTTCACTGGATGAGCACTTGGTACCTTAAGCCAAATGTGACCAAAACCGAGCTCCTCCTTTTTCCCCTTCCACAGATCCAATGCCCATCTTCCACTTACCCGATGATCCCGGTCACCCTATCTCTGTAGCGCCCCACCATAAACACCTTGCCATTGTCATAGATTCCGCCCTCTCCTGGTCTCACCATGTTGATCATGTGTCGGCCAAAATATGCGGATCTGTCGGCATAATGTCAAGTCACTTGTCCCATTTGCCCCAAAATTGCCGGATTAATTTTTATAAATTGTTGTGAACCCTCTGGTTCTCTAAAGTGTCAGGAACGAACGACCCCACACGGCACGAGGACAACTATTTATTCTCAACAATCTTTCACTTCCATCGACTAATAACAATGAACAATGAATGGAACAACTGAATGAACTGAATAACTAACACTAAAACCACCAGGTAGTTATAGCGTGAAAATGACAGCGTATATGAGAAAAGCATACACATACAACATACAACTACAGCGCACACAGCAAACCGCACATAGCGCATGTAGCGTATACTACGTCGTAACCATCAACGGTACGGCGGAGTCGGAATACAACTGCATTGGAACGAACACAATGTCACAAGCGAGAAGGCCTTTCACTCTCGAGAACTTGTGGTTTCACAACATTCTCCCCACCAAAGGGCTTCTCACCGCCGTACAACAACTCACAAGTCAAACGATTTGGGGCTCACAACGCGTCATCCTCTGCTGCGGTGGTGGCCATGGTAGAATATCACTAATGCCCACCAATTCAGAAAACTCGACATCGCGAAGCTTGCCGCTGTGGACTGTCACACACGACACTGTCACCGATCCACTTCGACATGGGGCAGACGCTGGACCAGACAACACACAACCGATAATGTCATAAAGCTCGACGATGTGGGCTGTCACACACGACATGGTCACCGGTACACTGCTTCGACCCGCGGCGGGCGCGGAATCCGAGGACACACATCGGATCTCTGTGATGCACACAGTCTCGCCGCTTACTTCTTCCGTGCTAACCAGTAGTATCGCCCTTCTCATTTTCTCGGCTTCTACGCCTTGCGTTTCTAAGTCTTGCGTCTCTAACTCTTCCGCCTTTAACTCTTGCGCCTTTAACTCTTGCGCCTCCAACTCTTGCACCTCCAACTCTTGCGCCTCCAACTCCTGCGCCTCCAACTCTTGCGCCTCCAACTCTTGCGCCTGCAACTCTTGCGCTAACTCTTGCGCCTCTAACTCTTGCGGCTCGACGTCTTGCGCCTCTACGTCTTGCGCCTCTACGTCTTGCGCCTCTACGTCTTGCGCCTCTACGTCTTGCGCCTCGACGTCTTGCGCCTCTACGTCTTGCGCCTCTACGTTGTTCGGCCGAGACTCCAGCTGCTTCTGAGCGTCTCCGACCGATGTCGCCATGCTCTGTACCGACGCAGTGGGCCTTGGATCTGATCCTCCCACTGGCTTCAAGCACTCTTCTGACCGCTGCTTGTCTGTAAGCAAAGTCTTACACGCCTTGTCCGGCGTCCTTCCGGGCGAGGCAAGCAAATCTCGCTTTGCTTCCTCATAATATGTACTGACGGCGATGCGCTCGGCCATCTTCTTGAGCTTTTCGTTAAACTCTGCGCGGAGCGCACACTCTTGCCGTCTAGCACTGCGCTCTTCAAACTCCTCGCTCTGTCGGAGCCTCTTCTCCACGTATTCTCTCAACCTATCGCCTTCAAATCCATACCGAATTCCGTTGGCGATAAAGCTGGCTTCGATGATACATAGTTCCTGTGCCATGCTCGCTTCGTATCCTGGCGTGGTCGCCAAATGTTGTGAACCCTCTGGTTCTCTAAAGTATCAGGAACGAACGACCCCACACGGCACGAGGACAACTATTTATTCTCAACAATATCTTTCACTTCCATCGGCTAATAACAATGAACAATGAATGGAACAACTGAATGAACTGAATAACTAACACTAAAACCACCAGGTAGTTATAGCGTGAAAATGACAGCGTATATGAGAAAAGCATACACATACAACATACAGCTACAGCGCACACAGCAAACCGCACATAGCGCATGTAGCGTATACTACGTCGTAAACATCAACGGTACGGCGGAGTCGGAATACAACTGCATTGGAACGAACACAATGTCACAAGCGAGAAGGCCTTTCACTCTCGAGAACTTGTGGTTTCACAACATAAATCAGACATTCTTCTCCTCTTCACGTGCGTCTTCCCTGCCTGGTCCACCATTAACAAAACCCACATAGGTAAATTAGAAGTTCTCCACCGCCGTATACTGCGCATCATATTTCGTACTGATCGTTATAAATCTAGACTTGTATGCTGCTGCATCCACTACCACTCTGCAACATTACCTTGATGCTTCCAAGTGCACCCTGGCACATTCAATTTTTCTTGACCGGCACCCTGCTCATTTACAGACCCTTAATTGGTTCAATTCAGGTGGCACCACCCGAAGCTGCGTTCGTTTCCGCCTAGCTAGGTCTACCCTATTCGTAAATTCCCCTTTCTTTTGCTCCTACTCCACTTGGCTCCAACTGCCTACCAGTGTTGGACAAGCTCCAGATATGCCCAAATTCCGTACCCTCGTCAGACAGCACTTCAGTATCTCCCAGTAAACAAAGTCACAGTCACCACTTCCGCTGCATAGCTCGCTGAGCATCCCATTGCTTTGTAAGTTGCTAATCCCTTCCCACTTTGTGTACGTGCTCTTCATTTTATTTTTTCTCTTCTTCCGTGGTTAGTCTCACCCTCTCCTCGATTCAATTGGCTGTCTTGACCTGCCACGAGGTGCAGAAATAAATAAATAAATAATATGCGTGGCTAGCATATAACCAATGATCCGGATTGGTCTTGCTCCCGTTCTGCCTATGTCTCCCAATGGACTGCCCTGTTTTACAAGCCTAGGGGGTCAAATCAACTCTTCTATCATCTTGTACACAGGTATCCAGGCTCGCATTTCCCATCAATTTCGTTGATTTCAATTCAATAGTAAAAAAAGAGTTATTCACATAAAAGTCAAGCTCAAGTCATGGTAGTCGCCAAATCTGCAAAACCTTGAAATAATAACAAAAGAGTTTTCTTGTATCCTTCCCACACACAAACAAAATCCGCGTATACGTTTTCAGTGCTACAAGGCAGAGGTGGAAGGTATACGCTTCAATACACTTCTCGGACAATCCCGAGCCTAATACGAGGACTATATCTTTTGTGAATTGAGCATGCTTTCTTGGTTTCAGGCCTTCACATTTCCTGGGTCACAAAACGTTCTCGCTCCATATTTACTGGCGCAGACCCAGACATAGCCAGCAATGCTTCGTGACGCCAATTGCACTCGAAACGATCGTCGCATGGCCGCTGGCCACAGTTACCAGCTAAGAAATCCCTTACCGCAACAAGCACCAGACACCATTCTCCTCAGTTTCCCGTATTGTGCAATCCAGCTGTGGAATTTCCTGCTGTCAGCTTTTCTACACACCGCCCCAACTCGCAAAGTCTTCCAAAGTTTAAATGAAACGTCAACGAATACCTACGCCGACAGGATTGGCGATGGTCCACGGACATTCTGCCTGTCGACCCACCTATATTCTAGTGCCTCGTCAACGACTCCCATTGCTACAAATGCGCTGCACACCAGTACTAGCTCTTGTTAGCCTTTGCTTTATTTTTATTTTGCTGACCTTTACAGCTCTATATTTTGTTTTTGGTGCGTGTTTCTGGCCGTGATGCGGAGACCTCAGGTCGGCAGAGCCCCACCATCACTGCTGCATCTCGGTGCAGCCATTTTTCAGTAGTTGTCACGTTTGTCCTTGTCTCAGTACCATTGTCTTTCTTTATTGTTTAACGAGTTGGGTATGTGACTATCGTAATAAAAAAATAAAAAATAGCAACAAGACAAAAATTGAAGGGCCGCAGCCAGATGTGAATGAAAATCACTGGCGGGAAGCCAGGGTCCGTCCGCCAAACTAATGATCTCACGTCTGGCAAGGGAATCAATTGCCCGGTGGCCGCTGCGACTGTAGGTTAGTGTAGCTACTGCAGTGGTGGTCGCTTTTGCTGAAGATGGCACGGTTCTTCACCTTGCGTGTTTTGCGTGCAGCGTTATCACGAGCACTAAATCGTCTTTTTTTTATAGGAGCGAGGATTTTGTTTGCTGGAGTTTGGAGTGAGGGCTCGTTTCGGACGATGTCCTCAGCTCCTGTTTCATATCCTGAGGTTGTTGCAGTTTCATATGTCGGCTTTTCACGAGTAGAGTCATGTTTGGTCACGGAGGGGACCTCTCCTACTCTCGAAATGGTCTGTATTCATACGAGTCTCGCAATGAGCAGCCCTGCGAGATCAACCCGTCTTGCTAAATCTCAGCTTACGACCTCTGGGCTACAGTTTGCAGCGCCTTTGATAGAATCTTCCTCCCGCTAGACATGTTCTACTGCTGAGACCTGTTACAGTGGGGTATATGTAGGACTCAGTGACCAGTCAAGGCCCCGTGACCAATCACGGTCCCCGTGACCAATCACAGTCCCCGTGACCAGTCAAACAGTCACAAACCCCCCATGACCAGTCACAAATTAGTTTACCAGTCACAATGCCCCATGACCAGTCACAAATCACCATACATGAACATGGGTAAAGTACACAGTTCATGACTGCTCGCAGGGTGCTTCGTACTGCAGGATTTGTTGTGGAAACTAGAATTCCCTATGAGCTGTCACAGAATGCAGTTGTGATCACTATAATTGTGATCACTATAATTCCATGCGAACAGTTACATGCGGAATGCACAGTTGTGACCACTCTTTCTCTGTGAGTAGTCACAGGCAGAATATAGGTATTTCTGTATTACAAGAGAGATTGGAGGCTTTGTCACAACTCTGAGTTTCACGTATTACTACGATCGTCAGGCAACTGATGGCTCCTAAACGGGCAGCCTGAACATAAGAGGGAGCAAGGTGGGAAATTCTGAGGGGTATCATAGGTGACGGGTATCATAGTGCAAGAGTCAGGTGCAGGCGTGAAGTTGCCAAGTCTTCAGACTTGGGGCTATGCAGCAGCAGTTCCAGCGTGAATGACATAGTATAGAGCTGGAGACCACACATGCCCACAGCATTACACTCACATACACCCACACTCTCTCCCTTTTCTCACATACACTCACACGCGCACACACACACTCATTCTCTAAATCTCTCTCTCTCTCACACATACGCACATATGTCATTCATTCTCTACATCACACACACACACACCTGGCCTGGTGTACAGCTGCCAAATGCTTAGCCACGCCGCCCCCGAGACAGGGGGAGAGTAGAAGAGAGAGTTTGAGACACACACACATCCACACACACACACACACACACACACACACACACCTGGCCTGGTGTACAGCTGCCAAATGCTTGGCCACGCCGCCCCCGAGACAGGGGGGGGGGGAGTAGAAGAGAGAGTTTGAGACACACACACACATCCACACACACACACACACATCCACACACACACACACACATCCACACACACATCCACGCACACACACACATCCACGCACGCACGCACACACAAACACACACACACACATTCTCTAAACCTCACACACACACATTCTCTCTCTCTCTCACACACACACACACACTCTCTCTTTCTCACGCATGCACACACACACACACACACACATGCGCGCGCACACTTACTCTCTCTCTCACACACACACACACACACACAAATAGGCAGCGGGATTACCAGCTAGATTCACGTGACCTTGCGGACAAAGTTACGGAGGTAGAACTTGTTTTCACGACGACACTTGGACACAAGTACTTCTGTATTATTATTATTTTTATCTCTTTTCAACCAATCCACAAGCCAAGAAGAGATGCGTAGACGGAAGAACCGTACTCTTGGTGATACTGATCGCAAACATGATTAATTCCTCCAGGCCATTTAGCACCCAATTCTAAACCTTATCTAAGCAAAGCAGCATGCCAGTTCAAGAACAACTCGTCAGACATACATAATTATCGATACATGTCTGGTGCACTCTCACTAACAAGCAGGCATTGCAGGCTACATTCGCACCAGCAATCAAAAGAAGTTGAAGTGAGTGAATATTTCTATAAAATTAATAATTGGAAGACAAAAGAAGGTGTGGAGGATCGCCCAAAAACACTGACAAGGAGACAGTAAACGGTACACAATACTCGTATGCATGTACTTATGCACGTTATAGCAGCACAACAAGAAAGACCATGATGCATAATGTTGCATCAATAAATTTGACAGAGTTAATTTGGGAGTAGAAATGAAGATGTTTTCGAAGCAGTAAACTGCGTAAGCACTACGTTGAGCCAGAATATTGAAATACAGTTTCCTGCAGTCAAAACAAGACACGCACACTTCTCTGGTCTAGTTCGCCATTCTTATCGATAAACATGACTTGATTTAATTTCTTACGATGGTCCTTGAGAATGGATCAATGATGTCTTGAATTGATGTCTTCCTGAACGACTTCTACTGAGAGGCAGTTTCAGTTTCAACAAGCTGGACATTGTTTTTCTGTGGAGTCTTCCACAAGAAAGACAGAGCCACACACACGAAGGTGCTTGATGTACTCAGTACCTTCTTGGAAATGAACATATTTTCATTTCCATCTTCATTATATTTTCGTATCTGCATCGTCAACGATGTCCACTTCTGACTCCGTAATCTTGTCACCCATCCTCTCCAAAAACACAAATCGAGTGCTGCTTGCATGCTGGATCAGTTGAAGTCAGTCTCTGCTCTAGCAAGATCGGCATGCAAAAATTACATGACTGAAAATATTCCGAAATAGCTTTTCTGAACGACGAAGTTTGTTCTTGAAATATGATAAATAGCACAACCTACTAGCCAGAACGTCCTCTCAAAAGAGATTCTATCTGAAGCCTCAAGATTTTCGACCACCCTTCGTTTTGGAGAGGAGCCCACACACACCAGACTCGAGCTACAAGTAAACTACGCGGAGATCGAGAGTTGATCGAAATCTTTCTTGCTCACTTCTTCTGAAACCTGTGAAGGAAAAAAGTATTGAACGCGTGAATGCCTACAGTTGAGTCGTAATATTTTGACGTGGATCCTGTAACCGTTCACAGAGAAAGTCGCGGCTGTTTGTGACTTGTCATCGGGATTCAAACTTGTGTGTGACTTTATGACTGCTCTTCGGGGATTTGTGACTGTTTGATTGGTCACGGGGATCGTGATCGGTCATCGAGACGTGACTACTCACTGAGTCCTACATATATGACTACAATGTACCTGACAATGGACCACGTTATCTTTTGCTATAGTGCTGCTAAGTATTCCAAGACTACCCAGCCCCAAGGTCTCCGTGTGTTTAAATCCGCTATGAGGAACATTAACGTCTAACGGATACTAAGCTCAGTCACTTGCTCGGATCTTGCCTATTCATGTATGCGTCCCAATCTTGACACGGGTTCTGGAGTTCTCTGTTCTGGAGAGCTCACTGCTGGCCTGAGGGGCCAGTGACGGGCCCCGGGGTATGATGTGTCAAACAGTACTGGGCAGCTGTTATTGGCTTTCCTCTAGGAGGATCACACGCTATTGCTTGGCGCGAGCACGGACGCATCTATCTACGTGCAATGGCAAACTACATGACTGTACAGCACCTAGCTTTACCCTCCCGTGACTAGCACCGAGGAACGCAGTGTCACCTTAATTGTGCAACTTGCTGCTACTTTCACCGGTAGATGGTGCAGTTACGCAGTCCGTTGAAACATCCGTTGTTTATCAAGCATGATACACCAATCGTACCTACATGCTTGAATGTGGCATTACTAGAATGAACATGGGACACTGAGGATGGCCAGCTGCTCCTTTTCACACACTACCGGTCAAGGTTCCTGTTCACGGCAGGCTTACCTTTGACCAGTCCCTCGTTCGTAGTTATTGTGCTTCACGTCACACGTCCTGCGCATAGCAGACGACCTGCTCCATGGTCTTTCTCTGTTACACTCCATTGACAGCCCAGGACATCTGCAAGTTGAGTCGTGCACGCCAGGTCCTCTGCAGATACCAATGTATGCTAAATAAACACCTAGACTTAGAGTAGGCGAGCAAAAAAGTAGAAAACGAGTAAAAGAAGAAGGAAGTGCAGTGCTAGTACTCTGTACGGAATCAAACCAACAATCAAACCACCATTACATGTATAGGGACAGACGGTGACAGGAACGAATGTAAGCCGGCTGATCCTTTCCGTCCATTTCTGTTGGTACAAAAAAACCAAGCAGGTGATAATAAGCTGTCGAGCAGGAAGCTAACCAGAGATGTACTAATATGTGTACTGTCTACAGTTGTACTAGCAGGTGACAAACAAAGCGGGTCACGGAGTGCGGATCACACGGTCTAGTACCACGGACATCGCGAGAAATCATCGCTACGTGCAGGTAGCTTGAAGTCTCTTGTTCAACTCAAACGATAGGTGGAGGTTACTTCTTTGATCATATGCACGAGTGAACAAGTTTGCAGACGTTTCGAACCGAGATACGAATGGCTACATCACACTCACAGCCGTGGCTGTACATCGGGATTTTGATCTACCTCAATTGTTGGTGTGCGCCAGCGAGCGCCGCGCAACAGGACGGTAAGACATTTTTCTTTTAATAGAGTGTATGTTTCACGGAATTTGTTGTTAGCCTCAGCAATAACCACTTTGTGTTATACCACATCATCAGGAAAAGGCCACAGAAATAGGAGTGCTAGTTCAAGTACACAACTGTCTAAAAATAGGATATCTTGAGTGCCGCGGACCACCAGCCTATATGTATTTACAGAAAGCGTGAATGTCGGCTAATGATAGAAAACATTAAAATATGGTTTCTAGTTTTGTTTTTATCAGCTCTCGACGCTGAGCCATACACCCGATAGGTACTCGCCCTGAACATTTGTTGTAACCTCTGTTTGTTTATGAACTTGCCCTGTACGCTAATGAGACGCGGACTGCCATTCTGGTTAGCATTTTTGAACCTTTCTGGACTGAATGCATTGTCGCTTTGTTCAAACTCGTCTGCTTTACCACTCTGAAGTATGCCTCGCGAAGCTTCATTCCGCACAAAATCACTTGTTGGCAGGCAACTCGCCAGCACTCAATCCATCCAGATATTCCAGCGCATCATGTTCTATTTGCTTTCCGTATACAGTCTGTTGTCACATCTTATCAAAGATCCGTCCACTCGAATGAGCAATGCATTCTCACACTCAAATGCAGTGGTTGTTTGAAAACTTGTTGTTGTTGTTATTTTATTTTACTTCACCAGAATTACAGGCAGTAGAATGCCTTCTCACTAGACCAGGTCTAGTTCTCACAAATGATGAAGAATGTGAATGAACATGCTAAAGCTAATGAGCTAATGAAAAACAAGAAATAGAAAAAGATGAGAAAATCTTGTCTTTTATATTTTATGACGGGATTTGTATGTGAGTGACAGTGATTAAATGGCAAGGGAAAGAAAAGAAAAAGATTGAAAGAAAAGAGTAAGGAATAAACGAAGCAGATGTATGAAATAGAAAAAGAGAAGTTGAGGTATTTGAGGAGAAAAGTCAGTTTGTCGATTAGAGACCAAACATAAAGATCAAAATGCACATGTCTGACGAATGAGTCACAATTCATTTTTTTATTTTCATTATATCCATGTATGCAGTCTATGAACAAGCGTTTCGGAGTTAGCAACTTTAGTATCGCAGACAGGAGGAGAAGCTTTGCGGCACCCATTCCTTATTGACTACGCATGAACTTAACATACGAGAGAGATAAGTGTGGGATACAAATGTTAACGGAAAAAAGTGTTCAGAAGAGTTTTCCAGACACTTCCATCAGTGAACGTACCTAAAAAATGGTGGAATACTCAGTGAACCATTTAAATTGGGACAGATAGCAGCGCAAACCTAAAAGAAAATAGCACTAAATGGGAATTACAGCGAAAAGCATGATGTTATCATAATTGTGAGAATGAGGTTGAAGTCTCCGCGGGAGCTGTTCGTATGAGGTAGGTATAGATAGAGAAAGGAACAGACACAGAGAGAGAGAGAGAACGACAGAGACAGACCGAAAAGGAAATGAGACAAAGAGGGACAAAGAGACAGAAAGAGAGAAAGAGAGATAAGTGAATGAGAGAGATGGGAGAGAGAGAGAAAGAGTTGGCGAGATACACGTATAGATAGAGAAAGGGGTGGGGAGGTATAAGTACAGGTATAGAAAGAGAAAGTGTTCTGTAGGCATATCGCCGCATATGACTATATATGCACAATGGGAAAGAGCGCGGAAGGTAGTCAGGGGTCTATGGCAAGATATTCAACTCAAGCTGGTGGGGATAATGCTGTGCTAAGGCTGCTCATGTGCGACGATGACGCGACGCCATAACCGGCAGGGGGTACATGGCTGCATCTTCACGTAGACCATGACCAGACATCAGTCTATACAACAGGCGGAGAGCAGAGGCCTTTTGGTGAACAGTACGGCTGGGAAGTTTGGTACCTGGGCCGATGACATCAGGGGCGCGGAACTGGACAGCATCAAGCATGGCCAGGCGTGAGGGAGGTGATCCCATCCCATCGACGAAAGTAGGGGTGTGGGGTGGGGGGAGGGCATATTCCACCATTGGATGGACAAGTCCTTTGCAGACAGTCATCCTCAATCATCAGGCAATCTTCTTCTTGGATATCTTCACACGGAGCTTGATTAAGGAGAAGGGGGTTCTAGACTCCAATGCAGCTGTAATTATGTTGATTAAGTTAACATTACGATAAGACACACGCCTGTGCACACACTCTCCCTACGCTGCAAAGGTACTGTGGCACAGAGCTCCTCTTCTTCCCACCACCATTAGTTCGCGACTGGCGCCTGGTCAATCCATGTTTAGTGGTATCTGCCATAGCAGGCTGGTACATCAGGTAGCGCACGGCGAATTGTAGATGACACAGCAATGACATAGCCCGATAAAGACGCACGTTTCGTCCCCGCTGGTCCAATTAGGATATCTTCTTATTGGATGTCTTCACACGGACCAGGACTTGGGACAATAAATTTGAAGACTCCAATTCAAATGTACTTATATTGATGAACTCGCACTACATGTCGCGCTTATTGAGTTTTCTTGCATTTGCACCTTTGTGTCATTATTGCAATTTTCGCTGTTTACTTTAGCTATCTTCTTTCTTTCTTTCTTTTTTTGCGCTGTTTTACTACCTTCTTACTGTATTTAATCCACTATTCCTGTTCCTTTTCCCTTGCCTGTATTTCATCTGATGAGAAGGCTTGAAAGTATACTTGTGAAGACAAAAACTTTCAAGATGTTTGTAATGAGCCTGAAGTGTGTCCTTTTTATGAGTATTATTGTTGATGAATATGGTGATAAATACACACCGGTCAATATGGCGATGGTTACACGCCTGCCCATACGCCCTCTCTACGCTGCAAAGTTACTCTGGCACTGCTTACCTTCACCACCAATATCCCTTCACGCCTGGCGCCTAGTCGATGAATGGTTTATGATACTCAATAAAGTAGAAAGTAGATCACACAGCAACGACATACTAGTAGCTCGATTGTAAGGCACATTTCGTCCCCGCTGGACTCATGAGGCAATCTTCTTCTTGAAAGTCTTCGCATGGAGCCTGACGTGGGAGAATGATACCTCACTGCAGCTGTACTTATGTTGATTATCATCCTGGCGATGGGCCTATGGAAGAACGACAGAGTCTTGCACTACATCGGTATGACCGACATTTTTTATATTTTATTTATTTTTTTATTGGGAACACAGCCCTACAAAGACATTAACATGGGGCAGCTGACCCAGCAGCTGCCTGATGTGAAGGTGAATCACATAGCGCAATGAGGTCAGTAAGAACCCGCTACGCAGGCACACAATGTGACAGCTTAGCAATGTGGCTGGTCAAGCATGGGCCAGCTATCCAGGCCTCTTTTTTGAGCAAATTAACACAATGGATTAAAATGCAATAAATCATACGCTGGAGAAGAAATCAGAAAATGCGTGTGTAAAATAAAGATTTGCAAACCCAACCCCAACAAACCTGGGCCAGCTGTCCCTTGTCATCGGGCAATCTACCTTATGCCCACTTGGTTGTGGGAGAGAACTGTGTAGACAAGATCCAAGGGCCTGGTTTCTGGCCTGACAAAATTAGTATCCGGAAATGGAGGTTCCACACTGACCAGGCTGAATCTGAACAATGAGTAAACCAACACCTCAACTTGACCCTAACGCAACACCCTTCTATCCTTCAACGCCCCTAGCCTCCTTTCCCGTAGCCTGTATCAATGCACGTTCCCTTAGAAACAAATCTGCTGAGCTATCCGACTTTCTCACGACCAGCTGTCCCTTTGTTGTTTGCATAACTGAAACCTGGTTGTGTCCACAAATTTCCCTCTCCTTCCCAGGCTATGAATGTTTTCGAAGGGATCGACCCACCTCCGAGAATAAAATTAACACCAATGACTTCCTGGCCTATGGCTGTGTTGCTATCTTAGTAAAATCAAGTGCATTGGTCCTATTACCCACCGTACAGACCTACATCTTCCGCAATTCGAAGCTACCTGGGTAGAGATATCGCCATCCACTGGAACCTCTGCTTGCCCCACGCGCCAGCAGCCCATCCAAATTGCGGCTGTCTACCGCCCACCGTCCACCGACCCGTCGGTGATAGATAACTTTTACGCCTCGTTTCAAAGCTGCTTGACTAAAATACGGACCCCTGGCTCGCCAGTCCTCATCATGTGAGATTTCTATGCTAAATCTTCCACCTGGTATGGAACAACAACAGACACTGCAGGCCACCACCTTTCATGTCTTCTTGACATGTTTGCCTTGCAGCAACACGTCACATTCTCGACCCACCGCTCCCACAAAGGCAATGAGGCTGCTCTGGACCTGATGATCACTGACACTGCAGCCAGCATCTGCGATCCGCGCCCCTCAGCCCCTCTCGGTCAGTCGGACCACTCAATTGTTCTCGGCCGTTTGTGCATCCCGACATGCACCGCATCACCACCTGCACCCAACACTACACTGCCCTCCCATTCCTTCCAGATACCTGACTTCAGTCAGTTTGACATCTCCTCCATTCTTCCCACTCACCTAGTTGCTCTAAATGAATCCATTGCTAATTTGAACTGGCATGCTGCTCTCCAGTTGAAGCTTGGAGATCCAAACCGTACTGCTCCAGCATTTTATGACATCCTTCATAGTCTATGCTCCGCTTTCCTACCCACCCGGTCGCGCTCTTCAGCCCCTAGACGACGTACACCAAGTCCCCCGTGGCTGACACGTGCTGTTAAAGCTCAGCTGGAGAGGAAGCGAGACTCGTACAGCTTGTATCGCAAGTATCCTACCCCTAGCAATCACGAGCATTACAAGTGCGAACGTAACAGAGCACGAATCCTATCTAGAGAGGCTCCCCGCCAGTATGTGTCCTCCATTAGCACTAACCCCTCATCCATTATTGCATCCACCCCTAGTTTGTTCAAGTTTGTTAAGCAGCTTCGTTCGCCGACCCCTGTTGGAAACCCTATCATCACTGAACTCCATGAAAATAACACAGTACACAACGACCCTACCCAGATTGCCAATGCTCTGAATCGCCAATTCATCAGCTTTGGAACACCGGATGATCCTGCATGGTCTCTCCCTGGTATTCCACACCACGGGCTCCCAGCACTACCCTCTTTTAGCACTACTCCCACCGCCATTGCCCACCACATCCGTCGCCTAAAGCCCAAGAAGGCGGCAGGTGCAGATGGCATATCCCATGAACTGCTAAAAGCCCTGTCTCCTAGTATAGCTATCCGTCTCAGCCTAGTTTTCAACCAGTCCTTCGCCACCGGAATCTTCCCTGATGTCTGGAAGGCAGCTGTGGTTGTGCCTATTTACAAGAATAAAGGCAGTAAACTGTCTGCATCCAATTACCGGCCGATTTCACTCCTTTCCACCATTTCAAAGCTCTGTGAACGTGTGGCATTTGGCCACTTATACCAACATGTGAACCCGGTCCTTGACCCGTCACAGTCTGGATTTCGGCGAGGCGATTCGACCGCCTGGCAGTTGCTGAGGCTTGTGCAGAAGCTATATGAATGCAAGGATCAGAAGCAATTTAGCCTCCTATGTTTTTTCGACCTCAGCAAAGCATTTGACACTGTCTGGACAAGGGGTCTCCTCCATAAGTTAGCAGCGTTTGGCGTAGCCGGGACGTGTCTGCAGTGGCTCACCAGCTATCTCACTGAACGTCGACAGAGTGTCCGAATTGGACATGCCCTGTCCGCCCCTCTAACAGTCCATTCTGGAGTGCCCCAGGGCTCTATCTTTGGGCCTCTATTGTTCATCGTATACGTTAATGATTTGGCAGGTTTAGATCATACCTCACTCTACGCGGACGATACAGCGCTCCATATAACCGAGCCAGGCTTATTGCAAGCCTGCGACTCGCTACAGTATCACATTAATCAAGTTGTGCGCTGGATGTCGAAGTGGAAACTCCGCCCCAATGTGTCGAAAACGGCAATCCTTTGTATCCCCCCACGACCCTCCAGTGACCTCGCCCTCCTTACGACTCGGCTTTTTACTTTCCCTGATGATCCCATTGCTATCAACATTGTTAAAAATCACAAACACCTTGGTATATTTCTTGATGAACACTTTTCCTGGGATTCGCACGTAACCTATATTGAAAAGCGAGTTTGCTTCGCGATAGGCTGCATTTCTCCTCACATCTCCCATCTACACCATGGTTGTCGAATACAAATGTATCACTCTTATGTTCTTCCTTTGTTTGATTACTGCTCTCTCGTTTGGTCCTCCGGTCTATCCTCCGCTCTTTTGCATCGGGTAGAAGTCACCCACCGTAAATTACTTCGATTAATATTTCGCATGCCCCCTCTGACCTGCTCTCAGACGCTATACACTTTGGCTTCCTCTTCCCCTCTCTCAGAACGCTTTCCCCACTCGGCATGCAAATTCATTCACCGTATTAACCTTCAACTTGCTCCTCCTCATGCACTTGCGCATTTAAGCTGGTTCAATAATAGCTCGCGTACTAGATGTTCTCTCCATTTCCCACTTGCCAGGTCATCGATCCTTTTAAAATCCCCTCTGTTCAAGTCCTATTCTCATTGGTCTCGGCTTCCGCAGGAGGTAAAGTCTCGTGACACCTTCGCTGCATTTTGTTCCATTCTGCCCGCGGCCTAAGTTGAATTGAATTGAATTCGTTGTTTTCCATTGCTAGCCTAATCTTCATACTGCTCTCTCCAGGTTCCTATAGTACTCCTTTTGTTTTGTTTTCTTTTCTCTTTTTCTTCTCCTTCTTTTTCTCAGTTGTCCCCACCATGGCTGGTTAAAATCGCCCGCATCACATGCTTATTGGCACTATGTCATCGTGATTGTGAAATAATGATAATAATAATAATACCATGGCTGTCATTAACCCAGAAGTTCTCAAGTGTGAAAGGCCTTCTCGATTGAGACATTGTGTTCGTTTTAATGCAGTTGTATCTCGACCCCGCCGTGCCGCTGATGTTTACGACGGGGCATACGCTACATGCGCTACGTGCGATTTGCTGTGTGCGCTGTATTTGTATGTTGTATGTGTATGCTTTTCTGATATACGCTGTCATTTTCGCGCTAC
The DNA here is from genome assembly GCF_964019385.1 of Sycon ciliatum. Lineage (NCBI taxonomy): Eukaryota > Metazoa > Porifera > Calcarea > Leucosolenida > Sycettidae > Sycon > Sycon ciliatum. Next base: position 5,253,510 of record NC_088652.1, on the reverse strand, counting down.
AACTACCTGATGGTTTTAGTGTTAGTTATAAGTTGATCGAAGTGAAAAATACTGTTGAAGAATAAATAGTTGTCCTCGTGCCGTGTGGCCGTTCGTTCCTGACAATTTAGAGAATCAGAAGGGTTCACAACATTTGACGACTACGCCAGGATCGAAGCGAGCATGGCAGAGGAACAAACTAAGGGCCCGGTCACACATGCACTGGGATTCGCTTCGGCGACGAGGTTCGGCGGCAGCGAGCCTGGTGTCGCTCCAGCGAAACCACGTGTGTGTGGTCACACATACAAACAGGGCACAACTACTTTGGCGGAAAATGAGACTGTGGTGCATACGGTACGGGGAATAGACGTGGTCAATGACTATCTTTTGTATTTTGTATTTATATCATTATCTCATGGCACATCATGATGACGGCCAATAAAACTGAGACAAGGGTGAAAGCCAACCACAGCAGTAAAACAGATAAAAGAATACAAATAAGAGGCAAAGAAGGCAAAGGAGGAGACAAACCAGCAGGATATACATGAAAACTATAATTGAGCAGAGATTTTAGCAATAAAATTATCCATCAACGTGCTGGTCTTGGCCTGCGTTGGTAATGTTGCCCAAAACACATAGCCAGCAAAGATCGGGGATCTAGTGAATAGGGTGGAGGCAGCGCGTGGGAGACTGAGTGAGTTCCGGGTGTTCCGTGTTTCGGAGAACCAATTATAAGCCTGCATATGCAAGGGTATTTTATTTAGTAATATTTTATGTATGAGAACACAGAGGTGGTACTTATGTCGAGTGGAAAGGGGACTGATCTTGGCAATTTCGTAAAGACTAGCGGAGGGAAAGCGACGATCTTTGCTAAATAAGATTTTAAGGAGCATGCGGTTATGGGTTTCTAGCTTGTTCAATACAGTAGTAGTTATGCCACACCAAGCAGTATCACAGTAGTCAAGTAAGGGCAATATATAGCAACGATAAAACAAGCGTTTGCAAGAAAGAGGAAGATGTCTGCAGTGGGCTTGAAGAGCCCCAAGGATGGAGCTTGTGCGCTTGCAGACATACTGCACATGGGGTGACCACGACAATTTAGAGTCAATAATAACGCCAAGATGCTTATGCTCTTCAACAATGCGAATAGCAACACTTGAAGAAGGAAAACAAAGTGGCAGGGAAGGGGGAGAAGGGGAAATGTACATAGCTGCCGTTTTATCAACGTTTGGCTGCAACTTCCAATCATGCATCCAGGTTATAACTTTCCCAATGCTATCTTGCATGGCTTCGTGCAGGCGTAAAGGGCAAGCATTGGAGCAAAGCAGAGCTGTGTCGTCAGCGAAAAGGCTGACACCAGGGGCAATATTGGGGAGGTCATTAATATACAGGAGAAATAGCAGTGGCCCAAGGATTGAACCCTGGGGGACTCCAGAAGTAACGGGTAAAGGCTCCGATAACACAGTTGAGAGGCGTACAAGCTGATGTCGGTTAGAGAGATACGATGAGAGCCAGCCGATAGCCTTGCCATCAATGCGATATACTGTTCGCAGCTTAGCTAAGAGACCCCTGTGCCAAACAGTGTCGAAGGCCTTTGCGAGATCGAAGAAAACTAAACCAACATGGTTATGGGCGTTCCGGGCAGTGTGGATGTCTTGCACGAGGCGGGTAACCTGGTACCTGGTGGAGTCACCCCGACAAAAGCCCGACTGTGCTGGCGAAAGTGAAATGCGAACATGATCATAAATGATGTCATATACAACACGTTCGCACACTTTTGATAAAGTAGAGAGCAATGAGATAGGGCGATAGTTGCTGGGGGTGGTGCGTGGTCCTCTATTTTTGTAGGTGGCCACGACTACCGCAGTTTTCCACATGGCTGGGAATTTCCCTTCACGAAATGACATATTCAAGATAATTGACACAGGATAGGCAACAGACGGAGCAAGAGCTCTCCAAACTTCGTTGGTAATTCCGTCTTGACCAGGGGACTTGCCAGTTTTCAGATTACGGAGATATTTCCTCACTTGGGCTGTACCAGTCGACAATGATAGGAGGGACGCAGGTATTGAGGGTGAAGGGTTGAGTGGTGGTATAGGCCACGTAGGGTCGTCAGGAAGTCCAAACGACGTAAACTGCGTGTTCAATATGTCTGCTATGTCTGCGGGATCTGTTGCTACCGTGCCGTCTGAAGCTGTCATTGATCGGATCGGCTCCCGACTACAGTTCTTACGGAGATGGCGGAGAAATTGATGGAGACTAGGGCGATCATGGGACGACAGGGTGGCATGAACCGACTGTACATACTGACGATGGAGGGTACGTGACAAACATTTCACTTCGTTACGCTTGCGCTTAAAGGCAATGAAGTTTTCACTGGTTGGATACTTCCTATAAATGCTATACAAATCTCGCTTCAGTTTCACAGCACACTTGAGGTCCGGAGTGATCCAGGGTCGGGATGCATCCCGCATAGTAGGACGAGGCCTAATGTAGTCTCCTGTCCGCGGAATAACTTTGTAAGGCAACAGATGACGATGGAATGCTGACTGTAGTAAAGCATCAAACAGGACAATGGCATCATCAACATCAGAATGCCGATGAAGTAATGACCAGTCCAACCTAGACAAGTCTTCATTCACAACCTGCCAGACACGGGTAGGCACTTGTTTATACCTGTACTGAGCCTTTGGATGGAGGGACGATTTAGCAGTCGCTTGTGGTGTCGAGCACGATGCATAGTTGAGCGTAAAAACAACCTGCAGATGATCAGATGTGCCAAGAGGAGCTGCGTGGTCGACTGAGAGGACATGTTGGGGTTTGTTGGTTACCAACAAGTCAAGACATGAGTTGGCACCCGCTGATGAAGTGTATGTTGGGAACCTCACTAGTTGTTGGAGCCCAAGCATTGCAAAAACTGTCTGTAGGTTGGTACCGGCTGTAGAGGTGGAGTCAGAAGAGCACCAATCATTATGTTTGGCATTAAAATCCCCCGTCAGGAAGAAGTCACACTCGTCATAGCAAGAGGACTGTATAGCATCGACCAGCATATCCGAGAAGAAGGACAATTGTTCCGCCGTTTGGGAAGGGGGTCGATACATGTAACATACAAGAATAGGGTTAGGGGTGCATTGAGACTTAACTTCCACCCAGGTAGATTCACAGCCCTGACGCTGCAGGTCGGGTCTGTGGAGAATATGCTGAAAAGCATCAGTCCGGACAAGCACCGCGACACCACCATATCCTCTAGTGAAAGAGTGTGCATTTCTGTTCTCGTGTGCTGGTCTGTCTCTTCTGAAACAGGAATAGCCCGGTACATGCACGGAAACAGATGGGCACAGCCAGGTCTCCGTGAGGCAAACAATACTTGGCTTAGTGCTCTCCAGAACAATCGAAAGTTCAGCTAATTTATTGACGAGAGACCGACAATTCATGGTTATCAGCGTTAGGTCGGATCCTGATCTGGGGTAGAATGGGGTAGCATGCAAGTTGAGGGAAGACATAGACAACATGATTATGACGAGGAACTATCACCACCACGTTCAGTCACATTGGTACCGTCGGCAAAGCGCCACTTACGGACGGTGTGGCTAATTGTTGCCGGCCAAAATCCTGCACTGAGTATTTTGCCTTCATCCGTCGCTAGGACAGTCAGTCGTGCATATGCTGTGCCAAAGGTCCGGGATTCGCTAATACTGCAATTAAGCACCTCAACCTCACGGTCCTTGCACCAGTCAGTAATTGCGTTAGCGCTACACTCCATGTGGACATTGCCCACGTAGAACACAGATTTCGCGACTTTTTCTACGCCTGTAAGGATGTTGGGGTTAGCTGGGGCCACAGGCTTCACGTACCGGGACGTGACCCGACGCCGTACAACTTCGGCCCAGCCATCCGAACTGCTTCCCGTATTTTCACTTGTACTAGTTGTAGCCAATGTTGATCTGGTTGGTGCAGCCGGTGGTGTTTCAGTGCGTGATGAGGTCTGGTGTACATGTGTCGATGTTTGGGTAGTGCGGGTACGGTTGGTAGAGTGTGCGTTGGGGGGAGTACGAGTCCGAGTGACGGTTTCCCTCACCCCAGCCCCTGTACTACCTGAACTAGCTACACTACTGTACGTTGTACTCGGGGTTGTAGATTGTGCAATCAGGTTTGGACTCCCGCCTTCCTCAAGGTGTGTCATCTTCGCCACGAGGCCATCAATGGTTGCTTTCATTTCTCTAACTTCCCTATCCCTGTCCTCCCTGAGGGATACCATTTCCACAGTTAATGCAGTGATAGTCGAGGACAGTGCACTGATAGAGCTCACTAGCGCTGGCATACCTGATTTGCCGATGTCCATGGCGCGAAGTTGAAGTACAAGGTCCGGTCGGGCCAACGAGTCCACACCTGCAAGTCCTGACTTTTTGGCCAAGTCACGAATCTCCCCATCCAGCAGCAAGGCCAGGTCCATATTTGAGTTCTCCACCATATTAGGGTTGGGACTAGTTCCAGGTCCACCTATACTTACAAAAGTGGCCGAAAGGCTATTCCATAGATGGAAAGGCAGGAGCTAAAAACTTGCTTCCTACTCCTACGAATTTTTCCTTAGCTTGCACACAGTTTTGTTGCATGGACATCATATGCATACAAATTTCTCGTAGCAAGGCCATATACAGCAGACCGTGGTGTTTTCCGCTGAAGCGAATCCGCAGAAGCGACAGTCTCGCTTCGAAAATTTTAGAGGAAGCGGATTGGAGTTTCCGCTGAAGCGGAAGTTCCGCTTTTCGCCGTTGCCATGCCATTTTTCGCTCCTGCGACCTCGCTTCAGCGTATACGCTACTTTCGAGTGCATGTGTGACCGGGCCCTTATTTGGAAGTCACCTTTATCGCCAAAGAAATTCGGTACTGATTTGAAGGCGATATGTAGATGGAACACGTGGAGAAGAGGCTCCGACAGTGTGAGGAGCGTTAAGAGGGCATTGACAGATGGCATAACCTCTATTCTAAGTCCGGTGGGCAGTGATGACGAAATTGGACCAAAGGAGAAAAAGTTAGAACCCAAGTATAGGGCGAAGACAGGGAGAAGCGTGTGATAACTTCCAGAAAATGAACGTGCGGATTTCCTTGCGCTAACAGTTGCAATTTTGTCTTTCTTTACTTTTATCATTTCATTCTATTTCCTTCTCAGGAAAGAATCTATAATATTATGTTTTCGCGCTAACAGTCACCCTGGGGAACATATTTTTGTCCAGTACATATGGGGGGAGCACTATTCAAAAGAGGGAGCTGTTCGAAAGAGGGTACTAAGGGAATATTCTAAGGGCAGACGCCTAAGAAAACACCGAGCCGAAAGCTTACTGTAAACTACTACGATTCATCGATACGACAACGCGAGCTGAGATTTTGATCCTGAAACTACGGGGGGAGGGGTTGAGGGGAGGAAGGGGATTATACTAATCAAGAGAGAGAGAGGGAGCTTGGTGTTTTTACTGTCTCTTAGACATTGGGGCATAACTTGAGAAAAAGTGAACTGTCCAAGAGATGGCTCTATTTGCGCGAGTACAGTATATGGAGATGTCTGTTGTATTCACCACTATAAATAACACGCGATCAAAATCCCGTTTCAGGGTGGTAAAAGAGTGTAAGGCGCCATTTCTTAAAGTGAGGACGTTGAGTGCGGAAAAGTGCTTCTTCGGAATGCATAATCCAGGGTTACGCGAATTAGGGACTCCACCATTGAGTGTACAAGCACAAGTAGCATACACAAAAACACAATACTTGTATACATCACAGTACCTTGGGTTTCTCACAAATTAATGAAGAGAGCATGTCTGAGAAAACCAGAATATATGTGCAAGTCGATCTCTCAGATTTCGCTCAAATTTTGCAGGTAGGTTTGCTTTGGGGTGTAGATCGACATTCAAAAGCCCGCACAGAATCTTTTGAAGGAAAACATGAAATTGGCATACCCCTCGATATTGGCCCAATATTGGCACGATTTAGGGGTCTACAAACGAGCCACGACACAGCGTACAAGAACAAGCTACGAACAAAACTCCATCAAGCCAACATTACCTCACCTTAGAAGAGTTCTTAGGGCAGCACCACTTAGCCACGCCAGCATTCCAGAAGACGAGTGCAATCAGCTGCCAGTGGAGGCCTCCTCAGGGTACTCGCAGTAGATATTGCCGAGGCCTTCGACAAGGTCTCGCACAACGGCGTCCTCCACAAGGCTAAGCAGTGCGGCATAAGTGGCCTCCTCCCTGCCTGGCTCCGGAGTTACCTGAAAGACCGCCACATCCGTGTCGTCATAGGTGGCCAGTCTTCACCGACCCACCGAATCCAATCTGGCGTGTCACAGGGCAGCATCCTCGGCCCCACCCTCTTCCTTCTGTACGGTGCTCTGCAGAATTGGCACGGCCGTTTTTAAAACTATTTACATGCTGTCTTCGCTCCGGTATCCAGCCACAACAGTGGAAGGTTGCAAACGTAGTTGCAGTCCACCAGCGCAAGTGTAAATCGTCGCGATCAAACTATCGACCAGTGTCGTTACTGAGCATCCTCTCCAAGGTCATGGAGACCATAGTCAACAGGGCAATGAGCAACTTCATGGAGACGAATCACGTCCTGTCAAAACGGCAATTTGGATTCCGTCGCGGCCACAGTGCAGCAGACCTGCTGACTGCTCTCCACCACAAGTGGGTGCACACCGCCGGAGATAAAGGAGCTTCTCGAGTGCTGGCCATCGACATTGCTGGAGCATTTGACCGGGTGTCTCACACTGGTGTGTTGCACAAGGCTAGAGTGTATGGCATCTCGGGAGACCTGCATCGGTGGCTCCAAGACTACCTCTGCAACCGCACACTTCAAGTCCTCATCTCCGGCCAGACATCAGCCAGACGCCCAGTTAAGGCTGGAGTACCACAGGGCAGTATCCTGGGCCCCACCTTATTCTTGGTCTACGTCAACGACCTTGAAGACCACCTCCCAATCGGCTCCAACCTTGCCTCATTCGCCGATGACACAACCCTATACGCCGAACATGCAACGCTCGCTGCTGTTCCTGACAACGCTAGAGTACTCCAGGCTGCTGTCGACCTAGTATCCAGTTGGGGCTCGGATTGGAAAGTGCAGTTTGAGCCAGCCAAATCTCAGGCCCTTACAATTTCCCACCAACGTCGGGACTGGCCAATACCCCCCATTGTCTTCAATGGAACTCCTGTCCAGGAGCAGCCCTCCATCAAAATACTCGGCGTCACGTTTGACCATCAGCTAAAATTCAGCCAGCATATCCGAACTGTTGTAGTCCGAGCAACGCAGAGACTTGGAGCCTTGCGCAAGGCATTTCACTTGCTGACTATTCCTGCCCGGCTTCGAGCCTACAAAGCCTTTGTCCGGCCGGTTATGGAGTACTGCCCAATCGTCTGGATGGGGGCAGCTCCTTCCCATTTGAATCGGCTGGACTGGGTGCAGGAGCGAGCCATCAAGGCAATACATCGGCAATGCTGGCTTCCTAGCCTCATAATTCGCCGCACCATCGCTGCCCTCTGCCTCCTGTATAAAGCCCTTTGCGATAATTCTCCCGCTCTTCTCTCGAGAATGGCTCCACCCCGACACACCAACCCAGGACCACACGCCTCACCCGCCAGGCTGTACGACTGTCCACCGCGAATCCCCATCAGTTACAGAATGTTCTTCCTGCCAATTCCCGGAACAATGTGAGCCGAGCCTTTCCCCACTCCGTCATCCCAATTTGGAACCAGCTGCCTACCTCTATCATTCCCCACTCATTTCACCCAAAGAACATCCAAAAGTTCAAGACAGCAGCTTATCACCATCTCCTCAGAACGAACTGGCACTGGGCCACTCATAGCATACGCGAATAAGAGGGTACAGTGTCCTACCCTGCTTGGACATACATGTAATCTCTGCTCACGGGCAGTCTCCTCTTGAATTTAAAAGTCGAACAGCGTTCACCTCAATACTCAACTTATTCTTTTGCTCACTGAGCAATGCAATCTTTCCATTTGCTTTCTTCTGTTTTTTTTTCAATTTAATCCTCCCCACCCAATATCCCTTTGGTGCGTCCATGGAGCTATGAAGCCTAGACCTCTGGTCGGCGGAGCTTAATGGGCCCCACCACCACAGTCCATCATTCACCCCAGTGTCTGGAGATATGTGGATTTTGTAGAAAAAAAACAAAAACAAAAAAACGTCAACGACGCAGAAGACCACCTGCCTGATGGGGCGACTCTGGCTGTATACACCGACGACACAACTCTCTACAAGTGCATCACCACCCGACTCAGACTGCCAGAAGAGACATCAATTCTCCAGTACTGGCAGTAGGCAGTAGACTCACTGGCGGCATGGGGAAGCAGGTGGAGGATCAAGTTGTAGCCCACAAAGTCGCAGGCATTGACCATCAGCCACCACCCCCCCCCCCCCCCGACCGCAATACGCTTCCAAGGAGCTCAAGCTTCTTGGCGTCACCTTCGACAGGCAGCTGGCATTCCGCAGCCATATCCGACAGCTTGCAGTACGCGGAGCCCAGCGGCTCGGCTTCGTCCGTAAGGCATCGGCTGTGCTAGACCCAAAGCACTGGGCAATCGTGTACCGTGGCTTTGTCCGCCCTGTATTAGAGTATGGCATGCTGGTGTGGATGAGCGCAGCCCCCACTACCTTGGCCCGCCTCACTGCCATCCAGCGCCGTGCCCTGCACATAATTGGAGATGGATCATACCTCCCGAGCCTCGACATTCGCCGTACCGTAGCAGGGCTCTGCTTTCTGTACAAGTTGCACTTTGTGGAGGGTCCAGAAATGGTGAAAGCCATTCTGCCACCATCAGCAGCCGCGCCGCAATGCCGCATGTCTGCTCGTGAGACAACCAGATAAGCAACACATCATCCATCGCAACTCACCAGTATTCGTCAGGCACGAAACAACACGCTCCGCTCATTTCCCCACTCTCTATTCGCAACGTGGAATCAGCGCCCACCTACCCTTCTGCAGTCTCCCCCTTCTCGCAGAGTTATGCACACGTTCAAGAAAAACGTCACCGACCACTTGCGGCGCAGCAAGTGGGAGTGGACCACAGACAGGCTATGATCTCTGCCAACACACCAGCCTAATTATACTGACCGCACTCCAGCTACCATCTACCCCTCTTTGATCCCCTTCGCTCAGCCTTAAAATCCGATTATCAGTTCACTCCATCTTCCTACGGTGCACTGCTTTTACTATTGTTTTGTCCTATCCCAATCTCCAATTCTCCCCATTATCGCTGGCAAAGCCGGTGCTTCCCTCTTGGATGCACATGTTTCTTTTCTCCTATGTATCAGCGCACAGGAGTAACGGTGATCACTTGTCACTCCAAACGACAAGCTTCTCCTTGCGCCACCAACATTTTTCGGTGAACAGTTGATGCAAAAGTTACTGAATTTTTGCGTGTAGTTTTTGGATTTTACTTCAAGAGGAATGAAGAAATCACGTGCATCGTGACGTAGAATAATGTTTCCTGGTGCGCGACACAATGCACATGATCGCGATCGTTCACGAGGCGCTATTCGAAACGGACCATGAGGGAGGAGGTAAGATGCATTATATTTCTTGCATGCTCTGCTCAGAACATTCAGCAACTATCGTTATAGCACTAGCAGTATTGCATTGGCAAGAATTCTTTGAGATATTTCCTCTTGGCGAAAGAACAGGGATTCATTTTTTCACACTTACCTCGCTCATCCCGAACATGGTTCAACAGGTACTACGGTTAGTTTGCATCCTGATGATCCACGTAGATCTGCAACAGCAAGGATTGACCGTTGTCCATGCCATCAAGGTCGCTTGGAGTTGACCAGCGCGTGGCCTGCATGTATGCACTGGTTGCATGGGGAATGTGGCGGGCCCACATGGCAGATTTCTCGCGTCATGAACAACGTGATTTGACCCTACTCGTCCTAGTCTGTGTGCTGCATGTTGAGTGAAAGTCCCAGCTAAAAGGCCTAAAACATGACATGCGCTCTCTTGAGCTGGACATTAAGATGCACTTCATCCGATCTAGATCAACGGGTGATCGATGTAAGTGCAGGTGCGCTTGATCAAGGTGACCATGGTGACTCGGAACAACTGCTGAACCGTGATCTACGAGACTTGGCATTCTTGTGTCACGAAGCACGTGATTTTATCATTCCTCTTGCAGTAAAATCCTAAAACTACACGCAAAATTCAGTCACTTTTCCATAACTGTTAACATGTTGCACCGAAAAATGTTGGTGGCGCAAGGAGAAGCTTGTCGTTTGGAGTGACAAGTGAACACCGCTGCTTTTCCTTGTGAGGGTCAACAATACACTTTGTTCTTCAGCGTTGGGAGTGGTGTTGGAGTATAAATTACTGACTAGACGTCTCGGAGGGGCGAGCTTTCCTGCGCAGGTATGAGTTGGGAGGTATTTCAGAATGGTCGAGTGGAACAATTCAAAATTGTTTATTTCAAGAAAATCCAAAAAGGATGATGGGGACATGTCCTCAGTACTAGAAGAGGCGTTTTACTATCCACAGGTGTATAGTGTTTGCTAACTGAAGACGAAGCTGGCTGTTTTATCAGCGCTTGTAATTTGGCTATTTTCAAGACGATCATTTGTGGCGTCAAGGAATGATTGCCCTCGTCTTCTTGGATGCTGGCGTGGCTAAGTGGTGCTGCCCCAAGAACTCTTCTAAGGTGAGGTTATGTTGGCGTGATGGAGTTTTGTTCGTAGCTTGTTCTTGTACGCTGGGCCGTGGCACGTTTGTAGAACCATAAATCGTGCCAATATTGGGCCAATATTGAGAGGTATGCCAATGGCATGGTTCCCTTCAAAAGATTTTGCGCGAGCTTTGGAATGTCGATCTACACCCCAAAGCAAACCTACCTGCAAAATTTGGTTGAAATCTGAGAGATCGATTTGCATATATGCTCTGGTTTTCTCCGACATGCTCTCTTAAATACTTCCCGGGATCCACAATAATACTTCGAAGTATCGGGATCTGTACAATGTTCGCAATCAACAGAACCCTCCCTCTCCACCCCTGCGCTCACCACCATCATCATCCGATCTTGTTCCAATCTTCATTTCGTTCCTTTTTCTATTTACACTGCTCCCATATACATATACTCGTGTTTGCTTCTGCATAATTTGTTATTCTGTGTAGTGAACTGGGATGCCTGTCCTCTAACCAGTGCTCGCACATGGCAAGTCGATTGGACCTTTCATAATGAACGGAAAACGTGGACAGAAGCAAAAGCAGAATGTCAATCATATGGCGGATCACTAGCGACTGTGCACACAATGGCTCAGGTGACGTGTGCAAACCTGGCAGTGAAGGGAACTTCCGCTGTGTGGGTAGGCTTGACTGGTACATGGACAGCTGGAAATTGGAGTGCTTGGAAATGGGAAGTGGCATCGTCCACCCGTACGACGAGACTTCCCTGGTCATCCGAGTATACACTTCCGGTTAAAAATTCTAGTTATACTTATGGGTATTTGGATCCAAACAAGGGCTTAGTGAACTGGATAAACAACTTTCAAATTTGGTTCCTCTGTCAACGATATGTGCCTAAAGGTAGGTCTATATCCATTGATTAAACTGAAGGAATATCTCTATTGATCTAGATCGGTACGGGCCACTCCTCTGATTAAATTGGACATTCCATTTACTCTGTAAACCACAATTCCCAAAAACGAAGACCGCGGATATACCTGAATGTATTTGAAAGAGAAATAGGGCACGGGATAGTGTTCTTCGGTGTTGGCGAATGGTAAGTTCCCGAATGTACCGAGGTGGCAATTTAATTCACCATTTCACTCGCACGTGAAAGCAAAGCTTCACTGTACTTGCGTCTAAACTGATGGTGCTTGTAAGATCAGAGCGCTCTATATAATATTATGTTCATGAATGCAAACCCTTAGTAGACAAGACTGCTCGACACTTGACTCATGCTTATATGCATGTGCAAAAAAGGCCAATATAGGCTGCTCCAGGTGGAGAACTCAACACACGACAGAGGCGAAAGGCTGTGCAGATGTAACTTTACATTTCACGCATTTCAGCAATCATCAGATAGCAGCATTTTCAATCGAATCCTCGACAAGCGGGTCTAGCTATTTTGTGCTAGTGTGGAATAAAGTCTGTATGTGTGAAGTGTAGATGTGTCTATGGGAAAGTGCAGTTGAATTATTTATGACAGTTAACGAATAAATATGAGAATAGAGGCGATAACAGGGCAGTGCCACTGAGTAATCGAGGGCGATTGCGACAGTACCGCAACGACATACTGTATCAGGCATGAAGAGGGAGAGAGAAAGCACCGTGACGCCAAACCTGGTACAGGTAGCGCCATGTCTAAAAGCCAATCATGTAACTGATGGTGAATATTTTAGACAAGTAAAATTTGTTTTCGTGTCCAAAATTCGAAACCAGCTCCGATCTTGTGTTGATATTGACCATTTTGTCTGCATCCAGGGTCGCCGAATTGTTAGCCGGGTATAGAGCACGATGGTTTTGTAGTGTGCTCCGGACGCAGTCGTGAGTCGGTCAAGTGTCTAGTCAGTCCGCAGGAAGCAGGAGCTTCTACGTTCAGAGCAGACAATTTCTTCACTGTTGCAGCATCTTTCGTGCAATAATATCCATGTTCAACGGAAGAGACAAACACAGGACAAGAACGTCCCTGACAAACGATGTAGCTGCCGAAAAAAGGACCTGCTCACTGGACGGGGACCTCCAAGTACGATGCATCGTGTACAAGGCAACAGTACAGTACACAGGAAGAGAGCAGCGAAACCACAACCTCGGCTTTGCGGAAACACTCTTTAAGCAGAGATACAACAACCACGCGACCGAGACAAGGCATGAGAAAATGGCAGAAAGCACCAAACTATCCAGGAGCATATGAAAGGTCGAGCAAAAGAACACTCCACGGTCTGTCAAATGGGCCGTCGTCCGCCATCATCACGGTCCCGGGCTACTTGAACGCTGTCCACTTTGCTGAGAAGTTGGAGACACTAGAAGCAGACACGGTGAACATCGACAAAAAGTCGTAGTTGGTATCGAAATGCCGACACGAGCACAAGTGTTACCTGTCCAAATTCTATAAAAACAGTTCCACGAGTTGTGTGTCAACATGGGGCCACCTGTACCCGGTTTGGCGCCGTTGTGCTTTCCCTCTCTCTCTCTCGCTCGCTCTCACTCTCTCTCTCTCTCTCACGCTCTCACTATCGCACCCACTCTCTTCACCCCTTCTATGTTCTTCCACTAGTGTCGTTCTTGCCCCATTTGACCATCTTCATAAGTGGTGAATATTGCTCAATATTCACCACAAAAATTCACCACTTACCTCATAATCACCACTTATAATCACCACTTATAATCACCACTTTTCGATACTTACATGTACGGTAAAAGTAGCAGTACTCGGTGCTGCGCTTGAGTCCTCTTCAGTCAGCGCACTGGAGCTGTCGAGTGCCCTCGAAAATTTCTACGCTAACTAATACTTCCGTAGACAGGACTTTTCTAAGTACAAACGAAATTCCTTGCTTGCCATTGCAGCTGGATCCGCATGTGACGAGGTGCTGACATTGAGCATCTCTACAGACGGAGCGTTCCAGCGAGCAAACAAGGTTTTGGACGCTCAACATGTCAATGGCGCGATGATTGCGGATCAAGCGGCAATCCAGGAAATTTCGTTTGTACTCAGAACAGCCCTGTTCAAGGAGGTAAGCGTTGAATTTTCCTAGGGCACACAACAGCTCCGAAGCGCTGCCTTAATTAAAAGAATAGAAGTGAGGGTAGAACCGCTTGGCTCGCTGGCTCGCACTATACATGGTGGCGGTGTCTGCATTTATGTTCATTCTCACTTTGCTGGAACCGTGATCCAACGATCTACATGATCCACTGTAGAGATATTAACAGTGCGTTTCCGTCTTGCTACCAAGCCACGTGCAACAGACAGTAGTGTGTCCACCTTGTATCGCCCGCCGTCTGCCACAGTGGATTTCTGGGACAAGTTGAGCTCTGAACTTGACTTAGCCCTTCAAACTCCGAACGCATTAATCCTAGGCGACTTCGTTACTGATGTTCTCCAGCCAACGACTCCAGGATATCGCCATCTACAGCGTGTCTGTGCGGAACATCACCTCAGAAATGTTATCACTGAACCCACTCGTTTAGCACGCACTTGCCTAGGTCTTGCTCTGGTTACTGACGGCTCCCCTGTAGTCAAGGCGGACGTAGTCTCACTGAACGGTGTAAGTGATCACGATCTCATCATTGTCCAATGTGCCTTTCAAGACCTTGAGCCCATTCCTGCGCAGACTCACAGGCGGATTCGGAAGCCTGCACCCCATTCTATGGATTTCGACCAATGTGGCCAGGAAATCAGTGCAAGTTTCAGAACTTGGGAGTCGCCCACCAGCCTGGACGGTCAAGTGAAGCATTTTTTCCAATTGTTTGAGACATGTTCTGGAAATAAAATCCCTTATCACTCAGCTCAAGGTGTCTGGACTTGGCAGGCCTCGTCGGCAACCACGGGTTACGCCACACTTGAAGAAGTTTCTTCAGCTTCGAATAAACTTGCACAGGAAATTACGAAGGAACCCAGCCGACGGCCCCCTCCTCCAGCAGTACCGGGCAACACGGCGCGAGGGAACCCTCTTGAATAAGAAATTCAAAACAGAATACTGCGTGAAGGCCTTCAACACCCGCAAACGCAAACCCAGAGCCCAGTGGCTATTCCTGAACAAGCTTGCAGGACGGGAAGAATCAAATCCTTAGTCCTTACCTACGGCGACTATATCCGACCTTACAGCCACATTTGCAACCGTAGTTTGTGATCCTGCAAGACCGTCTGAACTTGTTCTACCGAGCCCACCAGGCGACATTCCCACTGTCGACGAGTTTACGCCAGTCACAGTAGAGTATGTTGAAGATGTCTTGAAGTCATTGTACAGCCACAAAGCACAAGGTTCCGATGAAATACCATCATGTCTCCTCAAAGTATGCCGCACAGACATCGCTGGCCCACTCACCGCTATCATCAATAAGTATCTACCTACAGGCCAAGTTCAAAGTGATTTTAAGCATGCACACGTGTGCCCACTCTACAAAGCTGGCGACGCAACAATTGGCTCCAACTACCGACCGGTGTCACTTTTGCCAGTGATATCCAAAGTGCTTGAAAAGGTGGTACATCGACAACTTGTGGCATTCTTCGACAATCATCCGGACCTCGGTGCGCTACTGGAGGAGCAGTTTGCTTACAGACGCAATCACACCTGTGAAGACCTTTTGCCGTATGCAATAAACGATTGGCCGTAGGCCTTGGACAAGAAGCAGCTGTGTGAAGCCTTGTTTGTGGACATGAGCAAGGCCTTCTACCACGTTCAGCATAGCAAGCTCGTGCAGGAACTGGCTTCAGTTGGCGTCGGAGGTGTGGCATTGCGTTGGTTCGCAGACTACCTTAATGGGAGAACCCAGCAGGTCGTTGTCGGGGATGCCCGAGGCAGTACAGAGCCCTGCTCACGTGGTTTACCACAAGGCTCTGTGTTAGGCACCTTACATTTCTGCATTTATATCCGCCGTACCCCTCAGAAATTTCAACATTGCCGTGCTCTCCTGTTTGCGGACGACATCGCGTTCTACGTCATTGGTCGCAAGGCTTCTACCGTGCTCAGAATGCTGCAGTCAGATCTCTTGAATCTGAAGGACTTCCTCAGCAATTGGTTACTGGTGCTGAATCCCAAAACGTCTTAGCTACTGCTGCTCAGACGATCTACTGCGCAACTGGACGTGATCCCCAGCATCACCTGCAAATGCACTGTAATCTCCGAGTCCAGCCATTTTCTGTTCCTTGGCCTCCTATTGGACTCGTCGCTCAGCTTCGAGCAGCAGATTGAACTAGTGTGCGCCAAGGCACAGTGCAAGATTACCTCATTCCGCCACGGGCGCCGCGATGTCTCCATGACCAGCCACCGCATGTTTTACCTGACAATTTTCCAGAGTACCTTGGACTATGCCAGCACATGTTGTGTTCACTGCTTGTCTGCTAAACTCCGAGACAAACTTGAGTCAACCAGTAATAAGTGCCTAAGGCGAGTGTTTGGCCATGATCAGTATACTTCTATCGATTTCATTCTCATCAAATATAACCTGTATAATTTCTCTCGCCGTGTAAACTTGAAGCTGTTTGTGTTTGTTTTTAGGTGTCTATCTCGTTGCACCAGTCCTCTTTTAAGCAAGTTATTTACCCCTCCGCACTGCATCATGCAGCACAAATGCTGCTACCCGCGGTCAAACTTCAGCCGCTCTGAACCTACCCAGAGCTAAGTCTCGATAAGGCCTGAATGCTATTTCATTTTTGGCAGCAGACAAGTAGAACATGCTTCCACCTGGATGTCGTCAAGCTAAGCCCCTTTCTGCATTTGTCACAAGCACCAAGTCATTCCTAGGGTACCCAGTAAAAAGGCAACGCCTTTTGGGAGTTCCCTAGTCAAATAATAAATTCTACTAATACTACTAGGGGTGTTGTGGGTGGGTGTATGTATGTGTGTGTGTGGGTGTTACTATGTGTGTGCGTGTTAGTATGTGTGTGTGTGGTGTGAGAGCGAGATTAAGCGCGTACTTGTTAGTGCTAGACCTGCGCCTACTGCATCTGCCTCTGAAATAGCCCTTCCCTGTACACATTCACGTGATTACTCCTCTCGCTATCGTATTATCTCCACTTAGATATACCAGCGCTGTCTCCTATTCCATTATCGTTGTCTGATGATTGAGTCAGCCATGAAACTCTGAGTCGCAACGGAATTAATTTGCCTAGGTTTTCATTGTGTGCCTTTGTGTACTACTACTACACCGTTATGAGTGGTGTAACAGTCACGCCCAGGATGTTTCTTTGTGATAATTGAATACGCCATTGTCTCATAACGTGACGCCTCAGTGTTTGCGGTGCGAAAGCAGTTCTTGTTGTTGTTGTTGTTGATCTTTTTATCTTTAATGTGATGCTGTAACCATTATCTATCCGAGTGATACTTCCCTAGATAAGCAAGCGAGAACCAGACTTACGCGATTATACCCCACTGTGGAATAGTTGCACTGGCTCAGAGAGTCAGAGGGTAACAATCTCTAAGAGCTAGTGGATAAAAACAAATCCCTCTCTTGAGTTGTGCCCAACTAAGCTCCTGTGAATGTTTGGTTTTCTTTTGCTAACCAAGCGCCTATGCAAGTTTGTTGGTGTTGTTTTTCTAATGGACTTGTCCATGCCATTGCACTGGTGGTTCAAGGATCAAGGTTATTGTTGCCGTTCCTGCTGGTTCAGGAACGCGTACAGAAAACTTTATGCTCCGTTTTATGCTGGATGATGCAAATGGTTGAGAATTGCGTAATTTCTTGAATAGTGGGTTACCGTTCGTTGCTTTTATATAATTATCGTTTTGACCATACCTTATTACCTCGAATATAAGCACAGTCTCCAATAATAGCACGTATCCAAAGATAGAACACCTTGGGGCGGCATTCAAGAAATAAAGTGCTCAGTCTCCATTTTAAGCACGCTGTGTAAATTCATTATCTGTACCGGCGAAAAAACTGAAATGTGTGTGTCTGACATGAAATGGCAACATGCCTCTTAAATGAGGTTGAAATAATAAAGGAACAGTCTCCAATAAAACAACGTCTCCATTAATAGCACGGGGCGGAGGTACATTGAAAAAATAAAGGACCGTGCATATATTAGAGATAATACGGTAGACATGCAGGGGAGAAACTATGATCCACCTTTCAGTCTCTGACCTTTGCTTGCACGACGAATTCGACGGTTTTATTTACCACCATGGAGCGGAGTTTTCACATAAATGTGCACGTTAAAATAATGACACAGCCCCACTGAACAAATCCCCTACAGATACTGTCTAATCCCAATCCAACACAACAAAGATATTCGCCTTCAAATTATCCGAGCGTTTAAATTTCAGAGTCTGAGTTCTAAATCACTTACCGTCAACAATCAATTCCTATTTTCTGTTTCACCGTCCTACCCAATTTGTGCCACTTAAGCTTTAAAAAATCTCTGCTGCGGTAGATTTCAAACACTCAGCCCGAAATGTTAGCCGAGAAAAATATTCGCGCAAAAATAGTCGATTCACACCAGCCAAACTTGCAAACAAACAAACGTGAGTTGAAAATTGAAATCTTTGATGGTAACCGCCCAAATTTTTGAGACTTCAATTCAGAGTTGAACAACCCCATTCCTCAAGTTATCCTGCCTGTGGCTTTTGAACTGCGTGGAATTTTGTGTATTGAGCAATCTATTTCAGGTAGCTCAAATGTTCCTATACATGTATATGTTGGACTCAGTAGAGCGTCCAGCCCCTATATGATGTCCAACCCCTATATGGAGTCCATTGGTCCAAAATCCACTGTACAGAGTCCAAACTTGGAATCAACTGTGAGCTCAAAGTTTAGATGGAGATCGCTCCCTGTATAGAGTCAAGCCAATTGGCTTCACCCCCATATAGAGTCCATTGGTCCAAAATCCACTGAACAGAGTCCAAACTTCGAAATCAACTATGAAGAGTCTTTATGTGGACAACACTCCCTGTATAAAGTGCAGCAAATTAAGCATCCCCACTCCAGAGTTCAAAATTAGACATAGGATCTGCTGTAAGCAGTGAATAAGAAAACTACCTCTCCCTTTAGACCTTTATATCATTCACTTCTCAAGATAAAAAAAGTATTGAGGCTCCACTGCAGCCACTTCATTACATGAAAAACCGTACAGACACCATCCTCAAATCAAGTGATCCCTTCGCTGCAAATAACAATATCTCAATCATGTCGTGTTCTCAAATTATTGTGCACGTGCAGACCGACACACCCACACAACGCCAAGAAAATACTAAGAACAAGAACCGAAAGAGAAAAGGCTATGATAGTATTATGGAGAGCCAAGGATTAATTTGTTGTTTTTAAATTAGTGTGTGTGTGTGTGTGCGCGCAAGGGCGCCCGCACACACACACACAAATTCATACAACGCCAAGAAAACACCAAGAAAGGAGGAGAGACACAATACACACACAACTCCAACAGCCATGCCAACGTCCACCCATTTACAAGTAAAGAGGGATAATAAATAATTATACGAAACGCATGCATACGTGGACGGGTGCACGCACGTTTACATACATGTATTAGTGTAAGAGAGTAACATAGTGCAGTAGTCAGCATAATACTAGCACATGCTGAGAGGGCAATAGCAAGCTTCAATATTGCTCATGGCCATGAAAATGTTCAGCAGCACTCAGTTCCACAAGCTTCTGAAGATCAGCACACCTGCAACAAATAGATAGCACACGGATACGTTTATTTGAATGATAAATGGGAGCACACAACTACCAAGTTCTCACCGAATGTGATGCTCAATGAAAATTCATCCACTCAAAGACCGGTGAACAGGTGACGGTGGGGACAATAATCTATTAGTAATACGAGGAATAAGATCGTTTGTGCACACTCAAGATGCACAGACTCACCAACATACATGTAGTGTACTCCACAGTGTTTCACTTCACCGCAACTAAATTGAAACGAGATGATTTAAACAATCTGTACAGCGTTACCGTCAGTCAAACAGTCTTCCCAAAGGTGGAAATGCAATTCGTTGTCGCGGGGCAATTTCACTGACACAATGTCATGTTTGTAACATCAAAACGGTTACTTCATGGAATACGAGTATTATCTTGAGAAGCTTTTTCTTGCCATTGGCAGACAAGCAATCCTCCTATTACTACTAGTGCACTGGCACTGCGTTTGTGGATCCCATTGTATTTGACATCATACTAGAGGAAGAGTTTCGTGGAGTTTACATAATTATCACAGGGATAAAAATACATTTCTCATGAAATAAATTTGATGATAGCTAGACGATTGAGGCAAAGTCCTTGCACTCCTTGAGGGCTGATAATTATTATTGTAACGCAACTATTACGAAGTCGTTGATAACTTTTAGGGCATTCATTCAAGCAACATCAAACAGACGCGATACGCTCCTTGAAAATGGAAAAAATTCAAGCATAACGACAGAACAGCAGACCAATCGAAACGAGTAAAAGCTTCCTTACCTCAGCCATCGTCCTGCCATGTAGTTGGACAGCCTTTTGACACGGTGGTACAGGCAGCTCTTGTCCAGTCAAACAGGGTATCCTTGTGGCGTCGAACGAAAGAGAGTGTCAGTGTATCTGACTCGTCAGATTGGAAGTGTGCTGTACTTTTCTCGTTCTCCCCTTTCTGCTTTCATCCCGCGCACTGATGAAACGTCTTATTGCCAGCAACTGCACAGCAGAACTGGTAGCCATGACCAGTCAAACAGGGGATCCTTGTGGCGTCGAACGAAAGGGAGTGTCAGTGTACCTGACTCGTCAGATTTGAACTGTGTTGAACTTTTCTCGTTCTCCAATGTCTGCTTTTCTCGCGCACTGATGAAACGTCTTCAGAACCACAAGACGCTTCTTAGATTTGAATTTGAACGTCTCCTTTTCCTCCTTGGTTACCTCGAGACAGATTACTGTCAGTAACTGCACAGCAGAACTGGCAGCCATGGCTGAAGTCACCGGAAGAAAGGAATGCGCTGCCGCGACTGAAAGAAAAACTGAAAAGGTGTTTGTTCTCTTTCGAGCACTACACTACACACACACATGTACACAGGACACCGTGACTGGATAAACTGGACTCCTAGACCGTTAATAGGGGACTTGTAGAAAAAGTGTACTCCTTATAGGGGATTGCGCGGCAGGATGAAGCTGATCAAAACTGAGTGGACTCCTGGACTCCTGGACTCTGTATAGTGGATTTTGGACCAATGGACTCTATATAGGGTGCTGGACATCATATAGTGCATGGACTCTATACTGAGTCCAACATATATGGCAAATGTTTCATCATGGCTGTGTCGGAATGCAATCTATGTTTTTGTGAAGATAACTGGTACGTGTGCTCCATGAGCAAATCTCTTGGACTCATGGAGATACTTTACATTTCAACACCTAAGACATTTGATGAGGCCACCACCGAGTGCGCAGGTAGAGGCAGCATTCTGGCCAATCTCCAGAGCATAAACCATACAGAGTGCGCAAGGTCAGTGCTTGGACCACGAAATGGTCAATGCAACAGTTCCTCAGGTGATAACTGCAGGACTGCCTCGTCCGGCTGCGAAACCAATACTTGCAATGTGTGGGTTGCTCTACAACGACCATCTAAAAAATGGACATGGGTGTTGCCTGTTCCATCCATACCGAGTACAATTCCATGGAGAAATTCAACAACAGGAGGTAGTGGAGAGCGAAAATGTGGTTATTATTCACCTGAAGAAGAGGGTTTCGGAATCGATTCTTGCACAATGAAGCTAAGTTTCTACTGTCAAAGATATACACCAAATGGTAAGGTATACTAGCTTGGACTTCACTAGCGTGTAGTTGTCGGTACAGCGTTAGAAATACTGGTTTAAGAAATACATGCCGACTTTCAACACTCCGCTCTTTCATGGACCTACAATACTATAGTATCGTATGCATTCACTGTGTAAAGAAGAAAACAATTCAAAATTATACTATGGGCAATTGGCAATAAAGAAGTTTCGAAAGGGAAATCCACTTTAGCCAATCCAATATGTAACTCGGCCCGTGACATTTACAGCGACCACTACAACCGTATCACCTCTATGGTGCTCACCGTGTGTTTATCAATCATACCCAGTATGAAGATGAATGGATATTGGTGCCACCATAATGACTTAAACACAGTTCAGATAAGTAAACATAATATATATATAACCAGGATCAGCTGAAGCGACATGGTACGTATGTAAAGTGGTGCTGGACAAAGAAATCAAAGTAATAAATAAAATATTTACTATTGTAATGTCCTCTCTCGTTATGTTTGACAATGAAACTCTCTTTGGTTCCTAACCTTAGATCACCTCAATCTTCAAACTTCATGTATCTTGATTCCAATTTCTAATTCCACTTTGTCCATTTCCCAAATTTCCGAATCTGAGATCGTCGCACGTTTAGTGCAGCCACAGATACTTCAGGCATGGATATCTGGATTCTGCTTTGTGGGAATAATTGAGCAGTGGTGCGAAATGATGGTACAGCCGATTCTATAGTTACTATACGATCAAGGATCGTGGAGTTGGTATTCAGCAGAGATTAAGGGCGATAGTTACCAGGATCCTGCCTGCTTGACTTGTTCTTAATGTGAGCACAACCACTCCAGGATTACTCTCAACAGGATAAACCTTGGTGGATGGAGAATTGTTGATGATAAGAGAACGGGGTTGTGGGATAGAACGTGTCCTAGACTTCTAGGCATGATGTTTGTTATAGGTGAGCTGCACCAAAATAGCCTCACAGAACTATCGGAGACGGAAGAGATTTGTTCCTGCTCGTTACCAAACGCTCGTTTGTTCGTTCTTCAACTCTCTCTTCAAACCGGTAGTCTGCTGGTTCCAAACTCTAATGCTGTTGGATTTCATGAATTCGGTTTAGGATTTAAAACTCCACACATTTCGTCATGCCCTCTAGATTTTTCTTGAACACAGCCGTCAGTCCTCTAACTTCTAGTATGTTCCGCAATCAAACAGTAATAAGATGATGCAAAAAGTGTTTTACTCACGAGTTTAATGCACTAAGCGATCATCAGAAAACACTACCTATGGGTACTCCGTAACTCTGGATAATGGTTTATATCGCCGAAAACCAAGATTGTAAACTTAATGACAACAGTGGTGAAACATTTCATCGCAGCATGAATTTGAAAAGCGTGAACGACAACAGTGGTGGAAGACACTACAGTTTATACTTCCAATTGAAACGCTTTGCTTGGTACATTGACCGTTCCAAAGTTACACGTTATGTTCTTTCCCATGTAGCGCCTTCCAATATTACTGTCAACTCCACGGAAACTGAGATCTCGGCAAGGATATTGCAGCCACACATACTTCGGGAGTGGATAACTGGATTCTGCTTTGCGTACGGGAAAAACAGCACAAATTTCACGACTTCAGTCTGTGACACAAATGTATCCACGGTTTTCGGAAAACTAAGTTCCAACACGTTATACCGAGTCCGAGCATTTTACAACACTACGATCGGAATACACAGCAGTGTGTCTCCAGAAGTCTACATTGGAACATTGCCAAAAGGTAAGAGATACAAAACAAAAATCAGAAACGTATTACTATAAAAGGTGACTTGTCTATTCAGTTTTTAAAGTTACTAGAAGGAGATGAAAGTGGACTGCGTTAATCATCCAATCACATTGACTGGAATGTTTGTATCATCACGGAAGTGAACGTAAGCATGCCAATTCCTTTGGGCTGATGTTCACAAAAGATGCTTCATTGAAAAACTAAATCATGGGTTCATTCTCTCTAAAATACGTTTGGCTGACTAATGTAATTATTGACTCGGATCGAATAAAGCGTGACATGTAGTGTCTTGGTCCCTTTTCCTCCCTACAAATGTAAGCTTACATGGACATAAACATGTAATTAAGACAATAAATAGAGTGAGCTGAGCGCTCAGTGCAAAAACCATTATCAAAACGAAAAGAATTTGTTTACATTGAATTTGTTTGTGAATTTAGATCCACAGTTCTCACTTCTTTTTTGATTGCATGGTTACATTGTATTGGGCGAATAGTACCGTTAACCATTTGAAAATGGTTACTTTCCGGTTGCTAATAATATTAATCTCATGTGTTTTCACCTGATATAGTTAACTGGTACAATTTTCTTACAGCTCAAAGTGCTCGCTCTAAACAGGATCTAAGTTACTACTTGCATTGTGCGTATATATAATAAGTTTTGAATTCATTTGGATTAGACAGTAATCCTTCTGAAGAAATGGCCACGAAAACGTTCAAGGAACAGGCTTTTATACATTAAAACAAGTTTTGTTAATGGTGTCTGTACTGAGTGTGCAGCTTACTCTATTTATTGGAATTAAATTATTGCCATCAATGTAATTGAACTCGGATTGTGAGCCAACTTAAATTATGGTGAAAAAGGAGAAGGACAAAATGTTACTAGTTATGACTAACTGTCCAACAACGTAACCAGATCTTATACAGTCAGACCAGGAGCACTGAGACATTCGGTGACCTGACACCTAGCTCCAACACTTCTCCAAGGCGCAAACCAACGTCCTTCCAACTTGGAAGGCTCGGAAGGTCCAAGAGGGGAAGTAAAGCGCAACGAAGAAGAGCACGAGCTACGCATCACGGCAACAATCAATGCCGAAAAAAGGTTACTGGATGATGACGAAACTAGTACGACTATTGGACATACCGGCCTCACTACAACTCGACGATGCAAAGCAACAGACCACCCAATCTTGTTAGTTTTTTTTGCCATTTTGTCGCACTTTTTGAGCGTATAAGATCTGGGTACATTGATAGAAAGTTAATCATAACTCGTAACATGTTGTCCTTCTCCTTTTTGACCATAAAATGTAATTATGAATGTCTATTTATATTTTGAAAGGTGATGGCGTTCAAAGCGATGCGAAAAATTCGGCATCTAGCCGAGTGTGAGACGAACCGTGAAATTATTATCGATGCTATTTTTTTCACGTCCTGGATCGTAATGAAATGATCTGGAAGTATAACCCTCTCTTCTCAATTCATTCATTTCTCACTCTATTTCGTTAGTTTTCGTAATGAAGCTTTTTCGTGAGACTTTCACCCTGCCAAGACAATCAACAGATGAACATTGATGATGCAACATCATCATGCAAACGATACTGTGCACATGCGTTTGGTAAGCATTTTCACATGATGGGAGATTGATGGTGCGAGTTACGTCAGAGGAAGTGTGGATGAGAACTGGGACAGCCTGGAAGATAGAGAGAAACACCTATAGAATTCAGTACAGGCTTTTTACCGTAAAGGCTGACACATTTCTCCTGTTGCATAATCATTTTATTATACACTCCAAGATCAGTGAATAATAGAGTTGCTGCTCTAAACGTTGAATCTTGCTCTTTCTGCTGACTGACTTCACACTTAAAATATTCGCGGATTACACCAATGTGACAACATCATAGCTCGTGGATCCACTAAAATTTACTTGTCGTCAAATCTCTGCAATAGGTGCAATATATAATATATGGCCCAGAATCTGCGAAAACCAGGCTTAGGGTGAAAATCATTTTTTTGAGAAAAATGATGTTTTGTAAAAAGGTTGTGTCGCGTGGACGATCGAGTGCAGTGAACTGGAACCAAAGAGAATCTCGCTTGTTTGAAGAAGAAGCAGTCATGGCAGGAAGGGTTTCAGCAGTCAGGGAAGTCAAAGGGCTTCCGGTAGAGTATTCCCTGCTGCTCCTCTAGTCACAACGAAGAGTTTGTGAGCTGATCGAACGGATTCCATTTCCTACACTCAGGGATGGCGAAATTTCTGCGCTAGCTGCTGCTTGCGGAATATGGTGAAAAATCGTCTCCAGTTAGAGTCGTGATGGCGATAGCGAGGAGAACCTGGACGACATCGATCCAGCCAATCGAAGTACAGAGATACTAGCTGTTTTTGGGCCTCACGCAAAGAGAACGCGCGCAGCGGAGCTCATACGTTTGCAGCAAATTCACGAGGAAAATGGCTTGAAGCGCAGTGTGAAAACGGTTTTTAATTGAAGTCCTTGGCGCGATGAAGTGTTACTGAATGCCAGGGGAATGAGCGAGCAGATCGAGAGGCCCCCACTCGAGACTTTCCTCGCTGGACAGCTAGCTGCAAGGGATTGTACGGCGTGCTGATATTTCACTTGCTGGTCAGCACCAAGCAGATACTGCAGCACGCCAGCACACTATGCGCTTACTATGAAAAGTGGGACACGTTGAAAGGCTGTGTTCTTGCTTGTTTCTGAACAGTTGTACTAGATTCACCCTTCAAAAGGTGCCATCTCAACTGGAGTCGGGTTTCCTTGTGGTGTGTTGCGGCAGAGCATGCCAGTACATGTATTCAGCCCCAGAATGTGCTGAGTGAGGAGCAAACGAAATTCATGCAGAACTGTGCATGGCCACTACAGCCTGCAGCACCAAGGGGCCACAACAAGCCTGCCTCCACATGCCTACCTTGTCATATCACCTAAACAAAAAATCATTCATGTCTCTTCCTTCAGTCTGGTGGATCTCTCTTCATTTCTTTCCTGTGATAACAATTTTGTGTTTTTTTTTGGATTTTTTAACATAATACCCTGGTGTGTTTGAGATGCTTTTAATACCACTATGAGTCGACCCACACCTGTAATATTTTGTTTCCTGACCCCCCATGCCCAGTAGAAGCTGAAAATGGGAAAAGGTCATTTTGTGGAATTTCACCCTAAGCCTGGTTTTCGCAGATTCTGGGCCATTTATTTCCCCTACCCTATATTATAGAGTGCGGCGCACATGAAGGGGTGCTTACCTGCTCTAGACTGATAGGGAGAAAGACACATTCGAATTGTGAACCTAACAACACTTTTGGCTCGTCATCACACACAAAACGCATCTCCATTGATTCATTTGTGGAGCAATTTCCATCTGTGATTATATTATAGCTGGACAGGACTACAATCAGAGCATAATACCTTAAAAACTCATCTTTACCCTAAACACTCTTGTCGCGTGAAAAGCAATAAAAACATAATCCAATGAGCTAACAAAACTGTGTGTCACATGTCGATTTTTCCTGGGATACCATACGTGTTATGTTTTTGTCCACTTTCAGCACCAAAACCGCCTCTGGAAATGAGCATCTTCAGTTCTGCGATCACCGTGCTGCTAAGTCCGATAGAAGTAGGCAGCCTTCCCATACTTCAGTACTGTGCGTACGGAAAACCAGCTATTGATCAGAATGGGAATCTGCCGTCGGTGTCAGCATGCAGCGTTTCTAATAGAGTCACCTTAACAGGTTTGACTATAAACACAACCTACATCATCAGTACGTATATTAGCAATGAATACGGAGATAGTGATCAGTCCATATCCATTCGCATCACCACTTTGCCTCCAGGTAAGTCATTACTTTATTATTTTATTCTTATCTTATTTTACGGGGGAATTTCAAACAGGCGTCATCACCTTTTTACAGGGAACACAAAGAAAGTTTTAACGGATGTTCGAAATCCAGCAGGTGAATTAGAAAGGCGGTAAGCAGGTGGCAGTGCATTCGACCGGTCAGTGCCTATGTAATAAATTGCGCTGAAACCATAGCGTGTGTTAGCAGGGGGTGAACCAAGCATCATACTGTGATCATGATTTGGAGGTTTGAATCCGGTTAGAAGATGATGACCCGTGGACGGTTGACGGGTATTTCTAATGGGAGAGTATATCCAACTCTTTGAATTAGCAGATCCTTTCGCCTCAATAAAGTGGCGTGTGTACTTGTAGTTGATTAAAGGAAATATCGAAAGTTCTTTCTTCGAGCCTCACCACGGTAGCATGTTTATGTAAATCTGGGAAGGACCGTCAGAGATACGAAGTATATTTTGTTTAGTGTCACTGTATACCAAATGATCGAATTTCTCCGTTGGGGTCTCAGAGGTTTAAAGCTTTGTGAACCATTGCTCGCGCCCGACTCAATTAACGTCTTTTGAATACCGACGGGACAAGCTGCTTGTAAATGAGGAGCTGGTCTCCTCCCCCAAGTTCGGCTTTCGTTTTCCCACTGAGGCCCTGCAGAGGTATTCTCACTACTGTCGCGGTCATTGTTCATCTCCTCGCTATCCGCATCTTGATTTTCAGTTAGTAGCAATCAATGTATCACACCGTCTGCACTGATATGCAACGTTGGGTGGCGATAAGAAGCGTATGGGAAGAAAGCAACGTCCCGGGAATGAATGTTGAGTTGGTTTAGTCCCAGACTGGGAGAATTGAGCTCAGGGTAGCAGTTTACACACGGCTGGTTGGCGGTTACACACACTAGCCGAACGCAAGCAATATTCGATGTGCACTTGCAATCAGGCATTTAGCTTCATTCGACCACATCAACTGTTGCTTCCGTACGGCCTAAAAACTGTGTGCCATTGGTCCAGTTAAGTGCGAAGATAGAAGATTTGGCTACACACGTCTCCCAGAAAAAGGAGGAAAATAAATAGCACGAGAGCAACATAATTATCCCGACACAGGCCACAAGAGCTGTGAAACGAAAACACCTATATAAACAGTACTAATGTTATAGTCATCCACCAAAACAATATGACCATGGAAACCCAAAACACACAGGGGATTGTAGAAGAAGCCACCACTGCAGCTGTACTTAGTGTAGTATCCCTGCCCGACCAATACGGAAGTTGTACGGAACTAATACGGCGCTTTGCCTGATGTATATTTAGTGTATCTCCGTATGTAAGCGTACGGCGTCTGCTGCATAAAAGCGGCTGCGCATTTCTGTTTTGATGAAGATGAGATTTTGATAATAACGAACTATTCAACCTCCAGGTGTGCACCGGAGAGAAAGTCAGTTATTTTTCCGTTTCTTCTTTCACTAATAATTATATCTCAGGCGTGTACCTGAAAGAAGTGGAATAAAAGTAATTCTTGTTGATTTCACCGCGCCTACCACTCGGGCACCCATTACATTGGTGGCAGCGGTGTAGTTTTAAATAAAACAACGTGATTCGACCCCAGACTCCGATGGCTCAACCCGCTACAGCTCCGTGCGATGAATCAAGATGAGAATCATGTTTCTTGCCTTCCTCGGCCTGGCACTGCTTATTAGCCTGCAGCTCAGTCAGGGTGCTAGCGTGGATAACCCTTCTCTCCCCACGGCACACACTGGAGACTCCGATGGCGATTCCAAGCGACCCGCTACCTACATGTACACTACCGGTGGTGATGGCGAAGCTGATGAGGACGACAACAGGCAGGCTGGTACCCAAGACAAGGAGGGTATTCCCCAAGACCAGCAGCGTTTGATTTTCGCCGGCACGCAGTCGGAAGCAGGAGCCCACTCTTCACTTGGTACTTCGCCTCCGTGGTGGGATGCAGATTTTCGTCAACACTCTTCCTGGCTAGACCATCACCCTTTACGTCGCGCAAAGCGATGCTATCGACAATGTGAAGACCACGATTCAAGACGAGGAGGGAGGTCAATCAGGTCATTTGTCTGACGCCGAGCTAGCCGCTCTGAGTGACCGGCTCAACCAAGATGAAGATAAAACCTGGCTTGCCCTCCGCCATAGCTCCAGCCGCCGCCGTGGTTACTAACGCTGATTCCAGGTATGCCATTTTCTTTCCTGTCTTCCTTCAGTCTCCCTGTTCTTTTCAGTCTTCCTTTATGCGAGTGTGTGAATCCAGTTTAGTTTGGTAGGCGTCTGATCATGGTGAGCCACGGCTTACCCAGCTAACGTGGGACAATATGTGTGACAACGCCCCTTATAGTTATAGTGTATTCAGTTCGGTTTTTGAACAGCGATGTTACTGGCGGGTTGTGCCAGCGTTGTGCAGCAAGAGTGCTGTAGTTTTTCAGGTCCTATTTGGAAGACAGTTCTTTCCCCTTTTGACCCCGTGAGATCGTGTGAACCTGGTGTGCTTTTACTTCTATGTTATGGTTTGTTATCAGTTCATTTCTTCTGTCTACTCTAAACGTTATCATTTCCGATATAATTTGCCATCTTCCGGTTGACGCTGTGTTCATAACTCTTCACTAATTTTTTGAAACTCACGAGGGCGTGATTATCTGTAGGAAGGGAGGGTGTAGTATCCCTGCCGGACCAATACGGAAGTAGTACGGAACTAATACGGCGCTTTGCCTGATGTATATTTAGTGTATCTTCGTATGTAAGCGTACGGCGTCTGCTGCATAAAAGCGGCTGCGCATTTCTGTTTTGATGAAGATGAGATTTTGATAATAACGAGCTATTCAACCTCCAGGTGTGCACCGGAGAGAAAGTCAGTTATTTTGCCGTTTCTTCTTTCACTAATAATTATATCTCAGGTGTGTACCTGAAAGAAGTAGAATAAAAGTAATTCTTGTTGATTTCACCGCGCCTACCACTCGGCCACCCATTACACTTAGGTTTGATTAATTTGGCGGGAAGCACACAGTTGGAAATGTGGAGGTACATACAAGCCTACCCAAACTAGCTTTCTAGACTGGAAATCGTATTTTGCAACAGATCTTGCCTTCTCCCCACCATTACCATCAGTTTGCGCCTGGCGCTTCATAGATGCATGATTATTTTTTGCCATCTGGCTGGCCTCTGCGTCCACCGCAGACACACCCACACACAACAGAAAGATACAGGTCACAGTGGTAGTGTGGTCTTTGTTCACTCACGCGGGAAAGGATAGCCGACCCGACAGTCACTGGTCCAGTATAGCGCGAGACACAAACAGCATGTCCTTAAGGGAATCCTCCACATACATGTTCTTACAAATATTACACAGCAATGAATCAAACAAGTCTCATTCCGCTGTAACTCCGAGTTTCGTGTCAAAACACTTCATCAGACAGCATAATGACCAACACTAAACAATCACTAGAATATATGTAGGACTCAGTGACCAGTCAAGGCCCCGTGACCAATCACGGTCCCCGTGACCAGTCAAACAGTCACAAACCCCCCATGACCAGTCACAAATTAGTTTACCAGTCACAATGCCCCATGACCAGTCACAAATCACCATACATGTACATGTGTAAAGTACACAGTTCGTGACTGCTCGCAGGGTGCTTCGTACTGCAGGATTTGTTGTGGAAACTATAATTCCCTATGACCGGTCACAGAATACAGTTGTGACCACTATAATTCCATGCGAACAGTTACATGCAGAATGTACAGTTGTGACCACTCTTTCTCTGTGAGTAGTCACAGGCAGAATATAGGTATTTCTGTATTACAAGAGAGATTGGAGGCTTTGTCACAACTCTGAGTTTCACGTATTACTACGATCGTCAGGCAACTGATGGCTCCTAAACGGGCAGCCTGAACATAAGGGGGAGCAAGGTGGGAAATTCTGAGGGGTATCATAGGCGACGGGTATTATAGTGCAAGAGTCAGGTGCAGGCGTGAAGTTGCCAAGTCTTCAGACTTGGGGCTATGCAGCAGCAGTTCCAGCGTGAATGACATAGAATAGAGCCGGGGACCACACATGCCCACACCATTACACACACATACACCCACACTCTCTCCCTTTTCTCACATACACTCACACGTGCGCGCACGCACACACACACACACACTCATTCTCTAAATCTCTCTCTCTCTCTCACACACACACGCACATATGTCATTCATTCTCTACATCACACACACACACACCTGGCCTGGTGTACAGCTGCCAAATGCTTAGCCACGCCGCCCCCGAGACAGGGGGAGAGTAGAAGAGAGAGTTTGAGACACACACACACACATCCACACACACACACACACACACACACACCTGGCCTGGTGTACAGCTGTCAAATGCTTGGCCACGCCGCCCCCCGAGACAGGGGGAGAGTAGAAGAGAGAGTTTGAGACACACACACACACACACATACACACACACACACATACACACACACACACACACACACATCCACACACACACACACACACACACACACACATTCTCTAAATCTCACACACACACACACACACATTCTCTCTCTCTCACACACACACTCTCTTTCTCACGCATGCACACACACACACACACACACTCATACATGCGCGCGCACACTTACTCACACACACACACACACAAATAGGCAGCGGGACTACCAGCTAGATTCGATGGGCCTTGCGGAATAAGTTACGGAGGTAGAACTTGTTTTCATGACGACATTTGGACACAAGTACTTCTGAATTATTATTTTATCTCTTTTCAACCAATCCACAAGCCAAGAAGAGATGCGTAGACGGAAGAACCGTACTCTTGGTGATACTGATCGCAAACATGATTAATGCCTCCAGGCCATTGAGCACCCAATTCTAAACCTTATCTAAGCAAAGCAGCATGCCAATTCAAGAACATCTCGTCAGACATACATATCGATATATGTCTGGTGCACTCTCACTAACAAGCAGGCATCGCAGGCTACATTCGCACCAGCAATCAAAAGAAGTTGAAGTGAGTGAATATTTCTATCAAATTAATAATTGGAAGACAAATGAAGGTGTGGAGGATCGCCCAAAAACACTGACAAGGAGGGACAGTAAACGGTACACAGTACTCGTATGCATGTACTTATACACGTATAGCAGCACAACGAGAAAGACCATGATGCATAATGTTGCATCAATAAATTTTACAGAGTTATTTTGGGAGTAGAAGATGTGTTCGAAGCAGTAAACTGCGTAAGCACTACGTTGAGCCAGAATATTGAAATACAGTTTCCTGCAGTCAAAACAAGACACTCACACTTCTCTGGTCTAGTTCGCCATTCTTATCGATAAACATGACTTGATTTAATTTCTTACGATGGTTCTTGAGAATGGATCAATGTTGTCTTGAATAGATGTCTTCCTGAACGACTTCAACTGAGAGGCAGTTTCAGTTTCAACAAGCTGGACATTGTTTTTCTGTGGAGTCTTCCACAAG
This sequence comes from Sycon ciliatum, assembly GCF_964019385.1. Taxonomy (NCBI): domain Eukaryota; kingdom Metazoa; phylum Porifera; class Calcarea; order Leucosolenida; family Sycettidae; genus Sycon; species Sycon ciliatum. The sequence goes on along the minus strand of NC_088652.1, from coordinate 5,220,970 downwards.
AAAGACAGAGCTACACACACGAAGGTGCTTGATGTACTCAGTACCTTCTTGGAAATGAACATATTTTCATTTCCATCTTCATGATATTTTCGTCTCTGCATCGTCGACGATGTCCACTTCTGACTCCGTAATCTTGTCACCCATCCTCTCCAAAAACACAAATCGAGTGCTGCTTGCATGCTGGATCAGTTGAAGTCAGTCTCTGCTCTAGCAAGATCGGCCTACAAAAATTACATCACTGAAAATATTCCGAAATAGCTTTTCTAAACGACGAAGTTTGTTCTTCAAATATGATGAATAGCACAACCTACTAGCCAGAACGTCCTCTCAAAAGAGATTCTATCTGAAGCCTGCAAGATTTTCGACCACCCTTCGTTTTGGAGAGGAGCGCACACACACCAGACTCGAGTTACAAGTAAACTACGCGGAGATCGAGAGTTGATCGAAATCTTTCTTGCTCACTTCTGAAACCTGTGAAGGAAAAAAGTATGCTGAACGCGTGAATGCCTACAGTTAAGTCGTAATATTTTGACGTGGATCCTGTGACCGTTCACACAGAGAAAGTCGCGGCTGTTTCTGACTGGTCATCGGGATTCAAACTGGTGTGTGACTTTATGACTGCTCTTCGGGGATTTGTGACTGTTTGATTGGTCACGGGGATCGTGATCGGTCATCGAGACGTGACTGCTCACTGAGTCCTACATATATACGGTGAAGGGGAGAAAAACATGTTCTTACATGTGGATGACTTCTATCCCCCTGCCGCTGAAGAAGGCGCTCTGGCACGCCAGCATTGGCCGCTGCCGTCGCTCCCCCCCCCCCCCCCCCCCCCACCGGAGAGAAGACTGTGCCTGCCATACACTGTGGGGTGTTCAACTACGCGGGCAAGAGCTGTGTGGATCAATTCACGCGCCCAGCCATATGTCATCTTTCCCCGCAGACATGACTTGTGGGCTGCTGCGGATACCTTGCCAAAAAGATGTTATTATTATTATTATACGCATTCCCGCGTTGAAGTGTAGCAGCAGTATGCTGCGTCCACAGCTTCGCTTATGCAGAATGGCTTGGGTGAGAGGAGAGGGAAGAGAAAGCAACAAGGCAACCAACATCTATGAAATTGGTCACAATAACATGAAGAGAATGAAGAGAGGTTGAGTGGGTGAATGCCGTGCTCTCTACAAAAGAAACCCTCTATGACCGACACAGGACATGGTGTAGTAGCCTGCTGCTCCAGCTGGCTCACCATGACCACATCGCCCTGGCGCAACTGGTCGTTATTACGTTGTCGCAGGCGGAGGGACATATGAGTGCCGCAAATGTAAATATCCTGAGGCGTGAGGCTTTGTAAATCTTCCCAGCGAAGCAGAGCAGTGAAGCGGAGGACAAACAACGCTGTGGTTTGCCAGTCATGCAACGGGGCGATAGGTGTAGCCAGTGTGGCGACGACCTTGTTGAACACCACCGACCTCAAGGGTGCACTGAGCGGCGATTGATTGGTTGGGCACAAAGACGTCTTGCAGCAGTGAGCAATTGTCTCACCACGATATGTTGTGTGGGATCCTGGCAATCCGCCTTAAAATGCACCCAGTGCAATGCCGCCACAAATTGGTTTTTGGCCCGATGGTACACTGTAACTGCAATAACTTGACGATGTAGAAGCACACGCTTGTGGGTGCCGCTGGGAATGACGAAACTTGACACGGTACGGCCCACCTTTCCTACTTTTCCCATGGGTGTAACGCGTGCTGGTACGCAGACGCAGTGGAGCTAGCAACATCCTTCCAAATCACTGTCCTTAGCAGGTCCGCCAGAGGTTTCCGGGGCGGTTGTGTCACAGCGTCCACCTCGTCCCATAATGCGGACGGGCCTGACAAGAGTGACGCACGGAGAAGCAAAAATAGGCATAAACGCGCGACCCAGTCAGCAAAAAAACAACAACAACCTTGAGTCCTCATTAATGGCCACCATAAACGGGTCCCATGCATGATAGCAGCTCATTCCGTTAGTTTCCGAGCCACAAACAAACCTAACCCCGCAGACAACAGCATCCCGTAGCACATTGTCCCCTTGGGCAAATGCATGCACCACCTAACAACCAAGTGGGGATGACCAACCGGCTCCCAGGGAGCTCCAGGCCTGCTCTCATTGGAATGCAGATAACCCAGTGTCCCGTCGCCATTGTCCGCTTGGGAAAACACATGCACAGCCTGCCCACCAGGTGGGAATGACACACACGCTCCCAGGGCGCTCCCGCTCTGCAGATCACCAAGTGTTCCACACCTTTGCTCCCAGGGAGCCTCACACACAAATGCATGCCCTCCATAGACTGTAGTGACAGCACTCCCCTAGCACTCATTTGCGCAGAGGATCAAGCCCAGACCATAAAAATCTACACCTTTACTTTCCAAGACATGAAAAAATCCAATAACTATGGCTCCTCCAAGTCAAATGTGAACATACAGCACTAGGACTGAAATAACTGGGGAATGACACGAATTGCCGAATTGTCCATTGGCTGCTCCACCAAATCACGCTTGGTGTTACCATGGACCACGCTGGAGGCTTGGGCATACTCTGGCCATGTAACCCACCTGTCCACAGGCATAGCAGGTGACTCCCGCAGACCCCAGAACTCTGCCCCGTCTCCAAATGCCCCGAAGCCAGTGTTTCTTCGGCCGAACTGTGCAGGCGGCCGCGACAAAGTACTGCTGGCTGGGGGTGCGAAAATTCCGCTGCTGATTCTTCCGCGTGTTATCAGCACGTGCTGCTATCCGCCGTGCTGTGGCAGCCGCCTCAGCAATCCTCTTGTCATCTGCCATCCCGTCACCCAGCACACCATTTTCATAAACTTCGACTTTTTCCAATCGTAAGGGTCTGCAATCTGGAGATGCCTCTGGCGGAGGGTCAGGGTCGCCTTACTTTTTGCTAGGTGTACAGCCGCGTCATGATCTGATGGCAGTTGAGTGAGCGCTCCCTCCAGGCCATTGATCGCAGTTTGGTTTACGTAGAATTGTTTTGCAGGCCAGCTTGCTTCAACCTGACCTGGTTCGACTTGGAGGCTCCTCGACGTTGCCAGCACGGATACGCTCTGGGGCCGTGCCCACAGCTCCAGGTGAGGCGGGCCTGGTCCGTTTTTTTTGGTGGAACTGGAATTTGAACCAGGGGTGCAAGCGAAACGCTTGCCAGCGACTATTCACTTTTCGTTTGTGTCATGGTCAAGCTCTTCCACGGACGAACAAAATTGCAAACTACAACGAAAATAGAAAGACCAGGATGAAAAAAAATTGATGTTGCTGTTTTACTGCTGCGCCCGTACTTTCACCTGCCACTACTGGTTCCGCCTTCTCCATTTTTCTCAGTCGTGTCTCCGCTAGTCTCTGGCTTCTCCTCAGATTCGTTTTTCCTCCATTTTCATTTCGTTCTCCTGGTGATCTTTCCGTTGCCGCCATCGGGAAATGAAAATGGAGGAAAAACGAATCTGAGGAGAAGCCAGAGACTAGCGGAGACACGACTGAGAAAAATGGAGAAGGCGGAACCAGTAGTGGCAGTTGCTGTTTTAGTTTAGTTCTTTTTGGTTTCCCGTTCTCGGAGCCTTCTATTCGGTACTCTTTGTAGTTGTACTTCTATACTGTTAAGCTATCCCAATTCAAATAAACACTTAAAAAAAATGAAGAGAAAAGTTTGAGAACACTGACAAAAAAACAGCTGACGCAATCCTGGTGCCGTAACTATGGTGAAAAAGCTGGCAAAAATAACATTTTTCGTATCATTCGCTACGCTCAGCCAACAAAATAACACGTCCTCCTTAAAATGTCTTCCTACTTTAACCGTTTTTTGCACTTTGTCTTCATCGTTTTTACCCTGCATGACTAATGTATACACAGACTTCGATTCAGCTTATCTTATTCATTTGGGTTTTCAGATTGTTTTTTTTCTTCGTATTTTCAACCCTCGACCATATTTTCGTGTATATTCCCCACTGTTTATCCAAAATGGTTCGCGTGGTCTGCATGTCTGTAAAGCGGGATTCACAGAAGCTTTTCTTGCAATGCGACACGCGATTCGACGGGATCTGCGACAGACGCGTGTGATGTTGCTGGTGTCGCTCTAACAGGGGAGATACTGAAGATAAAAGTCTCTACAGTTTAGCTTCAGTATCTCCCCTCTTAGAGCGACACCAGCAACATCTTTGCATACTTGTACACATGATCTTATTAGACCTGGCTCCCAAACATTTTGCAAACGGAAATTGCTCGCAATACGTCGCATGCAGTCGAGGGGTGCCGCAAGGATCCGTCCTCGGCCCCTCCTGTTCACACTATACATCCGTGACCTTCGATGCTGCTTGCCCCAGCAGGTCACAAACCAGGAATTTGCAGACGACATTGCAATTGAAGCCTCGGACAGTTGCGAACAAGTGTGCTCTTCTCTAAGCACAGCCATCACTGGCCTGTCGCAGTGGTTGGAGGACCGCGGACTAAGGCTGAACCAAAAGAAAACGCAAGCTCTGTTGATTACCCCAAGAGGCCCAGCCCCTGACACAGATAACATTCGAATTCGCTGTGGGAATGCAGTCCTTGCAGTTGTGGAACAAGCACAGTATCTGGACGTAATGGTAGATGGGCAGCTCTCCTGGGAGCCTCACGTCAATCACACAATCCAGCAGGTGCAGGAGTCAGTAGGTGCGCTGTGGCGGAGTCGCCGAAGCCTCACCCTGGCGTCAAAGATCCTGTTTTAAAGGTCGATGATCCAGGGTAGGTTGTCGTACGTTTCCAACGCCTTTTATCCGTCACTTCAAATTGGCAACATGGAGCCCCTCACACGTCTAACGAAGTCTTCTTCGGTCTGCCACCGTGGTCGCGCACGAGCCCGATCTTTGAACAGCTCCGCCTCACCACCCTGGAGGACATGTTTAACATTAACCTCCTCATCTTTGTCCGTCGTTGTCTGTTCTCCCGAGCTAGCTCCCTCTTCACGAGCTTCTTCATGAGAGTCATTGGTGACCGCACTCGGTGAGCAGCACATCACCTCGTTCGAGTACCATTTTGGCCCGGTCCTGCGGGTCGAGCAGCCATGCAGTTCATCGGCGCAGTCCTGTGGAACCAGCTCCCTCCTGATCTCCGTTCTGAGCCCAGCCACCTTCAGTTCTGTGCCCTGCTAAAATCGCATCATGGCTCCGTTTAAATGCTTTTCGGCTAGTGTGTTTCTGTGGTATAGCGGACTGAAGAATAGTAAACGTGTTTTGCAATATATGTATGAAGCTATTTTGTATATAGTATGAGGTTGATTGCTTATTTATTTCTACCCTTCCTCTCTCCATACTTCTGTCCCCCCCCCCCTACTCTCTCTCATTCCTTCTGTCGTCCACATGTATCAAAGGAGGCGAAATCGCCTGTTTGTGGTGCGGCGTTAAATAAACTTCTACAACACAACAACAACAAAGTATAACTCGTTTGTGTCCACCAGATCAACACGTCATTTCTTCTCATTACCCCTTGCCAATACCTCCCTGTTTCTGAAATCTTCTCTGCGTACACTCTCTGGTCTTCTCTGCCAACTAGCCTTAGAGCGTGCATAGACATTAAGGAGTTCAAGCTTCAGCTTCTTCGTCCTAAATAATCTCACCATTTTCGTCATGCCTCCCCTTGCAGTACTCTCTTTGTTTCTCTCCTTATTATTCAGTTCGGCGTGGTTGGCTACGACCCGACTTCTCATATATTGACAGTCTTCTGACGAGCCAGGAGATGTTGAGTTAATAATAATAATAATAATAATAATAATATTAACTGGTTTGAGGGAAAGAGACAAACGGGAAAAGTCTGAAGAAAAAATTGTTATAATAATAATAATAATAATAATAATAATAATAATAATAATAATAATAATAATAATTTGGAAAGGATTGGGAGAACTTCAAATTCGAAGGATCAGTCGGGGAAGTGAACTGCCTGAAAAGAGAAAAAAACGCCAGACCCACCAGGACTCGAACCTGGGACCCTGCTTGTCCTGAGCAATGCTCTAACCACTGAGCTAAGGGACCAGGCTGAACCTAGAAGGCGCTGACAAGTTTTTCACTCCAAAGGCAGCTCACAACACGTGCCACACATACTGATGGCACTTGGGTCTTTTTCCCTCCCCCAGAGCATTGCTCATGAAAACCAGGGTCCCAGGTTCGAGTCCTGGTGGGTCTGGCGTTTTTTCTCTTTTCAGGCAGTTCACTTCCCCGACTGATCCTTCGAATTTGAAGTTCTCCCAATCCTTTCCAAATTGAATCACTTTCTTTCACCTCTGGTAGTTTCCAGAAACTGACCGTGGTTGGTCCCCTGGGGGAGGGAAAAAGACCCAAGTGCCATCAGTATGTGTGGCACGTGTTGTGAGTTGCCTTTGGAGTGAAAAACTTGTCAGCACCTTCTAGGTTCAGCCTGGTCCCATAGCTCAGTGGTTAGAGCATTGCTCATGACAAGCAGGGTCCCAGGTTGGAGTCCTGGTGGGTCTGGCGTTTTTTTTTCTCTTTTCAGGCAGTTCACCTCCCCGACTGATCCTTCGAATTTGAAGTTCTCCCAATCCTTTCCAAATTTAATCACTTTCTTTCACCTCTGGTAGTTTCCAGAAACTGACCGTGGTTGGTCCCCTGGGGGAGGGATAAAGACCCAAGTGCCATCAGTATGTGTGGCACGTGTTGTCAGCTGCCTTTGGAGTGAAAAAATTGTCAGCGCCTTCTAGGTTCAGCCTGGTCCCATAGCTCAGTGGTTAGAGCATTGCTCAGGACAAGCAACTAATAAAAGATATCCTGAGTGTGTACCTAAGAGAATAATAATAAAAGATAACTAGTGTTAATTGCACCACGCCTACCACTCGGCTACCTGTTACAGATACGAAGGCAGTGAAGAACATGGAAGAAATAAAAATGTGATATGGAAGAAATGATGAACAAAAAATCTTACTTCGAACCAATTTTCGCACAACTCTCCTCAGGAAGCCACGTTGTACTAATGAAAAACAATCCAGAAAGATACTAATAAAGAGAAATGGAGTGAGAAGAAACAACACCTATGAAAATGATTATCCTAGCACTAAGGTAAACGTATTCATAAGCCTAATCTGTGTGTCCACAAGGACAGCATTATTCGCTTGAAACTGTTTTAATAGCAGTTTGTTCTGTTTGTTTGACCCTGGTTTGCTATGGTGTCATATCTTGTGTCACAGTATACTAGTAGTCCTAACAAGTTCGTTGAGAGAGCATGTCTGAGGATACCAAAGTATGTGTGCAAGTGGATCACTCCGATTTCGCTCAAAATTTGCAGGTAGGTTCTCTTTGGGATGTGGATCGATTGTGGAAAGCCCTTGAAAAAGTTTCTGAAGGGAACCTTGAAATTTGGATACCCCTCAGAAATGGCCGAAAATCACATTATTTATGGGTCTAGAAACGAGTCACGCCGCAGCTTATACGAACAAGCTATGACTAAAACTGCATCAAGCCAACATTGCCTCACCTTAGAAAAGTTCCTGGAGCAGTACCGCTTAGCCACGCCAGGATCTCAGACGAGGTCAATCACCCCCTGATGCCACAAATGATCGTCTTGAAAATAGCCAATTTACAAGCGCTTGCGAAACAGCCAGCTACGTCCTTAATTGGCCAGAACTATACACCGGCAGATAGTAGAACACATCTTCTAGCGCTGAGGACATGTCCCCCATTCCTTTTGGCTTTTCTTGGAATAAACCCTTTTGAATTTTTCCACTAGTCCATGCTGAAATCAGGCCAAAGTCATACCTGCGCAGGAAAGCTCACCCCTCCGCGACGTCTCCTCAGCAATTTCTACTCCAACACAACTCCCAAGGCCGCAGAACAAAGTGTATTTTTGACTCTGACAAGGAAAAGCAGCGGTGATCACTTGCCGTGAGATCTCAGCATGTCGTCACGCACGCCAGCCAGTCTTCATGGCTTGCAGTGTATTCAGGAGTTCCTCAGGAAAGTATTTTAGGCCTTACCCTTTTTAACGTCTACCTGAGGGACCTTCCCCAGATTTTTTCACCCCAAACGCACCTTCTCCAGAAGATCATGACCGAAGTCCACTCGCGGACAGGTAACATGGCTCTTATGTGTCACCTTCCTTCCGGGTACTGCGGGACAGTCCTACATCCGTTTCTAGGGTGCCATTCTCTGGAATAAGCTGCCGGCTGAAGTTAGATGTATATCACCAAACGATGAATTCAAGAGCACCATCTGACTCTGTTTTGAGTCGCTTGTCCCTACCTCTTTGTGTTTTAGCCTCTAGAAGCGCTAGTTCTTCAGTTACCTGATTTTCTGCATGATTGCCTTCTTTGTAAGTTCTCAATTCTTCTCTGCACCATTGCCTTATGCTATATTTATGAGCACCATTGCCTTCAGGAACGCTGTATTTTTGTTCTCGCATCCTTTCTGGATATTTGCCTTCAGATACGCTTTATCTGTAATCGTAACTTAAAGTCTCATGCCCATAGATAAACATCAGAAAATTAATACTGAGTGAACAGCCAGTATCCGATTATGCCAATCATAATGGTCTTAGTTGTATCCGGGATCAAATTTTCACATAAAATGAAAATACCAAGATAAGCACGAGCTGAAAGTTTCAGCTGTGAAGGACGTTCGCGGATGTCCATGCATGTCGATGACGATACTGGCAAGACCATTGGACAATAAGGTCAAAAAATGATTCAAGGACGCAAAGCAACGATCCACACAACTTGCAAGGCTCAAAATATGCTAATATCAAGAAAAGGGGAGGCTATGCAAACAAGAATCATGCAAAACCGAACGTCTCAGGAAAACAGCACTGTACTTCGACTAAGACACTTTAGATGGACAATAAGCAGTGGTAACAAACAGCAGTTTTACACGTCAATCGTTTCGCCGTATAGATAAGTCACCTTCCACTCCTTATATTACTTCTATAACTAAAAATATAAATCAATTGTCATTACATCCAAGGTAATTTCAAATGTTGGGCATTGATTCACTCTGTGCAGCAAAATGGAATGCGTGTGCTCAAACCAGCACCAGCACTTGGCAAGTCGATTGGACTTTTCGATATGACCGCAAAACCTGGAAGGATGCCAACATATCCTGTCGGTCTTTTGGCGGATCACTGGCTACTGTCCAGACAATGGCTCAGCTGACATGTGCTAACCGGACTGCAGAAGGAACATCCGCTACGTGGGTAGGCCTGACTGGTACATGGAGCGCCGGAAACTGGAGTGCTTGGAAATGGGAAGCTGCATTGTCGCCCGTCACGGCACAACTTCCATGGGCATCAAAATTTCCAAAGAATCAGGATGATTGCATATACGGATACTATCAGCCAGAAATTTTCAGATTACGGACGTGGGACAACAACCATACACTTCGGTACCTCTGTCAACGATATGTGCCAAAAGGTAGGTGTATGGCCTTTCATAATGCCACAATGTGTTGTCACATTGTTTTTAAGCCTACTTTCTCTGTTATCAAAAACTTCGTGATGGATTACGATGGATATGAAAACGATTAGAATAAGCCAAGAACTGTTTGGGTCGACTGTAAACCACTCGACGAAGGTTTTCAGCCTATGTCCAGCATCCTTACAAGAGAAACTGTTGGCGGAATGACCACAGAGTTCATTTTGCGTGACTTTCGCTCGACTCATTTTTGACCGTACGCTGCTGTGGGCATCTGCTGCACTCGAGTCGTGATCTCTCTGGAGTCGTTGTCAGCTCTTTCAGCCTTACCTCGATTTCTTTGATTGCCCTCCACTCACGTTTGTTCATGCCGCCGTCGGGCAAGTTGGCGTTCAAGCTGCATGATCCGCCTTGGTGGCGATTACTCGTTTCCACCAGGGAGTTTTAACCCTCATTCCATGTTGACTATTTTTCCTACGGTCCCAGTATATTAGGGTCCTTTTGGACCCCAGGAACGTTTTGGGTGGTATTCTTGCAAACTCTTCATTTTATTTTATTTTTTTGCTGTGTAACCTTCCCATGGACCGATGCTTTGACCAAACTGCAGTTGTTAACAGCTCTTAAGTTTGTCGGGATAACTTTCAAGTTTTCAAAAAAAACACCCGAAACATTCCTGGGGTCCAAAAGGATCTCCATCTACTGGGAACGTAGGAAAAAAGTCAACATGGTATGATGTATTATGGCTGTAGACGAATATTTTCTTGTAGGGCCTCATACTTCAGTTGTCGGTGACCGTGGACATAAAATACCAAGCTATCGCAATTGTTGCACTTCTCTGTGTTCTACGTCACTGGGGACCCCGCCCGCATTTTCCGTAATAAAAGTGAAATCCATCAAGAACCTCTAACCCAGACTAACTATTTATCTCGGCTATTATGTTGTTGAAGAATACATGAAGTGTGAGGGAGAATTGATACGGCAAAGTTAAAGTATTTCAAAAATCATACCCCTGGGGTCCGTTTGGACCCCACAACCCGGAAGGAGGGGTTAACAATAATGTATTCCCTGGTTTCATCTTCACAGTCCACAACTCCGCGAAACGAGGAGTAAAGACACAGCCAAATTTATTCCGTTTTCCCAGAACGATACTCCGGTCCGCACTGAACAGCAGCGGCTAACAAGTCCTCTCGACTTTCCTTCGTCACGAAACTCACGTCGGCCTGCACACATCTTTTAAAGAGAGCATGTCTGAGAAAACCAGAGCATTTGGGCAAGTTGGTCTCCCAGATTTCGGTCAAATTTTGCAGGTAGGTTTGATTTGGGGTGTAGATCAACATTCCTAAGCCCACGCAAATACTTTTCGAGGGAACCATGAAATTGACATACCGTCAATATTGGCCCAATATTGGCAAGATTTATGGGTATAAAAAACGAGCCACGGCACAGTATACAAAAACAAGCTACGAACAAAACTCCATCAAGCCAACCTTATCTCACCTTAGAAGAGTTCTTGGGCCAGCACCACTTACCCACGCCAGCATCACAGAAGACGAGGGCCATCATCCTCTGACGCCACAGATTATCATCTTGAAAATAGCCAAATTACAAGCGCTGATAAAACAGCGAGATACGTCCTCAATTAGCGAACAGTATACACCGGCAGATAATAGAACACCTCTTCTAGTACTGAGGACATGTCCCCCTCATACTTTCTCCGGTTTTTTCAAAAACAATATTGAATTTTTCCACTCGACCATGCCCATATACGTCAAAACTCATACCGGCGGAGGAAAGCTCGCCCCTCCGCGACGTCTAGTCAGCAATTTCAACTTCAACACCACTCCCAACGCTGCAGAACAAAGTGTACTGTTGGCTCTTACAAGGAAAAGCAACTGTTATCATTGTTCTCTCCAAATGGCAAGCTTCTCCTTGCGCCACCAACATTTGTCTGTGCACAAGTTGCAAAAGTGACTGAAATTTTGTGTGAAGTTTTTAGATTTTACTGCAAGAGGAATGATGACATCACGTGCCTCGTGACGCAAAAATGCCACGTCTCATAGATCACGGTTCAGCAGTTGTTCCCAGTCACCTAGAACAAGCGCACCTGTACTTACATCGATCAGCCCTCGATCTAGGTGGGATTAAGTGCATCTTGACGCAGCTCAAGAGCACACATATGTCGTGTTGTAGGCCTTCTAGCTCCAGCCGGGACTTTCCCTCAACATGCAGCACAGAGACTAGGGTGAGTACTTTCAAATCACATTGTTCATGACTGAAGAAATTTGTCATGTGGGTGCGCCACATGCCCCATGCAGCCAGTGTAGGCTGGTCAACTCCAAAGGACCCTGATGATATGCTCGACGGTCATTCCTTGCTGTTGCAGATCTACTTCGAATCATCAGTATGTAAACTAGCCGTAGTTCCTGTTAAACAATGTTCGAGATGAGCGAGGCTATTGTGAAAAAATACATCCCTGTTCTTACTGCGAGAGGAAATATCTCGAAATATTCCTGCCAATGCAATACTGCTAGCGCTATAACGATAGTTTCTGCATGTTCTGAGCGGAGCATGCAGGGAATATAATGCATTTTACCTCCTCTATCATGGTCCGCTCCGAATATTGCCAAAGTAACGATCGTGATCGTGTGCATTTTGTTGTGAACCAGAAAGCCTTATTCTACGTCACTGGGCACGAGATTTCATGATTCCTCTTCCAGTAAAATCCAAAAACTATACCCACAAAATTCAGTCACTTTTGCGTACACATTCATGAAGAACTCTGTACGATGCACATCTACCAGGTATCTATATATTTCCATAAGTCTTCAAAACTGTATCCAGACTCATCGTTAACCTGAGCCTTCCTTAGAGACAAGTGGGTATAAAAGAGTTACTCCATTATGAGTGATGTACCAGTCACGCCCAGGATGTTTCTTTGTGATAATTGAATACGCCATTGTCTCATAACATGACGCCTCAGTGTTTGTGGTGCGAAAGCAGTTTTTGTTGTTGTTGATCTTTTTATCTTTAAACTGATGCTGTAGCCATCATCTATCCGAGTGATACTTCCCTAGATAAGCAAGCGAGAACCAGACTCCCGCGATTATACCCCACTGTAGAATAGTTGCACTGTCTCAGAGAGTCAGAGGGTAACAATCTCTAAGAGCTAGTGGATAAAAACAAATCCCTCTCTTGAGTTGTGCCCAACTAAGGTCCTGTGAATGTTTGGTTTTCTTTTGCTAACCAAGCGCCTGTGCAAGTTTGGTACTGTTTTTGCTAATGGACTTGTCCATGCCATTGCACTGGTGGTTCCAGGATCAAAGTTATTGTTGCCGTTCCTGCTGAGTCAGGAGCGTGTACAGCAAACTTTATGCTCCGTTTTATGCTTGATGACGCAAATGGACGAGCAAAAAACATATCTTCCTCTCTAGAATTATTTAATTTCTTGAATAGTACGATTACAGTGCGTTGCTTTTTATAATGATCCTTTCGAACATAGACATGCATGGGAGAAAGTATGATCCAAGTTTCAGTCTCTGACCTCTACTTTCACGCCGAATTTGATGGCTTTTATTTACCACCATGGAGCGGAGTTCTCACAAAAATGTTATTATTATTATTATGCTCTATTCGCATTAGCATCAGTGAGCTTATAAAGCTCACATATAGCCTTCGTTTAAGCCGCAAGAAGGAGCAAGTGAGCGCGAGGAAGCGCAATGCACACAGAGCATCAAAACAAAACAAAACAAAAACATAAACAAAGAGACGAAACAAGCTACTCTTGTTTCTACGACTGCTACTCACAATACTGCGGGTCCTCAAACCCACCTGCTCATTAGCGAAAGACATAGGCCATAGGGTTCAAGAACAGAACCACCATGGCTGAGAGGCGTCACTCTCTCATCCAAGCAACTTTGTGCACGGTAAAATAATGACACGGCCCCACTGCGCCAACTCTCCTACAGATACAGTGTACGTGTCATATCCAAATCCAACACAACAAAAATATTAGTCTTGAAATTATCTGATCGTTGAAATTTCAGATCCTGAGGTCTAAATCACTTACCGTCAACAATCAATTCCTATTTTCTGTTTCACGGTCGGTCCTACACTCCCTGTGCCACTTTAGCCTTAAAAAAATCTCTGCTGCGATAGCCAAGCAACATTGGGTGTGTATTTGCTGATGTTGTCAGTGATCAACAAAGAGCACCTGAACTGTGTCTTCCACAGGGCCCAGTGGGACCTAAGGGTTTTACATCCTTCAGTTCGGTGTCAATAGGTTGTGTGCGTAAACTGTTGGGTTCCTTGGACACCAGCAAAGCGACAGGCAGTGATGGAATACCCGCATTTCTTCTGACGTCCTGCGCTGATTTGCTAGCTCCCTCCTTAACATTGATATTTAATGCATCTCTTGCTGTTGGTTCTGAGCCAGACGGCATGAAGTTGGCACATGTCACGCCGGTATTCAAGGCTGGAAATCCTCAAGATCCGGGAAATTATCGCCCTGTGTCTCTCCTGCCAATTGTGTCGAAGCTGTTAGAACGAATTGTCCATAGACAACTATCCTCATTTCTGGACAAGGAGAATTTGTACCCTCCCTGTCAGTTTGGCTTTAGACGTCAACATTCAACGGAAGACGCTCTAGTTTTCGTCCCGGACACGTTTGTTCGCGCTCGCGATGCCGGACAAATTACTGGTGCTGTGCTCGTGGATATGTCCAAAGCATTTGACAAGGTCAGGCACCAAGTGCTCATTAATGATTTGTTTGAGCTTGGCATATCTGGTTCAGCATTAGTTTGGTTTGCCGACTATTTGTCCAATCGTCGCCAAATAGTGCACATTGCTGAGAACTATAGCCCTCCTTTCCCCTGCATGTGTGGCGTTCCCCAGGGCTCTGTTCTTGGTCCGCTGCTTTTTGTACTCTATGTTCGTTCGATCCAGTCCATTGTCTCCGAGTTTTGTGTGAAAGTTATTCAATTTGCTGACGATATTCTATTGTATGTTTCCGGTACGCAGAAGAATGCGCTTAGCAACTCCCTGTCTGCAGCTGTCTCAGCCATTAGTACCTGGCTGTCAAACCGCAATTTAATTCTAAATGCCCGGAAGACACAAGTGCTCTTCCTGTCTACGCCACATATTACTGACCACAAATTTGCAGTCTACTGTCATGGAGTGCAGCTCACGCAAGTGACATGTGCAAAGTACCTTGGAATACATTTGGACCAGGATCTTTCTTGGAGGACTCAAGTTGATTCTATGGTCACCAAACTTGCCAGTAAAATTGGTATTCTGTTCCGAAATTGACACAATATTCCGCTGACTTGCCGAGAAACCTTTGTAAAGTGCCTAGTGTTGCCAGATTTTCTATATGCATCAAATTGTTTTTCTGCTGGCCTTTCCTTAACCCAGTTAGGTAGGCTTGAACGAATGCTAAATCAAGCTTTGCGTTCAGTGTACGATACTGTTTTTGTAGCCCATCAAGCCCTTTATTTGCGAGACTTGGTCTAGATCGTTTGGCATCCATGTATTGCAAGAAATTACTGTATCTGACGTGGCGCTGTTTGGAAGGCCGCTGTAGTGTCACATTACGTCAAATGTTCAAGCGTTTAAATAATGGTCTTGCAACGCGCAGCCTTGTACCACGCACTCTTAAGTTGCCCATGCTCAGGACTGCCTTTGCCCGTCATGGCGCTTCCTTCCAATGTGCTAAGCTGTGGAATGATTTGCACCCTCTAGCTCGCTGTGTGGATAACTCCGCCCGTTTTAAGAAACTGTTACCCCAATGCCTTGCTTTTTCACGCTAGTAATTATGACTTTCAGCTATGCAAAATGCGAACATGATCACCTATCCAATACCGGTAGTTATTATATTAATTATTCATATCTTTTTGCTTCTTTCCCTCGAGTGGGTCTATTGTTATTAGGCAATTGTCTGTTATAGTCACCACTATAAATAAAAAATTCAACCAATCAATCAATCAATTTCAAACACACAGCCCAAAAGTTTAGCCGAGAAAAATATTCGCGCAATAATAGTCGATTCACACCAGCGAAACTTGCAAGCAAACAAACGTGAGTTGAAAATTAAAATATTTGATAGTGACCGCCCAAATTATAATTTGAGACTTCAGTTGAGAGTTGAACAACCCCATTCCTCAAGTTTTTCTGCCTGTTGCTTTTGGACTTCCTGGAATTTTGTGTATTGAGCAATCTATTCCAGGTGGCTCAAATGTTTCTATACATGTATAATGTCAAACGTTTCATCATGGGATTGTCGGAATGCTATCTATGTTTTTGTGAAGATAACTGGTACGTGTGCTCCATGAGCAAATATCTTGGACCCATGGAGATACTTTACATTTCAACACCTAAGACATTTGATGAGGCCACCACCGAGTGCGCAGGTAGAGGCAGCATTCTGGCCAATCTCCAGAGCACAAACCATACAGAGTGCGCAAGGTCAGTGCTTGGACCACGAAATGGTCAATGCAACAGTTCCTCAAGCGATAACTGCAGGAATGCCTCTTCCGGCTGCGAATCCAATACTTGCAATGTGTGGGTTGCTCTACAAAGACCATCTAAAAATTGGACATGGTTGTTGCCTGTTCCATCCACACCGAGTACAATTCCCTGGAAAAATTCCATAACAGGAGTAAGTGGACAGCGAAAATGTGGTTACTTTTCACCTGAAGAAGACGGTTTCGGAATCGAATCTTGCACAATGAAGCTAAGTTTCTACTGTCAAAGATATACACCAAATGGTAAGGTATACTAGCTTGAACTTCACTAACGTGTAGTTGTCGGTGTAGCGTTAGTAATACTGGTTTAAGAAATAAGTGCCGAATTTCAACACTCCGCTCTTTCACGGACCTACAATACTATAGTATCGTATGCATTCACTGTGTAAAGAAGAAAGCAATTCAAAAATTATACTATGGGCAATTGGCAATAAATGAAGTTTCGAAAGGGTAATCCACTTTAGCCAATCCAATATGTAACTCGGCCCGTGACGTTTACAGCGACCACTACAACCATATCACCTCTATAGTGCTCACGATGTATTTATCCATCATACCCGGTATGAAGATGAAAGGAGATTGGCGCCACCAAAATGACTTAAACACAGGTCAGATAAGTAAACATTATATAACCAGAATCAGCGTAAGCGACATGTTACGTATGTGAAGTGGTGATGCACAAAGAAATCAAAGTATTGTAATGTTCTCTTTAGTTACGTTTGACAAGAAAACTCTCGTTGGTTCCTAACCCAAATTCACCTCAATCTTCAAACTTCATGTATCTTGATTCTAATTTCTAATTCCACTTTGTGGATTTCCCAAATTTCCGAAACTGAGATCTTCGCACGTTTAGTGCAGCCACAGATACTTCAGGCATGGATATCTGGATTCTGATTTGTTGGAATAATTGAGCAGCGGTGCGAAATGATGGTACAGCCGATTCTATAGTTACTGTATGCTCAAGGATCGTGGAGTGGGTGTCCAGCAGAGATTTATGGCGATAGTTACCAGGATCCTGCCTGCTTGACTTGTTCTTAATGTGAGCAGAACCACTGCATAATTACTCTCAACAGGATAAACCTCGGTGGATGGAGAATGGCTGATGATAAGAGAGAGGGGTTTTGGGATAGAAGGTGTTCTAGACTTCTAGGCATGATGTTTGTTATAGGTTTGCTGCACCAAAAAACTCACCGAACTATCGGCGACGAAAAAAATGTGTTCCTGCACGTTACCACACGCTCGTGTGTTCGTTCATCATCTTTCTCTTCAACCCGGTTGTCTGCTGTTTCCAAACTCCAATGCTCTTGGATTTCATGAATTGGATTTAGGAAATAAAACTCCACACATTTCGTCATCCCCTCCAAACTTCTCTTGAACACAGTCGGCAGTCCTCTAACTTCTAGGATATTCCGCAATCAAGCAGTAATAAGAGGATGCAAAAAGTGTTTTACCCATGAGTTTAACGCACTAAGCGATCATCAAAAAACAGTACCTATGGATACTCCGTAACTCTGGATACTGGTTTATATCCTCGAAACCCAAAATTGTGAAATTAATGACAACAGTAGTGAAACAGAAATTTTCATCGCAGCATGAATTTGAAAAGCTTGAACAATAACAGTGGTGGAAGAGACTACAGTCTATACTTCCAGCTGAAACGCTTTGCTTGGTACATTGACCGGTCCAAACAGGGAATTTTCTAGACCCGCCCTAACCGGTTTTCGGCAGGTTTTCGACCGGTTGAAGGTATTTGCGACCGGTTGAAAAGTTACAAATCAGTTCCAACCGCCCGTGCTTTTCTGTGGGTGAATGGAGCTGCTTATATCTTTGCTACACTTCAGCACCAAGAACTCTGTTCAATTGCTGTCGAGTGCCATATTTGGGTTGTATTTTGAAAAAAATTCCGGGGGGGACCCCTGGACTCTTCACTGAACCGTAACCGGTTGGAAATTCGTCCTAGAATATACCCTGCAAAGGTACACATTATGTTCTTTCCCATGTAGCGCCTTCCAATATAACTCTCAACTCCACGGCAACTGAGATCTCGGCAAGGATATTGCAGCCACACATACTTCGGGAGTGGATAACTGGATTCTGCTTTGCGTACGGGATAAACAGCACAAATTTTACGACTTCAGTCTGCGACACAAATGTATCCACGGTTTTCGGAAACCTAAGTTCCAACACGTTGTACCGAGTCCGAGCATTTTACAACACTACGATCGGAATACCCAGCAGCGTCTCTCCAGAAGTCTACATTGGAACATTGCCAAAAGGTAAGAGGTACATTACAAAAATCAGAAACGTATTACTATAAAAGGTCAATTATGTTACTAGAGGGAGATAGAAGAGGACTGCATTAATCATCCAATCCCAGCGACTGGAATTTTTGTATCATCACGGCAATGAACGTAAGCATACCAATTCCTTTGGGCTGATGTTCGCAAAAGATGCTCCATTGAACAATTAAATCATTGGGTTATTTTCTTTATAAATACGGTTTGGCTGACTAATGTAATTATTGACTCGGATGGAATAATTATAGCGTTACATGAAGTGTCTGGGTGCCTTTTCCTCCCTACAAGTGTAAGATTACGTGGAGATAGAAATGTAATTCACGCAATAAATAGAGTAAGCTGCGCACTCGGTACAAACACCATTAACAAAACTTGTTTTCAGTTGTAGAAGCTTGTTTCTTGGACGTTTTCGTGGCCATCTCTTCAGGAGGATTACTGCCAAATCAAATTTAACTCAAAACTCAATATATATGTAGGACTCAGTATAGAGTCCATGCACTATATGATGTCCAGCACCCTATATAGAGTCCATTGGTCCAAAATCCACTATACAGAGTCCAAAAGTCCACTCAGTTTTGATCAGCTTCATCCTGCCGCGCAATCCCCTATAAGGAGTACACTTTTTCTACAAGTCCCCTATTCACGGTCCAGGGGTCAAGTTTATCCAGTCACGCCGTCCTGTGTGTTGTGCCCGAAAGAGAACAAACACCTTTCCAGGGGTGAAATATATTCTGTGATCATAATTATAACAGAATTTGTGGTTAAATACACATTTCTTACTTTGTTCCTCGAAAATTCGTTTTGCCTGGGACGCTTCACAAAATAACGTTAGGAATCGCTCAATCAATTTTGTGCATAGTGAACCATGTGACCAATTCAGTTTGGTTGATAGCGATATATCTTAAGGAAGAAATGAAAATACACTTCGAGTATGTTATCCTTTGTTATATTTTGTTCTACACGAAAATATTGCATTGAAATTTGCACACCTAATGAGCCGTCACGAACAATACGGTGAAACGTACCTCGTGTGAAACTACTTTCTATCGTAGTAAACGCGTCCAGACTTGTTTCATGCATGACGACTACCCTTCGATATTGGCGTTAGGTTTTCTGCAACACGTTTTCGCAAAGCTCACCCTTTCTTTGTTTCTGATGATGCTGGCACACCTAATTTGGGTGGTGTGTTGCTTTACTACTTCGAATTGTAGTTAGACCGCATTGCCATATTTACTGGTCTCGTCATCGTCCTGTAAAAGGCAGCATTTGTCATCACCATGGGACTTAGCTTGTGGACATTTTCGGTGCGCTCACCTTCCCCTCATTTGTCCGACCATAACCTTGAGCCTCCAAACCTGGAAAGCTGTTGGTTTTGCGCACTGGAGATATGTCAGAGCTAGGCCTCAGGTCGTTGAATGTCACATTAACATGTCAGTTTTGTTCCCCTTTATCTCACTTTACTCTTGTAGAAAGTTGCTTCATACCTCGTTTCTATGTGATTTCGTCTATTTTCATTATATTTCTGGCTCAGAACTAGTATCACGACCGACAAGTTCACAGCCTTTGTAATGCTGACGGCAAATACAATGCTGTACTTAGTTTAACTCGGCTACATATTACAAATCTACTTGATATTGATGTGTTTTATATCAGCGCCAAATTCGTCACTCAACCTCTCCCTCTCAAGCACAACTGTGACCGCGTATCTAGGCCGAGTAGCAGAGGGCAACCTTCCCATACTCCAGTACTGTGTGTATGGAAGCCCTGCTGATGGTTCGTCTGGGAATATGACATTGAAACGAACATGCAACTCGTCGGGAACTGTCACCTTGATTGGCTTGGCACCAGACATGAGCTATGATGTCACCACCTATGTTAGCAATGCCTATGGAGACAGTAATCACTCCACCTCCACTCGTATAACCACATTGCGAACAGGTAAGCATGCAAACTTTTTTATGACTTGTATGTAGATTTGGAAGTAGTTCGAAAGCAGTTATTATTCGAGGCTTGGCAAAAACACTTTCACATCAATTATGCTCCTCTTCTTCCATTTTCAGTTTATAGAGATTCGCCAAGGGCATTACCAATTAACCCTTCCTCCACTGAACTCAATGTACGAGGAAAATATTTCCCTCAAATGTTAAGGTGGTGTGTGTTGTGTCCCCGGCCATGTGCATGGACAACAGGGTGGATGAGTTACACACTTCAAAGCAGGGTTTTATTCAGTATACTTATTTTAACGCTTTTTACCACTTCAGCGTACTGCCACCTGTCCACTAACGACCCGCGAAATTGGGTCATTTTTACTGAAAACACACGACCTCCAAAACGTCCGTAACTCTGGCATTCATTCTCCGATTGGCTAGACCTTGACCTTCCTGGAAAACTGCTGCAACAGGACGGGCGATTAACTAAAGCACAAGTCTCCACAAGGTCGTAGACCAGCTATAGAGCTAAGCGAATATGTTCCAAAGTCGAGAGGATGTTGCGAAAGACAAAGAAACTGAGCTTTCACCCGCCAGTCTACTGACTCTCCTTGATCGTATCGAGTTCCACTTGCTTTTGCACACTCCCGCGAGTTCACTGCAGTTGCCATGGCACAAAGTGGCAAAAATGCAGAAAGGATGCAGAAAGAATGAAAATCGAGCGCCCACACATGGCGCAAAAATACTTCTTCTCGCCGTTTGAAGCTCTGTAGCCGTCGAGCGCAATACCTCAATGGTCCTGTATCATATCGCTTCGACAATTGTTGCTATCGAAAGCTGAGAGGTTTCTCCTCGACATCCATACTTCGATTGTGAAAACGGAGTACGACTTGGCTGAGTTACGATTGTTTGAACGTGCGGGGCTCCTTAAAATTTTCATCAGTACACGATGTACACTCAGTACGTAAATATACCTTCTTAGCGATGACAGGGTTAAAAAGATATTCGGAAAGGGTAGATACATGAACATGTAGCTTCCATCGGTAAACTTGACATTGAGTCTTGTCTTGGGGTTAGATCGACAATGAAACCGTCCTTGCTCCACAAAGTACTTGCTGATGCCTTATAGGCCATTCACACGACGTGCAAACATTTGCACGCGTGTGACCAAGATAACACTGGCAAACTGTGATCCAGTTCACACGGTGCTGGGCAAACTTTGCAACCGTCAATGTATCCATAGTGACCTCCTAAAAATGCCGGGAAATGTTCAATTTTGAATTTTCCCTTGTTCAAGCACTGCATTTGCAGTACGCACTTTCAACAACCGACACTTTTCCTGGCGTGCAAAGATAATCGCGAGCAAAAGGGCCTCGGCCAAGATAAAAAATCAGTTGCTCGCGTGTGTCCAAGTTTATCGTATCCGAGTAATTATCCTTGGAAACAGTACGATAAAAGTAAGTTTGCCCGTCGTGTGAATGGCCTATTAGAGAGAACACATCATACAAAGGCAAAGTACTCCTTCAATATAAAAAACCCGAATAACTCTTTTCGTCTAAATAGCTCATATTCTTTTCCCTAAATAATAATTATTATGTTATCACCCTCTTACTATTAGGGAGGTTTAGTTCCCTCGTAACGGAACGCGTACGTGAGTGATACACGCAAAGTGGATGAAGGGCACCCACGTTGAAATTTTGTGTTTAGTCACACGGAACAAACAAAAGCATGAAGCGAAAGGCCAAAACCTGGTAAAGGATGAAGCTACCCGGGCCTAAGAAGCTTATATAATATTTTGATTTCGTGCTTCGGAAACTTCTTCAGCTGAACACTCTCACAGCTTGCACAATGCGCTCCATTCTGATTTTCACCCACGTTCTGGCGGAACGTGGGTGCGCCTACATACACGGTATGTCGTGAATCAGAAAACGTCTGTACGTGGGTCACTGAGTATCACGTGGTACACACACGTAAAGTTCCCACGGATTACGTGAGACTTTATATATTTATTTATTTCACTCAACTCGTGGTCTATGACCAATTGGCACACAAAGTGCGAGAGAAGGGTGATAGCAATCCACGGCGAGAAAAGAAAAGAAAGGAATAAAGAAAAAGAGAAGAAAGAAGGATAGACAAGAATCCAGCAAGAAGATCCTATCATACTATCGTACTATATTATGCGATTAGAGTGCATTGTTAAAGCTGGAAATTCATTTTGATGTCTTAACATGCTGGGGAAGTTGCAACCAAAAGCTGTAGGACAAAAACAGAGGAGAGTTTGTAAATTAGCACGGGGCACTAAACCTCCCTATTGACTCCCACAGAAACTTGTGATCTCTAAGCGGTCAAATATCAGCATAATTATATTGACCGCTTAGATACATCACTTATTATTGACCGCTTAGCCCGAGGACTTACGATTTTTTCCTCAACTTAAAAAAATCTGAAGCCAAATGCTGGGACTTGAACCCAAACTGTCAGATTCTCAGTCAAAGAACTTGGGGAACATACTACAAGTGACAACTGAAAACTTCTGTTAACAGAGAAGTAATGTCCAGTGTAAACGGCATATGTACATTATTATATGTATCTAATATTGACTGAGTACGAGGTCATTATAGGAAATAAAAGCCGAGTAAAAGACCGAGGCGAAGGCGAGGTCTTTTACGAGGTTTTATTTCCTATACTGACCAAGTACGAAGTCAATATTATATTTATCACGACAAACAGTCCGTATTTCAAATTCCAGAACGATAACCTCATGAATCCCGGTTTTATGATTGCACAACCGCGCAACCGTTGCACCACGGCCTACTCATGCAGTGACAATGCTGCACTAGGCACCGCTCAACTGCGCAACCCCTAAGCAGTCAAATATAAGCAGTCAATATAGCCCTAAGGAGTGAAATATGCAGGAATATTAGACAGCTTAGGTATGGCAAAAATCTATGTGAGTCAATACTAAGGGAGTGATAGTTATATTTATTACATCTCAAGACTCGATGGAAACACCGGCCAATGTTAAGAGAGTGGGTGATTGCCAACCACGGCGATAAATAAAAGTAAGGGCATAATATGTATGATTAATATAGTAATCTTTTCTTCCCATAAACGAAGCAAAAAAACAGTTTAGGTATGTTATGTGGTGATAAATCTATTCTTATTATTTCAAAATTTTGAAGGACGCTTCACCCAGCTTCATTAAACTTGAATGGTTTGCAGGCAACCTGCCTACACTCAAGAGAGCACTGCATTTCACACAAATCCATTGGTATCGTTACAAAGTTTCGGTCTTTATGACCATCATCAGGAATGAAGTGGACATGGTAAGAACAGCAGTATAAAAGAAGGAGGCAAGCAAGCAAAGCCCGGTACATAGTGACAGCGCGCGTAGAGAAGTGCAAACCACGTCATGGCGGGAGACCGAAACTTTGAAATGATACCAATGGATTTGTGTGAAATGCAGTGCTCTCTTGAGTGTAGGCAGGTTGCCTGCAAACGATTCAATTATTATTATTATTATTATTCTCAATTCATGGATGATGTGTCAACTAATATTATGAATGAGGGCTACCAGCCATGGAATAAAAGACCAAGAAGGCAAAAATGCACACCCAAAATATGGCAAGTTAAATGAAAATCATTGCCCTCATAGTCGGTCAATATATGAAATATATTGACCTCTTTAATCGTGCAATAATAAATACTTATGCCCAATGTATATTGTCGATCTCAGCTCAAACCACAACCTCCAGCAATATATTCAGCATGGGAACGACAAGTAATTTGGACGAGACTAGTGAACAGATCGACAGCGGGATCAGTGTTGGAGGATTTGTAGGCGGAACCGTGGCCGCAATACTGACCGTAATCGTGGCTGTCGCGTTGGTTGCAAACCGAAAAAGGATCGCTCGTTGGTTCTCTTCGAAGGCCTTTAAAGGTACCCGACCCACTATACTCATTGTATTGATATATTTGTATACAATGCATGGTCGATTTCTTTCTCATTCCACAGTGCTAAATCCGGCAATGGCCAGGTGGCAGGCGTGCTCCAATCCCCCGCCCCTTTACACAGAATATATAGCGAGCTTGTTTTCCCGAAGGATTGCAGCAAATAGTAAAAAAAATTCCAAATTCCAATTTTAGAGGGTCATAGAACGTGAAATATGAGCAGAAGACAAATCCCTTTCGAACTTATGTGCAAAGTGTGACTCTTAAAGATGAATAGATTGCGAACCTTTTCACCTGGTATGTAATTTTCATGATGCTCGCTTGAATGAAGAACAAAATCAAAGATGAAAGTGCAGTTTCAGTCTTTGCAACTCTCTGTGTATTCCTCGGCCTGTTTGTCGTTCTTTGTCTGTCCACCTTTCTCTGTCTGTCTCTTCCTTATCTTTGGAACTATTTCTCTCTCTCTCTTTTTGTCACTCTGTCCCTTTCATTCCCTCCCCTTCCCCTGTCTCTCTCGCTATCTCCGTCCGTCCGTCCGTCCGTCTGTCTCTCTCTCTCTCTCTCTCTCTCTCTGTCTCTCTCTCTCTCTTTCTCTCTCTTTATCTCTGTCTCTCTCTCTGTCTCTCTCTCTGTCTCTCTCTCTGTCTCTCTCTCTCTCCCTCTCTCTCTCTCTCTCCCTCTCTCTCTCTCTATCTTTCTCTGTCTCTCTCTCTCTCTCTATCTCTCTCTCTCTCTTTATCTATCTCTCTCTCTCTCTCTCTCTCTCTCTCTCTCTCTCTGTTTCGTCGATCACAAGGCGACCAATGCGATCATGTCAGCTACATGTGTTGTGGCTTCAAGCGTGTGCTGTTATAATGGGCTTAGTAACACTGGTCATGAAAAGAAATGATTTTTTTAATTAACCTCCGCAAAATAGTAACCTTAACTGTGTTGTGTTTTTTGCCTGTGATATGCTTGATCCAATCTGGAGTTTCAG
Organism: Sycon ciliatum; assembly: GCF_964019385.1. NCBI lineage: Eukaryota > Metazoa > Porifera > Calcarea > Leucosolenida > Sycettidae > Sycon > Sycon ciliatum. The sequence continues at coordinate 5,195,880 of NC_088652.1, read as the reverse complement.
ACGCAAGGCACGAGGTTAGTGTAGTTTGATAAACAAAATTATACGAACGCGTTCACACATACATCTATTTTTGTCTTCTTCATTCACCCGGACACACAGTATCGCCTTTTGAATAATAAATTCCACATGAACACCACAGACTCATGTCAAGCCATGGTGCCGCACCGTCTTCCCCTTGGTTCTGTCTTCTCTTTACGTTAGTTTCTGGACTGTGTGTAACGCCGGTGTAAAAATCATTTCAAACCGTCTAAGTCTGATTGATGTGCATGTTGAACTGGTAAACCTTGGTTACCTGGAATCCCGAGTCGAGGGTCGCCTGCCTAGTGTGCACATTAGCACTCTCGTAAAGGCAAAGAAGCCCAGACCAACAGCATTCTCTTTAATTTATCCGAGATCCATTTTCCGAGAAGACTATTGGACAATTCTCCCTGCATTTTGCTAAGGTATAGCTGACTCTGTAAAGTGTACACTGGCACCAGATTAAGCAGCAATACGACTCTGAGTTTCTCGTTAAAATCAACTTGCCTTATCATTTTTACTTCACATTCGACTCTTAATATCAACACAGCTTTAGATAATTGGAAACTATCCCCATACCTCATGAAGGGTTTTCTGTGTGGTCATATACCCAGCTCGAAAAGAACAAAGAAAGACAATGAAACGCAAACTAGAACAAGTGTGACAACTAATGAGCAGGCGCTGCACCTAGACGCAGCAGTGATGCTGAGCAGTATTAGGCAGACTAGCGAGACCTAATACAGGAACACAGGTACAATGCTGACTCTCACATGAACATACATGTACTCTCGTGGTATCCTTTCCTTTCCACGCAGGAAGCTGATCCAATTGAACTTCACCAGAATGAGGGTTTAGGACGCAATGTTGGCGGACAGCCAGAGAGGCTTCAAAATCTCTATCAAGAGGTACGGCCTAAGTATGACTTAGGATTAAGACCTAAAAGAATGTTTCTGAAAGCAAATGATGCTGTTTTCTCTAGTAGTCAATCCCAACCACATTGCAACTTAGGCAATAATGTAAAAGTGATATGAACAGAGAAGCTGGTAAATTACCTAGACAACATACGAACTAAGCAAACGCACGTCACTAGTAGTAACTACTACTGACGTACGTTTGTTGTCTGGAGATGCCTACACGGGAAAGCTAGTGACACATTGTCTGGACTGTTCGTCAGATATGCTGGCATGAGAACCCGTCATCACAGGTCCGGTGGTCTGCTCAGTCAGCCATTCCCCACTCAGCGGCCAGATCTGCACTCTGGAACCTGCTCGCGGTTGATTTTAGGACCATGGTTCGACAGAAGAAATTAAGCATAGGTTGCTTACCATACTGTTGCTCTGACTAGCCAGCTTCCAGCTCTCCTTGACCACCCTGATACTCCCCTGACTCTTTTGTGAGATCCATTTTTAAATCGTAATAATCTTCATACTCAACAACTTCCAGTCCTCCCTTTTCTGAATGCAGCTTGTCCATTCGCCTCTATATCATTGGACCGGCCAAGCACGTAGAAGCGTAGGAAATACCACTATTGTTACCCATGGTAGTGAAGCAGGCGTGGTGAGATGAGATTCGAGCAATGTGATCAAGCCACTCAAAGTGCTAATGCAGAATTTTAGGTTGTTTCAAATTATTATCCCGTTTTATTGGTCTATTCAAGCCCATTATGCATGGGAAATGGGATTTCAGCTGCTTCACCTGTACAGCGGTTAGGATTCTAGCGTGGGTAGAACTTGGGGAATATGACCTCTTCTTTCGAAATCTTCTGTCCAGGCTGCGTCTCCTTTATCAAATGTACCGGAAAATTCCTACGCTGCAGTTGGTGCTAATAATAGAGACGGGAATGCTGCAGAAGCAGAATCTGACATGACGGGAACAGAATACAGCAACGTCAGTGAGGAACCGGTGACAGTGGTAAGATCTACCATAGATAATTAGGGATGATGCGTTTATTTTGACTTGGATTTTGTATATCTCTTGCCCCCCTTTCATCGGAACCTGTATTCAACTCGGCTTGCTTCACCCTTCATTCGTGCCCTTTTTACCGTTGAAGTCACTGATATCGGGCTCAAAGTGCAAATCTGGCCCTCTGGACCAGTTCGGATTACGATATTGCACTTCAACATGACTGTGTAGATATAGCCGTGCATGTGCATTAGTACCACTTCTAGGGCGTCAATTATGTACTTTGGGTGGGATATACTTAGCCGAGGACAACAATATATTGAAAGGAAGCGATGACAAAATTAACCGTTCTGAGAAGCAAACCACGTGCCATGTGCGCTTTGAACCTGCTTCGAATGTGTTGGGTAGATCAGTATATTTCCTTTCAGCCAACATTGAGGATTTGCAAAGCCGGCTTAATTTCCATACTGATTCCTACAACAACGAGCTGTGTGAAAAGCAAAAATCCGTTATTTTTGTTTTAAGGGACGTACTACCACTATCAATATTCTTTGTGTGAGTGGTGAGGCTTCCTGCAGCTTCATTCATGAGAAGGGTTTTCAGCAGACCCGCTCTTTTCCATTCACTCTAGAGCAAAATCGTACTCGTTCGCCAATTAAATTATTTACAAATTAAATTACACACACATGAGAGGGATGAAAAGTGTTTCTTCTGTAACTCTGAGTTTCACGGTTTTAACCGATCATCAGACAGCAACTTTCTTTCAGTTTTTCAGTTGCTGTCGGATGATCGGTTAAAACCGTGAAACTCAGAGTCACAGAAGAAACGCTCTTCACCCCTCTCAAATGTGTGTACTAGGCTCTGCACCTTGGTGTATTGAGCACTCTCACGAGCAACCACATCTCCCTCCGAGTTTACCAATTAAATTATTCAGATGGAGAGGCAAGGTTTAATTTATACAAAAGAGAAAGACGAAGCTCTTGGAGTGCGCATCCAACTTGTGCTAGAGCTGTTAGCTAGTTAGGTGTAGAACGTCAGTACCGTCGGTCAGTGTCGTGCAATGTTATCGCATGAGGTGATTGTTAAATATAACTGGTGGTGTTAGTGAACAGTGTCAGGGGACAGTATAGCGTACATTGAAGTTCCTTGGTCTTTCTCTTTTGTATAAATTAAATTATTACTTTAGTTTCGGCCAACTCGCCGTCATAAAGTACGCAATGGTGTGCAAGCTTGCAATAATCCGTCACCATGCCCCATTGCATGTCCTCCCGGTCGCTGGTGTCCTCGTCGTCGACATCATCATCTGTTTCAGAAACGATGGAAGTGTGGGTGGCGGGTATTTCCCGGAGGTGTCAAGGACGACCGCACACGTCCCTAGATGCGCTTACAACGACGGCAGTGGGCGCAACGATTATCACTAAGATGCAGCATTGATCTCCGCGTAATTGCCTTTAGGTGGAAAAACCTTGGCAAAACCAGTGTCTTTGGCAGCGGGAGCACCATCAACTGGTGTGTCTCTATCAGCAGGCTCAGTGACACCGCCCACAGCAGGATTAACAGCACCATCACCAGCAGAGTTGACAGCAGGGCTAACCAGCGGTTACTCCAGAGTCAACAGCAGGTGTCAATGGTCCCGTCATCTGCAGAGTAACGGAAAGTGTCAAAGGCAGTGCCAGTACGGATATCAGCAGGGACTACACTGAAAACGTCTGACTGTGAAAGAGTCAATGTTTGATCTGTTTATCTGAATAGACATCTTCTGTAACCAACCACCTCACCGGGAATGCTGATTGTGCTTATGTGTATTTTGATAGCCCTTCCCTATTTTTCACGGACCACGTAACGTGGTCTCGCCCACCAGAAAGTGTTAGAAGTTTATTATATTTACACTTCCCAGGCATCATTGTGTAAACTTAAGAAAAATGTTATAACTTTCAAGTTGTTTACTGCTACTTCTGATCCCGCTAGTTCTCGTAGCGACCAATTGGTGTTTGGCTTTGCACAATGTGTGTTTAACTTCCGCTTGTCTTACTTCTCACCTTCCTTTTTCCCACTTTCCCTTTTTCTTATCTCGCCTTCTCAGTTCTGCAAAAAATCCTCGATAAATTTATCAGCTAGTTGTAATGGTTCCCACCCTTGTGCTGTTACTTGTCTCTTATGTATTTTTGATTCTGGTTGGTTGTTTCGCATTTGAAGAGAATGCCCAAACACTGGTTCATAGATTTCGGAGTACTTGATGATGATGATGTTGGAGAAAAGCTCGAGATTTGCAGTTTTTATTCCAATTTTGAAGCAATTATCCGGTTTTAGAAATTAATTAATAAAATATTTTCTGGTGTCAACTGGGAAGTTCATTTTCATTAATCATATTCTTCGCCCTTTGCCTGTATTTACATCGTTATTCCCAGCCCCGCAATCTACCCGGAGCACGCGTAATCGCGACACACATGATATCTCTTATTTAAAATTGCAGAACAACACTCGGTCAAAAATCCTTTGTGCTTCGTGCTGCTCTGTTTTTTAATGCTCTACCTAATGACTTGAAATCCTCTTTGTTTACCTCTCAGTTCGATCGTGGTTTTAAGCGCTTATTGGATGATCCAGTTTGGTTTGAACGATATCGTACAATTTTGTTTGACAACGTTGGCAACGTTTAGTCTCTCACCAGCTACATGTATATATTGCCCAGGTTCATTCAGCATACGTGTTTCTTCTTTTCTCTTTATGTTCACCACTCATCCCCTTTTTTTTTGCTAAATATTTGAACATTTACACTGATGTATGAACATTTACACTGATGTATATTATACATTGTTTATATATTTATTTTTTTATATATATTTTTTTTGGTCCCATCGGCCTCTTCATATTTGTGCAGCTGCACTGTTGAGCTTCCGATGTAAAACAAAAAATAAATAAAAATAAAAATAAATAAAATAAATGCAAGATTGTTACCTTGGGCATAATGTTATTGCCTCTTCCCAATCTTCTCCACAGGCTCCAGCAGCGGGTGGACAGAGGCATCCCTACGCCCAAGTTAGTCCTCGAAAAAAAGTTGTGAAATCTGCAGAATCGGACTCTGCCGTGCTGGGAGCAGAAGACAGCAACAGCCGCGAAGAATTGGCGAGAGCGGTAAGACAAGTTATCAAGAGGCTATCACAATTCTCGATGCCAGTTGTTTTCCGGCCTTGATCCGAGTGGTAGGATGTAAGGTCCTCCGACACAGCACACACACACACACACACACAGCAAGGTCAAGTCTTTATATATAGTTATGTTCCATTAATCTTACGCGTTTCTGCCTGTAAGGCTTCGTCAGAGACAAGGATGAAATAATATGAATAAAGACTAGTAGTTATATAGGGCTTGATTCTATGTGCCAGATGGGTGCTTGGGCCCTAAATGCGCTATCAAGCAAGTTTAAAGGCGCAATAACTTGAGTTGCAGACAAGTGTAACAAATGACAAAAAAGTTGTACAAGTTGAACTAATGTACTAAACCGTAAGACTGGGGGTCAAATTATGCGGTCATAGTACCAGAATGTTTGTACAGAGTCAAGATCGTGCAGAATCAAAAGAGAGCGGGAAAAAATGGGCGGGAAAGTTTAGGTGGGAACCAGAAATTTCTGGTTCCCACCTAAACGCAGAGCGTTGTGCTCTGCCAGTGTCAGTGATTTGTACAATAGAATGTAAGCTTAGTACTACATGTAGTAGAGGAATCTAAATTGTACAAGATGAATAGAACAATTGCTTAGTTCTCCTGAAAAAGATTTTCCCGTCTTTCATAAAGGATTGTTTAATGAGAGCTTTGTAATCATTAGTAATGAAATGTGGATGGTACTGAGTAGTAAATACAATAGTATCAGATTTAGGCTTGGGAGTTTTGCTTTCTATAGCATGATTCATTACAGTAGGCAAAACAGCAGTGAATGAGCTAGCCAGAAATTGCGGGGGATAACCTCTTTTGCGTAAACGTTTCCAGAACAATGATCTTACATGTTGAATGTCAGCAAGTCTTGAGTTTGTTCTGTTGTAACGCAGCAGCTCAGCCTTGATGAAAGCACGCAGATTAGCTCTTGGGTGATCGGAGATAAATGGTATGTAAAGGTATGCGTTGCGAGGTTTCTGGAATGTACGAAACTCAAACACACAGCGATCATTGTTAGATGTTTTGAAAATTTCCAGATCCAGGAAGATGCAAGAGTCCGAGGGCAATGTCCAATTTAATTTGACACTTGAAAGCTCACTGTACAGAGACGCTTGCAAAGCTGCTAAATTAGCAGATTCTTCGATCACTAAGATAAGATCATCAATGAATCTATTGAATAAATGCATGGATGACTTGAATGTGGTAATAGACTTCATTTCATGTACGAAAAGGAAAACGTTGGCCACATTAACGGCCATTGGGGTACCCATGGCCATTCCGAACTCTTGGTGGTGTAACAGTTCCCTGTTAGCGCTAAGCTTATCTGCCCTCTAGCTCTGTATCTTGCACCTTTCCCTTTCCTGTCAGCACGCGCGTTATCACCTTAGGGCACGAAGTGCCCTATATCAGTTGTGTTGCCTTGAGCAAGCATTGTCTTTTCCAAGAACACCTTCAAACGGTTACACTGGTAGCGGAGGATGGTTAACATGGTGTTCTTGGAGCTCGCCATTGTCGTGGCAATCCTTGTTTTTTCTGTGTTGCTATTCAGGTTGGCCAGCGAGGTCTGTGAAGCCAGTCGCCAAGTCAGCGCCCGTCTGAGCAACCGACAACAACCGCTCCCTGTGCCGCCCGCTCATTCGTCCGGGAAGCCTCGGCACGCTAAGGAGCCGCCGATCTTCGATGGCAAGCCCTCGCAGTTCAAGGAGTGGGCTTTCTCCATTGAGCTGGCGATTCGGTCACTGGGAATCACCGACTCATCGGTGATGGTGGATTACGCAGCGGGCTTCCTGAGCGGCAACGCCAAGCTATGGCTCATCGCATCGTTGGATACGGGTGTGGAGTTCTCGACGTGGCCAGCGCTGCGTGAAGCCCTCGCCAAGGTGTATGGTCCGTTGCATCATCAAGAGCGGGTGCGACTGGATCTCTTCGCTGTCAGGCAGCACTCAAGCTTGGAGAGCTATGTCACCGAGTTCTCGCGCCTAAGCCTACAAGTGCCTGAGATCGACGAGCTGACCCGAGGACTGCTGTTCGTAAATGGACTGCACCCATCTGTCAAGACCCGGGTGCTGCGAGAGCACCCCACTGATCTGAGCCAAGCGATCAGGTCAGCGCAAACGGCGGACCAACAGCCGAACCCGATTCAGCACCAAAGGCTAACACCGGAGGAGAGGCGTCACCTGAGTAAGCAGGGTGGATGCTTCGCTTGTCGGAAGCCAGGTCACCTCGCTCGGGATTGTCCCAGCAATCAACACCCAAACGCTGGTCGCCAGTGAAAAATGGCGTGCGCTCGCTGGCGACCAAGGGGAAAGCCCCCAACGGTTACCCGGTTGACATACGCAACCGTTACAGCGTACTAGAGCTGGAAGAACCGACGCTGCAAGCTGATTCGGAAGATGTTGCCGAACAGGAATCCCATGTCAGCAACGTTGATATCGCAGTACAGGACACGGAGCTTCCTTTGGAGCATGACCTTCTCCGTGTTGAGGGCAGGATCAACGGCCGCCGGGCAATTATGCTTATTGACTCGGGATCGACGCACGACTTCATATCGGAAGCTTTCGTGCAAAGAAACGGCCTTGTTACGGAGAGCAAGGACGAAACACTGAAGGTAACCCTGGCTGATCGACATCATCGGAACTGCAGAGGACCGGTCCGGTAAAGGTTATCGTGAAAGACTTCAGCGACACCCAATCTTTCACAGTTTTTCCGTTGAGCCGCTATGATGCTATCCTGGGCAAGCCATGGCTGACCAGACACAACCCGGATATCAACTTTCAGACCAACGAAGTCAAACTGAACGGAGAGCCGCTCGTTGCTTAGGGCGCGCTCACACTGCGACCAAAACCAGCGTCCATGCGGCCATGCGGCCAAGTTGCATGGCAACGGCATGAACTTGACCAAAACGTCGCGGCCACGTTTCAAATCGTGACCGCGACCTCCGGAGGGGGGTGCCACGACTTGGCGGCAACATGATCGTAGACGTGATGCGTATTTGTGTACAACCTGGCCTGAAGTATGTTCAATTTCTCGAATTCCGGTGTGTTGATTCATGAAACTCGGCGGTTGTCGATGTCATCCTCGACATTTGCACAATTTTAAAATTTTGTAGTTGTGGTCATGCACGTACGCACGCTCCGCCATATATGCAGTCTTTGCCCTTTTTGGACGTTGTCAATTTTGTTTTTGTAGTTGCTTCGTTGCCAGTTGATCGGGTCAGTGACCAGTTTCTACAGTGTACTCGTTCAATACGATGGTAGCTTGGTCTGTCTTTTCGGTTTGGGAAATCATCTTTCTCTACTTTTCTGCGATGATGGAATGCCATACCTCAAGATATTTCAGTTACATATCATCGGAAAATAAAGTTCTCATCTCGGCAACAGACAAAAGAAACCACTACCGGAATTTCCACTGCACTGGCACTTGCTCTGACCACGAGGGCAGGAAAGCGAAAGCGCTTGGATGTCAGCGGCAGCCCCTCAAGAGTCCAAACCTACATGGTTGTGTGAATTATTTTCGTCGACTTCAAGAATACGAGCCACGAGGCACTTCCTCCAGCACGCGAAAAAATACATTCAAAAACGGGCCACAACTTTATTAGGAAACGCACGAACTCTTTTGGATACGAACTGCAATTCGTAAAGTTTGTATGACAACTTCACGTCTACGCGTGTACGAGGCCTAGTGTGAGCACGACTGCCACGTTTCTGCGTTTTGCTGACGCATGGACGCGTGCTCATGGTCGCAGTGTGAGCGCGCCCTAAACCCCCTTCCGGCCAAAATAGTGATACGGAGCGTCAGGAGTCGCCGCCAATTGAGAGCATGCTCATATCTGGTTCTCAGGCTCGCCGCGAGTTGAGGAAAGGCGCGCAGGGAATCCTGGCGTGGGTCAACGCTACTGACGACGAGGAGGAGGACAGCAAGCCATCAGCCGCCAGACAACACCCAGATCATCAAGAGCAGCTGGCTAACCTTCTGCGGCGGTACTCGGACATCTTTCCAGACGACCTGCCGACCGAGCTTCGGCCAGAGAGGGATGTCGACCATGAGATTGTGACTGAGGAGGGTGCCGTTCCTCCATCACGGGCTGCCTACCGTCTCCCCAAACCCGAGATGGACGAATTGCAAGCCCAGCTCACGGAACTCCTCCGCAAGGGCTTCATCGAACCCAGCAAGTCACCATACGGTGCCCCAGTCTTTTTCGTTAAAAAGTCTGATGGCTCATTGCGCATGGTTTGTGATTGGCGGAATTTGAACAGGATCACCATCAAAAACAAAGCTTGCCTCCCAAACATTGATGACCTGTTTGATACCATTCAAGGTAGCTCATACTTCAGTAAGCTGGATTTACGCTCGGGATATAATCAGCTTAGGATCCGTCAGGAAGATGTACCTAAGACGGCTATCAATACTCCCTTCGGTCATTTCCAGTTCCGGGTTATGGGCTTCGGATTAACTAACGCCCCTGCCACGTTTCAGTCATTGATGAACAGTATTCTCCAACCGTACTTACGGCGGTTTGTGGTAGTGTTTCTGGATGATATTCTTACCTTCAGCATATCCTGGCAAGATGATCTTGAACATATCCAGACAGTTCTTGAGACGCTCCGGAAAAATAGGCTATTCTGTAAGCAGTCGAAATGTGAGTTTGGTGTCAAGGATGTTCTGTTTCTAGGGCATCGCATCGACGGTGAATGTATCGCTCCAGATCCAAAGAAGCTTAAAGCAGTGAGGGAATGGCAGCCACCGACGACAGTTACGGAGGTGAGACAGTTCCTTGGTTTTGCGAACTACTTTAGAAGATTTATTGAGCACTACTCTACTATATCGCGGCCATTAGAGGAGATCACTGGCAAACATGCCAGGTTCGAATGGAGTGGCCCCCGTCAGCATGCATTCGAATCCCTGAGACAGGCCTTGTTGAGTGCACCGCTGTTGAAACTAGCAAACGTGCAGAAGCCTTTCAGAGTTGCAACAGACGCAAGTGATTTTGCAATAGCAGGCATCCTTCTCCAACAGGGGGAAAGCAATAGTGCTTGGCATCCTGTGGCATATGCCAGTCGTAAGCTGTCACAAGCGGGCCGAAATTACACTGCTGCAGAACGCGAAACCCTGGCGGTGGTGTTTGCACTGTGATCCTGGAGAATTTATCTATTCCAGCATTTTGAAGTGTTCAGTGACAGCATGGCCGTAGTCTACTTGAGCACAAAAGCCAATCTCACTAAGCGCGAAGCTAGATGGGTTGAATTTCTTGCAGACTATGACTTCACAGTTAATCACAAACCCGGCAAGGAAAATATGGCTGATGCGTTATCCCGCCGCCCTGATCTGCGCGGGTCAGCAATTGGCAATGTAGTTGAGGAAAAGGATTGCCCAACCTCCTACCAGCACCCCATTTGAATACGATTGAGTTTGCTTTGGAACTGAGTGATAGGGTTGCTGAGATGATTTCGGAAGCATATCAGAATGACGAGCAGCTTTCCCCAATAATACAGCGGCTGCGCGGCGATTCCTCTGATAATCTACACGAGCTGTACTATTGGGATGAAGAGTCCAGGTACCTATACCTCCGTGCAGCACAAAACAATCGCTTGTGTGTACCCAAGTGTGCAGTAAGGCTTCAGCTCCTGCAGGAGTACCACGACTGTGTTACGGCAGGCCATCAGGGACGGGATCGTACATATTTCCGGCTTCGTCAATTCTTCTACTGGCCCAAGATGGGCCTTGACGTGAAGAAATTTGTTAAGTCTTGCGGCATATGTCAGCGCACTAAGGGTGGGTTGCCTAGATCCGGTTTGCTGCAATCGCTCCCAGTACCAGACACCCCCTGGAAAGATATTTCCATGGACTTTATCGTTGGCTTACCCCAGACCCCTCAGGGCTTTGATGCAATTTATACATTTGTTGACCGGCTTACAAAATGTGTCCATTTAGTCCCCACGACTTCCAAAATGGACGCTAAGGGTTCTGCTGATTTGTATCTCCAGAATGTGTTTAGATTACACGGTTTGAGTTCCACTATTGTTTGTGATCGGGACCCAAGATTTACTTCTGAATTTTTCCGGGAATTGTTTCATCAATTAGGTACCACCTTGTCGTTTAGTACTGCCAATCACCCACAGACCGATGGGCAGACTGAGAGAATAAATAGAGTAATTGAGGATGTGCTTAGAGCGTTTGTTAACCACAAACAAGATAATTGGGACAAGCTTCTGCCTCTTTGCGAATTTGCAATTAAGAGAGCATGTCTGAGAATACCAAAGTATGTGTGCAAGTGGATCTCTCCGATTTCGCTCAAAATTTGCAGGTAGGTTCCCTTTGGGGTGTGGATCGATTATGCAAAGCCCTTGAAAAAGTTTCTGAAGGGAACCTTGAAATTTGCATACCCCTCAAAAATGGCCGAAATATCACATTATTTATGGGTCTAGAAACGAGTCACGCCACAGCGTATACGAACAAGCTATGAACAAAACTCCATCAAGCCAACATTGCCTCACCTTAGAAGAGTTCCTGGGGCAGTACCGCTTAGCCACGCCAGCATCCCAGAAGACGAGGTCCATCACCCCCTGACGCCACAAATGATCGTCTTGAAAATAGCCAATTTACAAGCGCTGGCAAAACAGCCAGCTACGTCCTCAATTGGCCAGAACTATACACCGGCAGATAGTAGAACACCTCTTCTAGCGCTGAGGACATGTCCCCCATCTTCCTTTTGGGGTTTTCTTGAAATAAACTTTTTTGAATTTTTCCACTCGACCATGCTGAAATACGGCCAAAGTCATACCTGCGCAGGAAAGCTCGCCACTCCGCGACGTCTCCTCAGCAATTTTTACTCCAACACTACTCCCAAGGCCGCAGAACAACGTGTAGTGTTGACTCTGACAAGGAAAAGCAGCGGTGATCACTTATCACTCCAAACGACAAGCTTCTCCTTGCGCCACCAATAATTTTTTGTGCGACTGTTGCTGCAAAAGTGACTGAAGGCCTGAGCGCAGTTTTTGAATTTTATTGCAAGATGCACGGTGAAATCACGTGCCTTGTGACGCAAGAATGCCAAGTCGCGTGGCCCACGGCTCACGAGATTTCAGAGTCACCTTTGTCAAGTACGCTTGTTACTCGCCTTGAACGCCCGTTGGTCTGGAAGTGATCACACTTGTGTTGTTACGGCGCTCAAGAACACGCTGACCGTGTTGTAGGCCTACGAACCGGGACTTTCCCTGACCATGTAGGTCGAAGACCAGTGAAATGATGATGAAATCACATTCTTTATGACGTAAGAAATCTCGCATGCAGTTCACGCGACAAGTGCGTGCAGCCAGTGCTGCTCGCTTGCCAGTCAACACAAAGGGACCGAGCTAGTCGCTTTTGTCGAGCATCGACATGAAAACAAGGGACTTTTACTGTTGGACTATGTTCGGGATTGCAGGAGGTAAGTGTGAAAGACGAATAACTCTCCATGCTGTACGGGGCATATTCCAACGGCTTGCTGCCATTGCAATACTCCTAGGACAGTTTGTGGGGGTTCTCAGCAGTTCAAGCAGGAAATGAAGCTCATCTTACCTCTGCCATCATCATGATCATGGTCTGTTCCGAGTAGCGTTCCAGGCACATTCGCGATCGATGGCCGCGTAACGTGATGCAGGAAGCGTCATCCTACGTCACAGAGCACGCGATCTCACCGTGCATCTTGCAATAAAATTCAAAAACTGCGCTCAGGCCTTCAGTCACTTTTGCATCAACAGTCGCACAAAAAATTATTGGTGGCGCAAGGAGAAGCTTGTCGTTTGGAGTGACAAGTGATCACCGCTGCTTTTCCATGTCAGAGTCAACACTACACTTTGTTCTGCGGCCTTGGGAGTAGTGTTGGAGTAGAAATTGCTGAGGAGACGTCGCGGAGTAGCGAGCTTTCCTGCGCAGGTATGACTTTGGCCGTATTTCAGCATGGTCGAGTGGAAAAATTCAAAAAAGTTTATTTCAAGAAAACCCCAAAAGGAAGATGGGGGACATGTCCTCAGCGCTAGAAGAGGTGTTCTACTATCTGCCGGTGTATAGTTCTGGCCAATTGAGGACGTAGCTGGCTGTTTTGCCAGCGCTTGTAAATTGGCTATTTTCAAGACGATCATTAGTGGCGTCAGGGGGTGATGGACCTCGTCTTCTGGGATGCTGGCGTGGCTAAGCGGTACTGCTCCAGGAACTATTCTAAGGTGAGGCAATGTTGGCTTGATGGAGTTTTGTTCATAGCTTGTTCGTATACGCTGTGGCGTGACTCGTTTCTAGACCCATAAATAATGTGATATTTCGGCCATTTTTGAGGGGTATGCAAATTTCAAGGTTCCCTTCAGAAACCTTTTCAAGGGCTTTGCATAATCGATCCACACCCCAAAGGGAACCTACCTCCAAATTTGGAGCGAAATCGGAGAGATCCACTTGCACACATACTTTGGTATTCTCAGACATGCTCTCTTAATAGTTCATATCAGTCTTCCACTTCTAGCACGCCGTTTTATCTAAATTATGGACTTAATCCCAAGTCCCCACCAGATTTCCTGGCACGGAGGGGAGGAGGGAGTGCCCCAGACTGGATCCAGGATCGGGCGGATGCCGTCAAGTTGGCAAAGGACGCCATGATTGCCGCTCAGGCTAGACAAGCTCAGTATGCAGATAGGGGAAGGGTGCCCAGCAACCTGAAGGTTGGCGACATGGTGCTGGTGTACAAGGATTTCCATACAACCGCAGAAGCCCGGGATCAGCCTTCACAGAAGCTACGCCCTAAGGTGATAACGCGCGTGCTGACAGGATAGGGAAAGGTGCAAGATACAGGGCGTCCAGGGCATGTTAGTGACACTATGGTTACAGCGAAATGTTACTCGCTCAAATTCAATTGCACGTGTACCTTGAGAATTCCCACTTGATCCTTGTTGTGTTAAGCAATCCATTCCCCTCCTGTTTTAGATTTTCCCCATTTCCGTTATCTTCACTCGCCTGACTGTCCTTGGTTACCTTGCACGGTGCTTCAATTAGATGAGCGTTGTTGGGTTGACACGATTTCATTTTGATTATTTCCTTTCCACATATTCCTCGACTCCCTGGAGGCACATGTGCCTCGCTTAGGAGGGAGGGATGGTGTAACAGTTCCCTGTTAGCGCTAACCTTATCTGCCCTCTAGCTCTGTATCTTGCACCTTTCCCTATCCTGTCAGCACGCGCGTTATCACCTTAGGGCACGAAGTGCCCTATATCAGTTGTGTTGCCTTGAGCAAGCATTGTCTTTTCCAAGAATACCTTCAAACGGTTACAGGTGGTATAGAATGTTATCAAAAATGAAGTAGTTGTTTTCTAGAACAAACTTTAACAAATCTAACAAGAGATTTCGAAGTGGGTGGTTGACTAACAGGGAAGGGGCCAGTTCATGTCAGTGTAAAGTGATTCCACATCTGCCGTGAGAATACGGACATTGTTTAGAAAGCTAGAGGTTTCCAAACGATTTGTAAGCATTGTTGTATCTTTAAGAATTGTTGTGTCTGCTAGGGAGAGCAAAACTATTCATAAATGGTGGTCAACAAAACGGGAGGCAGGAGATGTGCTTAATACACGACACAATAGGCCGTCCCTTTAATCCACACGGACCTAGAGGCTTGTGTAGCTTAGGCAAAAGATAAAACTTAGCGGGTTCAACGGAAAAGCAGCAAACATACAAGAGCGGTCCTTAACATTGAGCAAGTCATCATGATCATTGCAAATGTCTAGAAGTTCGTCTTCCAGGAAATTAACTTCTGGTACAAAACGAGTAAAGGGTTCGTTTATACCTACTGGTACGTGGGTAACTAGACGGTAGAACCTAGTGTTATTCAGCTGACGGTGGCCTTCTGAAAGGTAATCAGACTTATTAAAAACAACAGTTCCCAGATTCTTATCTGCATCACAGATGATAATATCGTTATACTGGTTGAGTTGGATGATGGCATTACGTTCTGATGAGGAAACATTTGGCTTTCGTTTCAACCATCTGCTTTGTGAAACGTTGTTAAGGAGCTCAGTTTTAAATTCCGCTAATGCCGATTCAGACGCAGAGGATGCTTTGGGTGGCTGGATAATTGACGGCTGGTGGAATTTTGGGATGAATAGTTTAAGTGAGAGTGGCTGTTCTGGTCGATTCATGAAGAAGTCGGACCAACGAATTCTCCTCTCAAAAATGGTGATGTTATTTAATAAAGTGTCAGTAAAAGGCAATGATGAGGTAGGTCTAAACTTAGAACCGTAACCTAGTACTTGGTTCTCAACTGCAGTGAATGAGTGGTCAGAAAAGTTATGAAATCCAGAGTTGGTAACTAAAATGGCATGGTCAGAAAGTCTAAGGTGCCAAATATAGCGATATCTCAAGTCGGCTAATGTTTTCTGGCTCTTCGGCGGGCATTGGCGTTGCCTTTCCCCCCTGGCTTCGTCTTCCGAGCACCGTTCTTGTTTTTTGATTTCTTAACCTTTTTCACTGGATTCGTCTTTTTCTGTTTCACTTCCAGTTGTTTCACTTGTTTCACTTCCATTTTCACTTGTGTTCTCACTTCTTTCTTGATGAGGCTGCCAATTTCTTCTGTTGAAGGTGGTGCAGTTGACACATCAGTTGGAATAGCGGCAGCTGCACTGGCTTTCTTTTGCTTCTCAGCCAACATAGCTTTTGCTGTACTCCCAGCTAGTCTGGATACGAGTAATGTTCTGAATGCTTCTTTAACTGGCTCGACTGCTGGTCTAGTGTCGGCATTTTTTTGGACAAAGCTTTCAGTAGATCATCAAAGTCAGAGTAGGCAGTATTCACTGTAGCTTCGGCTTTGGCTAGTTTCACATTGCAAGCGTTGATAGCAGTGTTGGTGAAGTGTTTACACTGGATGTTCATAGCTTCTGGGCACAGGTTCTTGTACTTATTCCTAACCCAAGTCGGAAATTCACAGGAAATGAGGCTAATTTTGCAGATTGCTCACCGATAATCTTCTTGGATGTAAAGATACGTCCGACGCACCAGGAGTAGTATTTGGACGTGTCATTGTCGACAAGATTCGGTGGAGCAGAGGTGGCTGATGATGTAGCGGCGAACGAGGTTGCAGTGGCGGTTGGCGACGTCTGCAAGGATCGTCGGCGCTTGGTGCTGGCTGGAGTGCTGAGGGAGGCCATGGTAGCGGTCAGAGTGGTAGGATGTAAGGTCCTCCGACACAGCACACACACACAGCAAGGTCAAGTCTTTATATATATAGTTAGGATCCATTAATCTTACGCGTTTCTGCCTGTAAGGCTTCGTCAGAGACAAGGATGAAATAATATGAATAAAGACTAGTAGTTATATAGGGCTTGATTCTATGTGCCAGATGGGTGCTTGGGCGGTAAATGCGCTATCAGGCAAGTTTAAAGGCGCAATAACTTGAGTTGCAGACAAGTGTAACAAATGTCAAAAAGTTGTACAAGTTGAACTAATGTACTAAACCGTAAGACTGGTGGTCAAAATTTGCGGTCATAGTACCAGAATGTTTGTACAGAGTCAAGATCATGCAGTATCAAAAGAGAGCGGGAAAAAATGAGAAAAATGGGCGGGAAAGTTTAGGTGGGAACCAGAAATTTCTGGTTCCCACCTGTTGTGAAACGACAAGTTCTCGAGAGTGAAAGGCCTTCTCGCTTGTGACATTGTGTTCGTTTCAATGCAGCTGTATCCCGACTCCGCCGTACCGCTGATGTTTACGACGTGGCATACGCTACAGGCGCTATGTGCGGTTTGCTGTGTGCGCTGTAGTTGTATGTTGTATGTGTATGCTTTTCTCATATACGCGGTCATTTTAACGCTATAACTACCTGGTGGTTTTAGTGTTAGTTATTTCAGTTGTTCATTCATTGTTCATTGTTATTAGTCGATGGAAGTGAAATATACTGTGGAGAGTAAATAGTTGTCCCCGTGCCGTGTGGGGTCGTTCGTTCCTGATACTTTAGAGAACCAGAGGGTTCACAACCTTTGGCGACCACGCCAGGATACGAAGCGAGCATGGCACAGGAACTATGGATCATCGAAGCCAGCTTTATCGCCAACGGAATTCGGTATGGATTTGAAGGCGATAGGTTGAGAGAATACGTGGAGAAGAGGCTCCGACAGAGCGAGGAGTTTGAAGAGCGCAGTGTTAGAACGCAAGAGTGTGCGCTTCGCGCAGAGTTTAACGAAAAGCTCAAGAAGATGGCCGAGCGCATCGCCGTCAGTACATATTATGAGGAAGCAAAGCGAGATTTGCTTGCCTCGCCCGGAAGGACGCCGGACAAGGCGTGTAAGACTTTGCTTACAGACAAGCAGCGGTCAGAAGAGTGCTTGAAGCCAGTGGCAGGATCAGATCCAAGGCCAACTGCGTCGGTACAGAGCGTGGCAACATCGGTCGGAGACGCTCAGAAGCAGCTGGAGTCTCGGCTGAACGACGTAGAAGCGCAAGACGAAGAAGCGCAAGACGTAGAAGCGCAAGACGTAGAAGCGCAAGACGTAGAGGCGCAAGACGTAGAGGTGCAAGGCGTAGAGGCGCAAGTCGTAGAGGCGCAAGAGTTGAAGGCGCAAGACTTGGAGGCGCAAGACGTAGAGGCGCAAGAGGCGCAAGAGTTAGAGGCGCAAGAGTTAGAGGCGCAAAAGTTAGAGGCGCAAGAGTTAGAGGCGCAAGAGTTAGAGGCGCAAGAGTTAGAGGCGCAAGAGTTAGAGGCGCAAGAGTTAGAGGCGCAAGAGTTAGAGGCGCAAGACATAAAAGCGCAAGGCGTAGAAGATAAGGAAACGAGAAGGGCGATACTGGTTAGCACGGAAGAAGTAAGCGGCGAGACTGTGTAGAACACAGAGATCCGATGTGTGTCCTCGGATTCCGCGCCCGCCCCGGGTCGAAGCAGTGTACCGGCGACCATGTCGTGTGTGACAGCCCACATCGTCGAGCTTTATGACATTATCGGTGGTGTGTTGTCTGGTCCAGCGTCTGCCCCATGTCGAAGTGGATCGGTGACAGTGTCGTGTGCGACAGTCCACAGCGGCAAGCTTCGCGATGTCGAGTTTTCTGAATTGGTGGGCATTAGTGATATTCTGCCATGGCCACCACCGCAGCAGCAGATGAAGCGTAGTAAGCCCCAAGTCGTTTGACTTGTGAGTTGTTGTACGGCGGTGAGAAGCCCTTTGGTGGGGAGAATGTTGTGAAACGACAAGTTCTCGAGAGTGAAAGGCCTTCTCGCTTGTGACATTGTGTTCGTTTCAATGCAGCTGTATCCCGACTCCGCCGTACCGCTGATATTTACGACGTGGCATACGCTACAGGCGCTATGTGCGATTTGCTGTGTGCGCTGTAGTTGTATGTTGTATGTGTATGCTTTTCTCATATACGCTGTCATTTTAACGCTATAACTACCTGGTGGTTTTAGTGTTAGTTATTTCAGTTGTTCATTCATTGTTCATTGTTATTAGTCGATGGAAGTGAAATATACTGTTGAGAATAAATAGTTGTCCTCGTGCCGTGTAGGGTCGTTCGTTCCTGATACTTTAGAGAACCAGAGGGTTCACAATGTAATGGGTAGCCGAGTGGTAGGCGCAGTGCAATTAACAAGAATTACTTTTATTCTACTTTCGGGTACACACCTGAGATATAATTATTAGTGAAAGAAGAAGCGGCAAAATAACTGACTTTCTCTCCGGTGCACACCTGGAGGTTGAATAGCTCGTTATTATCAAAATCTCATCTTTATCAAAACAGAAATGCGCAGCCGCTTTTATGCAGCAGACGCCGTACGCTTATATACGGAGATACACTAACTATACATCAGGCAAAGCTCCGTATTAGTTCCGTACTACTTCCGTGTTGGTCGGGCAGGGATACTACACCCTCCCTTCCTACAGATAATCACGCCCTCGTGATTTTCAAAAAATTAGTGAAGAGTTATGAACACAGCGTCAACCGGAAGATGGCAAATTATATCGGAAATGATAACGTTTAGAGTACACAGAAGAAATGAACTGATAACAAATCATGAAGTAGAAGCACACCAGGTTCACGCGATCTCACGGGGTCAAAAGGGGAAAGAACTGTCCTCCAAATAGGACCTGAAAAACCACAGCACTCTTGCTGCACCACGCTGGCACAACCCGCCAGGAACATCGCAGGTCAAAAACCGAACTGAATACACTATACTTATAAGGGGCGTTGTCACACACATTGTCCCACGTTAGCTGGGTAAGCCGTGGCTCACCATGATCAGACGCCTACCAAACTAAACTGGATTCACACACTCGCATAAAGGAAGACTGAAAAGAACAGGGGGACTGAAGGAAGAGAGGAAAGAAAATGTCATACCTAGAATCAGCGTTAGCGCTAGCGGCTGGAGCTACGGCGGAGGGCAAGCCAGGTTTTATCTTCATCTTGGTTGAGCCAGTCACTCAGAGCGGCTAGCTCGGCGTCAGACAAATGACCTCCCTCCTCGTCTTGAATCGTGGTCTTCACATTCTATTGTACAAATCACTGACACTGGCAGAGCACAGCGCTGTGCGTTTAGGTGGGAACCAGAAATTTCTGGTTCCCACCTAAACTTTCCCGCCCATTTTTTCCCGCTCTCTTTTGATTCTGCATGATCTTGACTCTGTACAAACATTCTGGTACTATGACCGCATATTTTGACCCCCAGTCTTACGGTTTAGTAAAACTTGTACAACTTTTTTGAAATTTGTTACACTTGTCTGCAACTCAAGTTATTGCGCCTTTAAACTTGCTTGATAGCGCACTTACCGCCCAAGCACCCATCTGGCACATAGAATCAAGCCCTATATAACTACTAGTCTTTATTCATATTATTTCATCCTTGTCTCTGACGAAGCCTTACAGGCAGAAACGCGTAAGATTAATGGATCATAACTATATATAAAGACTTGACCTTGCTGTGTGTGTGTGTGCTGTGTCGGAGGACCTTACATCTTACCATTCCAATTTTGAAGTAATCGTCCGGTTTTAGAAATTAATGCAAGATTGTTACCTTGGGCATAATGGTATGGCCTCTTCCCATTCTTCTCCACAGGCTCCAGCAGCGGGTGGACAGAGGTATCCCTACGCCCAAGTTGGTCCTCGAAAAAAAGTCGTGAAATCTGCAGAATCGGACTCTGCCGTGCTGGGAGCAGAAGACAGCAACAGCCGGGAAGAATTGGCGAGAGTGGTAAGACAAGTTATCAAGAGGCTATCACAATTCTTCATGCCAGTTGTTTTCCGGCCTTGATCCTGTATTATTTTTTTCTTGTGGGCTGTACTTTAGAGCCAGTATTCTTCTTGGCAATTTTCAATAGTGGTTTGTGTCTCTAAGGTTGCACTCACTGAACTTGCACTCAAAGTGCAAAACTGGCACTCTGGAGCAGCTCTGATTACATCCTTGTAATGCAGCACGTTCAAGAGTCCAGACAAGCAGCCGTAATCGAACAAAAGCCACTTCGAATAGATCCAAAAGTCCAAAACCGGTACAGAAAAAAACGAAATAAGCGAACAGAAAACGAAAAAATAGGGTGCTGATACCATGCAGGCGCAGATGCCCACCCATCCGCTTCAGTCAGCCACAAGGATGCCCACCGATCCACTTCAGTCAGCCGCAAAGGCACGAAATGCCTCCAGATCGACTTAGTTTGACAAGGAAAGTCCAATATGCTTGATATCATCTCGTAGTAGCGTCGGAGCGTATGTCTTGATCTTCCCCTCCAGCCCTCCTGACGAGGCTCTGCCAAGTACTTCCCCCTGTCCACATTCATCATAAACCGAGTGTAATAATAATTATTATTCCCGTAGCTATGCAGAAGACGTTACTTCAGTAACGTCTGGCGCTAGCCAGGGTCCACACACCTTTAATTTGGTGTTTGTTTGTTTGTTTGTGTCACGCCTGGCGCTATCCCGTATCTGTCCCGTACCGTATCGCACCATCAAACACAGCTGCTAGCTGGCCATTGGCTGGCTCCCGTATCTGTCCCGTACAGTACCGTGCCATCAAACACAGCTGGCCACAATATGTACATGTATACGACTCCCTGTGTGTTGCAACTGTGGTTGAAGGGGACGGTTGCACTTTTTGTAGCTCCGTTTTATCTGAGTTTTCAGTCGTTCCTCTTACTAGTCTTGCCAAGGGGGTGGCTCTGGGTCCACCAGAGTCGCCCTGGCGTGTTTCTCAATTTGCTGGGGCGAGGGTTCCGCGACGCGGTCGCCAAGGCAGTGTTTTTTCAGTCACGACTGTTGTCGTCCTCGTCTCTCCATTCGCGGTGGTGTAGCTGACCCCCGAATGGTTTCAAACTGCGAAGCTCGGAGGAGTACAGTGGTGGCAGAGGCATGAGCTGTGAGTGGAGACGGTTGCTGGAGATGGATGGTGATGCAGGGAGAAGAGTTACGCTGCCTGGCGACGCGTGGGAAATTGTTTGAACCTGCAATTTCAGTTCGAGCGCGGTGGACTTCTAGACGACGTGTCCTCATGGCTGTTTTTCAACGCTTGGCCTATCGCTGATATCCCTGCGTGGGATGTTCTTCCAGTGGCGTCCAGGGGGGACTTCGGGTGCCCACACTCCATCACCTGGTTGATTGTTTCGGAACTGCAAAAATATATATTGTTTCCTTTTTTGTGCGTATCTCTTGTCATCTCTCTTTTCTATATGTCGCACACCAGATGTACTACTATCGCTGTCTTTCTCTTGCTATCTCTCTCTGCTTGCTTTTTTGTTTGTTTCTGTTGCCACTGTCCCTCATCATACCCATGCTTGGGTGGAGCGCGGCGTGACCCGTTAGGGTAGCTGTCAATACAGTACGACTCCCTGATGTATAGGGAAAGAAATAGGGACACGAGAAGGAAATAAAATAAAGAATGGACGCTAGTTGCCGAATAGGTGATAAGATGCGTCAGTAAAAACATACTTTGGAAGAGAGATCCCGCCATCTCCAAAATAGGCGTGAACGGGCGAGTCAGCGCTGGTCACAGGAAACGTCGGGAGAGAGATCCCGTCGACTCCAGAACGCCCGTGATCGGCAGAGTCAGCGCCGTCCCAGGAAACATATCCATCAGTTACCACAACATGCACGACGAGCTAAGCCACAAAGCATAGCGTAGGGCCCTGAGCTTCCAAGCTCTCTCGTAATATAATGTGATGATGATATTTACATGCTGATGCTGACTGAATGGTTCCCTCATATATTGGATAAGTTTTTGATGCGGCACGAACATCCCGTGAACATAACCTTTCTTTCCTTCAACCTTGCACCCAGACCGCTAATGACGAAGAAGCCAGTGACATCACCGAACATACTCCGCCAGTCCCTTCTAAGGCCTTGCGCAATGCTGTGTCTGGGACCCAGCTGCCGACGGAGGTCTTGGATAGCGCATATGCTGAAGTGGAACCGCTGCACCCATCCCAAATGCACAAGTTACAATCCAAGGTGAGAATACTGTCACAGGCCTGTGCAGTGCACATGAAAGTAGTTTCTTGCATACCAATACACGCCGTGACATGAGGCAATAGGCTGCTTTGCTGCGTCAAAAGTATTCTTTTTGATGATATCTGGGTCTGCGTAATTGTAGTAGTACATGTATGATTCAAATAAATTGGCTTGTATAACATTTGAATATGGGTCTTGTCTACAGTGAGTGCTGTGTTTTACTAGCAGGTAAGGATTCATAGGAAGTGTGAATTTGGAAGTCTGCACAATGTGTTGCCACGATTATCACTTCACCATTACAAAGTGGTTGAGCATCGCCCGCCATAAGCTAGGGGTCTTGGTTCGAGTTCTGGTGGTGGCCATTTTCACCTCAGACTTTAACCGTTTTCAGCTCACTTAAACTATGTGTTGAGTACGAAAAGGTCGACGACATATTATCCAGACATTACAACGAACAACGGGAACTGGTTAGGTCGAACAACATATATTGGAGAGTAGAAGAGACTGAGACAAAGGCGAACGAAACGACGACATTGTGGAAGAGAGAGACAGTGGTAGAGATCAAGGGTGAAAGGCAAGGTAAAGGGCCTGGGTAGCTTTGGCAATTATGGCGCGCAAGTCGTTACGTTACGTTAATGAAACAAAAGGAGACAAAAGGTGAGTACGAGAGTGCATGCATGCCAGCTTGGATAAGGTTGTAGAACGTACGGGGGGAGGTACCTAACATACCTCCCCTGCGCAAAAAGAACCACGACCTCGCCGGAAATAATAAGACGATGAGAAAGAATAGAGAAAAAAATGACTGACGAAGTAGAGAAAAACACACACACACACACACACACACACACACACACACAACGCACGGGTGTCCCAAAAGTGTTATGTTAAACATGCAGTACAGTGATTACGTTCCTATACTCTACATTAGTTCAATAATTCTAAGCTACGCATCACTCAAACTAGTGCTATAGCGCAAACAATGCCAAAAAGCGGGCCAAACACCCCTCCACAAAAAAATTAGCACGAAAAACTACGAGTTCAAAGAAACACAGCGTTCTGTACTGGTACGGCTAACCAGCATATTGTTACACTCTTACGACATTTATATTTTTAATTATTACAACATCTCAAGACTCGGTGGAAACACCGGCCAATGTTAAGAGAGTGGGTGATTGCCAACCACGGCGGTAAATAAAAATTAGGGGAGGGAGAAAGAAAGAGTAGCAAAATGAACAGCAGACATAAATAAAAGAGCGTGGCTCACCATCGGACCCCTGATATTGACGAAGGACACCCGCGCTCACCCAAAATACAAAAATTACGAAATATAATAAACCGAAACTAAATTTGACGACGAAGGACGGATGAAAAGAAAGAGAGAAATAAAGAAAATTGCTGACCTGCATGACTTGGACGAGATGAGATTGACATAGAAGACATGAGGTTGAAATGGCCGAGACGATGCTGGTGACCAGACGAAGATGGATTGACATAGAAGAGACGAGGTTGACATACATGTAGAAGAGATGAGGTTGACATGGACGAGATGAGGTTGACATGGACGAGATGAGGTTGACATGGACGAGACGAGGTTGGTGAAAAGACGAGGATTACCGACGACCTGTATTCTTGTTGGCAATTTTCAATCGTGGTTTGTATCTCTAAGATTGCATTCACTGAACTCGCACTCAATGTGCTAGACTTGCGGTCTGGAGCAGCTCTGATTACATCCCTGTACTCAAGCACGTTCAGGCGAATCCATAAATGCAGCCGTAATAGTGCATATGCCACTTCGAATAGATAAAAAAGTCCAAAACAAGTACAGAAAGAAAAGAAAAGAAAGGAGAGTAAAGAAAACGAAAAAAATGAGGTGCTGATATCATGCGGGCACAGATGCCCACCATCCGCTTCGGTCAGCGACAAGGGCGCGAAATGCCTCCAGATCGACTTGGTTTGACAAGGAAAGCCTAATCTGCGTGGTATCATCTCGTAGTAGCGTCGGAGCGTAAGTCTTGATCGTCCCCTCCAGCCCGCCGAACGAGGCTCTGCGAAGCACGTTCCCCTGTCTACATTCATAATACACCGAGTTCAATAATTATTGTAAAAATGTGATGATGCTATTTACGTGCTACTGCAGACAGTTAATGGTTCCCTCATATATTAGA
The DNA here is from genome assembly GCF_964019385.1 of Sycon ciliatum. Taxonomy (NCBI): domain Eukaryota; kingdom Metazoa; phylum Porifera; class Calcarea; order Leucosolenida; family Sycettidae; genus Sycon; species Sycon ciliatum. Next base: position 5,171,226 of record NC_088652.1, on the reverse strand, counting down.
AAAGTTCTTGATGTGGCACGAACATCCCGTGAACAGAACATTTCTTTCCTTCAACCTTGCATCCAGACCACTAAGGACGAGGATGCCAGTGCCAGCACCGAACATTCTCAGCCAGTCCCTTCTAATGCCGTGCGCAATGCTGTGTCTGGGATCCAACTCAGCTCGGAATCTACTTCCAATAGTCAACCGCCGACGGAGGTCGTGGGAAGCGCATATGCTGAAGTGGATCTGCTGCAACCATCCCAATTGCGCAAGTTTCAAACCAAGGTGAGAACACTGTGGCAGGCTTGTGCAGCGCACACGAAGGTAGTTTCTTCCGTACCAATACTCGCCTAGTAGTATTACTAAAAAAATCACGCTGTTATTGCATGGCTTGTGAAACATTTGAATATGGGTGTTGTCTACAGTGAGTGACGTGTTGCACTAGCAGGCGGGGATTCATAGAAAGTGTGAATTTGAAAGTCTGCACAATGTGTTTCCACAATTATCACTACACCATTACGAAGTGGTTGAGCATCGCCGGCCATAAGCTAGGGGTCTTGGCTCGAGTTCTGGTGGTGGCCATTTTCACATCAGACTTTAACCGTTTTCAGTTATTGGGGAGAGGAAGAGACTGAGACAAAGACGAACGAAACAACGACATTGGGGAAGAGAGAGACAAGAAGTAAAAATATCAATTGTGAACGGCAAGCTAAATGGCCTGGATAGCTATGGCAATTATGGGCGCGCAAATTGCTACCCAGGCCAACGGAAAAAAGGAGACAAAAGGTGAGTGCTAGAGTGCATGCAGGCCAGCTTGGATAAGGTTGTAGAACATACTGGGGAAGGTACCAAACATACCTCCCCTGCGGGAAAAAAACCGCGACCTCGCGAGAAATAGTAAGACAATGAGAAAGAATAGAGAAAAATTAACCAGCAAATAGAGAAAAATACACACACACACACACACACACACCATTGGACCATTGGACGCCCATCGTCGGAGGCGATGATAGCGATGCTACAGCAGAAGCCATAGCAACTTGTGCTGGGATTGCACCATTCAACAGCTTGCAAGGCTGAAAAATTGACCGCCACTATTCAGCCTGGCCTACACCACACAGCTATGAAGTGGCTTTTTCTGGCCATTGAATCCCTACTTCTAGGTCTTTTTTATCTTTTTCCCGCACACACATCACACCACATACTCCGGCATGCACTGGCTGTTGGTAACCACCCAGGAGAATGAAAAAAAGTCAGGAAGAGTCTGAGAAAGAGAAGAAAGACGTGTGTGACCATAATCGTCGGGAATCGAACCCGCAACCTATCGATTGGAAATCGCTGCACATACCACTGCACCATATGGGACACACACACACACACACACACACACACACACACACACACACACACACACACACACACAACGGACGGATGTCACAAAGGTTTTATACATAACATGCACTACAGTTATTACGTTCCTATACTGGTATTAGTTCAATAATTCTATGATACGCATTATTCAAACTAGTGCTATAGCGCAAACATTGCCAAAGGTGGGCCAAACAACCCATTCACAACAAAATTAGCACGAAAAACTACGAGTTCAAAGGAACACTCGGTTCTGTACTGGCACGGCTAACCAGCATAGTTACACCTTTACGACATGAATAAAAGAGCGTGACCCACTATCGGACCCTGATATGGACGAAGGACACCCGCGCGCACACACACACTACAAAAATCACAAAATAAAATAAACCGAAAATAAATTTGACGACGAGGGACGAATGAAAAAGAAAGAGAGAAATAAAGAATATAGCTGACCGGCATGACTTTGACGAGACGAGATTGACATAGAAGACACGAGGTTGAAATATCCGAGACGAGGCTCGTGACGAGACGAGGATAACTGAAGACGAGACGAGGTTGGAGACGACACGAGATTGACATAGACGAGACGAATGGCGGTTGAGGACGACTGGGCATGGGATCTCAGGGTCGTGGGTCGATCATATAGTCGGGCGCCAATGTTGAGTATGACAAGTTCGACGACATACTCTCCCGACATTACAACCGAAAACGGGAACAGGTTAGGTCGAACAACATTTATTGGGGAGACGAAGAGACTGAGACTAATAGTTGTATAACCGCAATCAATAAGACAAGCTGAATCGACATTTGTGTACACTTTATTCATGCAATGTAAAACGCTGGAGACAATGTGAAATAACAAAAATAAAATATTTCACGGTTCGCGTCAGACTCGGCTAAAGGCCGAGTTTTCCGCATCCGTAGGAACCCTTCAAGGAACAAGGCGCAGATGCAGCTCCTAAAGCGGTGGGAGGTGAGTAGATCAGCTCACCAGCAAGTGGTGAAAGACCGAAAATGCCATTCACTGCATCCATGTTTTCCTCGTGCCAGGCCATGAGTTCACAATTAACTGCGGGTCGCGGCACGGCTGGAAATGAAAAAATGAAAATGAAATGAAAATAGTGTAGAGAAAATATGGATTCAAACAAGTTTTCGTACAACACTCATCAAGAATTGTCGTTGTACTAAAGGACACTGAAACAAAATTGAACTATTATAGAATGTACTCAGATGGAGAGCCAAGGTTTAATTTATACAAAAGAGAAAGACAAAGGAACTACAAGTTACGCTATACTGTCCACTAACACCACCAGTTACTAAACAATCAGCTCATGCGATAACATTGCACGACACTGACCGACGGTACTGACGTTCTACAACTAACTGGCTAACAGCTGGCTAACAGCTCACCTTCCCCTCCTTATGTTATTTCTATGAACCTTCCAAGTTGGAAGGCTGTTGGAGTGCGCATCCAAGATGTGCTAGAGCTCTTAGCCAGTTAGTTGTTGAACGTCAGTACCGTCGGTCAGTGTCGTGCAATGTTATCGCATGGGCTGATTGTTTAGTAACTGGTGGTGGTAGTGGACAGTATAGCGTAACTTGTAGTTCCTTGGTCTTTCTCTTTTGTATAAACTATTATAGAAGATCCAATTTAGAGAAATAACACTAAGAACAACAGCAGTGAAATTTACAAGTGTGACTTTTTACCAATGAAAGCGAAGGCAATAACGAATGCGTGTGCTAACAATGAACTTGGAAATGAAAAAAATGAAAGAAAAAGAGAAAGGAAGAAGGAAGGCCAAAGTGATAACACATAACAGACTTATTATTAAACCTAGAACATTAACGGCCAAGTTTGGCCAGGAGGAAAACATGTATGCAGTAAAAGGGATTTTTTGGCTTTGACCACATGCTGGTGAGCTGATCTACTCCCCTCCCACCGCTTTAGGAGCTGCATCTGCGCCTTGATCCTTGAAGGGTGGTGGCGTTCCTACGGATGCGGAAAACTCGGCCTCTATATAGAGAAACCGAGTCTCACGCTAACCGTGAATTGTTTTGGGCCACACCAAACACGACACGTTACTAGAACAATTTCAACCCAATTATACTATCCTTCTGTACACACAGATGAGGCGCTGATAGAGGGCTTCCTAAATTTTTAACTGTAGTCCATAATCATAACGACCACGGCACAATACGACTTGTTTGTACATGACATTGTTGAACGAAAACTCAACTCCAGTTGTGACCAGCAACGACAACCGTCTAAACGCACTTTCAAATATCCAAGGAGTGTCAATGTCATCATTACGGTACAAAACATCCATGCAGATGTCGACAGTTTCTTCAATCTCATGTATTCGTGTATATTGCTTTCCATTCTGACATTTATTCAGGCCTAGATCTTACTAGGCACCATTATGGTGTTCGGCGACTCATGTCCTGGATATTTTCGTTTTTATCTGTCAGTTGTCGCAGCCCAATATTGGCTCTGACAACGTGTACAACACGTTGGGTGAGTGTCTGTCACCGACTGTGGATGAGAACATTGACCTGAACTATGACGTTCTGGATCGATCGAAGATGATGGCGACTTCGCTGTTGACAACTAGCCAAGTTCCAAAGGTGGGTATTGACTATTCCTTGTCAGTTGCATGTATAGAGATTAACAGATGTGGTAAACCGATACAATGGCTATGAATAAAGGTAGGACGGTGTCATATTTATACATTTATCTTTGGTCAATTATTACAAAGGACGATTATTTTCCTATTTTTTTTTCGTTTCTTTCTTTCGTCCTTTTCCTACCTATTGCCGCTTTTTATTCTTCCGATCCATGACACAGAGGACCAGGGGCGTTTATACGTACAGGAAAAATTGCAATGATGTTGTCCTTCATTTACTCTCCACTGATGGATAGATTCAGTCATGTTGTTTTAACTTTATCTCATGCAACGTAGGCAGTATGTGAGTGTGGCTTTGAATGTGTCTGTGAATGAGGTACCAACGTTGTACAAAGGCTATAGAGAATCGCAGCCTGGTAGCTATTGACACAGCGTCAGGCTGTGAATATCGACCATCTTGTTAGGTATCCACCCCTTTCTTGTCCACGTATATTGCTGAAGTATGAATACGCATTATAGTTGGGGAAGCGTTGGAGAATCAAACCAACTGCACGCATATATTATGTATGATAAGGCCGATGTCAAAGAGATCTGAAAAGCTATCGATCATCACTATCCAAGAATCCCCCCCCCTTCTCTCTCTCTCCATGTCTCTCTATCTCTCTTTTTCTCTCTCGGCTACAACCATTTGGTTTTGAATGGGCCGATGAATATGATTGCTTAGCAATTCTAGTATTGCTTCTCCGCATCGTGCACTTCATTCGCACTACGCAAGTTTGATTTGAAATCTGTGTTCATCTGATCCCCCAGGATAAAGAAGAACGTAAGCGCACGTCATATGTCACCATCAGCAATCCTAAGTATGATGTTGCAGCAGATCCCCTACCAGTGAGTATGGACTTGATGATTAGCCTAGTGTTGGTTCTAAATGTTGCAATAGGTTTATATTTCCCTCTTTCGGTCGATCGTTGCTTTTCTCTTCTCTAACTATTGCTAAGCACACACCTTTCCTACTGAAAACATATCAGAGTGTCACTAGCCATCTAGAAGTGCATTATTCTGAATACTGTTTGATCGATGTGTTGCAGAACACGTCGGTCGGAAACTCAGCCGAGCATATCTATGATACCGCCACCGACGATGGCCTGGTTCCGGACAGAAAGCAGGGTTGACGCAACATCGCCTTCGACATGATTTCAAATTACTGCCACCATTAGCAAGTTTCAATGTCTCCCTCCCACGACCCCCCCCCCCCATCACCCTCAATTACTCCCTCACTTTCAAGAATGGCGCCCACCCCGTGCAATCATACAAAATTTATAGAGCAAACAGCCTAATCATTGTTTTGCATAAGTAAGGTGTTTCAGGAGGGGCAAGTCACAGGGATTTGTTCACCCCGTAATCAATATTATTTCTCACACCAAGGATACGAAATAAACTATGTTTGTTGCAGCCACCTTACAGACATTGAATATCGGTCGTATACAAACTTGGCAACATTCACAGTTTTGTAGATTAGTTCACAGCCTTATCCATTTGAAGATTCTTAAATTTTGACAAACTTGCGTCAGGGTGCTGTGTTACAGGATGTTCACAGACGTTTTGCAGTATGTCAAGCAACAGATCAGTTTCCGAATTTGATCGTTACACCTGATAGGTACTTGCCCTGAAGATTTGTTGTAACATCTGTCATTTTATGAAATTGCTCTGTACGCTACTGAAACGCGGATTGCCCTTCTGCTTAGCATATTTGTACTGCATACATTGGCGCTTTGTTCAAACTATTATGCTTTAAAATTCTGAAGGATGCCTCACGAGGCTTCATTACGCACAAAATCACTTGTTGGCAGGCAACTCGCCAGCACTCAATCCAACCAGATATTCCAGCGCATTTTGCTTTCCGTATACGGTCTGTTGTCACATCTTATTAGCGTTCCGTCCCACTCAAATGAGCAATGCGTTATCACACATAAATGCAGTCGTTGTTTGGATGCTTCAATTTAATTTTATTTACATCCGTGTATGCAGTCTATAAACAAGCTTTTCGGCGCCAGCAACTATCGCAAACGACACGAGAAACTGTTCGGTATGCAGTACTTGTTGACGATCTATAACAAAACTGCTTGGGGGAGAGTTAAATGTGAGATATTATTGTAAAAGGAGGCAGTATTCAGCACAGTTTTCCAGTTACAGTGAAACCTATCTAAGAAGACTGCTCAGGGACCTTCAAAACGTGGTCTTCAAAACCAGGTGGTCTCCTTATCCAGGGTCAGTTGACTGGAAATAGTATCTCCTGGTGCTGGCTTCAGTGGTTGTCTAGGACAGGTGGTCGCCTTATGCGAGTGGTCCCCTTGACAGCTTTTACTGTATTTTCATCGGTGTACGTACCTAACTCACAGTGGAATACTCAGTGAACAATTCACAATGGGACAGACAGCAGCGCAAACCTAAAAGAAACACATCTGTAAAAAGGGAAGCACAGCGATAAGCATGACATTAATATTATTTTTAGAATTAGGTTAAAGACTCCACGTGAGCTGTACTTATGTTGTAGGTATAGAGAGAGACGGTGACAGAGATAGAGAGAGAGACAGAAATAGACA